>NC_135535.1:113028259-114228259 GCF_045843805.1 Urocitellus parryii | reverse complement strand
AGGTAGGATTAGGAAGATAGTCAGTAGGTTTAGGAAGAAGAGTGAGTATAACATTTGGACCAAAAGTTCTTTAGCAGTAGGGTGTCAGTTAGAGAGTAGATGTAAATGTCAGCACATGTGAAGAGTCAGTCACAATAATGATTATGGGAAATTAGGTAGGAGAGCAGATATCAATAGAGACATTGGGAAATCAGTCAAAGTATAAAGTGAGTGATACGATTAGATATTTTCAACAGGGTTGAGGTTGAATATGTACTCTTAGGACGAAGCAACTGTGTAGTCACCAATAGGATTGACATTTGAGAGCATTAGGCCCCTGGACAAGGATGTGTTTAGTAATCCATGCTCACTTTCCATTTAGACTTTGGTACAATCATAAGTGTGAACTTTGCATTATGTGTCCAGAATATCAGTGTGATCAAATGTATATGTAGATCAGGTGATATGAGTATTTCTTCCACCATTTCTGGGAGCAATATCTTGAAGACGTGTTGATTAGTATTTGGGGGCACCAATAGGTGTACCTTGTGTCTATGAATATAGAGATAATGCATGAATAGACCATACTGTGAATAAATAGTATAACTGGTTCCAATTTACATAATGGATTGAACTGATACCTGAAAATATATAGGAAATCTAATATTGATACACAATCATTCATTCCAACCAGTTATATATCTAATGGTAATATTAGGGTTCTGGTTTACCATGAAGGCTGTGTGAGATTTGCTTGAAAAGTGATTATGGAAATCGAAAATTATGTGTTTGGAAAGAAGTCTCATGAAAAGGCCAGTCCAGAAATATACAGGAGTACATGTGTTCTGAAGCAGGAAGTGATTGAAAGTGAACCAAATGCCTGTAAATTTGTGAACTTGTGGATGAAATATATATCCTATGATGTGCATCAACTGAAGAAATAGTGATGTACCAGTGTGGAAAAAAAAAAGAAACCTCAAAATACACATCATGTATCATAGGAATCTACTTGCATTGATGCTAAACTCGGTCAGTTACTGTAGAAATATTAGGATTTCTAAGGACCATTCACTAGGAAACAAATGTGTATTTCAGGTGGATGAATATTTCTGAGAATAATCTTTGGAATAGATGATTATAAATCCACATACAAGAACATGAATGAATTTAGGGAGTGTATAATAAGACACATATATTTCATACTTTGAAAAATCTGGAGAGAGAGACTGTGTGTGTGTGTGTGTGTGTGTGTGTGTGTTTGTGTATATATATATATATATATATATATATATATATATATATATATATACATACATTCAAACAATACAAACACACAGAGACTTTAAAAAGTCGAAATATATATGCCAATCAAAATTCATCATGAAATATGTATCATCCACAGATCCAAAAATATTTAATTTACTGAACATGGATTTATGTATCATGTTGTTCAAGTAGAAAGCTCACCCATAGGTTGAATTTTCAGTTCCAACAGCATTTACGAGGAGTGATCTCTTGTCACAATTTGTATCTGCCATGTCAGCCTCCTCACAAGAATGTACGTGGGATACCAGGTAGGATTCTATATGTGCATGTAAAAATACATGTGCTGAATAGGCTACAGAGAAAGGGAGACAGGAATTCACATACTTGTTAACTTTACAAACACATGGAGAACTACTTCTCTTAAATTGGACTAGATTTATAACACCTAGCCTTTATAATGCCAAAGGAAAGTCCAATTATACACCATGCCTCCTCTGAACTGCATGTATTGCTATTCTGTTTGTGTTATTTTCCTCCATCATATCAGGATTGGTAATCAGAGTCTAGGAGGGTATGGGTTAGTGTCAGGGATTCAGTATTTTGAATGGAAAATAGGAAAATGAATCCAATGTGTATGCAATTCTGTGCTACACAAAAATCTTCCCACTCTCATCAAGAACAATGCCTTGACATTACCTTTGCCCCAAGTAAGACACGATTCGAAGCGAAGAGTTAGAAAATCTGTGAATACATATATACAATGGAAAATGCTCAGGAGTTCACAACCTTGGAGGTGGTAGAGGAGTTTCCATAAGTAAGGGACAGGATAAACACTCCCCAAACATGGAGCTCTGCTGGCCTAAAGACTTCTTGGGAAACTGCCTCTGAGGTTGGACCCTTGAAATATATGTTGTTGTCAGGAGCTTTATCTTCCTTTGTAGTGAGATCATCAAAGCTTGGTCTACATCTATGTGGCCTGGAGGACATGGTTTCTGATTTTCCAATGAACATGAGGCAGCAGTGCTGAATTCTCTCTTTGTAGGTCAACTGTGGCCACTGGGGTCTAAGTGTTTCCCCGTGTGGACTGTGAGGCCATTTGGTCATCCTCCACTTTTCCTGGTGTTTCTTGCTGCTTCACTGGGAGTTTCCTATTTGCTTCATGAAATACAACGAGTTCAACTGGGACACAGTGCTGGAGGGAGTTCTGTCACGTGTGCTGACTCAGGGTCCTAGGAGAATGCACCAACCAGGCTTCTATCCCACAGAGCTTGCCCCCTTGACCATAGCAACCTGATTCTGAACATTGCCCGGAAACCTCTCCATAGAACAAGATGCCTTTACATATAAGGGTCTGCTGGCTGCACCGTGTCAGTCACAAGCCATGTGGAAGCCAATGGCAGATCCACATGGCCCCACCACAGATGTTTTATCACACACCTGCACACCACTGCTCTAGGCCCACTAATCAGCAGGCTCCAACATACTGGCATCTCTGTTCTACACCATTTTCATGAAACCCAGTCAATCAAGGCACTGTCTGGTACACTCATGATCAGCAACAGGACATCCAAAGGTTCTCCAGTGCCACGTGGTCATGGGAATTTCAAAAATTTCATGGTATTTATCAAGCCATTTCTCAAGGATGAACTTGGAGGCACTGTGGGTTTCTATTCATTCAGGAACCACTAAATGGTGAGGAAGCTCATTTCAATGAAAGCTCTGGAGAAACACTCAGAGGCAAGGCTTCCCAAGAGTGGCCAAAAGGTCACATCAAGCCAGGCCCATTGAGGTCTACAATGTGAGGTCCCTGTGTGTTTTGACTCTCAATTATGGCTGCCAGGTCTTTAAGAATAAAATCATGTGATATCCTGGCTGAGATTCCCAGTGCTCTGTGGAAAGCCACCCTGGGCCTAGATCTCAGTTTCCAAGGGCAACTCTCATGCTTGGCCTCCTAAAATCCCAACACAATTCATGGCAATACTTCTCTGAGTTCAGTACCAGAACTCAGTCTCTAAGGGGAATCACGCCAGAGTTCAAGCCCAGGTGGACAAAGTCATCCCTTCCAACCGCCACAGAAATGACCACAATTCCAACCAAAACACTGCCACATGGCCCTCATCTTCTTCCATATAGACACTCATCATAACCTCTGGCTGGAGGTTTCCATGTGGGGGCAGCCCAAGACAGTGTCTAGAATAAGCTCCCTTGCCCCTCATTTGCCTAATGTCAGGGTGGCCTGTGAACCAGGAGTGATCAAATACGCCTGCCATTAATACTGCTCTGCTTCTCCAAATTGAGGACTACTGACTTTCGGGTATAGATTCTTTCTGTGAATTGGAGACATGAGAAAACCCAAGAACCTATGGGATAGCCTCTGCAGGGCTTTGAAGAACTCATTTGACCCAAAGGATCCCTATTCTCACTTGATGGAGGTCAGGAACTTTCCAGAGGAAAGTGAGAGGCTTCATCCACAATGACTGCTCTTTTTGCCATTTTGGCTTTGGATGCACACATGGGATCTTTCTTTAATCCATCAGGTGCTGAGAATCTAAGCCACAGCCTCACACAGGGCCAAGAGGCTGATTCACACACATCCCTTTGCAAAGGAATTAAGCAAAAAGCCACAGGTGATGCCCCTTCATTTCCATTTGAAAACTGTTGACTTCAGGCTTCACAAAGGGGTAGCCTGAGGCAAAGACCTTCCTGAGAGTCAGGGCAACAGAACAATAGGTAAGCAAAAGGCCCAAAGCAGGGTTTCTCCACTGACACTTTACTGGTCACACTGATATCTGAGTTTTCTGAGATGCTTGCCATTCCCTTCAGTTATCCAGTACACGGCCATGTCACAGAGCTGGGAGGTGGTACATATCTTGGACACAAAACCATGAGCCAATTCTGGAGAGTGGCCAGAATTCAGGAAGAAAACAGGAACTTAGCAAGATAGTAGGTGTTGCCCATAGATAAGGCAAGCCCCAGTCCATTCATAAATTGGAAAGGATGAATGCTGGAAAGTTTTCTACTAGACAGGACGCATCCATTGATTCATTCCCTTTTCCAATGTCTACAACCAGGGATACAGTGGGATACACAGACATAGAAACACTCGCCTTGTCAAATGACTTACTAGAAACAGTCCACTCCAAACCAAACTGCCTTTCCTACCTATTCTCAGAACATGAGACAAAACCATAAACTCACACCCACACCCACTAAGGCACCTCCTTCCCCCAAGTAGGTCTGTGACTATCTGGAGTGTCTTCTGACTGGTGGGCCATACAATGTTCCCCCAAAATGGCCCGTCCTCTCTCAGATCTGGCCTCCTTGGCCTACTCAATGAACTTGTCAGGAGCCACCAGTGAGCCACTCACTACCTGCTTTCTCAGAAAAGTCCCCTCTTCAGAGCTTTCCTGGCATTTGGTCATCCTCACATCAGTAGGTACCAAGAAAGACTGACTCTCTCCTTGGTAAATGCAAACAAGTCAGCCCACTGGGACTGGGACTGAAACTGGCTCTGGGTGCCTGGCTTCCTGGTTGCCAAGTTCAAAGAGTTCCATCACAAAAGAAGTGAGGTCAGGTCACTTCCTTCAGGAACTGAATGAGGTCACTGCCTTGGCAACCAAATTGTCCTAACAGTTGCTTCCAAGGGTCCTATGAGATGGAGGCTGCCCCTGCTTCCTGTGACACTTTCACAAGTTAGAATGGTATATCCTCCATAGGCACCCAGGAACAGCTTTCCACACAGGCCTGGTTTGGTCCATCTTGTCTACATTAAGAAGAGAGAGGCTCATACAGACACAACCCTTCATCCTGACCAGGTTGTTTGCCATGGAAGATGACTTTTGCTCTCTCATGTCCTTCAGAGCTGCCTACTTCTTCTCCAGGGATCATTTCTGCATGGACCTTTGAGTTCTCAGCAGGTGGAAGATCCCCTACATTCCTCTCTTGTAAGACCAACTCTGTCCCTGCTCTTCTGTAAAGTTGGATTGAGGGAACAGTGTATGGTTAGGGGTAAGAACATGTTTGATTTGGGTTAGGAATCATTCTACTGGATGAAGAATGGTATTGGGAACCTGCGATATATATAATAATGTATAGGTGAAGTATATGTATGACAACAGAAATCTAAGTAAGCTTTGAAGCCCAGAAGGGCATTGGGCCCTTGACTGGGATACTTAGCTTTGAATTACATTCTGCACAGATGTCTCAGATCAATTGATATACAATGGCATAAGACCTTGTACCTTGGATGATTGAATGTGGAAGAGAACATCCAGTCAAAAAGGGATAGTAGGTAGGATTAGGAAGATAGTCAGTAGGTTTAGGAAGAAGAGTGAGTATACCATTTGGACCAAAATTTCTTTAGCAGTAGGGTGTCAGTTAGAGAGTAGATGTAAATGTCAGCACATGTGAAGAGTCAGTCACAATAATGAATATGGGAAATTAGGTAGGAGAGCAGATATCAATAGAGACATTGGGAAATCAGTCAAAGTATAAAGTGAGTGATAGGATTAGATATTTTCAACAGGGTTGAGGTTGAATATGTACTCTTAGGACGAAGCAACTGTGTAGTCACCAATAGGATTGACATTTGAGAGCATTAGGCCCCTGGACAAGGATGTGTTTAGTAATCCATGCTCACTTTCCATTTAGACTTTGGTACAATCATAAGTGTGAACTTTGCATTATGTGTCCAGAATATCAGTGTGATCAAATGTATATGTAGATCAGCTGACATGAGTATTTCTTCCACCATTTCTGGGAGCAATATCTTGAAGACGTGTTGATTAGTATTTGGGGGCACCAATAGGTGTACCTTGTGTCTATGAATATAGAGATAATGCATGAATAGACCATACTGTGAATAAATAGTATAACTGTTTCCAATTTACATAATGGATTGAACTGATACCTGAAAATATATAGGAAATCTAATATTGATACACAATCATTCATTCCAATCAGTTATATATCTAATGGTAATATTAGGGTTCTGGTTTACCATGAAGGCTGTGTGAGATTTGCTTGAAAAGTGATTATGGAAATCGAAAATATTGTGTTTGGAAAGAAGTCTCATGAAAAGGCCAGTCCAGAAATATACAGGAGTACATGTGTTCTGAAGCAGGAAGTGATTGAAAGTGAACCAAATGCCTGTAAATTTGTGAACTTGTGGATGGAATATATATCCTATGATGTGCATCAACTGAAGAAATAGTGATGTACCAGTGTCGAAAAAAAAAAGAAACGTCAAAATACACATCATGTATCATAGGAATCTACTTGCATTGATGCTAAACTCGGTCAGTTACTGTAGAAATATTAGGATTTCTAAGGACCATTCACTAGGAAACAAATGTGTATTTCAGGTGGATGAATATTTCTGAGAATAATCTTTGGAAAAGATGATTATAAATCCACATACATGAGCATGAATGAATTTAGGGAGTGTATAATAAGACACATATATTTCATACTTTGAAAAAACTGGAGAGAGAGACTCTGTGTGTGTGTGTGTTTGTGTATATATATATATATATATATATATATATATATATACATACATACATTCAAACCATACAAACACACAGAGACTTTAAAAAGTCGAAATATATATGCCAATCAAAATTCATCATGAAATATGTATCATCCACTGATCCAAAAATATTTAATTTACTGAACATGGATTTATGTATCATGTTGTTCAAGTAGAAAGCTCACCCATAGGTTGAATTTTCAGTTCCAACAGCATTTACGAGGAGTGATCTCTTGTCACAATTTGTATCTGCCATGTCAGCCTCCTTACAAGAATGTACGTGGGATACCAGGTAGGATTCTATATGTGCATGTAAAAATACATGTGCTGAATAGGCTACAGAGAAAGGGAGACAGGAATTCACATACTTGTTAACTTTACAAACACATGGAGAACTACTTCTCTTAAATTGGACTAGATTTATAACACCTAGCCTTTATAATGCCAAAGGAAAGTCCAATTATACACCATGCCTCCTCTGAACTGCATGTATTGCTATTCTGTTTGTGTGATTTTCCTCCATCATATCAGGATTGGTAATCAGAGTCTAGGAGGGTATGGGTTAGTGTCAGGGATTCAGTATTTTGAATGGAAAATAGGAAAATGAATCCAATGTGTATGCAATTCTGTGCTACACAAAAATCTTCCCACTCTCATCAAGAACAATGCCTTGACATTACCTTTGCCCCAAGTAAGACACGATTCGAAGAGAAGAGTTAGAAAATCTGTGAATACATATATACAATGGAAAATGCTCAGGAGTTCACAACCTTGGAGGTGGTAGAGGAGTTTCCATAAGTAAGGGACAGGATAAACACTCCCCAAACATGGAGCTCTGCTGGCCTAAAGACTTCTTGGGAAACTGCCTCTGAGGTTGGACCCTTGAAATATATGTTGTTGTCAGGAGCTTTATCTTCCTTTGTAGTGAGACCATCAAAGCTTGGTCTGCATCTATGTGGCCTGGAGGACATGGTTTCTGATTTTCCAATGAACATGAGGCAGCAGTGCTGAATTCTCTCTTTG
This sequence comes from Urocitellus parryii, assembly GCF_045843805.1. NCBI lineage: Eukaryota > Metazoa > Chordata > Mammalia > Rodentia > Sciuridae > Urocitellus > Urocitellus parryii. Next base: position 114,220,461 of record NC_135535.1, on the reverse strand, counting down.
TAGGTCAACTGTGGCCACTGGGGTCTAAGTGTTTCCCCGTGTGGACTGTGAGGCCATTTGGTCATCCTCCACTTTTCCTGGTGTTTCTTGCTGCTTCACTGGGAGTTTCCTATTTGCTTCATGAAATACAAGGAGTTCAACTGGGACACAGTGCTGGAGGGAGTTCTGTCACGTGTGCTGACTCAGGGTCCTAGGAGAATGCACCAACCAGGCTTCTATCCCACAGAGCTTGCCCCCTTGACCATAGCAACCTGATTCTGAACATTGCCCAGAAACCTCTCCATAGAACAAGATGCCTTTACATATAAGGGTCTGCTGGCTGCACCGTGTCAGTCACAAGCCATGTGGAAGCCAATGGCAGATCCACATGGCCCCACCACAGATGTTTTATCACACACCTGCACACCACTGCTCTAGGCCCACTAATCAGCAGGCTCCAACTTACTGGCATCTCTGTTCTACACCATTTTCATGAAACCCAGTCAATCAAGGCACTGTCTGGTACACTCATGATCAGCAACAGGACATCCAAAGGTTCTCCAGTGCCACGTGGTCATGGGAATTTCAAAAATTTCATGGTATTTATCAAGCCATTTCTCAAGGATGAACTTGGAGGCACTGTGGGTTTCTATTCATTCAGGAACCACTAAATGGTGAGGAAGCTCATTTCAATGAAAGCTCTGGAGAAACACTCAGAGGCAAGGCTTCCCAAGAGTGGCCAAAAGGTCACATCAAGCCAGGCCCATTGAGGTCTACAATGTGAGGTCCCTGTGTGTTTTGACTCTCAATTATGGCTGCCAGGTCTTTAAGAATAAAAACATGTGATATCCTGGCTGAGATTCCCAGTGCTCTGTGGAAAGCCACCCTGGGCCTAGATCTCAGTTTCCAAGGGCAACTCTCATGCGTGGCCTCCTAAAATCCCAACACAATTCATGGCAATACTTCTCTGAGTTCAGTACCAGAACTCAGTCTCTAAGGGGAATCACGCCAGAGTTCAAGCCCAGGTGGACAAAGTCATCCCTTCCAACCGCCACAGAAATGACCACAATTCCAACCAAAACACTGCCACATGGCCCTCATCTTCTTCCATATAGACACTCATCATAACCTCTGGCTGGAGGTTTCCATGAGGGAGCAGCCCAAGACAGTGTCTAGAATAAGCTCCCTTGGCCCTCATTTGCCTAATGTCAGGGTGGCCTGTGAACCAGGAGTGATCAAATACGCCTGCCATTTATACTGCTCTGCTTCTCCAAATTGAGGACTACTGACTTTCGGGTATAGATTCTTTCTGTGAATTGGAGACATGAGAAAACCCAAGAACCTATGGGATAGCCTCTGCAGGGCTTTGAAGAACTCATTTGACCCAAAGGATCCCTATTCTCACTTGATGGAGGTCAGGAAATTTCCAGAGGAAAGTGAGAGGCTTCATCCACAATGACTGCTCTTTTTGCCATTTTGGCTTTGGATGCACACATGGGATCTTTCTTTAATCGATCAGGTGCTGAGAATCTAAGCCACAGCCTCACACAGGGCCAAGAGGCTGATTCACACACATCCCTTTGCAAAGGAATTAAGCAAAAAGCCACAGGTGATGCCCCTTCATTTCCATTTGAAAACTGTTGACTTCAGGCTTCACAAAGGGGTAGCCTGAGGCAAAGACCTTCCTGAGAGTCAGGGCAACAGAACAATAGGTAAGCAAAAGGCCCAAAGCAGGGTTTCTCCACTGACACTTTACTGGTCACACTGATATCTGAGTTTTCTGAGATGCTTGCCATTCCCTTCAGTTATCCAGTACACGGCCATGTCACAGAGCTGGGAGGTGGTACATATCTTGGACACAAAACCATGAGCCAATTCTGGAGAGTGGCCAGAATTCAGGAAGAAAACAGGAACTTAGCAAGATAGTAGGTGTTGCCCATAGATAAGGCAAGCCCCAGTCCATTCATAAATTGGAAAGGATGAATGCTGGAAAGTTTTCTACTAGACAGGACGCATCCATTGATTCATTCTCTTTTCCAATGTCTACAACCAGGGATACAGTGGGATACACAGACATAGAAACACTCGCCTTGTCAAATGACTTACTAGAAACAGTCCACTCCAAACCAAACAAACTGCCTTTCCTACCTATTCTCAGAACATGAGACAAAACCATAAACTCACACCCACACCCACTAAGGCACCTCCTTCCCCCAAGTAGGTCTGTGACTATCTGGAGTGTCTTCTGACTGGTGGGCCATACAATGTTCCCCCAAAATGGCCCGTCCTCTCTCAGATCTGGCCTCCTTGGCCTACTCAATGAAGTTGTCAGGAGCCACCAGTGAGCCACTCACTACCTGCTTTCTCAGAAAAGTCCCCTCTTCAGAGCTTTCCTGGCATTTGGTCATCCTCACATCAGTAGGTACCAAGAAAGACTGACTCTCTCCTTGGTAAATGCAAACAAGTCAGCCCACTGGGACTGGGACTGAAACTGGCTCTGGGTGCCTGGCTTCCTGGTTGCCAAGTTCAAAGAGTTCCATCACAAAAGAAGTGAGGTGAGGTCACTTCCTTCAGGAACTGAATGAGGTCACTGCCTTGGCAACCAAATTGTCCTAACAGTTGCTTCCAAGGGTCCTATGAGATGGAGGCTGCCCCTGCTTCCTGTGACACTTTCACAAGTTAGAATGGTATATCCTCCATAGGCACCCAGGAACAGCTTTCCACACAGGCCTGGTTTGGTCCATCTTGTCTACATTAAGAAGAGAGAGGCTCATACAGACACAACCCTTCATCCTGACCAGGTTGTTTGCCATGGAAGATGACTTTTGCTCTCTCATGTCCTTCAGAGCTGCCTACTTCTTCTCCAGGGATCATTTCTGCATGGACCTTTGAGTTCTCAGCAGGTGGAAGATCCCCTACATTCCTCTCTTGTAAGACCAACTCTGTCCCTGCTCTTCTGTAAAGTTGGATTGAGGGAACAGTGTATGGTTAGGGGTAAGAACATGTTTGATTTGGGTTAGGAATCATTCTACTGGATGAAGAATGGTATTGGGAACCTGCGATATATATAATAATGTATAGGTGAAGTATATGTATGACAACAGAAATCTAAGTAAGCTTTGAAGCCCAGAAGGGCATTGGGCCCTTGACTGGGATACTTAGCTTTGAATTACATTCTGCACAGATGTCTCAGATAAATTGATATACAATGGCATAAGACCTTGTACCTTGGATGATTGAATGTGGAAGAGAACATCCAGTCAAAAAGGGATAGTAGGTAGGATTAGGAAGATAGTCAGTAGGTTTAGGAAGAAGAGTGAGTATAACATTTGGACCAAAAGTTCTTTAGCAGTAGGGTGTCAGTTAGAGAGTAGATGTAAATGTCAGCACATGTGAAGAGTCAGTCACAATAATGAATATGGGAAATGAGGTAGGAGAGCAGATATCAATAGAGACATTGGGAAATCAGTCAAAGTATAAAGTGAGTGATAGGATTAGATATTTTCAACAGGGTTGAGGTTGAATATGTACTCTTAGGACGAAGCAACTGTGTAGTCACCAATAGGATTGACATTTGAGAGCATTAGGCCCCTGGACAAGGATGTGTTTAGTAATCCATGCTCACTTTCCATTTAGACTTTGGTACAATCATAAGTGTGAACTTTGCATTATGTGTCCAGAATATCACTGTGATCAAATGTATATGTAGATCAGGTGACATGAGTATTTCTTCCACCATTTCTGTGAGCAATATCGTGAAGACGTGTTGATTAGTATTTGGGGGCACCAATAGGTGTACCTTGTGTCTATGAATATAGAGATAATGCATGAATAGACCATACTGTGAATAAATACTATAACTGGTTCCAATTTACATAATGGATTGAACTGATACCTGAAAATATATAGGAAATCTAATATTGATACACAATCATTCATTCCAACCAGTTATATATCTAATGGTAATATTAGGGTTCTGGTTTACCATGAAGGCTGTGTGAGATTTGCTTGAAAAGTGATTATGGAAATCGAAAATAATGTGTTTGGAAAGAAGTCTCATGAAAAGGCCAGTCCAGAAATATACAGGAGTACATGTGTTCTGAAGCAGGAAGTGATTGAAAGTGAACCAAATGCCTGTAAATTTGTGAACTTGTGGATGAAATATATATCCTATGATGTGCATCAACTGAAGAAATAGTGATGTACCAGTGTCGAAAAAAAAAAGAAACGTCAAAATACACATCATGTATCATAGGAATCTACTTGCATTGATGCTAAACTCGGTCAGTTACTGTAGAAATATTAGGATTTCTAAGGACCATTCACTAGGAAACAAATGTGTATTTCAGGTGGATGAATATTTCTGAGAATAATCTTTGGAAAAGATGATTATAAATCCACATACATGAACATGAATGAATTTAGGGAGTGTATAATAAGACACATATATTTCATACTTTGAAAAATCTGGAGAGAGAGACTGTGAGTGTGTGTGTGTGTGTGTGTGTTTGTGTATATATATACATACATTCAAACAATACAAACACACAGAGACTTTAAAAAGTCGAAATATATATGCCAATCAAAATTCATCATGAAATATGTATCATCCACAGATCCAAAAATATTTAATTTACTGAACATGGATTTATGTATCATGTTGTTCAAGTAGAAAGCTCACCCATAGGTTGAATTTTCAGTTCCAACAGCATTTACGAGGAGTGATCTCTTGTCACAATTTGTATCTGCCATGTCAGCCTCCTCACAAGAATGTACGTGGGATACCAGGTAGGATTCTATATGTGCATGTAAAAATACATGTGCTGAATAGGCTACAGAGAAAGGGAGACAGGAATTCACATACTTGTTAACTTTACAAACACATGGAGAACTACTTCTCTTAAATTGGACTAGATTTATAACACCTAGCCTTTATAATGCCAAAGGAAAGTCCAATTATACACCATGCCTCCTCTGAACTGCATGTATTGCTATTCTGTTTGTGTTATTTTCCTCCATCATATCAGGATTGGTAATCAGAGTCTAGGAGGGTATGGGTTAGTGTCAGGGATTCAGTATTTTGAATGGAAAATAGGAAAATGAATCCAATGTGTATGCAATTCTGTGCTACACAAAAATCTTCCCACTCTCATCAAGAACAATGCCTTGACATTACCTTTGCCCCAAGTAAGACACGATTCGAAGAGAAGAGTTAGAAAATCTGTGAATACATATATACAATGGAAAATGCTCAGGAGTTCACAACCTTGGAGGTGGTAGAGGAGTTTCCATAAGTAAGGGACAGGATAAACACTCCCCAAACATGGAGCTCTGCTGGCCTAAAGACTTCTTGGGAAACTGCCTCTGAGGTTGGACCCTTGAAATATATGTTGTTGTCAGGAGCTTTATCTTCCTTTGTAGTGAGACCATCAAAGCTTGGTCTGCATCTATGTGGCCTGGAGGACATGGTTTCTGATTTTCCAATGAACATGAGGCAGCAGTGCTGAATTCTCTCTTTGTAGGTCAACTGTGGCCACTGGGGTCTAAGTGTTTCCCCGTGTGGACTGTGAGGCCATTTGGTCATCCTCCACTTTTCCTGGTGTTTCTTGCTGCTTCACTGGGAGTTTCCTATTTGCTTCATGAAATACAAGGAGTTCAACTGGGACACAGTGCTGGAGGGAGTTCTGTCACGTGTGCTGACTCAGGGTCCTAGGAGAATGCACCAACCAGGCTTCTATCCCACAGAGCTTGCCCCCTTGACCATAGCAACCTGATTCTGAACATTGCCCAGAAACCTCTCCATAGAACAAGATGCCTTTACATATAAGGGTCTGCTGGCTGCACCGTGTCAGTCACAAGCCATGTGGAAGCCAATGGCAGATCCACATGGCCCCACCACAGATGTTTTATCACACACCTGCACACCACTGCTCTAGGCCCACTAATCAGCAGGCTCCAACTTACTGGCATCTCTGTTCTACACCATTTTCATGAAACCCAGTCAATCAAGGCACTGTCTGGTACACTCATGATCAGCAACAGGACATCCAAAGGTTCTCCAGTGCCACGTGGTCATGGGAATTTCAAAAATTTCATGGTATTTATCAAGCCATTTCTCAAGGATGAACTTGGAGGCACTGTGGGTTTCTATTCATTCAGGAACCACTAAATGGTGAGGAAGCTCATTTCAATGAAAGCTCTGGAGAAACACTCAGAGGCAAGGCTTCCCAAGAGTGGCCAAAAGGTCACATCAAGCCAGGCCCATTGAGGTCTACAATGTGAGGTCTCTGTGTGTTTTGACTCTCAATTATGGCTGCCAGGTCTTTAAGAATAAAAACATGTGATATCCTGGCTGAGATTCCCAGTGCTCTGTGGAAAGCCACCCTAGGCCTAGATCTCAGTTTCCAAGGGCAACTCTCATGCGTGGCCTCCTAAAATCCCAACACAATTCATGGCAATACTTCTCTGAGTTCAGTACCAGAACTCAGTCTCTAAGGGGAATCACGCCAGAGTTCAAGCCCAGGTGGACAAAGTCATCCCTTCCAACCGCCACAGAAATGACCACAATTCCAACCAAAACACTGCCACATGGCCCTCATCTTCTTCCATATAGACACTCATCATAACCTCTGGCTGGAGGTTTCCATGAGGGGGCAGCCCAAGACAGTGTCTAGAATAAGCTCCCTTGCCCCTCATTTGCCTAAAGTCAGGGTGGCCTGTGAACCAGGAGTGATCAAATACGCCTGCCATTAATACTGCTCTGCTTCTCCAAATTGAGGACTACTGACTTTCGGGTATAGATTCTTTCTGTGAATTGGAGACATGAGAAAACCCAAGAACCTATGGGATAGCCTCTGCAGGGCTTTGAAGAACTCATTTGACCCAAAGGATCCCTATTCTCACTTGATGGAGGTCAGGAACTTTCCAGAGGAAAGTGAGAGGCTTCATCCACAATGACTGCTCTTTTTGCCATTTTGGCTTTGGATGCACACATGGGATCTTTCTTTAATCCATCAGGTGCTGAGAATCTAAGCCACAGCCTCACACAGGGCCAAGAGGCTGATTCACACACATCCCTTTGCAAAGGAATTAAGCAAAAAGCCACAGGTGATGCCCCTTCATTTCCATTTGAAAACTGTTTACTTCAGGCTTCACAAAGGGGTAGCCTGAGGCAAAGACCTTCCTGAGAGTCAGGGCAACAGAACAATAGGTAAGCAAAAGGCCCAAAGCAGGGTTTCTCCACTGACACTTTACTGGTCCCACTGATATCTGAGTTTTCTGAGATGCTTGCCATTCCCTTCAGTTATCCAGTACATGGCCATGTCACAGAGCTGGGAGGTGGTACATATCTTGGACACAAAACCATGAGCCAATTCTGGAGAGTGGCCAGAATTCAGGAAGAAAACAGGAACTTAGCAAGATAGTAGGTGTTGCCCATAGATAAGGCAAGCCCCAGTCCATTCATAAATTGGAAAGGATGAATGCTGGAAAGTTTTCTACTAGACAGGACGCATCCATTGATTCATTCTCTTTTCCAATGTCTACAACCAGGGATACAGTGGGATACACAGACATAGAAACACTCGCCTTGTCAAATCACTTACTAGAAACAGTCCACTCCAAACCAAACAAACTGCCTTTCCTACCTATTCTCAGAACATGAGACAAAACCATAAACTCACACCCACACCCACTAAGGCACCTCCTTCCCCCAAGTAGGTCTGTGACTATCTGGAGTGTCTTCTGACTGGTGGGCCATACAATGTTCCCCCAAAATGGCCCGTCCTCTCTCAGATCTGGCCTCCTTGGCCTACTCAATGAACTTGTCAGGAGCCACCAGTGAGCCACTCACTACCTGCTTTCTCAGAAAAGTCCCCTCTTCAGAGCTTTCCTGGCATTTGGTCATCCTCACATCAGTAGGTACCAAGAAAGACTGACTCTCTCCTTGGTAAATGCAAACAAGTCAGCCCACTGGGACTGGGACTGAAACTGGCTCTGGGTGCCTGGCTTCCTGGTTGCCAAGTTCAAAGAGTTCCATCACAAAAGAAGTGAGGTGAGGTCACTTCCTTCAGGAACTGAATGAGGTCACTGCCTTGGCAACCAAATTGTCCTAACAGTTGCTTCCAAGGGTCCTATGAGATGGAGGCTGCCCCTGCTTCCTGTGACACTTTCACAAGTTAGAATGGTATATCCTCCATAGGCACCCAGGAACAGCTTTCCACACAGGCCTGGTTTGGTCCATCTTGTCTACATTAAGAAGAGAGAGGCTCATACAGACACAACCCTTCATCCTGACCAGGTTGTTTGCCATGGAAGATGACTTTTGCTCTCTCATGTCCTTCAGAGCTGCCTACTTCTTCTCCAGGGATCATTTCTGCATGGACCTTTGAGTTCTCAGCAGGTGGAAGATCCCCTACATTCCTCTCTTGTAAGACCAACTCTGTCCCTGCTCTTCTGTAAAGTTGGATTGAGGGAACAGTGTATGGTTAGGGGTAAGAACATGTTTGATTTGGGTTAGGAATCATTCTACTGGATGAAGAATGGTATTGGGAACCTGCGATATATATATAATAATGTATAGGTGAAGTATATGTATGACAACAGAAATCTAAGCTTTGAAGCCCAGAAGGGCATTGGGCCCTTGACTGGGATACTTAGCTTTGAATTACATTCTGCACAGATGTCTCAGATAAATTGATATACAATGGCATAAGACCTTGTACCTTGGATGATTGAATGTGGAAGAGAACATCCAGTCAAAAAGGGATAGTAGGTAGGATTAGGAAGATAGTCAGTAGGTTTAGGAAGAAGAGTGAGTATAACATTTGGACCAAAAGTTCTTTAGCAGTAGGGTGTCAGTTAGAGAGTAGATGTAAATGTCAGCACATGTGAAGAGTCAGTCACAATAATGAATATGGGAAATTAGGTAGGAGAGCAGATATCAATAGAGACATTGGGAAATCAGTCAAAGTATAAAGTGAGTGATAGGATTAGATATTTTCAACAGGGTTGAGGTTGAATATGTACTCTTAGGACGAAGCAACTGTGTAGTCACCAATAGGATTGACATTTGAGAGCATTAGGCCCCTGGACAAGGATGTGTTTAGTAATCCATGCTCACTTTCCATTTAGACTTTGGTACAATCATAAGTGTGAACTTTGCATTATGTGTCCAGAATATCACTGTGATCAAATGTATATGTAGATCAGGTGACATGAGTATTTCTTCCACCATTTCTGGGAGCAATATCGTGAAGACGTGTTGATTAGTATTTGGGGGCACCAATAGGTGTACCTTGTGTCTATGAATATAGAGATAATGCATGAATAGACCATACTGTGAATAAATAGTATAACTGGTTCCAATTTACATAATGGATTGAACTGATACCTGAAAATATATAGGAAATCTAATATTGATACACAATCATTCATTCCAACCAGTTATATATCTAATGGTAATATTAGGGTTCTGGTTTACCATGAAGGCTGTGTGAGATTTGCTTGAAAAGTGATTATGGAAATCGAAAATAATGTGTTTGGAAAGAAGTCTCATGAAAAGGCCAGTCCAGAAATATACAGGAGTACATGTGTTCTGAAGCAGGAAGTGATTGAAAGTGAACCAAATGCCTGTAAATTTGTGAACTTGTGGATGAAATATATATCCTATGATGTGCATCAACTGAAGAAATAGTGATGTACCAGTGTCGAAAAAAAAAAGAAACGTCAAAATACACATCATGTATCATAGGAATCTACTTGCATTGATGCTAAACTCGGTCAGTTACTGTAGAAATATTAGGATTTCTAAGGACCATTCACTAGGAAACAAATGTGTATTTCAGGTGGATGAATATTTCTGAGAATAATCTTTGGAAAAGATGATTATAAATCCACATACATGAACATGAATGAATTTAGGGAGTGTATAATAAGACACATATATTTCATACTTTGAAAAATCTGGAGAGAGAGACTGTGTGTGTGTGTGTGTGTGTGTGTGTGTGTGTGTTTGTGTATATATATATATATATATATATATATATATATATATACATTCAAACAATACAAACACACAGAGACTTTAAAAAGTCGAAATATATATGCCAATCAAAATTCATCATGAACTATGTATCATCCACAGATCCAAAAATATTTAATTTACTGAACATGGATTTATGTATCATGTTGTTCAAGTAGAAAGCTCACCCATAGGTTGAATTTTCAGTTCCAACAGCATTTACGAGGAGTGATCTCTTGTCACAATTTGTATCTGCCATGTCAGCCTCCTCACAAGAATGTACGTGGGATACCAGGTAGGATTCTATATGTGCATGTAAAAATACATGTGCTGAATAGGCTACAGAGAAAGGGAGACAGGAATTCACATACTTGTTAACTTTACAAACACATGGAGAACTACTTCTCTTAAATTGGACTAGATTTATAACACCTAGCCTTTATAATGCCAAAGGAAAGTCCAATTATACACCATGCCTCCTCTGAACTGCATGTATTGCTATTCTGTTTGTGTTATTTTCCTCCATCATATCAGGATTGGTAATCAGAGTCTAGGAGGGTATGGGTTAGTGTCAGGGATTCAGTATTTTGAATGGAAAATAGGAAAATGAATCCAATGTGTATGCAATTCTGTGCTACACAAAAATCTTCCCACTCTCATCAAGAACAATGCCTTGACATTACCTTTGCCCCAAGTAAGACACGATTCGTAGAGAAGAGTTAGAAAATCTGTGAATACATATATACAATGGAAAATGCTCAGGAGTTCACAACCTTGGAGGTGGTAGAGGAGTTTCCATAAGTAAGGGACAGGATAAACACTCCCCAAACATGGAGCTCTGCTGGCCTAAAGACTTCTTGGGAAACTGCCTCTGAGGTTGGACCCTTGAAATATATGTTGTTGTCAGGAGCTTTATCTTCCTTTGTAGTGAGACCATCAAAGCTTGGTCTGCATCTATGTGGCCTGGAGGACATGGTTTCTGATTTTCCAATGAACATGAGGCAGCAGTGCTGAATTCTCTCTTTGTAGGTCAACTGTGGCCACTGGGGTCTAAGTGTTTCCCCGTGTGGACTGTGAGGCCATTTGGTCATCCTCCACTTTTCCTGGTGTTTCTTGCTGCTTCACTGGGAGTTTCCTATTTGCTTCATGAAATACAAGGAGTTCAACTGGGACACAGTGCTGGAGGGAGTTCTGTCACGTGTGCTGACTCAGGGTCCTAGGAGAATGCACCAACCAGGCTTCTATCCCACAGAGCTTGCCCCCTTGACCATAGCAACCTGATTCTGAACATTGCCCAGAAACCTCTCCATAGAACAAGATGCCTTTACATATAAGGGTCTGCTGGCTGCACCGTGTCAGTCACAAGCCATGTCGAAGCCAATGGCAGATCCACATGGCCCCACCACAGATGTTTTATCACACACCTGCACACCACTGCTCTAGGCCCACTAATCAGCAGGCTCCAACTTACTGGCATCTCTGTTCTACACCATTTTCATGAAACCCAGTCAATCAAGGCACTGTCTGGTACACTCATGATCAGCAACAGGACATCCAAAGGTTCTCCAGTGCCACGTGGTCATGGGAATTTCAAAAATTTCATGGTATTTATCAAGCCATTTCTCAAGGATGAACTTGGAGGCACTGTGGGTTTCTATTCATTCAGGAACCACTAAATGGTGAGGAAGCTCATTTCAATGAAAGCTCTGGAGAAACACTCAGAGGCAAGGCTTCCCAAGAGTGGCCAAAAGGTCACATCAAGCCAGGCCCATTGAGGTCTACAATGTGAGGTCTCTGTGTGTTTTGACTCTCAATTATGGCTGCCAGGTCTTTAAGAATAAAAACATGTGATATCCTGGCTGAGATTCCCAGTGCTCTGTGGAAAGCCACCCTGGGCCTAGATCTCAGTTTCCAAGGGCAACTCTCATGCGTGGCCTCCTAAAATCCCAACACAATTCATGGCAATACTTCTCTGAGTTCAGTACCAGAACTCAGTCTCTAAGGGGAATCACGCCAGAGTTCAAGCCCAGGTGGACAAAGTCATCCCTTCCAACCGCCACAGAAATGACCACAATTCCAACCAAAACACTGCCACATGGCCCTCATCTTCTTCCATATAGACACTCATCATAACCTCTGGCTGGAGGTTTCCATGAGGGGGCAGCCCAAGACAGTGTCTAGAATAAGCTCCCTTGCCCCTCATTTGCCTAAAGTCAGGGTGGCCTGTGAACCAGGAGTGATCAAATACGCCTGCCATTAATACTGCTCTGCTTCTCCAAATTGAGGACTACTGACTTTCGGGTATAGATTCTTTCTGTGAATTGGAGACATGAGAAAACCCAAGAACCTATGGGATAGCCTCTGCAGGGCTTTGAAGAACTCATTTGACCCAAAGGATCCCTATTCTCACTTGATGGAGGTCAGGAACTTTCCAGAGGAAAGTGAGAGGCTTCATCCACAATGACTGCTCTTTTTGCCATTTTGGCTTTGGATGCACACATGGGATCTTTCTTTAATCCATCAGGTGCTGAGAATCTAAGCCACAGCCTCACACAGGGCCAAGAGGCTGATTCACACACATCCCTTTGCAAAGGAATTAAGCAAAAAGCCACAGGTGATGCCCCTTCATTTCCATTTGAAAACTGTTTACTTCAGGCTTCACAAAGGGGTAGCCTGAGGCAAAGACCTTCCTGAGAGTCAGGGCAACAGAACAATAGGTAAGCAAAAGGCCCAAAGCAGGGTTTCTCCACTGACACTTTACTGGTCACACTGATATCTGAGTTTTCTGAGATGCTTGCCATTCCCTTCAGTTATCCAGTACATGGCCATGTCACAGAGCTGGGAGGTGGTACATATCTTGGACACAAAACCATGAGCCAATTCTGGAGAGTGGCCAGAATTCAGGAAGAAAACAGGAACTTAGCAAGATAGTAGGTGTTGCCCATAGATAAGGCAAGCCCCAGTCCATTCATAAATTGGAAAGGATGAATGCTGGAAAGTTTTCTACTAGACAGGACGCATCCATTGATTCATTCTCTTTTCCAATGTCTACAACCAGGGATACAGTGGGATACACAGACATAGAAACACTCGCCTTGTCAAATGACTTACTAGAAACAGTCCACTCCAAACCAAACAAACTGCCTTTCCTACCTATTCTCAGAACATGAGACAAAACCATAAACTCACACCCACACCCACTAAGGCACCTCCTTCCCCCAAGTAGGTCTGTGACTATCTGGAGTGTCTTCTGACTGGTGGGCCATACAATGTTCCCCCAAAATGGCCCGTCCTCTCTCAGATCTGGCCTCCTTGGCCTACTCAATGAACTTGTCAGGAGCCACCAGTGAGCCACTCACTACCTGCTTTCTCAGAAAAGTCCCCTCTTCAGAGCTTTCCTGGCATTTGGTCATCCTCACATCAGTAGGTACCAAGAAAGACTGACTCTCTCCTTGGTAAATGCAAACAAGTCAGCCCACTGGGACTGGGACTGAAACTGGCTCTGGGTGCCTGGCTTCCTGGTTGCCAAGTTCAAAGAGTTCCATCACAAAAGAAGTGAGGTGAGGTCACTTCCTTCAGGAACTGAATGAGGTCACTGCCTTGGCAACCAAATTGTCCTAACAGTTGCTTCCAAGGGTCCTATGTGATGGAGGCTGCCCCTGCTTCCTGTGACACTTTCACAAGTTAGAATGGTATATCCTCCATAGGCACCCAGGAACAGCTTTCCACACAGGCCTGGTTTGGTCCATCTTGTCTACATTAAGAAGAGAGAGGCTCATACAGACACAACCCTTCATCCTGACCAGGTTGTTTGCCATGGAAGATGACTTTTGCTCTCTCATGTCCTTCAGAGCTGCCTACTTCTTCTCCAGGGATCATTTCTGCATGGACCTTTGAGTTCTCAGCAGGTGGAAGATCCCCTACATTCCTCTCTTGTAAGACCAACTCTGTCCCTGCTCTTCTGTAAAGTTGGATTGAGGGAACAGTGTATGGTTAGGGGTAAGAACATGTTTGATTTGGGTTAGGAATCATTCTACTGGATGAAGAATGGTATTGGGAACCTGCGATATATATATAATAATGTATAGGTGAAGTATATGTATGACAACAGAAATCTAAGCTTTGAAGCCCAGAAGGGCATTGGGCCCTTGACTGGGATACTTAGCTTTGAATTACATTCTGCACAGATGTCTCAGATAAATTGATATACAATGGCATAAGACCTTGTACCTTGGATGATTGAATGTGGAAGAGAACATCCAGTCAAAAAGGGATAGTAGGTAGGATTAGGAAGATAGTCAGTAGGTTTAGGAAGAAGAGTGAGTATAACATTTGGACCAAAAGTTCTTTAGCAGTAGGGTGTCAGTTAGAGAGTAGATGTAAATGTCAGCACATGTGAAGAGTCAGTCACAATAATGAATATGGGAAATGAGGTAGGAGAGCAGATATCAATAGAGACATTGGGAAATCAGTCAAAGTATAAAGTGAGTGATAGGATTAGATATTTTCAACAGGGTTGAGGTTGAATATGTACTCTTAGGACGAAGCAACTGTGTAGTCACCAATAGGATTGACATTTGAGAGCATTAGGCCCCTGGACAAGGATGTGTTTAGTAATCCATGCTCACTTTCCATTTAGACTTTGGTACAATCATAAGTGTGAACTTTGCATTATGTGTCCAGAATATCACTGTGATCAAATGTATATGTAGATCAGGTGACATGAGTATTTCTTCCACCATTTCTGGGAGCAATATCGTGAAGACGTGTTGATTAGTATTTGGGGGCACCAATAGGTGTACCTTGTGTCTATGAATATAGAGATAATGCATGAATAGACCATACTGTGAATAAATAGTATAACTGGTTCCAATTTACATAATGGATTGAACTGATACCTGAAAATATATAGGAAATCTAATATTGATACACAATCATTCATTCCAACCAGTTATATATCTAATGGTAATATTAGGGTTCTGGTTTACCATGAAGGCTGTGTGAGATTTGCTTGAAAAGTGATTATGGAAATCGAAAATAATGTGTTTGGAAAGAAGTCTCATGAAAAGGCCAGTCCAGAAATATACAGGAGTACATGTGTTCTGAAGCAGGAAGTGATTGAAAGTGAACCAAATGCCTGTAAATTTGTGAACTTGTGGATGAAATATATATCCTATGATGTGCATCAACTGAAGAAATAGTGATGTACCAGTGTCGAAAAAAAAAAGAAACGTCAAAATACACATCATGTATCATAGGAATCTACTTGCATTGATGCTAAACTCGGTCAGTTACTGTAGAAATATTAGGATTTCTAAGGACCATTCACTAGGAAACAAATGTGTATTTCAGGTGGATGAATATTTCTGAGAATAATCTTTGGAAAAGATGATTATAAATCCACATACATGAACATGAATGAATTTAGGGAGTGTATAATAAGACACATATATTTCATACTTTGAAAAATCTGGAGAGAGAGACTCTGTGTGTGTGTGTGTGTGTGTGTGTGTGTTTGTGTATATATATATATATATATATATATATATATATATATAGATATATATACATTCAAACAATACAAACACACAGAGACTTTAAAAAGTCGAAATATATATGCCAATCAAAATTCATCATGAAATATGTATCATCCACAGATCCAAAAATATTTAATTTACTGAACATGGATTTATGTATCATGTTGTTCAAGTAGAAAGCTCACCCATAGGTTGAATTTTCAGTTCCAACAGCATTTACGAGGAGTGATCTCTTGTCACAATTTGTATCTGCCATGTCAGCCTCCTCACAAGAATGTACGTGGGATACCAGGTAGGATTCTATATGTGCATGTAAAAATACATGTGCTGAATAGGCTACAGAGAAAGGGAGACAGGAATTCACATACTTGTTAACTTTACAAACACATGGAGAACTACTTCTCTTAAATTGGACTAGATTTATAACACCTAGCCTTTATAATGCCAAAGGAAAGTCCAATTATACACCATGCCTCCTCTGAACTGCATGTATTGCTATTCTGTTTGTGTTATTTTCCTCCATCATATCAGGATTGGTAATCAGAGTCTAGGAGGGTATGGGTTAGTGTCAGGGATTCAGTATTTTGAATGGAAAATAGGAAAATGAATCCAATGTGTATGCAATTCTGTGCTACACAAAAATCTTCCCACTCTCATCAAGAACAATGCCTTGACATTACCTTTGCCCCAAGTAAGACACGATTCGAAGAGAAGAGTTAGAAAATCTGTGAATACATATATACAATGGAAAATGCTCAGGAGTTCACAACCTTGGAGGTGGTAGAGGAGTTTCCATAAGTAAGGGACAGGATAAACACTCCCCAAACATGGAGCTCTGCTGGCCTAAAGACTTCTTGGGAAACTGCCTCTGAGGTTGGACCCTTGAAATATATGTTGTTGTCAGGAGCTTTATCTTCCTTTGTAGTGAGACCATCAAAGCTTGGTCTGCATCTATGTGGCCTGGAGGACATGGTTTCTGATTTTCCAATGAACATGAGGCAGCAGTGCTGAATTCTCTCTTTGTAGGTCAACTGTGGCCACTGGGGTCTAAGGGTTTCCCTGTGTGGACTGTGAGGCCATTTGGTCATCCTCCACTTTTCCTGGTGTTTCTTGCTGCTTCACTGGGAGTTTCCTATTTGCTTCATGAAATACAAGGAGTTCAACTGGGACACAGTGCTGGAGGGATTTCTGTCACGTGTGCTGACTCAGGGTCCTAGGAGAATGCACCAACCAGGCTTCTATCCCACAGAGCTTGCCCCCTTGACCATAGCAACCTGATTCTGAACATTGCCCGGAAACCTCTCCATAGAACAAGATGCCTTTACATATAAGGGTCTGCTGGCTGCACCGTGTGAGTCACAAGCCATGTCGAAGCCAATGGCAGATCCACATGGCCCCACCACAGATGTTTTATCACACACCTGCACACCACTGCTCTAGGCCCACTAATCAGCAGGCTCCAACTTACTGGCATCTCTGTTCTACACCATTTTCATGAAACCCAGTCAATCAAGGCACTGTCTGGTACACTCATGATCAGCAACAGGACATCCAAAGGTTCTCCAGTGCCACGTGGTCATGGGAATTTCAAAAATTTCATGGTATTTATCAAGCCATTTCTCAAGGATGAACTTGGAGGCACTGTGGGTTTCTATTCATTCAGGAACCACTAAATGGTGAGGAAGCTCATTTCAATGAAAGCTCTGGAGAAACACTCAGAGGCAAGGCTTCCCAAGAGTGGCCAAAAGGTCACATCAAGCCAGGCCCATTGAGGTCTACAATGTGAGGTCTCTGTGTGTTTTGACTCTCAATTATGGCTGCCAGGTCTTTAAGAATAAAAACATGTGATATCCTGGCTGAGATTCCCAGTGCTCTGTGGAAAGCCACCCTGGGCCTAGATCTCAGTTTCCAAGGGCAACTCTCATGCGTGGCCTCCTAAAATCCCAACACAATTCATGGCAATACTTCTCTGAGTTCAGTACCAGAACTCAGTCTCTAAGGGGAATCACGCCAGAGTTCAAGCCCAGGTGGACAAAGTCATCCCTTCCAACCGCCACAGAAATGACCACAATTCCAACCAAAACACTGCCACATGGCCCTCATCTTCTTCCATATAGACACTCATCATAACCTCTGGCTGGAGGTTTCCATGAGGGGGCAGCCCAAGACAGTGTCTAGAATAAGCTCCCTTGCCCCTCATTTGCCTAAAGTCAGGGTGGCCTGTGAACCAGGAGTGATCAAATACGCCTGCCATTAATACTGCTCTGCTTCTCCAAATTGAGGACTACTGACTTTCGGGTATAGATTCTTTCTGTGAATTGGAGACATGAGAAAACCCAAGAACCTATGGGATAGCCTCTGCAGGGCTTTGAAGAACTCATTTGACCCAAAGGATCCCTATTCTCACTTGATGGAGGTCAGGAACTTTCCAGAGGAAAGTGAGAGGCTTCATCCACAATGACTGCTCTTTTTGCCATTTTGGCTTTGGATGCACACATGGGATCTTTCTTTAATCCATCAGGTGCTGAGAATCTAAGCCACAGCCTCACACAGGGCCAAGAGGCTGATTCACACACATCCCTTTGCAAAGGAATTAAGCAAAAAGCCACAGGTGATGCCCCTTCATTTCCATTTGAAAACTGTTAACTTCAGGCTTCACAAAGGGGTAGCCTGAGGCAAAGACCTTCCTGAGAGTCAGGGCAACAGAACAATAGGTAAGCAAAAGGCCCAAAGCAGGGTTTCTCCACTGACACTTTACTGGTCACACTGATATCTGAGTTTTCTGAGATGCTTGCCATTCCCTTCAGTTATCCAGTACATGGCCATGTCACAGAGCTGGGAGGTGGTACATATCTTGGACACAAAACCATGAGCCAATTCTGGAGAGTGGCCAGAATTCAGGAAGAAAACAGGAACTTAGCAAGATAGTAGGTGTTGCCCATAGATAAGGCAAGCCCCAGTCCATTCATAAATTGTAAAGGATGAATGCTGGAAAGTTTTCTACTAGACAGGACGCATCCATTGATTCATTCTCTTTTCCAATGTCTACAACCAGGGATACAGTGGGATACACAGACATAGAAACACTCGCCTTGTCAAATGACTTACTAGAAACAGTCCACTCCAAACCAAACAAACTGCCTTTCCTACCTATTCTCAGAACATGAGACAAAACCATAAACTCACACCCACACCCACTAAGGCACCTCCTTCCCCCAAGTAGGTCTGTGACTATCTGGAGTGTCTTCTGACTGGTGGGCCATACAATGTTCCCCCAAAATGGCCCGTCCTCTCTCAGATCTGGCCTCCTTGGCCTACTCAATGAACTTGTCAGGAGCCACCAGTGAGCCACTCACTACCTGCTTTCTCAGAAAAGTCCCCTCTTCAGAGCTTTCCTGGCATTTGGTCATCCTCACATCAGTAGGTACCAAGAAAGACTGACTCTCTCCTTGGTAAATGCAAACAAGTCAGCCCACTGGGACTGGGACTGAAACTGGCTCTGGGTGCCTGGCTTCCTGGTTGCCAAGTTCAAAGAGTTCCATCACAAAAGAAGTGAGGTGAGGTCACTTCCTTCAGGAACTGAATGAGGTCACTGCCTTGGCAACCAAATTGTCCTAACAGTTGCTTCCAAGGGTCCTATGTGATGGAGGCTGCCCCTGCTTCCTGTGACACTTTCACAAGTTAGAATGGTATATCCTCCATAGGCACCCAGGAACAGCTTTCCACACAGGCCTGGTTTGGTCCATCTTGTCTACATTAAGAAGAGAGAGGCTCATACAGACACAACCCTTCATCCTGACCAGGTTGTTTGCCATGGAAGATGACTTTTGCTCTCTCATGTCCTTCAGAGCTGCCTACTTCTTCTCCAGGGATCATTTCTGCATGGACCTTTGAGTTCTCAGCAGGTGGAAGATCCCCTACATTCCTCTCTTGTAAGACCAACTCTGTCCCTGCTCTTCTGTAAAGTTGGATTGAGGGAACAGTGTATGGTTAGGGGTAAGAACATGTTTGATTTGGGTTAGGAATCATTCTACTGGATGAAGAATGGTATTGGGAACCTGCGATATATATATAATAATGTATAGGTGAAGTATATGTATGACAACAGAAATCTAAGCTTTGAAGCCCAGAAGGGCATTGGGCCCTTGACTGGGATACTTAGCTTTGAATTACATTCTGCACAGATGTCTCAGATAAATTGATATACAATGGCATAAGACCTTGTACCTTGGATGATTGAATGTGGAAGAGAACATCCAGTCAAAAAGGGATAGTAGGTAGGATTAGGAAGATAGTCAGTAGGTTTAGGAAGAAGAGTGAGTATAACATTTGGACCAAAAGTTCTTTAGCAGTAGGGTGTCAGTTAGAGAGTAGATGTAAATGTCAGCACATGTGAAGAGTCAGTCACAATAATGAATATGGGAAATTAGGTAGGAGAGCAGATATCAA
This sequence comes from Urocitellus parryii, assembly GCF_045843805.1. Taxonomy (NCBI): domain Eukaryota; kingdom Metazoa; phylum Chordata; class Mammalia; order Rodentia; family Sciuridae; genus Urocitellus; species Urocitellus parryii. The sequence goes on along the minus strand of NC_135535.1, from coordinate 114,200,475 downwards.
TAGAGACATTGGGAAATCAGTCAAAGTATAAAGTGAGTGATAGGATTAGATATTTTCAACAGGGTTGAGGTTGAATATGTACTCTTAGGACGAAGCAACTGTGTAGTCACCAATAGGATTGACATTTGAGAGCATTAGGCCCCTGGACAAGGATGTGTTTAGTAATCCATGCTCACTTTCCATTTAGACTTTGGTACAATCATAAGTGTGAACTTTGCATTATGTGTCCAGAATATCACTGTGATCAAATGTATATGTAGATCAGGTGACATGAGTATTTCTTCCACCATTTCTGGGAGCAATATCGTGAAGACGTGTTGATTAGTATTTGGGGGCACCAATAGGTGTACCTTGTGTCTATGAATATAGAGATAATGCATGAATAGACCATACTGTGAATAAATAGTATAACTGGTTCCAATTTACATAATGGATTGAACTGATACCTGAAAATATATAGGAAATCTAATATTGATACACAATCATTCATTCCAACCAGTTATATATCTAATGGTAATATTAGGGTTCTGGTTTACCATGAAGGCTGTGTGAGATTTGCTTGAAAAGTGATTATGGAAATCGAAAATAATGTGTTTGGAAAGAAGTCTCATGAAAAGGCCAGTCCAGAAATATACAGGAGTACATGTGTTCTGAAGCAGGAAGTGATTGAAAGTGAACCAAATGCCTGTAAATTTGTGAACTTGTGGATGAAATATATATCCTATGATGTGCATCAACTGAAGAAATAGTGATGTACCAGTGTCGAAAAAAAAAAGAAACGTCAAAATACACATCATGTATCATAGGAATCTACTTGCATTGATGCTAAACTCGGTCAGTTACTGTAGAAATATTAGGATTTCTAAGGACCATTCACTAGGAAACAAATGTGTATTTCAGGTGGATGAATATTTCTGAGAATAATCTTTGGAAAAGATGATTATAAATCCACATACATGAACATGAATGAATTTAGGGAGTGTATAATAAGACACATATATTTCATACTTTGAAAAATCTGGAGACAGAGACTGTGTGTGTGTGTGTGTGTGTGTGTGTGTGTGTTTGTGTATATATATATATATATATATATATATATATATATATATATATATACATTCAAACAATACAAACACACAGAGACTTTAAAAAGTCGAAATATATATGCCAATCAAAATTCATCATGAAATATGTATCATCCACAGATCCAAAAATATTTAATTTACTGAACATGGATTTATGTATCATGTTGTTCAAGTAGAAAGCTCACCCATAGGTTGAATTTTCAGTTCCAACAGCATTTACGAGGAGTGATCTCTTGTCACAATTTGTATCTGCCATGTCAGCCTCCTCACAAGAATGTACGTGGGATACCAGGTAGGATTCTATATGTGCATGTAAAAATACATGTGCTGAATAGGCTACAGAGAAAGGGAGACAGGAATTCACATACTTGTTAACTTTACAAACACATGGAGAACTACTTCTCTTAAATTGGACTAGATTTATAACACCTAGCCTTTATAATGCCAAAGGAAAGTCCAATTATACACCATGCCTCCTCTGAACTGCATGTATTGCTATTCTGTTTGTGTTATTTTCCTCCATCATATCAGGATTGGTAATCAGAGTCTAGGAGGGTATGGGTTAGTGTCAGGGATTCAGTATTTTGAATGGAAAATAGGAAAATGAATCCAATGTGTATGCAATTCTGTGCTACACAAAAATCTTCCCACTCTCATCAAGAACAATGCCTTGACATTACCTTTGCCCCAAGTAAGACAGGATTCGAAGAGAAGAGTTAGAAAATCTGTGAATACATATATACAATGGAAAATGCTCAGGAGTTCACAACCTTGGAGGTGGTAGAGGAGTTTCCATAAGTAAGGGACAGGATAAACACTCCCCAAACATGGAGCTCTGCTGGCCTAAAGACTTCTTGGGAAACTGCCTCTGAGGTTGGACCCTTGAAATATATGTTGTTGTCAGGAGCTTTATCTTCCTTTGTAGTGAGACCATCAAAGCTTGGTCTGCATCTATGTGGCCTGGAGGACATGGTTTCTGATTTTCCAATGAACATGAGGCAGCAGTGCTGAATTCTCTCTTTGTAGGTCAACTGTGGCCACTGGGGTCTAAGTGTTTCCCTGTGTGGACTGTGAGGCCATTTGGTCATCCTCCACTTTTCCTGGTGTTTCTTGCTGCTTCCCTGGGAGTTTCCTATTTGCTTCATGAAATACAAGGAGTTCAACTGGGACACAGTGCTGGAGGGAGTTCTGTCACGTGTGCTGACTCAGGGTCCTAGGACAATGCACCAACCAGGCTTCTATCCCACAGAGCTTGCCCCCTTGACCATAGCAACCTGATTCTGAACATTGCCCGGAAACCTCTCCATAGAACAAGATGCCTTTACATATAAGGGTCTGCTGGCTGCACCGTGTCAGTCACAAGCCATGTCGAAGCCAATGGCAGATCCACATGGCCCCACCACAGATGTTTTATCACACACCTGCACACCACTGCTCTAGGCCCACTAATCAGCAGGCTCCAACTTACTGGCATCTCTGTTCTACACCATTTTCATGAAACCCAGTCAATCAAGGCACTGTCTGGTACACTCATGATCAGCAACAGGACATCCAAAGGTTCTCCAGTGCCACGTGGTCATGGGAATTTCAAAAATTTCATGGTATTTATCAAGCCATTTCTCAAGGATGAACTTGGAGGCACTGTGGGTTTCTATTCATTCAGGAACCACTAAATGGTGAGGAAGCTCATTTCAATGAAAGCTCTGGAGAAACACTCAGAGGCAAGGCTTCCCAAGAGTGGCCAAAAGGTGACATCAAGCCAGGCCCATTGAGGTATACAATGTGAGGTCCCTGTGTGTTTTGACTCTCAATTATGGCTGCCAGGTCTTTAAGAATAAAAACATGTGATATCCTGGCTGAGATTCCCAGTGCTCTGTGGAAAGCCACCCTGGGCCTAGATCTCAGTTTCCAAGGGCAACTCTCATGCGTGGCCTCCTAAAATCCCAACACAATTCATGGCAATACTTCTCTGAGTTCAGTACCAGAACTCAGTCTCTAAGGGGAATCACGCCAGAGTTCAAGCCCAGGTGGACAAAGTCATCCCTTCCAACCGCCACAGAAATGACCACAATTCCAACCAAAACACTGCCACATGGCCCTCATCTTCTTCCATATAGACACTCATCATAACCTCTGGCTGGAGGTTTCCATGAGGGGGCAGCCCAAGACAGTGTCTAGAATAAGCTCCCTTGCCCCTCATTTGCCTAATGTCAGGGTGGCCTGTGAACCAGGAGTGATCAAATACGCCTGCCATTAATACTGCTCTGCTTCTCCAAATTGAGGACTACTGACTTTCGGGTATAGATTCTTTCTGTGAATTGGAGACATGAGAAAACCCAAGAACCTATGGGATAGCCTCTGCAGGGCTTTGAAGAACTCATTTGACCCAAAGGATCCCTATTCTCACTTGATGGAGGTCAGGAACTTTCCAGAGGAAAGTGAGAGGCTTCATCCACAATGACTGCTCTTTTTGCCATTTTGGCTTTGGATGCACACATGGGATCTTTCTTTAATCCATCAGGTGCTGAGAATCTAAGCCACAGCCTCACACAGGGCCAAGAGGCTGATTCACACACATCCCTTTGCAAAGGAATTAAGCAAAAAGCCACAGGTGATGCCCCTTCATTTCCATTTGGAAACTGCTGACTTCAGGCTTCACAAAGGGGTAGCCTGAGGCAAAGACCTTCCTGAGAGTCAGGGCAACAGAACAATAGGTAAGCAAAAGGCCCAAAGCAGGGTTTCTCCACTGACACTTTACTGGTCACACTGATATCTGAGTTTTCTGAGATGCTTGCCATTCCCTTCAGTTATCCAGTACACGGCCATGTCACAGAGCTGGGAGGTGGTACATATCTTGGACACAAAACCATGAGCCAATTCTGGAGAGTGGCCAGAATTCAGGAAGAAAACAGGAACTTAGCAAGATAGTAGGTGTTGCCCATAGATAAGGCAAGCCCCAGTCCATTCATAAATTGGAAAGGATGAATGCTGGAAAGTTTTCTACTAGACAGGACGCATCCATTGATTCATTCTCTTTTCCAATGTCTACAACCAGGGATACAGTGGGATACACAGACATAGAAACACTCGCCTTGTCAAATGACTTACTAGAAACAGTCCACTCCAAACCAAACAAACTGCCTTTCCTAACTATTCTCAGAACATGAGACAAAACCATAAACTAACACCTACACCCACTAAGGCACCTCCTTCCCCCAAGTAGGTCTGTGACTATCTGGAGTGTCTTCTGACTGGTGGGCCATACAATGTTCCCCCAAAATGGCCCGTCCTCTCTCAGATCTGGCCTCCTTGGCCTACTCAATGAAGTTGTCAGGAGCCACCAGTGAGCCACTCACTACCTGCTTTCTCAGAAAAGTCCCCTCTTCAGAGCTTTCCTGGCATTTGGTCATCCTCACATCAGTAGGTACCAAGAAAGACTGACTCTCTCCTTGGTAAATGCAAACAAGTCAGCCCACTGGGACTGGGACTGAAAGTGGCTCTGGGTGCCTGGCTTCCTGGTTGCCAAGTTCAAAGAGTTCCATCACAAAAGAAGTGAGGTGAGGTCACTTCCTTCAGGAACTGAATGAGGTCACTGCCTTGGCAACCAAATTGTCCTAACGGTTGCTTCCAAGGGTCCTATGAGATGGAGGCTGCCCCTGCTTCCTGTGACACTTTCACAAGTTAGAATGGTATATCCTCCATAGGCACCCAGGAACAGCTTTCCACACAGGCCTGGTTTGGTCCATCTTGTCTACATTAAGAAGAGAGAGGCTCATACAGACACAACCCTTCATCCTGACCAGGTTGTTTGCCATGGAAGATGACTTTTGCTCTCTCATGTCCTTCAGAGCTGCCTACTTCTTCTCCAGGGATCATTTCTGCATGGACCTTTGAGTTCTCAGCAGCTGGAAGATCCCCTACATTCCTCTATTGTAAGACCAACTCTGTCCCTGCTCTTCTGTAAAGTTGGATTGAGGGAACAGTGTATGGTTAGGGGTAAGAACATGTTTGATTTGGGTTAGGAATCATTCTACTGGATGAAAAATGGTATTGGGAACCTGCGATATATATAATAATGTATAGGTGAAGTATATGTATGACAACAGAAATCTAAGTAAACTTTGAAGCCCAGAAGGGCATTGGGCCCTTGACTGGGATACTTAGCTTTGAATTACATTCTGCACAGATGTCTCAGATAAATTGATATACAATGGCATAAGACCTTGTACCTTGGATGATTGAATGTGGAAGAGAACATCCAGTCAAAAAGGGATAGTAGGTAGGATTAGGAAGATAGTCAGTAGGTTTAGGAAGAAGAGTGAGTATAACATTTGGACCAAAAGTTCTTTAGCAGTAGGGTGTCAGTTAGAGAGTAGATGTAAATGTCAGCACATGTGAAGAGTCAGTCACAATAATGAATATGGGAAATTAGGTAGGAGAGCAGATATCAATAGAGACATTGGGAAATCAGTCAAAGTATAAAGTGAGTGATAGGATTAGATATTTTCAACAGGGTTGAGGTTGAATATGTACTCTTAGGACGAAGCAACTGTGTAGTCACCAATAGGATTGACATTTGAGAGCATTAGGCCCCTGGACAAGGATGTGTTTAGTAATCCATGCTCACTTTCCATTTAGACTTTGGTACAATCATAAGTGTGAACTTTGCATTATGTGTCCAGAAAATCAGTGTGATCAAATGTATATGTAGATCAGGTGACATGAGTATTTCTTCCACCATTTCTGGGAGCAATATCTTGAAGACGTGTTGATTAGTATTTGGGGGCACCAATAGGTGTACCTTGTGTCTATGAATATAGAGATAATGCATGAATAGACCATACTGTGAATAAATAGTATAACTGGTTCCAATTTACATAATGGATTGAACTGATACCTGAAAATATATAGGAAATCTAATATTGATACACAATCATTCATTCCAACCAGTTATATATCTAATGGTAATATTAGGGTTCTGGTTTACCATGAAGGCTGTGTGAGATTTGCTTGAAAAGTGATTATGGAAATCGAAAATAATGTGTTTGGAAAGAAGTCTCATGAAAAGGCCAGTCCAGAAATATACAGGAGTACATGTGTTCTGAAGCAGGAAGTGATTGAAAGTGAACCAAATGCCTGTAAATTTGTGAACTTGTGGATGAAATATATATCCTATGATGTGCATCAACTGAAGAAATAGTGATGTACCAGTGTCGAAAAAAAAGAAACGTCAAAATACACATCATGTATCATAGGAATCTACTTGCATTGATGCTAAACTCGGTCAGTTACTGTAGAAATATTAGGATTTCTAAGGACCATTCACTAGGAAACAAATGTGTATTTCAGGTGGATGAATATTTCTGAGAATAATCTTTGGAAAAGATGATTATAAATCCACATACATGAACATGAATGAATTCAGGGAGTGTATAATAAGACACATATATTTCATACTTTGAAAAATCTGGAGAGAGAGACTGTGTGTGTGTGTGTGTGTGTGTGTGTGTGTGTGTGTGTGTTTGTGTGTATATATATATATATATATATATATATATATATATATATATACATACATTCAAACAATACAAACACACAGAGACTTTAAAAAGTCGAAATATATATGCCAATCAAAATTCATCATGAAATATGTATCATCCACAGATCCAAGAATATTTAAGTTACTGAACATGGATTTATGTATCATGTTGTTCAAGTAGAAAGCTCACCCATAGGTTGAATTTTCAGTTCCAACAGCATTTATGAGGAGTGATCTCTTGTCACAATTTGTATCTGCCATGTCAGCCTCCTCACAAGAATGTACGTGGGATACCAGGTAGGATTCTATATGTGCATGTAAAAATACATGTGCTGAATAGGCTACAGAGAAAGGGAGACAGGAATTCACATACTTGTTAACTTTACAAACACATGGAGAACTACTTCTCTTAAATTGGACTAGATTTATAACACCTAGCCTTTATAATGCCAAAGGAAAGTCCAATTATACACCATGCCTCCTCTGAACTGCATGTATTGCTATTCTGTTTGTGTTATTTTCCTCTATCATATCAGGATTGGTAATCAGAGTCTAGGAGGGTATGGGTTAGTGTCAGGGATTCAGTATTTTGAATGGAAAATAGGAAAATGAATCCAATGTGTATGCAATTCTGTGCTACACAAAAATCTTCCCACTCTCATCAAGAACAATGCCTTGACATTACCTTTGCCCCAAGTAAGACAGGATTCGAAGCGAAGAGTTAGAAAATCTGTGAATACATATATACAATGGAAAATGCTCAGGAGTTCACAACCTTGGAGGTGGTAGAGGAGTTTCCATAAGTAAGGGACAGGATAAACACTCCCCAAACATGGAGCTCTGCTGGCCTAAAGACTTCTTGGGAAACTGCCTCTGAGGTTGGACCCTTGAAATATATGTTGTTGTCAGGAGCTTTATCTTCCTTTGTAGTGAGACCATCAAAGCTTGGTCTGCATCTATGTGGCCTGGAGGACATGGTTTCTGATTTTCCAATGAACATGAGGCAGCAGTGCTGAATTCTCTCTTTGTAGGTCAACTGTGGCCACTGGGGTCTAAGTGTTTCCCCGTGTGGACTGTGAGGCCATTTGGTCATCCTCCACTTTTCCTGGTGTTTCTTGCTGCTTCACTGGGAGTTTCCTATTTGCTTCATGAAATACAAGGAGTTCAACTGGGACACAGTGCTGGAAGGAGTTCTGTCACGTGTGCTGACTCAGGGTCCTAGGAGAATGCACCAACCAGGCTTCTATCCCACAGAGCTTGCCCCCTTGACCATAGCAACCTGATTCTGAACATTGCCCGGAAACCTCTCCATAGAACAAGATGCCTTTACATATAAGGGTCTGCTGGCTGCACCGTGTCAGTCACAAGCCATGTGGAAGCCAATGGCAGATCCACATGCCCCCACCACAGATGTTTTATCACACACCTGCACACCACTGCTCTAGGCCCACTAATCAGCAGGCTCCAACTTACTGGCATCTCTGTTCTACACCATTTTCATGAAACCCAGTCAATCAAGGCACTGTCTGGTACACTCATGATCAGCAACAGGACATCCAAAGGTTCTCCAGTGCCACGTGGTCATGGGAATTTCAAAAATTTCATGGTATTTATCAAGCCATTTCTCAAGGATGAACTTGGAGGCACTGTGGGTTTCTATTCATTCAGGAACCACTAAATGGTGAGGAAGCTCATTTCAATGAAAGCTCTGGAGAAACACTCAGAGGCAAGGCTTCCCAAGAGTGGCCAAAAGGTCACATCAAGCCAGGCCCATTGAGGTCTACAATGTGAGGTCCCTGTGTGTTTTGACTCTCAATTATGGCTGCCAGGTCTTTAAGAATAAAATCATGTGATATCCTGGCTGAGATTCCCAGTGCTCTGTGGAAAGCCACCCTGGGCCTAGATCTCAGTTTCCAAGGGCAACTCTCATGCGTGGCCTCCTAAAATCCCAACACAATTCATGGCAATACTTCTCTGAGTTCAGTACCAGAACTCAGTCTCTAAGGGGAATCACGCCAGAGTTCAAGCCCAGGTGGACAAAGTCATCCCTTCCAACCGCCACAGAAATGACCACAATTCCAACCAAAACACTGCCACGTGGCCCTCATCTTCTTCCATATAGACACTCATCATAACCTCTGGCTGGAGGTTTCCATGAGGGGGCAGCCCAAGACAGTGTCTAGAATAAGCTCCCTTGCCCCTCATTTGCCTAATGTCAGGGTGGCCTGTGAACCAGGAGTGATCAAATACGCCTGCCATTAATACTGCTCTGCTTCTCCAAATTGAGGACTACTGACTTTCGGGTATAGATTCTTTCTGTGAATTGGAGACATGAGAAAACCCAAGAACCTATGGGATAGCCTCTGCAGGGCTTTGAAGAACTCATTTGACCCAAAGGATCCCTATTCTCACTTGATGGAGGTCAGGAACTTTCCAGAGGAAAGTGAGAGGCTTCATCCACAATGACTGCTCTTTTTGCCATTTTGGCTTTGGATGCACACATGGGATCTTTCTTTAATCCATCAGGTGCTGAGAATCTAAGCCACAGCCTCACACAGGGCCAAGAGGCTGATTCACACACATCCCTTTGCAAAGGAATTAAGCAAAAAGCCACAGGTGATGCCCCTTCATTTCCATTTGAAAACTGTTGACTTCAGGCTTCACAAAGGGGTAGCCTGAGGCAAAGACCTTCCTGACACTCAGGGCAACAGAACAATAGGTAAGCAAAAGGCCCAAAGCAGGGTTTCTCCACTGACACTTTACTGGTCACACTGATATCTGAGTTTTCTGAGATGCTTGCCATTCCCTTCAGTTATCCAGTACACGGCCATGTCACAGAGCTGGGAGGTGGTACATATCTTGGACACAAAACCATGAGCCAATTCTGGAGAGTGGCCAGAATTCAGGAAGAAAACAGGAACTTAGCAAGATAGTAGGTGTTGCCCATAGATAAGGCAAGCCCCAGTCCATTCATAAATTGGAAAGGATGAATGCTGGAAAGTTTTCTACTAGACAGGACGCATCCATTGATTCATTCTCTTTTCCAATGTCTACAACCAGGGATACAGTGGGATACACAGACATAGAAACACTCGCCTTGTCAAATGACTTACTAGAAACAGTCCACTCCAAACCAAACAAACTGCCTTTCCTACCTATTCTCAGAACATGAGACAAAACCATAAACTAACACCTACACCCACTAAGGCACCTCCTTCCCCCAAGTAGGTCTGTGACTATCTGGAGTGTCTTCTGACTGGTGGGCCATACAATGTTCCCCCAAAATGGCCCGTCCTCTCTCAGATCTGGCCTCCTTGGCCTACTCAATGAAGTTGTCAGGAGCCACCAGTGAGCCACTCACTACCTGCTTTCTCAGAAAAGTCCCCTCTTCAGAGCTTTCCTGGCATTTGGTCATCCTCACATCAGTAGGTACCAAGAAAGACTGACTCTCTCCTTGGTAAATGCAAACAAGTCAGCCCACTGGGACTGGGACTGAAAGTGGCTCTGGGTGCCTGGCTTCCTGGTTGCCAAGTTCAAAGAGTTCCATCACAAAAGAAGTGAGGTGAGGTCACTTCCTTCAGGAACTGAATGAGGTCACTGCCTTGGCAACCAAATTGTCCTAACGGTTGCTTCCAAGGGTCCTATGAGATGGAGGCTGCCCCTGCTTCCTGTGACACTTTCACAAGTTAGAATGGTATATCCTCCATAGGCACCCAGGAACAGCTTTCCACACAGGCCTGGTTTGGTCCATCTTGTCTACATTAAGAAGAGAGAGGCTCATACAGACACAACCCTTCATCCTGACCAGGTTGTTTGCCATGGAAGATGACTTTTGCTCTCTCATGTCCTTCAGAGCTGCCTACTTCTTCTCCAGGGATCATTTCTGCATGGACCTTTGAGTTCTCAGCAGCTGGAAGATCCCCTACATTCAGCTACTGTAAGACCAACTCTGTCCCTGCTCTTCTGTAAAGTTGGATTGAGGGAACAGTGTATGGTTAGGGGTAAGAACATGTTTGATTTGGGTTAGGAATCATTCTACTGGATGAAAAATGGTATTGGGAACCTGCGATATATATAATAATGTATAGGTGAAGTATATGTATGACAACAGAAATCTAAGTAAGCTTTGAAGCCCAGAAGGGCATTGGGCCCTTGACTGGGATACTTAGCTTTGAATTACATTCTGCACAGATGTCTCAGATAAATTGATATACAATGGCATAAGACCTTGTACCTTGGATGATTGAATGTGGAAGAGAACATCCAGTCAAAAAGGGATAGTAGGTAGGATTAGGAAGATAGTCAGTAGGTTTAGGAAGAAGAGTGAGTATAACATTTGGACCAAAAGTTCTTTAGCAGTAGGGTGTCAGTTAGAGAGTAGATGTAAATGTCAGCACATGTGATGAGTCAGTCACAATAATGAATATGGGAAATTAGGTAGGAGAGCAGATATCAATAGATACATTGGGAAATCAGTCAAAGTATAAAGTGAGTGATAGGATTAGATATTTTCAACAGGGTTGAGGTTGAATATGTACTCTTAGGACGAAGCAACTGTGTAGTCACCAATAGGATTGACATTTGAGAGCATTAGGCCCCTGGACAAGGATGTGTTTAGTAATCCATGCTCACTTTCCATTTAGACTTTGGTACAATCATAAGTGTGAACTTTGCATTATGTGTCCAGAAAATCAGTGTGATCAAATGTATATGTAGATCAGGTGACATGAGTATTTCTTCCACCATTTCTGGGAGCAATATCTTGAAGACGTGTTGATTAGTATTTGGGGGCACCAATAGGTGTACCTTGTGTCTATGAATATAGAGATAATGCATGAATAGACCATACTGTGAATAAATAGTATAACTGGTTCCAATTTACATAATGGATTGAACTGATACCTGAAAATATATAGGAAATCTAATATTGATACACAATCATTCATTCCAACCAGTTATATATCTAATGGTAATATTAGGGTTCTGGTTTACCATGAAGGCTGTGTGAGATTTGCTTGAAAAGTGATTATGGAAATCGAAAATAATGTGTTTGGAAAGAAGTCTCATGAAAAGGCCAGTCCAGAAATATACAGGAGTACATGTGTTCTGAAGCAGGAAGTGATTGAAAGTGAACCAAATGCCTGTAAATTTGTGAACTTGTGGATGAAATATATATCCTATGATGTGCATCAACTGAAGAAATAGTGATGTACCAGTGTCGAAAAAAAAGAAACGTCAAAATACACATCATGTATCATAGGAATCTACTTGCATTGATGCTAAACTCGGTCAGTTACTGTAGAAATATTAGGATTTCTAAGGACCATTCACTAGGAAACAAATGTGTATTTCAGGTGGATGAATATTTCTGAGAATAATCTTTGGAAAAGATGATTATAAATCCACATACATGAACATGAATGAATTTAGGGAGTGTATAATAAGACACATATATTTCATACTTTGAAAAATCTGGAGAGAGAGACTGTGTGTGTGTGTGTGTGTGTGTGTGTTTGTGTATATATATATATATATATATATATATACATACATACATTCAAACAATACAAACACACAGAGACTTTAAAAAGTCGAAATATATATGCCAATCAAAATTCATCATGAAATATGTATCATCCACAGATCCAAGAATATTTAAGTTACTGAACATGGATTTATGTATCATGTTGTTCAAGTAGAAAGCTCACCCATAGGTTGAATTTTCAGTTCCAACAGCATTTATGAGGAGTGATCTCTTGTCACAATTTGTATCTGCCATGTCAGCCTCCTCACAAGAATGTACGTGGGATACCAGGTAGGATTCTATATGTGCATGTAAAAATACATGTGCTGAATAGGCTACAGAGAAAGGGAGACAGGAATTCACATACTTGTTAACTTTACAAACACATGGAGAACTACTTCTCTTAAATTGGACTAGATTTATAACACCTAGCCTTTATAATGCCAAAGGAAATTCCAATTATACACCATGCCTCCTCTGAACTGCATGTATTGCTATTCTGTTTGTGTTATTTTCCTCCATCATATCAGGATTGGTAATCAGAGTCTAGGAGGGTATGGGTTAGTGTCAGGGATTCAGTATTTTGAATGGAAAATAGGAAAATGAATCCAATGTGTATGCAATTCTGTGCTACACAAAAATCTTCCCACTCTCATCAAGAACAATGCCTTGACATTACCTTTGCCCCAAGTAAGACAGGATTCGAAGCGAAGAGTTAGAACATCTGTGAATACATATATACAATGGAAAATGCTCAGGAGTTCACAACCTTGGAGGTGGTAGAGGAGTTTCCATAAGTAAGGGACAGGATAAACACTCCCCAAACATGGAGCTCTGCTGGCCTAAAGACTTCTTGGGAAACTGCCTCTGAGGTTGGACCCTTGAAATATATGTTGTTGTCAGGAGCTTTATCTTCCTTTGTAGTGAGACCATCAAAGCTTGGTCTGCATCTATGTGGCCTGGAGGACATGGTTTCTGATTTTCCAATGAACATGAGGCAGCAGTGCTGAATTCTCTCTTTGTAGGTCAACTGTGGCCACTGGGGTCTAAGTGTTTCCCCGTGTGGACTGTGAGGCCATTTGGTCATCCTCCACTTTTCCTGGTGTTTCTTGCTGCTTCACTGGGAGTTTCCTATTTGCTTCATGAAATACAAGGAGTTCAACTGGGACACAGTGCTGGAAGGAGTTCTGTCACGTGTGCTGACTCAGGGTCCTAGGAGAATGCACCAACCAGGCTTCTATCCCACAGAGCTTGCCCCCTTGACCATAGCAACCTGATTCTGAACATTGCCCGGAAACCTCTCCATAGAACAAGATGCCTTTACATATAAGGGTCTGCTGGCTGCACCGTGTCAGTCACAAGCCATGTGGAAGCCAATGGCAGATCCACATGCCCCCACCACAGATGTTTTATCACACACCTGCACACCACTGCTCTAGGCCCACTAATCAGCAGGCTCCAACTTACTGGCATCTCTGTTCTACACCATTTTCATGAAACCCAGTCAATCAAGGCACTGTCTGGTACACTCATGATCAGCAACAGGACATCCAAAGGTTCTCCAGTGCCACGTGGTCATGGGAATTTCAAAAATTTCATGGTATTTATCAAGCCATTTCTCAAGGATGAACTTGGAGGCACTGTGGGTTTCTATTCATTCAGGAACCACTAAATGGTGAGGAAGCTCATTTCAATGAAAGCTCTGGAGAAACACTCAGAGGCAAGGCTTCCCAAGAGTGGCCAAAAGGTCACATCAAGCCAGGCCCATTGAGGTCTACAATGTGAGGTCCCTGTGTGTTTTGACTCTCAATTATGGCTGCCAGGTCTTTAAGAATAAAATCATGTGATATCCTGGCTGAGATTCCCAGTGCTCTGTGGAAAGCCACCCTGGGCCTAGATCTCAGTTTCCAAGGGCAACTCTCATGCGTGGCCTCCTAAAATCCCAACACAATTCATGGCAATACTTCTCTGAGTTCAGTACCAGAACTCAGTCTCTAAGGGGAATCACGCCAGAGTTCAAGCCCAGGTGGACAAAGTCATCCCTTCCAACCGCCACAGAAATGACCACAAATCCAAACAAAACACTGCCACGTGGCCCTCATCTTCTTCCATATAGACACTCATCATAACCTCTGGCTGGAGGTTTCCATGAGGGGGCAGCCCAAGACAGTGTCTAGAATAAGCTCCCTTGGCCCTCATTTGCCTAATGTCAGGGTGGCCTGTGAACCAGGAGTGATCAAATACGCCTGCCATTAATACTGCTCTGCTTCTCCAAATTGAGGACTACTGACTTTCGGGTATAGATTCTTTCTGTGAATTGGAGACATGAGAAAACCCAAGAACCTATGGGATAGCCTCTGCAGGGCTTTGAAGAACTCATTTGACCCAAAGGATCCCTATTCTCACTTGATGGTGGTCAGGAACTTTCCAGAGGAAAGTGAGAGGCTTCATCCACAATGACTGCTCTTTTTGCCATTTTGGCTTTGGATGCACACATGGGATCTTTCTTTAATCCATCAGGTGCTGAGAATCTAAGCCACAGCCTCACACAGGGCCAAGAGGCTGATTCACAAACATCCCTTTGCAAAGGAATTAAGCAAAAAGCCACAGGTGATGCCCCTTCATTTCCATTTGAAAACTGTTGACTTCAGGCTTCACAAAGGGGTAGCCTGAGGCAAAGACCTTCCTGACACTCAGGGCAACAGAACAATAGGTAAGCAAAAGGCCCAAAGCAGGGTTTCTCCACTGACACTTTACTGGTCACACTGATATCTGAGTTTTCTGAGATGCTTGCCATTCCCTTCAGTTATCCAGTACATGGCCATGTCACAGAGCTGGGAGGTGGTACATATCTTGGACACAAAACCATGAGCCAATTCTGGAGAGTGGCCAGAATTCAGGAAGAAAACAGGAACTTAGCAAGATAGTAGGTGTTGCCCATAGATAAGGCAAGCCCCAGTCCATTCATAAATTGGAAAGGATGAATGCTGGAAAGTTTTCTACTAGACGGGACGCATCCATTGATTCATTCTCTTTTCCAATGTCTACAACCAGGGATACAGTGGGATACACAGACATAGAAACACTCGCCTTGTCAAATGACTTACTAGAAAGAGTCCACTCCAAACCAAACAAACTGCCTTTCCTACCTATTCTCAGAACATGAGACAAAACCATAAACTCACACCCACACCCACTAAGGCACCTCCTTCCCCCAAGTAGGTCTGTGACTATCTGGAGTGTCTTCTGACTGGTGGGCCATACAATGTTCCCCCAAAATGGCCCGTCCTCTCTCAGATCTGGCCTCCTTGGCCTACTCAATGAACTTGTCAGGAGCCACCAGTGAGCCACTCACTACCTGCTTTCTCAGAAAAGTCCCCTCTTCAGAGCTTTCCTGGCATTTGGTCATCCTCACATCAGTAGGTACCAAGAAAGACTGACTCTCTCCTTGGTAAATGCAAACAAGTCAGCCCACTGGGACTGGGACTGAAACTGGCTCTGGGTGCCTGGCTTCCTGGTTGCCAAGTTCAAAGAGTTCCATCACAAAAGAAGTGAGGTGAGGTCACTTCCTTCAGGAACTGAATGAGGTCACTGCCTTGGCAACCAAATTGTCCTAACGGTTGCTTCCAAGGGTCCTATGAGATGGAGGCTGCCCCTGCTTCCTGTGACACTTTCACAAGTTAGAATGGTATATCCTCCATAGGCACCCAGGAACAGCTTTCCACACAGGCCTGGTTTGGTCCATCTTGTCTACATTAAGAAGAGAGAGGCTCATACAGACACAACCCTTCATCCTGACCAGGTTGTTTCCCATGGAAGATGACTTTTGCTCTCTCATGTCCTTCAGAGCTGCCTACTTCTTCTCCAGGGATCATTTCTGCATGGACCTTTGAGTTCTCAGCAGGTGGAAGATCCCCTACATTCCTCTCTTGTAAGACCAACTCTGTCCCTGCTCTTCTGTAAAGTTGGATTGAGGGAACAGTGTATGGTTAGGGGTAAGAACATGTTTGATTTGGGTTAGGAATCATTCTACTGGATGAAGAATGGTATTGGGAACCTGCGATATATATAATAATGTATAGGTGAAGTATATGTATGACAACAGAAATCTAAGTAAGCTTTGAAGCCCAGAAGGGCATTGGGCCCTTGACTGGGATACTTAGCTTTGAATTACATTCTGCACAGATGTCTCAGATAAATTGATATACAATGGCATAAGACCTTGTACCTTGGATGATTGAATGTGGAAGAGAACATCCAGTCAAAAAGGGATAGTAGGTAGGATTAGGAAGATAGTCAGTAGGTTTAGGAAGAAGAGTGAGTATAACATTTGGACCAAAAGTTCTTTAGCACTAGGGTGTCAGTTAGAGAGTAGATGTAAATGTCAGCACATGTGAAGAGTCAGTCACAATAATGAATATGGGAAATTAGGTAGGAGAGCAGATATCAATAGAGACATTGGGAAATCAGTCAAAGTATAAAGTGAGTGATAGGATTAGATATTTTCAACAGGGTTGAGGTTGAATATGTACTCTTAGGACGAAGCAACTGTGTAGTCACCAATAGGATTGACATTTGAGAGCATTAGGCCCCTGGACAAGGATGTGTTTAGTAATCCATGCTCACTTTCCATTTAGACTTTGGTACAATCATAAGTGTGAACTTTGCATTATGTGTCCAGAATATCACTGTGATCAAATGTATATGTAGATCAGGTGACATGAGTATTTCTTCCACCATTTCTGGGAGCAATATCTTGAAGACGTGTTGATTAGTATTTGCGGGCACCAATAGGTGTACCTTGTGTCTATGAATATAGAGATAATGCATGAATAGACCATACTGTGAATAAATAGTATAACTGGTTCCAATTTACATAATGGATTGAACTGATACCTGAAAATATATAGGAAATCTAATATTGATACACAATCATTCATTCCAACCAGTTATATATCTAATGGTAATATTAGGGTTCTGGTTTACCATGAAGGCTGTGTGAGATTTGCTTGAAAAGTGATTATGGAAATCGAAAATAATGTGTTTGGAAAGAAGTCTCATGAAAAGGCCAGTCCAGAAATATACAGGAGTACATGTGTTCTGAAGCAGGAAGTGATTGAAAGTGAACCAAATGCCTGTAAATTTGTGAACTTGTGGATGAAATATATATCCTATGATGTGCATCAACTGAAGAAATAGTGATGTACCAGTGTCGAAAAAAAAAGAAACGTCAAAATACACATCATGTATCATAGGAATCTACTTGCATTGATGCTAAACTCGGTCAGTTACTGTAGAAATATTAGGATTTCTAAGGACCATTCACTAGGAAACAAATGTGTATTTCAGGTGGATGAATATTTCTGAGAATAATCTTTGGAAAAGATGATTATAAATTCACATACATGAACATGAATGAATTTAGGGAGTGTATAATAAGACACATATATTTCATACTTTGAAAAAACTGGAGAGAGAGACTCTGTGTGTGTGTGTGTTTGTGTATATATATATATATATATATATATATATATATATATATATATACATACATTCAAACAATACAAACACACAGAGACTTTAAAAAGTCGAAATATATATGCCAATCAAAATTCATCATGAAATATGTATCATCCACAGATCCAAAAATATTTAATTTACTGAACATGGATTTATGTATCATGTTGTTCAAGTAGAAAGCTCACCCATAGGTTGAATTCTCAGTTCCAACAGCATTTACGAGGAGTGATCTCTTGTCACAATTTGTATCTGCCATGTCAGCCTCCTCACAAGAATGTACGTGGGATACCAGGTAGGATTCTATATGTGCATGTAAAAATACATGTGCTGAATAGGCTACAGAGAAAGGGAGACAGGAATTCACATACTTGTTAACTTTACAAACACATGGAGAACTACTTCTCTTAAATTAGACTAGATTTATGACACCTAGCCTTTATAATGCCAAAGGAAAGTCCAATTATACACCATGCCTCCTCTGAACTGCATGTATTGCTATTCTGTTTGTGTTATTTTCCTCCATCATATCAGGATTGGTAATCAGAGTCTAGGAGGGTATGGGTTAGTGTCAGGGATTCAGTATTTTGAATGGAAAATAGGAAAATGAATCCAATGTGTATGCAATTCTGTGCTACACAAAAATCTTCCCACTCTCATCAAGAACAATGCCTTGACATTACCTTTGCCCCAAGTAAGACAGGATTCGAAGCGAAGAGTTAGAAAATCTGTGAATACATATATACAATGGAAAATGCTCAGGAGTTCACAACCTTGGAGGTGGTAGAGGAGTTTCCATAAGTAAGGGACAGGATAAACACTCCCCAAACATGGAGCTCTGCTGGCCTAAAGACTTCTTGGGAAACTGCCTCTGAGGTTGGACCCTTGAAATATATGTTGTTGTCAGGAGCTTTATCTTCCTTTGTAGTGAGACCATCAAAGCTTGGTCTGCATCTATGTGGCCTGGAGGACATGGTTTCTGATTTTCCAATGAACATGAGGCAGCAGTGCTGAATTCTCTCTTTGTAGGTCAACTGTGGCCACTGGGGTCTAAGTGTTTCCCCATGTGGACTGTGAGGCCATTTGGTCATCCTCCACTTTTCCTGGTGTTTCTTGCTGCTTCACTGGGAGTTTCCTATTTGCTTCATGAAATACAAGGAGTTCAACTGGGACACAGTGCTGGAGGGAGTTCTGTCACGTGTGCTGACTCAGGGTCCTAGGACAATGCACCAACCAGGCTTCTATCCCACAGAGCTTGCCCCCTTGACCATAGCAACCTGATTCTGAACATTGCCCGGAAACCTCTCCATAGAACAAGATGCCTTTACATATAAGGGTCTGCTGGCTGCACCTTGTCAGTCACAAGCCATGTGGAAGCCAATGGCAGATCCACATGGCCCCACCACAGATGTTTTATCACACACCTGCACACCACTGCTCTAGGCCCACTAATCAGCAGGCTCCAACTTACTGGCATCTCTGTTCTACACCATTTTCATGAAACCCAGTCAATCAAGGCACTGTCTGGTACACTCATGATCAGCAACAGGACATCCAAAGGTTCTCCAGTGCCACGTGGTCATGGGAATTTCAAAAATTTCATGGTATTTATCAAGCCATTTCTCAAGGATGAACTTGGAGGCACTGTGGGTTTCTATTCATTCAGGAACCACTAAATGGTGAGGAAGCTCATTTCAATGAAAGCTCTGGAGAAACACTCAGAGGCAAGGCTTCCCAAGAGTGGCCAAAAGGTCACATCAAGCCAGGCCCATTGAGGTCTACAATGTGAGGTCCCTGTGTGTTTTGACTCTCAATTATGGCTGCCAGGTCTTTAAGAATAAAATCATGTGATATCCTGGCTGAGATTCCCAGTGCTCTGTGGAAAGCCACCCTGGGCCTAGATCTCAGTTTCCAAGGGCAACTCTCATGCGTGGCCTCCTAAAATCCCAACACAATTCATGGCAATACTTCTCTGAGTTCAGTACCAGAACTCAGTCTCTAAGGGGAATCACGCCAGAGTTCAAGCCCAGGTGGACAAAGTCATCCCTTCCAACCGCCACAGAAATGACCACAATTCCAACCAAAACACTGCCACATGGCCCTCATCTTCTTCCATATAGACACTCATCATAACCTCTGGCTGGAGGTTTCCATGAGGGGGCAGCCCAAGACAGTGTCTAGAATAAGCTCCCTTGCCCCTCATTTGCCTAATGTCAGGGTGGCCTGTGAACCAGGAGTGATCAAATACGCCTGCCATTAATACTGCTCTGCTTCTCCAAATTGAGGACTACTGACTTTCGGGTATAGATTCTTTCTGTGAATTGGAGACATGAGAAAACCCAAGAACCTATGGGATAGCCTCTGCAGGGCTTTGAAGAACTCATTTGACCCAAAGGATCCCTATTCTCACTTGATGGAGGTCAGGAACTTTCCAGAGGAAAGTGAGAGGCTTCATCCACAATGACTGCTCTTTTTGCCATTTTGGCTTTGGATGCACACATGGGATCTTTCTTTAATCCATCAGGTGCTGAGAATCTAAGCCACAGCCTCACACAGGGCCAAGAGGCTGATTCACACACATCCCTTTGCAAAGGAATTAAGCAAAAAGCCACAGGTGATGCCCCTTCATTTCCATTTGAAATCTGTTTACTTCAGGCTTCACAAAGGGGTAGCCTGAGGCAAAGACCTTCCTGACATTCAGGGCAACAGAACAATAGGTAAGCAAAAGGCCCAAAGCAGGGTTTCTCCACTGACAATTTACTGGTCACACTGATATCTGAGTTTTCTGAGATGCTTGCCATTCCCTTCAGTTATCCAGTACATGGCCATGTCACAGAGCTGGGAGGTGGTACATATCTTGGACACAAAACCATGAGCCAATTCTGGAGAGTGGCCAGAATTCAGGAAGAAAACAGGAACTTAGCAAGATAGTAGGTGTTGCCCATAGATAAGGCAAGCCCCAGTCCATTCATAAATTGGAAAGGATGAATGCTGGAAAGTTTTCTACTAGACAGGACGCATCCATTGATTCATTCTCTTTTCCAATGTCTACAACCAGGGATACAGTGGGATACACAGACATAGAAACACTCGCCTTGTCAAATGACTTACTAGAAACAGTCCACTCCAAACCAAACAAACTGCCTTTCCTACCTATTCTCAGAACATGAGACAAAACCATAAACTCACACCCACACAAACTAAGGCACCTCCTTCCCCCAAGTAGGTCTGTGACTATCTGGAGTGTCTTCTGACTGGTGGGCCATACAATGTTCCCTCAAAATGGCCCGTCCTCTCTCAGATCTGGCCTCCTTGGCCTACTCAATGAAGTTGTCAGGAGCCACCAGTGAGCCACTCACTACCTGCTTTCTCAGAAACGTCCCCTCGTCAGAGCTTTCCTGGCATTTGGTCATCCTCACATCAGTAGGTACCAAGAAAGACTGACTCTCTCCTTGGTAAATGCAAACAAGTCAGCCCACTGGGACTGGGACTGAAACTGGCTCTGGGTGCCTGGCTTCCTGGTTGCCAAGTTCAAAGAGTTCCATCACAAAAGAAGTGAGGTGAGGTCACTTCCTTCAGGAACTGAATGAGGTCACTGCCTTGGCAACCAAATTGTCCTAACTGTTGCTTCCAAGGGTCCTATGAGATGGAGGCTGCCCCTGCTTCCTGTGACACTTTCACAAGTTAGAATGGTATATCCTCCATAGGCACCCAGGAACAGCTTTCCACACAGGCCTGGTTTGGTCCATCTTGTCTACATTAAGAAGAAAGAAGCTCATACAGACACAACCCTTCATCCTGACCAGGTTGTTTGCCATGGAAGATGACTTTTGCTCTCTCATGTCCTTCAGAGCTGCCTACTTCTTCTCCAGGGATCATTTCTGCATGGACCTTTGAGTTCTCAGCAGGTGGAAGATCCCCTACATTCCTCTCTTGTAAGACCAACTCTGTCCCTGCTCTTCTGTAAAGTTGGATTGAGGGAACAGTGTATGGTTAGGGGTAAGAACATGTTTGATTTGGGTTAGGAATCATTCTACTGGATGAAGAATGGTATTGGGAACCTGCGATATATATAATAATGTATAGGTGAAGTATATGTATGACAACAGAAATCTAAGTAAGCTTTGAAGCCCAGAAGGGCATTGGGCCCTTGACTGGGATACTTAGCTTTGAATTACATTCTGCACAGATGTCTCAGATAAATTGATATACAATGGCATAAGACCTTGTACCATGGATGGTTGAATGTGGAAGAGAACATCCAGTCAAAAAGGGATAGTAGGTAGGATTAGGAAGATAGTCAGTAGGTTTAGGAAGAAGAGTGAGTATAACATTTGGACCAAAAGTTCTTTAGCAGTAGGGTGTCAGTTAGAGAGTAGATGTAAATGTCAGCACATGTGAAGAGTCAGTCACAATAATGAATATGGGAAATGAGGTAGGAGAGCAGATATCAATAGAGACATTGGTAAATCAGTCAAAGTATAAAGTGAGTGATAGGATTAGATATTTTCAACAGGGTTGAGGTTGAATATGTACTCTTAGGACGAAGCAACTGTGTAGTCACCAATAGGATTGACATTTGAGAGCATTAGGCCCCTGGACAAGGATGTGTTTAGTAATCCATGCTCACTTTCCATTTAGACTTTGGTACAATCATAAGTGTGAACTTTGCATTATGTGTCCAGAATATCAGTGTGATCAAATGTATATGTAGATCAGGTGACATGAGTATTTCTTCCACCATTTCTGTGAGCAATATCTTGAAGACGTGTTGATTAGTATTTGGGGGCACCAATAGGTGTACCTTGTGTCTATGAATATAGAGATAATGCATGAATAGACCATACTGTGAATAAATAGTATAACTGGTTCCAATTTACATAATGGATTGAACTGATACCTGAAAATATATAGGAAATCTAATATTGATACACAATCATTCATTCCAACCAGTTATATATCTAATGGTAATATTAGGGTTCTGGTTTACCATGAAGGCTGTGTGAGATTTGCTTGAAAAGTGATTATGGAAATCGAAAATAATGTGTTTGGAAAGAAGTCTCATGAAAAGGCCAGTCCAGAAATATACAGGAGTACATGTGTTCTGAAGCAGGAAGTGATTGAAAGTGAACCAAATGCCTGTAAATTTGTGAACTTGTGGATGAAATATATATCCTATGATGTGCATCAACTGAAGAAATAGTGATGTACCAGTGTCGAAAAAAAGAAACGTCAAAATACACATCATGTATCATAGGAATCTACTGGCATTGATGCTAAACTCGGTCAGTTACTGTAGAAATATTAGGATTTCTAAGGACCATTCACTAGGAAACAAATGTGTATTTCAGGTGGATGAATATTTCTGAGAATAATCTTTGGAAAAGATGATTATAAATCCACATACATGAACATGAATGAATTTAGGGAGTGTATAATAAGACACATATACTTCATACTTTGAACAATCTGGACAGAGAGACTGTGTGTGTGTGTGTGTGTGTGTGTGTGTGTTTGTATATATATATGTACATATATATATATATATATATATATACATACATTCAAACAATACAAACACACAGAGACTTTAAAAAGTCGAAATATATATGCCAATCAAAATTCATCATGAAATATGTATCATCCACAGATCCAAAAATATTTAATTTACTGAACATGGATTTATGTATCATGTTGTTCAAGTAGAAAGCTCACCCATAGGTTGAATTTTCAGTTCCAACAGCATTTACGTTGAGTGATCTCTTGTCACAATTTGTATCTGCCATGTCAGCCCCCTCACAAGAATGTACGTGGGATACCAGGTAGGATTCTATATGTGTATGTAAAAATACATGTGCTGAATAGGCTACAGAGAAAGGGAGACAGGAATTCACATACTTGTTAACTTTACAAACACATGGAGAACTACTTCTCTTAAATTTGACTAGATTTATAACACCTAGCCTTTATAATGCCAAAGGAAAGTCCAATTATACACCATGCCTCCTCTGAACTGCATGTATTGCTATTCTGTTTGTGTTATTTTCCTCCATCATATCAGGATTGGTAATCAGAGTCTAGGAGGGTATGGGTTAGTGTCAGGGATTCAGTATTTTGAATGGAAAATAGGAAAATGAATCCAATGTGTATGCAATTCTGTGCTACACAAAAATCTTCCCACTCTCATCAAGAACAATGCCTTGACATTACCTTTGCCCCAAGTAAGACACGATTCGAAGAGAAGAGTTAGAAAATCTGTGAATACATATATACAATGGAAAATGCTCAGGAGTTCACAACCTTGGAGGTGGTAGAGGAGTTTCCATAAGGAAGGGACAGGATAAACACTCCCCAAACATGGAGCTCTGCTGGCCTAAAGACTTCTTGGGAAACTGCCTCTGAGGTTGGACCCTTGAAATATATGTTGTTGTCAGGAGCTTTATCTTCCTTTGTAGTGAGACCATCAAAGCTTAGTCTGGGTCTATGTGGCCTGGAGGACATGGTTTCTGATTTTCCAATGAACATGAGGCAACAGTGCTGAATTCTCTCTTTGTAGGTCAACTGTGGCCACTGGGGTCTAAGGGTTTCCCCGTGTGAACTGTGAGGCCATTTGGTCATCCTCCACTTTTCCTGGTGTTTCTTGCTGCTTCACTGGGAGTTTCCTATTTGCTTCATGAAATACAAGGAGTTCAACTGGGACACAGTGCTGGAGGGAGTTCTGTCACGTGTGCTGACTCAGGGTCCTAGGAGAATGCACCAACCAGGCTTCTATCCCACAGAGCTTGCCCCCTTGACCATAGCAACCTGATTCTGAACATTGCCCGGAAACCTCTCCATAGAACAAGATGCCTTTACATATAAGGGTCTGCTGGCTGCACCGTGTCAGTCACAAGCCATGTGGAAGCCAATGGCAGATCCACATGGCCCCACCACAGATGTTTTATCACACACCTGCACACCACTGCTCTAGGCCCACTAATCAGCAGGCTCCAACTTACTGGCATCTCTGTTCTACACCATTTTCATGAAACCCAGTCAATCAAGGCACTGTCTGGTACACTCATGATCAGCAACAGGACATCCAAAGGTTCTCCAGTGCCACGTGGTCATGGGAATTTCAAAAATTTCATGGTATTTATCAAGCCATTTCTCAAGGATGAACTTGGAGGCACTGTGGGTTTCTATTCATTCAGGAACCACTAAATGGTGAGGAAGCTCATTTCAATGAAAGCTCTGGAGAAACACTCAGAGGCAAGGCTTCCCAAGAGTGGCCAAAAGGTCACATCAAGCCAGGCCCATTGAGGTCTACAATGTGAGGTCCCTGTGTGTTTTGACTCTCAATTATGGCTGCCAGGTCTTTAAGAATAAAATCATGTGATATCCTGGCTGAGATTCCCAGTGCTCTGTGGAAAGCCACCCTGGGCCTAGATCTCAGTTTCCAAGGGCAACTCTCATGCGTGGCCTCCTAAAATCCCAACACAATTCATGGCAATACTTCTCTGAGTTCAGTACCAGAACTCAGTCTCTAAGGGGAATCACGCCAGAGTTCAAGCCCAGGTGGACAAAGTCATCCCTTCCAACCGCCACAGAAATGACCACAATTCCAACCAAAACACTGCCACATGGCCCTCATCTTCTTCCATATAGACACTCATCATAACCTCTGGCTGGAGGTTTCCATGAGGGGGCAGCCCAAGACAGTGTCTAGAATAAGCTCCCTTGCCCCTCATTTGCCTAATGTCAGGGTGGCCTGTGAACCAGGAGTGATCAAATACGCCTGCCATTAATACTGCTCTGCTTCTCCAAATTGAGGACTACTGACTTTCGGGTATAGATTCTTTCTGTGAATTGGAGACATGAGAAAACCCAAGAACCTATGGGATAGCCTCTGCAGGGCTTTGAAGAACTCATTTGACCCAAAGGATCCCTATTCTCACTTGATGGAGGTCAGGAACTTTCCAGAGGAAAGTGAGAGGCTTCATCCACAATGACTGCTCTTTTTGCCATTTTGGCTTTGGATGCACACATGGGATCTTTCTTTAATCCATCAGGTGCTGAGAATCTAAGCCACAGCCTCACACAGGGCCAAGAGGCTGATTCACACACATCCCTTTGCAAAGGAATTAAGCAAAAAGCCACAGGAGATGCCCCTTTATTTCCATTTGAAAACTGTTTACTTCAGGCTTCACAAAGGGGTAGCCTGAGGCAAAGACCTTCCTGAGAGTCAGGGCAACAGAACAATAGGTAAGCAAAAGGCCCAAAGCAGGGTTTCTCCACTGACACTTTACTGGTCACACTGATATCTGAGTTTTCTGAGATGCTTGCCATTCCCTTCAGTTATCCAGTACACGGCCATGTCACAGAGCTGGGAGGTGGTACATATCTTGGACACAAAACCATGAGCCAATTCTGGAGAGTGGCCAGAATTCAGGAAGAAAACAGGAACTTAGCAAGATAGTAGGTGTTGCCCATAGATAAGGCATGCCCCAGTCCATTCATAAATTGGAAAGGATGAATGCTGGAAAGTTTTCTACTAGACAGGACGCATCCATTGATTCATTCTCTTTTCCAATGTCTACAACCAGGGATACAGTGGGATACACAGACATAGAAACACTCGCCTTGTCAAATGACTTACTAGAAACAGTCCACTCCAAACCAAACAAACTGCCTTTCCTACCTATTCTCAGAACATGAGACAAAACCATAAACTCACACCCACACCCACTAAGGCACCTCCTTCCCCCAAGTAGGTCTGTGACTATCTGGAGTGTCTTCTGACTGGTGGGCCATACAATGTTCCCCCAAAATGGCCCGTCCTCTCTCAGATCTGGCCTCCTTGGCCTACTCAATGAAGTTGTCAGGAGCCACCAGTGAGCCACTCACTACCTGCTTTCTCAGAAAAGTCCCCTCTTCAGAGCTTTCCTGGCATTTGGTCATCCTCACATCAGTAGGTACCAAGAAAGACTGACTCTCTCCTTGGTAAATGCAAACAAGTCAGCCCACTGGGACTGGGACTGAAACTGGCTCTGGGTGCCTGGCTTCCTGGTTGCCAAGTTCAAAGAGTTCCATCACAAAAGAAGTGAGGTGAGGTCACTTCCTTCAGGAACTGAATGAGGTCACTGCCTTGGCAACCAAATTGTCCTAACAGTTGCTTCCAAGGGTCCTATGAGATGGAGGCTGCCCCTGCTTCCTGTGACACTTTCACAAGTTAGAATGGTATATCCTCCATAGGCACCCAGGAACAGCTTTCCACACAGGCCTGGTTTGGTCCATCTTGTCTACATTAAGAAGAGAGAGGCTCATACAGACACAACCCTTCATCCTGACCAGGTTGTTTGCCATGGAAGATGACTTTTGCTCTCTCATGTCCTTCAGAGCTGCCTACTTCTTCTCCAGGGATCATTTCTGCATGGACCTTTGAATTCTCAGCAGGTGGAAGATCCCCTACATTCCTCTATTGTAAGACCAACTCTGTCCCTGCTCTTCTGTAAAGTTGGATTGAGGGAACAGTGTATGGTTAGGGGTAAGAACATGTTTGATTTGGGTTAGGAATCATTCTACTGGATGAAGAATGGTATTGGGAACCTGCGATATATATAATAATGTATAGGTGAAGTATATGTATGACAACAGAATCTAAGTAAGCTTTGAAGCCCAGAAGGGCATTGGGCCCTTGACTGGGATACTTAGCTTTGAATTACATTCTGCACAGATGTCTCAGATAAATTGATATACAATGGCATAAGACCTTGTACCTTGGATGATTGAATGTGGAAGAGAACATCCAGTCAAAAAGGGATAGTAGGTAGGATTAGGAAGATAGTCAGTAGGTTTAGGAAGAAGAGTGAGTATAACATTTGGACCAAAAGTTCTTTAGCAGTAGGGTGTCAGTTAGAGAGTAGATGTAAATGTCAGCACATGTGAAGAGTCAGTCACAATAATGAATATGGGAAATTAGGTAGGAGAGCAGATATCAATAGAGACATTGGGAAATCAGTCAAAGTATAAAGTGAGTGATAGGATTAGATATTTTCAACAGGATTGAGGTTGAATATGTACTCTTAGGACGAAGCAACTGTGTAGTCACCAATAGGATTGACATTTGAGAGCATTAGGCCCCTGGACAAGGATGTGTTTAGTGATCCATGCTCACTTTCCATTTAGACTTTGGTACAATCATAAGTGTGAACTTTGCATTATGTGTCCAGAATATCAGTGTGATCAAATGTATATGTAGATCAGGTGACATGAGTATTTCTTCCACCATTTCTGGGAGCAATATCTTGAAGACGTGTTGATTAGTATTTGGGGGCACCAATAGGTGTACCTTGTGTCTATGAATATAGAGATAATGCATGAATAGACCATACTGTGAATAAATAGTATAACTGGTTCCAATTTACATAATGGATTGAACTGATACCTGAAAATATATAGGAAATCTAATATTGATACACAATCATTCATTCCAACCAGTTATACATCTAATGGTAATATTAGGGTTCTGGTTTACCATGAAGGCTGTGTGAGATTTGCTTGAAAAGTGATTATGGAAATCGAAAATAATGTGTTTGGAAAGAAGTCTCATGAAAAGGCCAGTCCAGAAATATACAGGAGTACATGTGTTCTGAAGCAGGAAGTGATTGAAAGTGAACCAAATGCCTGTAAATTTGTGAACTTGTGGATGAAATATATATCCTATGATGTGCATCAACTGAAGAAATAGTGATGTACCAGTGTCGAAAAAAAAAAGAAACGTCAAAATACACATCATGTATCATAGGAATCTACTTGCATTGATGCTAAACTCGGTCAGTTACTGTAGAAATATTAGGATTTCTAAGGACCATTCACTAGGACAAATGTGTATTTCAGGTGGATGAATATTTCTGAGAATAATCTTTGGAAAAGATGATTATAAATCCACATACATGAACATGAATGAATTTAGGGAGTGTATAATAAGACACATATATTTCATACTTTGAAAAATCTGGAGAGAGAGACTGTGTGTGTGTGTGTGTTTGTATATATATATATATATATATATATATATATATATATATATATATACATTCAAACCATACAAACACACAGAGACTTTAAAAAGTCGAAATATATATGCCAATCAAAATTCATCATGAAATATGTATCATCCACAGATCCAAAAATATTTAATTTACTGAACATGGATTTATGTATCATGTTGTTCAAGTAGAAAGCTCACCCATAGGTTGAATTTTCAGTTCCAACAGCATTTACGAGGAGTGATCTCTTGTCACAATTTGTATCTGCCATGTCAGCCTCCTCACAAGAATGTACGTGGGATACCAGGTAGGATTCTATATGTGCATGTAAAAATACATGTGCTGAATAGGCTACAGAGAAAGGGAGACAGGAATTCACATACTTGTTAACTTTACAAACACATGGAGAACTACTTCTCTTAAATTGGACTAGATTTATAACACCTAGCCTTTATAGTGCCAAAGGAAAGTCCAATTATACACCATGCCTCCTCTGAACTGCATGTATTGCTATTCTGTTTGTGTTATTTTCCTCCATCATATCAGGATTGGTAATCAGAGTCTAGGAGGGTATGGGTTAGTGTCAGGGATTCAGTATTTTGAATGGAAAATAGGAAAATGAATCCAATGTGTATGCAATTCTGTGCTACACAAAAATCTTCCCACTCTCATCAAGAACAATGCCTTGACATTACCTTTGCCCCAAGTAAGACAGGATTCGAAGAGAAGAGTTAGAAAATCTGTGAATACATATATACAATGGAAAATGCTCAGGAGTTCACAACCTTGGAGGTGGTAGAGGAGTTTCCATAAGTAAGGGACAGGATAAACACTCCCCAAACATGGAGCTCTGCTGGCCTAAAGACTTCTTGGGAAACTGCCTCTGAGGTTGGACCCTTGAAATATATGTTGTTGTCAGGAGCTTTATCTTCCTTTGTAGTGAGACCATCAAAGCTTGGTCTGCATCTATGTGGCCTGGAGGACATGGTTTCTGATTTTCCAATGAACATGAGGCAGCAGTGCTGAATTCTCTCTTTGTAGGTCAACTGTGGCCACTGGGGTCTAAGTGTTTCCCCGTGTGGACTGTGAGGCCATTTGGTCATCCTCCACTTTTCCTGGTGTTTCTTGCTGCTTCCCTGGGAGTTTCCTATTTGCTTCATGAAATACAAGGAGTTCAACTGGGACACAGTGCTGGAGGGAGTTCTGTCACGTGTGCTGACTCAGGGTCCTAGGACAATGCACCAACCAGGCTTCTATCCCACAGAGCTTGCCCCCTTGACCATAGCAACCTGATTCTGAACATTGCCCGGAAACCTCTCCATAGAACAAGATGCCTTTACATATAAGGGTCTGCTGGCTGCTCCGTGTCAGTCACAAGCCATGTGGAAGCCAATGGCAGATCCACATGGCCTCACCACAGATGTTTTATCACACACCTGCACACCACTGCTCTAGGCCCACTAATCAGCAGGCTCCAACTTACTGGCATCTCTGTTCTACACCATTTTCATGAAACCCAGTCAATCAAGGCACTGTCTGGTACACTCATGATCAGCAACAGGACATCCAAAGGTTCTCCAGTGCCACGTGGTCATGGGAATTTCAAAAATTTCATGGTATTTATCAAGCCATTTCTCAAGGATGAACTTGGAGGCACTGTGGGTTTCTATTCATTCAGGAACCACTAAATGGTGAGGAAGCTCATTTCAATGAAAGCTCTGGAGAAACACTCAGAGGCAAGGCTTCCCAAGAGTGGCCAAAAGGTCACATCAAGCCAGGCCCATTGAGGTCTACAATGTGAGGTCCCTGTGTGTTTTGACTCTCAATTATGGCTGCCAGGTCTTTAAGAATAAAATCATGTGATATCCTGGCTGAGATTCCCAGTGCTCTGTGGAAAGCCACCCTGGGCCTAGATCTCAGTTTCCAAGGGCAACTCTCATGCGTGGCCTCCTAAAATCCCAACACAATTCATGGCAATACTTCTCTGAGTTCAGTACCAGAACTCAGTCTCTAAGGTGAATCACGCCAGAGTTCAAGCCCAGGTGGACAAAGTCATCCCTTCCAACCGCCACAGAAATGACCACAAATCCAACCAAAACACTGCCACATGGCCCTCATCTTCTTCCATATAGACACTCATCATAACCTCTGGCTGGAGGTTTCCATGAGGGGGCAGCCCAAGACAGTGTCTAGAATAAGCTCCCTTGCCCCTCATTTGCCTAATGTCAGGGTGGCCTGTGAACCAGGAGTGATCAAATACGCCTGCCATTAATACTGCTCTGCTTCTCCAAATTGAGGACTACTGACTTTCGGGTATAGATTCTTTCTGTGAATTGGAGACATGAGAAAACCCAAGAACCTATGGGATAGCCTCTGCAGGGCTTTGAAGAACTCATTTGACCCAAAGGATCCCTATTCTCACTTGATGGAGGTCAGGAACTTTCCAGAGGAAAGTGAGAGGCTTCATCCACAATGACTGCTCTTTTTGCCATTTTGGCTTTGGATGCACACATGGGATCTTTCTTTAATCCATCAGGTGCTGAGAATCTAAGCCACAGCCTCACACAGGGCCAAGAGGCTGATTCACACACATCCCTTTGCAAAGGAATTAAGCAAAAAGCCACAGGAGATGCCCCTTCATTTCCATTTGAAATCTGTTTACTTCAGGCTTCACAAAGGGGTAGCCTGAGGCAAAGACCTTCGAGACATTCAGGGCAACAGAACAATAGGTAAGCAAAAGGCCCAAAGCAGGGTTTCTCCACTGACACTTTACTGGTCACACTGATATCTGAGTTTTCTGAGATGCTTGCCATTCCCTTCAGTTATCCAGTACACGGCCATGTCACAGAGCTGGGAGGTGGTACATATCTTGGACACAAAACCATGAGCCAATTCTGGAGAGTGGCCAGAATTCAGGAAGAAAACAGGAACTTAGCAAGATAGTAGGTGTTGCCCATAGATAAGGCAAGCCCCAGTCCATTCATAAATTGGAAAGGATGAATGCTGGAAAGTTTTCTACTAGACAGGATGCATCCATTGATTCATTCTCTTTTCCAATGTCTACAACCAGGGATACAGTGGGATACACAGACATAGAAACACTCGCCTTGTCAAATGACTTACTAGAAACAGTCCACTCCAAACCAAACAAACTGCCTTTCCTACCTATTCTCAGAACATGAGACAAAACCATAAACTCACACCCACACCCACTAAGGCACCTCCTTCCCCCAAGTAGGTCTGTGACTATCTGGAGTGTCTTCTGACTGGTGGGCCATACAATGTTCCCCCAAAATGGCCCGTCCTCTCTCAGATCTGGCCTCCTTGGCCTACTCAATGAAGTTGTCAGGAGCCACCAGTGAGCCACTCACTACCTGCTTTCTCAGAAAAGTCCCCTCTTCAGAGCTTTCCTGGCATTTGGTCATCCTCACATCAGTAGGTACCAAGAAAGACTGACTCTCTCCTTGGTAAATGCAAACAAGTCAGCCCACTGGGACTGGGACTGAAACTGGCTCTGGGTGCCTGGCTTCCTGGTTGCCAAGTTCAAAGAGTTCCATCACAAAAGAAGTGAGGTGAGGTCACTTCCTTCAGGAACTGAATGAGGTCACTGCCTTGGCAACCAAATTGTCCTAACAGTTGCTTCCAAGGGTCCTATGAGATGGAGGCTGCCCCTGCTTCCTGTGACACTTTCACAAGTTAGAATGGTATATCCTCCATAGGCACCCAGGAACAGCTTTCCACACAGGCCTGGTTTGGTCCATCTTGTCTACATTAAGAAGAGAGAGGCTCATACAGACACAACCCTTCATCCTGACCAGGTTGTTTGCCATGGAAGATGACTTTTGCTCTCTCATGTCCTTCAGAGCTGCCTACTTCTTCTCCAGGGATCATTTCTGCATGGACCTTTGAGTTCTCAGCAGGTGGAAGATCCCCTTCATTCCTCTATTGTAAGACCAACTCTGTCCCTGCTCTTCTGTAAAGTTGGATTGAGGGAACAGTGTATGGTTAGGGGTAAGAACATGTTTGATTTGGGTTAGGAATCATTCTACTGGATGAAGAATGGTATTGGGAACCTGCGATATATATAATAATGTATAGGTGAAGTGTATGTATGACAACAGAAATCTAAGTAAGCTTTGAAGCCCAGAAGGGCATTGGGCCCTTGACTGGGATACTTAGCTTTGAATTACATTCTGCACAGATGTCTCAGATAAATTGATATACAATGGCATAAGACCTTGTACCTTGGATGATTGAATGTGGAAGAGAACATCCAGTCAAAAAGGGATAGTAGGTAGGATTAGGAAGATAGTCAGTAGGTTTAGGAAGAAGAGTGAGTATAACATTTGGACCAAAAGTTCTTTAGCAGTAGGGTGTCAGTTAGAGAGTAGATGTAAATGTCAGCACATGTGAAGAGTCAGTCACAATAATGAATATGGGAAATTAGGTAGGAGAGCAGATATCAATAGAGACATTGGGAAATCAGTCAAAGTATAAAGTGAGTGATAGGATTAGATATTTTCAACAGGATTGAGGTTGAATATGTACTCTTAGGACGAAGCAACTGTGTAGTCACCAATAGGATTGACATTTGAGAGCATTAGGCCCCTGGACAAGGATGTGTTTAGTGATCCATGCTCACGTTCCATTTAGACTTTGGTACAATCATAAGTGTGAACTTTGCATTATGTGTCCAGAATATCACTGTGATCAAATGTATATGTAGATCAGGTGACATGAGTATTTCTTCCATCATTTCTGGGAGCAATATCTTGAAGACGTGTTGATTAGTATTTGGGGGCACCAATAGGTGTACCTTGTGTCTATGAATATAGAGATAATGCATGAATAGACCATACTGTGAATAAATAGTATAACTGGTTCCAATTTACATAATGGATTGAACTGATACCTGAAAATATATAGGAAATCTAATATTGATACACAATCATTCATTCCAACCAGTTATACATCTAATGGTAATATTAGGGTTCTGGTTTACCATGAAGGCTGTGTGAGATTTGCTTGAAAAGTGATTATGGAAATCGAAAATAATGTGTTTGGAAAGAAGTCTCATGAAAAGGCCAGTCCAGAAATATACAGGAGTACATGTGTTCTGAAGCAGGAAGTGATTGAAAGTGAACCAAATGCCTGTAAATTTGTGAACTTGTGGATGAAATATATATCCTATGATGTGCATCAACTGAAGAAATAGTGATGTACCAGTGTCGAAAAAAAAATAAACGTCAAAATACACATCATGTATCATAGGAATCTACTTGCATTGATGCTAAACTCGGTCAGTTACTGTAGAAATATTAGGATTTCTAAGGACCATTCACTAGGACAAATGTGTATTTCAGGTGGATGAATATTTCTGAGAATAATCTTTGGAAAAGATGATTATAAATCCACATACATGAACATGAATGAATTTAGGGAGTGTATAATAAGACACATATATTTCATACTTTGAAAAATCTGGAGAGAGAGACTGTGTGTGTGTGTGTGTTTGTATATATATATATATATATATATATATATATATATATACACATTCAAACCATACAAACACACAGAGACTTTAAAAAGTCGAAATATATATGCCAATCAAAATTCATCATGAAATATGTATCATCCACAGATTCAAAAATATTTAATTTACTGAACATGGATTTATGTATCATGTTGTTCAAGTAGAAAGCTCACCCATAGGTTGAATTTTCAGTTCCAACAGCATTTACGAGGAGTGATCTCTTGTCACAATTTGTATCTGCCATGTCAGCCTCCTCACAAGAATGTATGTGGGATACCAGGTAGGATTCTATATGTGCATGTAAAAATACATGTGCTGAATAGGCTACAGAGAAAGGGAGACAGGAATTCACATACTTGTTAACTTTACAAACACATGGAGAACTACTTCTCTTAAATTGGACTAGATTTATAACACCTAGTCTTTATAATGCCAAAGGAAAGTCCAATTATACACCATGCCTCCTCTGAACTGCATGTATTGCTATTCTGTTTGTGTTATTTTCCTCCATCATATCAGGATTGGTAATCAGAGTCTAGGAGGGTATGGGTTAGTGTCAGGGATTCAGTATTTTGAATGGAAAATAGGAAAATGAATCCAATGTGTATGCAATTCTGTGCTACACAAAAATCTTCCCACTCTCATCAAGAACAATGCCTTGACATTACCTTTGCCCCAAGTAAGACAGGATTCGAAGAGAAGAGTTAGAAAATCTGTGAATACATATATACAATGGAAAATGCTCAGGAGTTCACAACCTTGGAGGTGGTAGAGGAGTTTCCATAAGTAAGGGACAGGATAAACACTCCCCAAACATGGAGCTCTGCTGGCCTAAAGACTTCTTGGGAAACTGCCTCTGAGGTTGGACCCTTGAAATATATGTTGTTGTCAGGAGCTTTATCTTCCTATGTAGTGAGACCATCAAAGCTTGGTCTGCATCTATGTGGCCTGGAGGACATAGTTTCTGATTTTCCAATGAACATGAGGCAGCAGTGCTGAATTCTCTCTTTGTAGGTCAACTGTGGCCACTGGGGTCTAAGTGTTTCCCCGTGTGGACTGTGAGGCCATTTGGTCATCCTCCACTTTTCCTGGTGTTTCTTGCTGCTTCACTGGGAGTTTCCTATTTGCTTCATGAAATACAACGAGTTCAACTGGGACACAGTGCTGGAGGGAGTTCTGTCACGTGTGCTGACTCAGGGTATTAGGAGAATGCACCAACCAGGCTTCTATCCCACAGAGCTTGCCCCCTTGACCATAGCAACCTGATTCTGAACATTGCCCGGAAACCTCTCCATAGAACAAGATGCCTTTACATATAAGGGTCTGCTGGCTGCACTGTGTCAGTCACAAGCCATGTGGAAGCCAATGGCAGATCCACATGGCCCCACCACAGATGTTTTATCACACACCTGCACACCACTCCTCTAGGCCCACTAATCAGCAGGCTCCAACATACTGGCATCTCTGTTCTACACCATTTTCATGAAACCCAGTCAATCAAGGCACTGTCTGGTACACTCATGATCAGCAACAGGACATCCAAAGGTTCTCCAGTGCCACGTGGTCATGGGAATTTCAAAAATTTCATGGTATTTATCAAGCCATTTCTCAAGGATGAACTTGGAGGCACTGTGGGTTTCTATTCATTCAGGAACCACTAAATGGTGAGGAAGCTCATTTCAATGAAAGCTCTGGAGAAACACTCAGAGGCAAGGCTTCCCAAGAGTGGCCAAAAGGTCACATCAAGCCAGGCCCATTGAGGTCTACAATGTGAGGTCCCTGTGTGTTTTGACTCTCAATTATGGCTGCCAGGTCTTTAAGAATAAAATCATGTGATATCCTGGCTGAGATTCCCAGTGCTCTGTGGAAAGCCACCCTGGGCCTAGATCTCAGTTTCCAAGGGCAACTCTCATGCGTGGCTTCCTAAAATCCCAACACAATTCATGGCAATACTTCTCTGAGTTCAGTACCAGAACTCAGTCTCTAAGGTGAATCACGCCAGAGTTCAAGCCCAGGTGGACAAAGTCATCCCTTCCAACCGCCACAGAAATGACCACAATTCCAACCAAAACACTGCCACATGGCCCTCATCTTCTTCCATATAGACACTCATCATAACCTCTGGCTGGAGGTTTCCATGAGGGGGCAGCCCAAGACAGTGTCTAGAATAAGCTCCCTTGCCCCTCATTTGCCTAATGTCAGGGTGGCCTGTGAACCAGGAGTGATCAAATACGCCTGCCATTAATACTGCTCTGCTTCTCCAAATTGGGGACTACTGACTTTCGGGTATAGATTCTTTCTGTGAATTGGAGACATGAGAAAACCCAAGAACCTATGGGATAGCCTCTGCAGGGCTTTGAAGAACTCATTTGACCCAAAGGATCCCTATTCTCACTTGATGGAGGTCAGGAACTTTCCAGAGGAAAGTGAGAGGCTTCATCCACAATGACTGCTCTTTTTGCCATTTTGGCTTTGGATGCACACATGGGATCTTTCTTTAATCCATCAGGTGCTGAGAATCTAAGCCACAGCCTCAAACAGGGCCAAGAGGCTGATTCACACACATCCCTTTGCAAAGGAATTAAGCAAAAAGCCACAGGTGATGCCCCTTCATTTCCATTTGAAAACTGTTGACTTCAGGCTTCACAAAGGGGTAGCCTGAGGCAAAGACCTTCCTGACACTCAGGGCAACAGAACAATAGGTAAGCAAAAGGCCCAAAGCAGGGTTTCTCCACTGACACTTTACTGGTCACACTGATATCTGAGTTTTCTGAGATGCTTGCCATTCCCTTCAGTTATCCAGTACACGGCCATGTCACAGAGCTGGGAGGTGGTACATATCTTGGACACAAAACCATGAGCCAATTCTGGAGAGTGGAGAGAATTCAGGAATAAAACAGGAACTTAGCAAGATAGTACGTGTTGCCCATAGATAAGGCAAGCCCCAGTCCATTCATAAATTGGAAAGGATGAATGCTGGAAAGTTTTCTACTAGACAGGACGCATCCATTGATTCATTCTCTTTTCCAATGTCTACAACCAGGGATACAGTGGGATACACAGACATAGAAACACTCGCCTTGTCAAATGACTTACTAGAAACAGTCCACTCCAAACCAAACAAACTGCCTTTCCTACCTATTCTCAGAACATGAGACAAAACCATAAACTCACACCCACACCCACTAAGGCACCTCCTTCCCCCAAGTAGGTCTGTGACTATCTGGAGTGTCTTCTGACTGGTGGGCCATACAATGTTCCCCCAAAATGGCCCGTCCTCTCTCAGATCTGGCCTCCTTGGCCTACTCAATGAAGTTGTCAGGAGCCACCAGTGAGCCACTCACTACCTGCTTTCTCAGAAAAGTCCCCTCTTCAGAGCTTTCCTGGCATTTGGTCATCCTCACATCAGTAGGTACCAAGAAAGACTGACTCTCTCCTTGGTAAATGCAAACAAGTCAGCCCACTGGGACTGGGACTGAAACTGGCTCTGGGTGCCTGGCTTCCTGGTTGCCAAGTTCAAAGAGTTCCATCACAAAAGAAGTGAGGTGAGGTCACTTCCTTCAGGAACTGAATGAGGTCACTGCCTTGGCAACCAAATTGTCCTAACAGTTGCTTCCAAGGGTCCTATGAGATGGAGGCTGCCCCTGCTTCCTGTGACACTTTCACAAGTTAGAATGGTATATCCTCCATAGGCACCCAGGAACAGCTTTCCACACAGGCCTGGTTTGGTCCATCTTGTCTACATTAAGAAGAGAGAGGCTCATACAGACACAACCCTTCATCCTGACCAGGTTGTTTGCCATGGAAGATGACTTTTGCTCTCTCATGTCCTTCAGAGCTGCCTACTTCTTCTCTAGGGATCATTTCTGCATGGACCTTTGAGTTCTCAGCAGGTGGAAGATCCCCTTCATTCCTCTATTGTAAGACCAACTCTGTCCCTGCTCTTCTGTAAAGTTGGATTGAGGGAACAGTGTATGGTTAGGGGTAAGAACATGTTTGATTTGGGTTAGGAATCATTCTACTGGATGAAGAATGGTATTGGGAACCTGCGATATATATAATAATGTATAGGTGAAGTGTATGTATGACAACAGAAATCTAAGTAAGCTTTGAAGCCCAGAAGGGCATTGGGCCCTTGACTGGGATACTTAGCTTTGAATTACATTCTGCACAGATGTCTCAGATAAATTGATATACAATGGCATAAGACCTTGTACCTTGGATGGTTGAATGTGGAAGAGAACATCCAGTCAAAAAGGGATAGTAGGTAGGATTAGGAAGATAGTCAGTAGGTTTAGGAAGAAGAGTGAGTATAACATTTGGACCAAAAGTTCTTTAGCAGTAGGGTGTCAGTTAGAGAGTAGATGTAAATGTCAGCACATGTGAAGAGTCAGTCACAATAATGAATATGGGAAATGAGGTAGGAGAGCAGATATCAATAGAGACATTGGTAAATCAGTCAAAGTATAAAGTGAGTGATAGGATTAGCTGTGTGAGATTTGCTTGAAAAGTGATTATGGAAATCGAAAATATTGTGTTTGGAAACAAGTCTCATGAAAAGACCAGTCCAGAAATATACAGGAGTACATGTGTTCTGAAGCAGGAAGTGATTGAAAGTGAACCAAATGCCTGGAAATTTGTGAACTTGTGGATGAAATATATATACTATGATGCGCATCAACTGAAGAAACAGTGATGTACCGGTGTCGAAAAAAAAGAAACGTCAAAATACACATCATGTATAAGAGGAATCTACTTGCATTGATGCTAAACTCGGTCAGTTACTGTAGAAATATTAGGATTTCTAAGCACCATTCACTAGGAAACAAATGTGTATTTCAGGTGGATGAATATTTCTGAGAATAATCTTTTGAAAAGATGATTATAAATCCACATATATGAACATGAATGAATTTAGGGAGTGTATAATAAGACACATATAATTCATACTTTGAAAAATCTGGAGAGTGTGTGTGTGTGTGTGTGTATATATATATATATATATATATATATATATATATATATATATACATTCAAACAATACAAACACACATAGACTTTAAAAAGTCGAAATATATATGCCAATCAAAATTCATCATGAAATATATATCATCCACAGATCCAAAAATATTTAACTTACTGAACATGGATTTATGTATCATGCTGTTCACGTAGAAAGCTCACACATAGGTTGAATTTTCAGTTCCAACAGCATTTAGGAGGAGTGATCTCTTCTCACAATTTGTATCTGCCATATCAGCCACCTCACAAGAATGTATTTGGGATACCAGGTAGTATTCTATATGTGCATGTAAAAATACATGTGCTGAATAGGCTACAGAGAAAGGGAGACAGGGATTCACATATTGGTTAACTTTACAAACACATGGAGAACTACTTCTCTTAAATTGGACTAGATTTCTATCACCTAGCCTTTATAATTCCAAAGGAAAGTCCAATTAGACACCATGCCTCCTCTGAACTGCATGTATTGCTAATCTGTTTGGGTTATTTTCCTCCATCATATCAGGATTGGTAATCAGAGTTTAGGAGGGTATGGGTTAGTGTCAGGGATTCAGTATTTTGAATGGAAAATAGGAAAAGGAATCTAATGTGTATGCAATTATGTGCTACACAAAAATCTTCCCACTCTCATC
The DNA here is from genome assembly GCF_045843805.1 of Urocitellus parryii. Lineage (NCBI taxonomy): Eukaryota > Metazoa > Chordata > Mammalia > Rodentia > Sciuridae > Urocitellus > Urocitellus parryii. Next base: position 114,160,587 of record NC_135535.1, on the reverse strand, counting down.
AAGAACAATGCCTTGACATTACCTTTGCCCCAAGTAAGACACAATTCAAAGAGAAGAGTTAGAAAATCTGTGAATACATATATACAATGGAAGATGCTCAGGAGTTCACCACCTTGGAGGTGGTAGAGGAGTTTCCCTAATTAAGGGACAGGGTAAACACTCCACAAACATGGAGCTCTGCTGGCCTAAAGACTTCTTGGGAAACTGCCTCTGAGTTTGGACCCTTGAAATATATGTTGTTGTCAGGAGCTTTATCTTCCTTTGTAGTGAGACCATCAAAGCTTGGTCTGCATCTATGTGGCCTGGAGGACATGGTTTCTGATTTTCCAATGAACATGAGGCAGCAGTGCTGAATTCTCTCTTTGTAGGTCAACTGTGGCCACTGGGGTCTAAGTGTTTCCCCGTGTGGACTGTGAGGCCATTTGGTCATCCTCCACTTTTCCTGGTGTTTCTTGCTGCTTCACTGGGAGTTTCCTATTTGCTTCATGAAATACAAGGAGTTCAACAGGGACAAAGTGCTGGAGGGAGTTCGGTCACGTGTGCTGACTCAAGGTCCTTGGAGAATGCACCAACCAGGCTTCTATCCCACAGAGCTTGCCCCCTTGAACATAGCAACTTGATTCTGAACATTGCCGGGAAACCTCTCCATATAACAAGACGCCTTTACATATAAGGGTCTGCTGGCTGCACCGTGTCAGTCACAAGCCATGTGGAAGCCAATGGCAGATCCACATGGCCCCACCACAGATGTTTTATCACACACCTGCACACCACTGCTCTAGGCCCACTAATCAGCAGGCTCCAACTTACTGGCATCTCTGTTCTACACCATTTTCATGAAACCCAGTCAATCAAGGCACTGTCTGGTACACTCATGATCAGCAACAGGACATCCAAAGGTTCTCCAGTGCCACCTGGTCATGGGAATTTCAAAATTTTCATGGTATTTATCAAGGCATTTTTCAAGGATGAACTTGGAGGCACTGTGGGTTTCTATTCATTCAGGAACCACTAAATGGTGAGGAAGCTCATTTCAATGAAAGCTCTGGAGAAACACTCAGAGGCAAGGCTTCCCAAGAGTGGCCAAAAGGTGACATCAAGCCAGGCCCATTGAGGTCTACAATGTGAGGTCCATGTGTGTTTTGACTCTCAATTATGGCTGCCAGGTCTTTAAGAATAAAATCATATGATATCCTGGCTGAGATTCTCAGAGCTCTGTGGAAAGCCACCCTGGGCCTAGATCTCAGTTTCCAGGGGCAACTCTCATGAGTGGCCACCTAAAATCCCAACACAATTCATGGCAATACTTCTCTGAGTTCAGTTCCAGAACTCAGTCTCTAAGGGGAATCACGCCAGAGTTCAAGACCAGGTGGACCAAGTCATCCCTTCCATCTGCCACAGAAATGACCACAATTCAAACCAAAACACTGCCATATGGCCCTCATCTTCTTCCATGTAGGCACTCATCATAACCTCTGGCTGGAGGTTTCCATGAGGGGGGCAGCCCAAGACAGTGTCTAGAATAAGCTCCCTTGCCCCTCATTTGCCTAATGTCAGGGTGGCCTGGAAACCCTTCCTGTGAACCAGGAGTGATCAAATAAGCCTGCCATTATTACTGATCTGCTTCTCCAATTTGAGGCCTACTGACTTTCGGGTATAGATTCTTTGTGTGAATTGGAGACATGAGAAAACCCAAGAACCTATGGGCTAGCCTCTGCAGGGCTTTGAAGAACTCATTTGACCCAAAGGATCCCTATTCTCACTTGATGGAGGTCAGGAACATTCCAGAGGAAAGCGAGAGACTTCATCCACAATGACTGCTCTTTTGCCATTTTGGCTTTGGATGCACACATGGGATCTTTCTTTAATCCATCAGGTGCTGAGAATCTAAGCCACAGCCTCACACAGGGCCAAGAGGCTGATTCACACACATCCCTTTGCACAGGAATTAAGCAAAAAGCCACAGGTGATGCCCCTTCATTTCCATTTGAAAACTGTTTACTTCAGGCTTCACAAAGGTGTGGCCTGAGGCAAAGACCTTCCTGACAGGGCAACAGAACAATAGGTAAGCAAAACGCCCAAAGCAGGGTTTCTCCACTGACACTTTACTGGTCACACTGATATCTGAGTTATCTGAGATGCTTGCCATTTCCTTCAGTTATCCATTACATGGCCATGTCTCAGAGCTGGGAGGTGGTACATATCTTGGACACAAAACCATGAGCCTATTCTGGAGAGTGGCCAGAATTCAGGAAGAAAACAGGAACTTAGCAAGATAGTAGGTGTTGCCCATAGATAAGGCAAGCCCCAGTCCATTCATAAATTCGAAAGGATGAATGCTGGAAAGTTTTCTACTAGACAGGACACATCCATTCATTCATTCTCTTTTCCCATGTCTACAACCAGGGATACAGTGGGATACACAGACATAGAAACACTCGCCTTGTCAAACGACTTACTAGAAACAGTCCACTGCAAACCAAACAAACTGCCTTTTCTACCTATTCTCAGAACATGACACAAAACCATAAACTCACACCCACAGCCACTAAGGCACCTCCTTCCCCCAAGTAGGTCTGTGACACTCCGGAGTGTCTTCTGACTGGTGGGCCATACAATGTTCCCCCAAAATGGCCCGTCCTCTCTCAGATCTGGCCTCCTTGGCCTACTCAATGAAGTTGTCAGGAGCCACCAGTGAGCCACTCACTACCTGCTTTCTCAGAAAAGTCCCCTCTTCAGAGCTTTCCTGGCATTTGGTCATCCTCACATCAGTAGGTACCAAGTAAGACTGACACTGTCCTTGGTAAATGGGAACAAATCAGCTCACTGGGACTGGGACTGAAACTGGCTCTGGGTGCCTGGCTTCCTGGTTGCCAAGTTCAGAGAGTTCCATCACAAAAGAAGTGAGGTGAGGTCACTTCCTTCAGGAACTGAATGAGGTCACTGCCTTGGCAACCAAATTGTCCTAACAGTTGCTTCCAAGGGTCCTATGAGATGGAGGCTGCCCCTGCTTCCTGTGACACTTTCACAAGTTAGAATGGTATATCCTCCATAGGCACCCAGGAACAGCTTTCCACAAAGGCCTGGTTTGGTCCATCTTGTCTACATTAAGAAGAGAGAGGCTCATACAGACACACCCATTCATCCTGACCAGGATGGTTGCCATGGAAGATGACTTTTGCTCTCTCATGTCCTTCAGAGCTGCCTACATCTTCTTCAGGGATCATTTCTGCATGGACCTTTGAGTTCTCAGCAGGTGGAAGATCCCCTACATTCCTCTATTGTAAGACCAACTCTGTCCCTGCTCTTCTGTAAAGTTGGATTGAGGAAACAGTGTATGGTTAGGGGTAAGAACATGTTGGATTTGGGTTAGGAATCATTCTACTGGATGAAGAATGGTATTGGGAACCTGCGATATTTATAATAATATATAGGTGAAGTATATGTATGACAACAGAAATCTAAGTAATCTTTGAAGCCCAGAAGGGCATTGGGCCCTTGACTGGGATACTTAGCTTTGAATTACATTCTGCAATGATGTCTCAGATAAATTGATATACAATGGCATAAGACCTTGTACCTTGGATGATTGAATGTGGAAGAGAACATCCAGTCAAAAAGGGATAGTAGGTAGGATTAGGAAGATAGTCAGTAGGTTTAGGAAGAAGAGTGAGTATAACATTTGGACCAAAAGTTCTTTAGCAGTATGGTGTCAGTTAGAGAGTAGATGTAAATGTCAGCACATGTGAAGAATCAGTCACAATAATGAATATGGGAAATTATGTAGGAAAGCAGATGTCAATAGAGACATTGGGAAATCAGTCAAAGTATAAAGTGAGTGATAGGATTAGATATTTTCAACAGGGTTGAGGTTGAACATGTAATCTTAGGACTAAGTAACTGTGTAGTCACCAATAGGATTGACATTTGAGAGCATCAGGCACCTGTACGAGGATGTTTTTAGTAATCCATGCTGACTTTTCATTTAGACTTTGGTACAATTATAAGTGTGAAGTTTGCATTATGTGTTCAGAATATCACTGTGATAAAATGTATATGTAGATCAGGTGACATATATTTCTTCCACCATTTCTGGGAGCAATATCTTGAAGACGTATTGATTAGTATTTGGGGGCACCAATGGGTGTACCCTGTGTCTATGAATATAGAGATAATGCATGAATAGACCATACTGTGAATAAATAATATAACTTTTCCCAATTTACATAATGGATTGAACTGATACCTGAAAATATATAGGAAATCTTATATTGATACACAATCATTCATTCCAACCAGTTATATATCTAATGGTAATATTAGGTTTATGGTTTACCATGAAGGCTGTGTGAGATTTGCTTGAAAAGTGATTATGGAAATCGAAAATAATGTGTTTGGAAAGAAGTCTCATGAAAAGACCAGTCCAGAAATATACAGGAGTACATGTGTTCTGAAGCAGGAAGTGATTGAAAGTGAACCAAATGCCTGGAAATTTGTGAACTTGTGGATGAAATATATATCCTATGATGTGCATCAACTGAAGAAATAGTGATGTACCAGTGTCGAAAAGAAAGAAACATCAAAATACACATCATGTATCATAGTAATCTACTTGCATTGATGCTAAACTCGGTCAGTTACTGTAGAAATATTAGGATTTCTAAGCACCATTCACTAGGAAACAAATGTGTATTTCAGGTGGATGAATATTTCTGAGAATAATCTTTTGAAAAGATGATTATAAATCCACATACATGAACATGAACGAATTTGGGGAGTGTATAATAAGACACATATATTTCATACTTTGAAAAATCGGGAGAGAGAGTGTGTGTGTTTGTGTGTGTGTGTGTGTGTGTATATATATATATATATATATATATATATATATATATATATATACGAACAATACAAACACACAGAGACTTTAAAAAGTAGAAATATATATGCCAATCAAAATTCATCATGAAATATGTATCATCCACAGATCCAAAAATATTTAATTTACTGAACATGGATTTATGTATCATGTTGTTCAAGTAGAAAGCTCACCCATAGGTTGAATTTTCAGTTCCAACAGCATTTAGGAGGAGAGATCTCTTCTCACAATTTGTATCTGCCATGTCAGCCACCTCACAAGAATGTACGTGGGTTACCAGGTAGGATTCTATATGTGCATGTAAAAATACATGTCCTGAATAGGCTACAGAGAAAGGGAGACAGGAATTCACATATTGGTTAACTTTACAAACACATGGAGAACTACTTCTCTTAAATTGGAGTAGATTTATAACACCTAGCCTTTATAATGCCAAAGGAAATTCCAATTATACACCATGCCTCCTCTGAACTGCATGTATTGCTATTCTATTTGGGTTATTTTCCTCCATCATTTCAGGATTGGTAAACAGAGTCTAGGAGGGTATGTGTTAGTGTCAGGGATTCAGTATTTTGAATGGAAAATAGGAAAATGAATCCAATGTGTATGCATTTCTGTGCTACACAAAAATCTTCCCACTCTCATCAAGAACAATGCCTTGACATTACCTTTGCCCCAAGTAAGACACAATTCGAAGAGAAGAGTTAGAAAATCTGTGAATACATATATACAATGGAAAATGCTCAGGAGTTCACAACCTTGGAGGTGGTAGAGGAGTTTCCATAAGTAAGGGACAGGGTAAACACTCCACAAAAATGGAGCTCTGTTGGCCTAAAGACGTCTTGAGAAACTGCCTCTGAGTTTGGACCCTTGAAATATATGTTGTTGTCAGGAGCTTTATCTTCCTTTGTAGTGAGACCATCAAAGCTTGGTCTGCATCTATGTGGCCTGGAGGACATGGTTTCTGATTTTCCAATGAACATGAGGCAGCAGTGCTGAATTCTCTCTTTGTAGGTAAACTGTGGCAACTGGGGTCTAAGTGTTTCCCCATGTGGACTGTGAGTCCATTTGCTCATCCTCCACTTTTCCTGGTGTTTCTTGCTGCTTCACTGGGAGTTTCCTATTTGCTTCATGAAGTACAAGGAGTTCAACTGGGACACAGTACTGGAGGGAGTTCTGTCACGTGTGCTGACTCAGGGTCCTAGGACAATGCACCAACCAGGCTTCTAGCCCACAGAGCTTGCCCCCTTGACCATAGCAACCTGATTCTGAACATTGCTCGGAAACCTCTCCATAGAACAAGATGCCTTTACCTATAAGGGTCTGCTGGCTGCACCGTGTCAGTCACAAGCCATGTGGAAGCCAATGGCAGATCCACATGGCCCCACCACAGATGTTTTATCACACACCTGCACACCGCTGCTCTAGGCCCACTAATCAGCAGGCTCCAACTTACTGGCATCTCTGTTCTACACCATTTTCATGAAACCCAGTCAATCAAGGCACTGTCTGGTACACTCATGATCAGCAACAGGACATCCAAAGGTTCTCCAGTGCCACGTGGTCATGGGAATTTCAAAAATTTCATGGTATTTATCAAGCCATTTTTCAAGGATGAACTTGGAGGCTCTGTGGGTTTCTATTCATTCAGGAACCACTAAATGGTGAGGAAGCTCATTTCAATGAAAGCTCTGGAGAAACACTCAGAGGCAAGGCTTCCCAAGAGTGGCCAAAAGGTCACCTCAAGCCAGGCCCATTGAGGTCTACAATGTGAGGTCCATGTGTGTTTTGACTCTCAATTATGGCTGCCAGGTCTTTTTTTTTTTTTTTTATAGTCAATGGAATGTCACTCATCTTTATTTATTTATTTATTTTTTTTTTTTATTTTTGGTCGTTCAAAACATTACATAGTTCTTAATACATCATATTTCACAGTTTGATTCAAGTGGGTTATGAACTCCCAATTTTACCCCGTTGGTTGTTCAAAACATTACATAGTTCTTGATATATCATATTTCACATTTTGATTCAAGCGGGTTATGAACTCCCATTTTACCCCGTATACAGCTTGCATAATCACATCAGTTACACTTCATTGATTTACATATTGATAAACTCATGTCTGTTGTATTCTGCTGCCTTTCCTATCCTCTACTATCCCCCCTCCCCTCCCCTCCCCTCTTCTCTCTCTACGCCCTCTACTGTAATTCATTCCTCCCCCTTGTACTGTTTTTCCTTTTCCCCTCACTTCCTCTTATGTGTAATTTTGTATAACCCTGAGGGTCTCCTTCCATTTCCATGCAATTTCCCTTCTCTCTCCCTTTCCCTCCCACCTCTCATCCTTGTTTAATGTTGGTCTTCTTCTCGTGCTCTTCTTCCCTAGTCTGTTCTTAGTTACTCTCCTTATATCAAAGGAGACAGTTGACATTTGTTTTTTAGTGCTTGGCTAGCTTCACTTAGCATTATCTGCTCTAATGCCATCCGTTTCCCACCAAATTCTATGATTTTGTCATTTTTTACTGCAGAGTAATACTCCATTGTGTATAAATGCCACATTTTTTTTTATCCATTCGTTTATTGAAGGGCATCTAGGTTGATTCCACAGTCTTGCAATTGTGAATTGTGCTGCTATGAACATCGATGTAGCAGTGTCCCTGTAGCATGCTCTTTTTAGGTCATTAGGGAATAGACCGAGAAGGGGAATGGCTGGGTCAAATGGTGGTTCCATTCCCAGCTTTCCAAGAAATCTCCATACCGCTTTCCAAATTGGCTGCACCAATTTGCAGTCCCACCAACAATGTACAAGTGTACCCTTTTCCCCACAACCTGGTGTTCGACTTCATAATGGCTGCCTATCTTACCGGAGTGAGATGGTATCTTAGGGTGGTTTTGATTTGCATTTCTCTGACTGCTAGAGATGGTGAGCATTTTTTCATGTACTTATTGATTGATTGTATGTCCTCCTCTGAGAAGTGTCTATTCAAGTCCTTGGCCCATTTGTTGATTGGGTTATTTGTTATCTTATTGTCTAATTTTCTGAGTTCTTTATATATTCTGGATATTAGAGCTCTATCTGAAGTGTGAGGAGTAAAGATTTGTTCCCATGATGTAGGTTCCCTATTTACCTCTCTTATTGTTTCTTTTGCTGAGAAAAAAACTTTTTAGTTTAAGTAAGTCCCATTTGTTGATTCGAAATGTTAACTCTTGTGCTATGGGTGTCCTATTGAGGAATTTGGAGCCCGACCTCACAGCATGTAGGTCGTAGCCAACTTTTTCTTCTATCAGATGCCGTGTCTCTGATTTGATATCAAGCTCCTTGATCCATTTTGAGTTAACTTTTGTGCTTGGCGAGAGAAAGGGATTCAGATTCATTTTGTTGCATATGGATTTCCAGTTTTCCCAGCACCATTTGTTGAAGATGCGATCCTTCCTCCATTGCATGCTTTTAGCCCCTTTATCAAATATAAGAAAGTTGTAGTTTTGTGGGTTGGTTTCTGTGTCCTCTATTCTGTACCATTGGTCCACCCACCTGTTTTGGTACCAGTACCATGCTGTTTTTGTTACTATTGCTCTGTAGTATAGTTTGAGATCTGGAATCGCTATACCACCTGATTCACACTTCCTGCTTAGTATTGTTTTTGCTATTCTGGGTCTTTTATTCTTCCATATGAATTTCATGATTCCTTTCTCCATTTCTACAAGAAATGCCGTTGGGATTTTGATTGGCATTGCATTAAACCTATAGAGAACTTTTGGTAATATCGCCATTTTGATGATGTTAGTTCTGCCTATCCATGAACAGGGTATGTTTTTCCATCTTCTAAGGTCTTCTTCAATTTCTCTTTTTAGGGTTCTGTAGTTTTCATTGTATAAGTCTTTCACCTCTTTTGTTAGGTTGATTCCCAAGTATTTTATTCTTTTGAGGATATTGTGAACGGCGTGGTTGTCCTCGTTTCCATTTCAGAGGATTTGTCGCTGATATACAGGAATGCCTTTGATTTATGCGTGTTGATTTTATAACCTGCCACTTTGCTGAATTCATTTATTATCTCTAATAGTTTCTTTGTAGACCCTGTTGGGTCTGCTAGGTATAGAATCATGTCATCTGCAAATAGTGATAATTTAAGTTCTTCTTTTCCTATTTTTATGCCTTTAATTTCTTTCGTCTGTCTAATTGCTCTGGCCAGTGTTTTGAGAACTATGTTGAACAGAAGTGGTGAAAGAGGGCATCCCTGTCTTGTTCCAGATCTTAGAGGGAATGCCTTCAATTTTTCTCCATTCAGAATTATGCTAGCCTGAGGCTTAGCATAAATTGCTTTTACAATGTTGAGGTATGTTCCTGTTATCCCTAGTTTTTCAAGAGTTTTGAACATAAAGGGATGCTGTACTTTGTCAAATGCTTTTTCCGCATCTATCGAGATGATCATATGGTTCTTATTTTTAAGTCTATTGATGTGGTGAATAACATTTATTGATTTCCGTATATTGAACCAACCTTGCATACCAGGGATGAATCCTACTTGATCATGGTGCACAATTTTTTTGATATGTTTTTGTATCCGATTCGCCAGAATTTTATTGAGGATTTTTGCATCTAGGTTTATTAGAGATATTGGTCTGTAGTTTTCTTTCTTAGAAGTGTCTTTGTCTGGTTTCGGAATCAGGGTGATGTTGGCCTCGTAGAATGAATTTGGAAGTTCTCCCTCTTTTTCTATTTCCTGAAATAGCTTGAAAAGTATTGGTATTAGTTCCTCTTTAAAGATTTTGTTAAACTCTGCTGTATACCCGTCCTGTCCTGGGCTTTTCTTAGATTGTAATCTTTTGGTGGTTTCTTCTATTTCCAAAACTGATATTGGTCTGTTTAGGTTGTCTATATCCTCCTGACTCAATCTGGGCAGACTATATGACTTAAGAAATTTATCGATGCCTTCACTATCTTCTATTTTATTGGAGTATAAGGATTCAAAATAATTTCTGATTATCTTCTGTATTTCTGAAGTGTCTGTTGTGGTATTGCCTCTTTCATCCCGTATGCTGGTAATTTGAGTTCTCTCTCTACTTCTCTTCGTTAGCATGGCTAAGGGTCTGTCAATTTTATTTATTTTTTCAAAGAACCAACTTTTAGTTTTGTCAATTTTTTCAATTGTTTCTTTTGTTTCGATTTCATTAATTTCAGCTCTGATTTTAATTATTTCTTGCCTTCTACTTCTTTTGCTATTGTTTTGCTCTTCTTTTTCTAGGATTTTGAGATGAAGTATGAGATCATTTATTTGTTGTTTTTTTCTTTTTTTAAGGAATGCACTCCAAGTAATGAATTTTCCTCTTAGAACTGCTTTCAATGTGTCCCATAGATTCCGATATGTTGTGTCTGTGTTTTCATTTAACTCTAAGAATTTTTTAATTTCCTCCTTGATGTCTTCTAAAACCCATTGATCATTCAGTAACCTATTGTTCATTCTCCAAGTGATGCATGATTTTTCCTTCCTTCTTTTATCGTTGATTTTCAGTTTCATTCCATTGTGATCAGATAAGATGCATGGTATTATCTCTACACCTTTATATTGACTAAGAGTTTCCCTGTGACATAATATATGTTCTATTTTTGAGAAGGATCCATGTGCTGCTGAGAAAAAAGTGTAGCTGCTTGATGTTGGGTGGTATAGTCTATATGTGTGAATTAAGTCTAGGTTGTTAATTGTATTATTGAGTTCTATAGTTTCCTTATTCAGCTTTTGTTTGGAAGATCTGTCCAGTGGTGAGAGAGGTGTGTTAAAGTCTCCCATGATTATTGTATGGTGGTGTATTAGATTCTTGAACTTGAGAAGAGTTTGCTTGATGAACGTAGCAGCCCCGTTGTGTGGGGCATATATATTTATGATTGTTATGTCTTGTTGGTGTATGGTTCCCTTGAGCAGTATGTAGTGTCCCTCTTGATCCCTGTTGATTAACTTTGGCTTGAAATCTATTTTATTTGATATGAGTATGGACACTCCTGCTTGTTTCCGCAGTCCATATGAGTGATATGATTTTTCCCAACCTTTCACCTTCAGTCTATGTATATCTTTTCCTATCAAATGCATCTCCTGCAGGCAGCATATTGTTGGGTCTTGTTTTCTGATCCATTCAACTAGCCTGTGTCTCTTAATTGGTGAGTTTAAGCCATTAACATTTAGGGTTATTATTGAGATATGGTTTGTTCTTCCAGCCATAGTTTGTGTATTAATGCTATTAAACCTGATTTGTTTTCCTCTTTGATTATTTCCCCCCCTTTACTGTCCTACCTCCCACTGTTGGTTTTCATTGTTGTTTTCCATTTCCTCTTCCTGTAATGTATTGCCAAGCATTTTTTGAAGAGATGGTTTTCTAGCTGCAAATTCTTTTAACTTTTGTTTGTCTTGGAATGTTTTAATTTCATCTTCCATCCTGAAGCTTAATTTTGCGGGATACCCGATTCTTGGTTGGAATCCATTTTCTTTTAGCGTTTGAAATATGTTATTCCAGGATCTTCTAGCTTTTAGAGTCTGTGTTGAGAGATCAGCTGTTATCCTGATTGGTTTACCCCTAAATGTAATCTGCTTCCTTTCCCTTGTAGCTTTTAAAATTCTCTCCTTATTCTGTATGTTGGACATCTTCATTATAATGTGTCTAGGTGTGGATCTCTTATGATTTTGCACATTCGGCGCCCTGTAGGCTTCTAGGATTTGGGATTCTGTCTCATTCTTCAAGTCTGGGAAGTTTTCTTGTATTATTTCACTGAATAGATTGCTTAATCCTTTGGTTTGGAGCTCTGTGCCTTCCTGTATCCCAATGACTCTTAAGTTTGGTCTTTTGATATTATCCCATAGCTCTTGAATGTTCTGCTCATGGTTTCTTAGTAGACTTGCTGAGCTATCTATGTTCTTTTCAAGTTGAAATACTCTGTCTTCATTGTCTGATGTTCTATCTTCTAAGTGATCCACTCTGCTGGTAGTATTCTCAATTGAGTTTTTAAGTTGGTTTATTGTTTCCTGCATTTCTAGTATTTCTATTTGTTTGTTTTTTATTACCTCTATCTCCCTGTGAAATTGATCTTTTACTTCCTGGATTTGTTTGTCAATGTGATCTTTCATTGTCTGATTTTGCTGTCTCATGTCTTCCTTGAGACTCCAGATCATCTGAAGCATGTATGTCCTGAGCTCTCTATCTGACATTCCATCTGTTGCAGCTATTATCTCTTCTAAAGTTGAGTTGACCTGCATTGCCTGTGGTCCTTTCTTTCCTTGTCGTTTCATACCGCTGGCGTTTCTTTCTGCTTGGTGAAATTGTTGTGTCTTTGATATTTTCCCTCTATTTATTTATATTGCTCTTGTATAGTTGAAAAATCACCCTTGCAGGGCAGGTAGTGGCTGTGATCCTCCTCCAATTAGTGTGATCCGTCTACCATGCTGGCAGGCCCTAGGTCTGCTTTGCTGGTTGGTCAAAGGTCCACCTACCCAGCAGGGGCCAGGGGCACCTGTGTCACACCGTAGGTTGCTGGGCCTAACCTCCCGATGGGTTGCAGGTTCCCCTCACTTGCAGGCACTGGGGGAGGGGCCGGTTCTGCCCCTCAGCAGGCTTTGGGCCCGCTCTGCTGGTGTTCACAGTCCCCCGCCTACCTGCAGACACTGGGGGAGGGGACGGGCCTTGCCCTCAGCCATCCGCCCGACCTGTCCTTGTGGGTCCGGTCTGCGTTCACTGCCGGCGCGTGTAGCTGCTGTCACTTGGCTGGTTGCTGGTCCTGACACGCCCGCCAGTGGCTTGCAGGTTCACCCGCTGCCAGGTCTTTAAGAATAAAATCATGTGATATCCTGGCTGAGATTCCCAGTGCTCTGTGGAAAGCCACCCTGGGCCTAGATCTCAGTTTCCAAGGGCAACTCTCATGCGTGGACTCCTAAAATCCCAACACAATTCATGGCAATACTTCTCTGAGTTCAGTTCCAGAACTCAGTCTCTAAGGGGAATCAAGCAAGGGTTCACGACCAGGTGGACCAAGTCATCCCTTCCAACCACCACAGAAATGACCACAATTCAAACCAAAACACTGCCACATGGCCCTCATCTTCTTCCATATAGGCACTCATCATAACCTCTGGCTGGAGGTTTCCATGAGGGGGGCAGCCCAAGACAGTGTCTAGAATAAGCTCCCTTGCCCCTTATTTGCCCAATGTCAGGGTGGCCTGGACACCCTTCCTGTGAACCAGGAGTGATCAAATACGCCTGCCATTAATACTGCTCTGCTTCTCCAATTTGAGGCCTACTGACTTTTGGGTATAGATTCTTTGTGTGAATTGGAGACATGAGAAAATCCAAGAACCTATGGGCTAGCCTCTGCAGGGCTTTGAAGAACTCATTTGACCCAAAGGATCCAATTCTCACTTGATGGAGGTCAGGAACTTTCCAGAGGAAGGAGAGTCTTCATCCACAATGACTGCTCTTTTTGCCATTTTGGCTTTGGATGCACACATGGGATCTTTCTTTAATCCATCAGGTGCTGAGAATCTAAGCCACAGCCTCACACAGGGCCAAGAGGCTGATTCACACACATCCCTTTGCACAGGAATTAAGCAAAAGCCACAGGTGATGCCCCTTCATTTCCATTTGAAAACTGTTTACTTCAGGCTTCACAAAGGGGTGGCCTGAGGCAAAGACCTTCCTGACAGTCAGGGCAACAAAACAATAGGTAAGCAAAAGGCCCAAAGCAGGGTTTCTCCACTGACACTTTACTGGTCACACTGATATCTGAGTTTTCTGAGATGCTTGCCATTCCCTTCAGTTTTCCAGTACATGGCCATGTCACAGTGCTGGGAGGTGGTACATATCTTGGACACAAAACCATGAGTCTATTCTGGAGAGTGGCCAGAATTCAGGAAGAAAACAGGAACTTAGCAAGATAGTAGGTGTTGCCCATAGATAAGGCAAGCCCCAGTCCATTCATAAATTGGAAAGGATGAATGCTGGAAAGTTTTCTACTAGAAAGGACACATCCATTGATTCATTCTCTTTTCCCATGTCTACAACCTGGGATGCAGTGGGATGCACAGACAGAAACTCTCGCCTTGTCAAATGACTTACTAGAAACAGTCAACTCCAAAGCAAACAAACTGCCTTTCCTACCTATTCTCAGAACATGAGACAAAACCGTAAACTCACACTCACACCCACTAAGGCACCTCCTTCCCCCAAGTAGGTCTGTGACTATCCGGAGTGTCTTCTGACTGGTGGGCCATACAATGTTCCCCCAAAATGGCCCGTCCTCTCTCAGATCTGGCCTCCTTGGCCTACTCAATGAAGTTGTCAGGAGCCACCCGTGAGCCACTCACTACCTGCTTTCTCAGAAAAGTCCCCTCTTCAGAGCTTTCCTGGCATTTGGTCATCGTCACATCAGTAGGTACCAAGAAAGACTGACTCTGTCCTTGGTAAATGCAAACAAGTGAGCCCACTGGGACTGGGACTGAAACTGGCTCTGAGTGCCTGGCTTCCTGGTTGCCAAGTTCAGAGAGTTCCATCACCAAGGAAGTGAGGTGAGGTCATTTCCTTCAGGAACTGAATGAGGTCACTGTCTTGGCAACCAAATTGTGCTAACAGTTGCTTCCAAGGGTCCTATGAGATGGAGGCTGCTCCTGCTTCCTGTGACACTTTCACAAGTTAGAATGGTATATCCTCCATAGGCACCCAGGAACAGCTTTCCACACAGGCCTGGTTTGGACCATCTTGTCTACATTAAGAAGAGAGAGGCTCAAACAGACACACCCCTTCATCCTGACCAGGTTGTTTGCCATGGAAGATGACTTTTGCTCTCTCATGTCCTTCAGAGCTGCCTACATCTACTCCAGGTATCATTTCTGCATGGACCTTTGAGTTCTCAACAGGTGGAAGATCCCCTTACATTCCTCTATTGTAAGACCAACTCTGTCCCTGCTCTTCTGTAAAGTTGGATTGAGGGAACAGTGTATGGTTAGGGGTAAGAACATGTTTGATTTGGGTTAGGAATCATTCTACTGGATGAAGAATGGTTTTGGGAACCTGCGATATTTATAATAATATATGCGTGAAGTATATGTATGAAAACAGAAATCTAAGGAAGCTTTGAAGCCCAGAAGGGCATTGAGCCCTTGACTGAGATACTTAGCTTTGAATTACAATCTGCACAGCTGTCTCAGATAAATAGATATACAATGGCACAAGACCTTGTACCTTGGATGATTGAATGTGGAAGAGAACATCCAGTCAAAAAGGGATAGTAGGTAGGATTAGGAAGATAGTCAGTAGGTTTAGGAAGAAGAGTGAGTATAACATTTGGACCAAAAGTTCTTTAGCAGTAGGGTGTCAGAGAGTAGATGTAAATGTCAGCACATGTGAAGAGTCAGTCACAATAATGAATATGGGAAATTATGTAAGAAAGCAGATATCAATAGAGACATTGGGAAATCAGTCAAAGTATAAAGTGAGTGATAGGATTAGATATTTTCAACAGGGTTGAGGTTAAATATGTAATCTTAGGACGAAGCAACTGTGTAGTCACCAATAGGATAGCCATTTGAGAGCATCAGGCACCTGGACGAGGATGTTTTTAGTAATCCATGCTCACTTTCCATTTAGACTTTGGTACAATCATAAGTGTGAACTTTGCATTATGTGTCCAGAATATCACTGTGATAAAATGTATATGTAGATCAGGTGACATGAGTATTTCTTCCACCATTTCTGGGAGCAATATCTTGAAGACGTATTGATTAGTATTTGGGGGCACAGGTAGGTGTACCCTGTGTCTATGAATATAGAGATAATGCATGAATAGACCATACTGTGAATAAATAATATAACTGGTTCCAATTTACATAATGGATTGAACTGATACCTGAGAATATATAGGAAATCTAATATTGATACACAATCATTCACTCCAACCAGTTATATATCTAATGGTAATATTAGGGTTATGGTTTACCATGAAGGCTGTGTGAGATTTGCTTGAATAGTGATTATGGAAATCGAAAATAATGTGTTTGGAAAGAAGTCTCATGAAAAGACCAGTCCAGAAATATACAGGAGTACATATGTTCTGAAGCAGGAAGTGATTGAAAGTGAACCAAATGCCTGGAAATTTGTGAACTTGTGGATGAAATATATATCCTATGATGTGCATCAACTGAAGAAATAGTGATGTACCAGTGTCGAAAAAAAAGTAACGTCAAAATACACATCATGTATCATAGGTATCTACTTGCATTGATGCTAAACTCGGTCAGTTACTGTAGAAATATAAGGATTTCTAAGCAACATTCACTAGGAAACAAATGTGTATTTCAGGTGGATGAATATTTCTGAGAATAATCTTTTGAAAAGATGATTATAAATCCACATACATGAACATGAATGAATTTAGGGTGTGTATAATAAGACACATATATTTCATACTTTGAAAAATCTGGAGAGAGTGTGTGTGTGTGTGTGTGTGTGTGTGTGTGTATATGTATATATATATATATATATACACATTCAAACAATACAAACACACAGAGACTTTAAAAAGTAGAAATATATATGCCAATCAAAATTCATCATGAAATATATATCATCCAGAGATCCAAAAATATTTATTTTACTGAACATGGATTTATGTATCATGTTGTTCAGGTAGAAAGCTCACCAATAGGTTGAATTTTCAGTTCCAACAGCATTTAGGAGGAGTGATCTCTTCTCACAATTCTTATCTGCCATGTCAGCCAGCTCACAAGAATGTACGTGGGATACCAGGTAGGATTCTATATGTGCATGTAAGAATACATGTGCTGAATAGGCTACAGAGAAAGGGAGACAGGAATTCACATATTTGTTAACTTTACAAACACATGGAGAACTACTTCTCTTAAATTGGACTAGATTTATAACACCTAGCCTTTATAATGGCAACGGAAAGTACAATTAGACAACATGCCTCCTCTGAACTGCATGCATTGCTATTTGTTTGGGTGATTTTCCTCCATCATATCAGGATTGGTAATCAGAGTCTAGGAGGGTATGGGTTAGTGTCAGGGATTCAGGATTTTGAATGGAAAATAGGAAAATGAATCCAATGTGTATGCAATTCTGTGCTACACAAAAATCTTCCTACTCTCATCAAGAACAATGCATTGACATTACCTTAGCCCCGAGTAAGACACAATTCGAAGAGAAGAGTTAGAAAATCTGTGAATACATATATACAATAGAAAATGCTCAGGAGTTCACAACCTTGGAGGTGGTAGAGGAGTTTCCATAAGTAAGGGACAGGGTAAACACTCCACAAAAGTGGAGCTCTGCTGGCCTAAAGACTGCTTGGGAAACTGCCTCTGAGTTTGGACCCTTGAAATATATGTTGTTGTCAGGAGCTTTATCTTCCTTTGTAGTGAGACCATCAAAGCTTGGTCTGCATCTTGTGGCCTGGAGGACATGGTTTCTGATTTTCCAATGAACATGAGGCAGCAGTGAGGAAATTCTCTCTTTATAGGTAAACTGTGGCCACTGGGGTCTAAGTGTTTCCCCGTGTGGACTGTGAGGCCATTTGGACATCCTCCACTTTTCCTGGTGTTTCTTGCTGCTTCACTGGGAGTTTCCTATTTGCTTCATGAAATACAAGGAGTTCAACTGGGACACAGTGCTAGAGGGAGTTGCTGTGCTGACTCAGGGTCCTAGGAGAATGCACCAACCAGGCTTCTATACCACAGAGCTTGCCACCTTGACCATAGCAACCTGATTCTGAACATTGCCCGGAAAACTCTCCATATAACAAGACGCCTTTACATATAAGGGTCTGCTGGCTGCACCGTGTCAGTCACAAGCCATGTGGAAGCCAATGGCAGATCCACATGGCCCCACCACAGATGTTTTATCACACACCTGCACACCGCTGCTCTAGGCCCACTAATCAGCAGGCTCCAACTTACTGGCATCTCTGTTCTACACCATTTTCATGAAACCCAGTCAATCAAGGCACTGTCTGGTACACTCATGATCAGCAACAGGACATCCAAAAGTTCTCCAGTGTCACCTGGTCATGGGAATTTCAAAAATTTCATGGTATTTATCAAGCCATTGTTCAAGGATGAACTTGGGGGCACTGTGGGTTTCTATTCATTCAGGAACCACTAAATGGTGAGGAAGCTCATTTCAATGAAAGCTCTGGAGGAACACTCAGAGGCAAGGCTTCCCAAGAGTGGCCAAAAGGTCACATCAAGCCAGGCCCATTGAGGTCTACAATGTGAGGTCCATGTGTGTTTTGACTCTCAATTATGACTGCCAGGTCTTTAAGAATGAAATCATGTGATATCCTGGCTGATATTCCCAGTGCTCTGTGGAAAGCTACCCTGGGCCTAGATCTCAGTTTCCAAGGGCAACTCTCATGCTTGGCCTCCTAAAATCCCAACACAATTCATGGCAATACTTCTTTGAGTTCAGTTCCAGAACTCCGTCTCTAAGGGGAATCACGCCAGAGTTCAAGACATGGTGGACCAAGGCATCCCTTCCAACTGCCACAGAAATGACCACAATTCCAACCAAAACACTGCCACATGGCCCTCATCTTCTTCCATGTAGGCACTCATCATAACCTCTGGCTGGAGGTTTTCATGAGGGGGGCAGCCCAAGACAGTGTCTAGAATAAGCTCCCTTTCCCCTCATTTGCCTAATGTCAGGGTGGCCTGGAAACCCTTCCTGTGAACCAGGAGTGATCAAATATGCCTGCCATTAATACTGCTCTGCTACTCCAATTTCAGGCCTACTGACTTTCGGCTGTACATTCTTTGTGGGAATTGGAGACATGAGAAAACCCAAGAACCTATGGGCTAGCCTCAGCAGGGCTTTGAAGAACTCATTTTACCCAAAGGATCCCTATTCTCACTTGATGGAGGTCAGGAACTTTCCAGAGGAAAGCGAGAGACTTCATCCACAATGACTGCTCTTTTTGCCATTTTGGCTTTGGATGCACACATGGGATCTTTCTTTAATCCATCAGGTGCTGAGAATCTAAGCCACAGCCTCACACAGGGCCAAGAGGCTGATTCACACATATCCCTTTGCACAGGAATTAAGCAAAAAGCCACAGGTGATGCCCCTTCATTTCCATTTGAAAACTGTTTACTTCAGGCTTCACAAAGGGGTGGCCTGAGGCAAAGACCTTCCTGACAGTCAGGGCAACAGAACAATAGGTAAGCAAAAGGCCCAAAGCAGGGTTTCTCCACTGACACTTTACTGGTCACACTGATATCTGAGTTTTCTGAGATGCTTGCCATTCCCTTCAGTTATCCAGTACATGGCCATGTCACAGAGCTGGGAGGTGGTACATATCTTGGACACAAAACCATGAGCCTATTCTGGAGAGTGGCCAGGATTCAGGAGGAAAACAGGAGCATAGCAAGATAGTAGGTGTTGCCCATAGATAAGACAAGCCCCAGTCCATTCATAAATTGGAAAGGATGAATGGTGGAAAGTTTTCTACTAGACAGGACAAATCCATTGATTCATTCTCTTTTCCAATGTCTACAACCAGGGATACAGTGGGATACACAGACATAGAAACACTTGCCTTGTCAAACGACTTACTAGAAACAGTCCACTCCAAACCAAACAAACTGCCTTTCCTACCTATTCTCAGAACATGAGACAAAACCATAAACTCACACCCACACCCACTAAGGCACCTCCTTCCCCCAAGTAGGTCTGTGACTATCCAGAGTGTCTTCTGATTGGTGGGCCATACAATGATCCCCCAAAATGGCCCATCCTCTCTCAATTCTGGCCTCCTTGGCCTACTCAATGAAGTTGTCAGGAGCCACCTGTGAGCCTCTCACTACCTGCTTTCTCAGAAAAGTCCCCTCTTGAGAGCTTTCCTGGCATTTGGTCATCCTCACATCAGTAGGTACCAAGTAAGACTGACACTGTCCTTGGTAAATGGGAACAAATCAGCTCACTGGGACTGGGACTGAAACTGGCTCTGGGTGCCTGGCTTCCTGGTTGCCAAGTTCAGAGAGTTCCATCACAAAAGAAGTGAGGTGAGGTCACTTCCTTCAGGAACTGAATGAGGTCACTGCCTTGGCAACCAAATTGTCCTAACAGTTGCTTCCAAGGGTCCTATGAGATGGAGGCTGCCCCTGCTTCCTGTGACACTTTCACAAGTTAGAATGGTATATCCTCCATAGGCACCCAGGAACAGCTTTCCACACAGGCCTGGTTTGGTCCATCTTGTCTACATTAAGAAGAATGCGGCTCATTCAGACAGACCTCTTCATCCTGACCAGGTTGTTTGCCATGGAAGAGGACTTTTGCTCTCTCATGTCCTTCAGAGCTGCCTACATCTTCTCCAGGCATCCTTTCTGCATGGACCTTTGAGTTCTCAGCAGGTGGAAGATCCCCTACATTCCTCTATTGTAAGACCAACTGTGTCCCTGCTCTTCTGTAAAGTTGGATTGAGGGAACAGTGTATGGTTAGAGGTAAGAACATGTTTGATTTGGGTTAGGAATCATTCTACTGGATGAAGAATGGTATTGGGAATTGCGATATTTATAATAATATATAGGTGAAGTATATATATGAAAACAGAAATCTAATTAAGCTTTGAAGCCCAGAAGGGCATTGGGCCCTTGACTGGGATACTTAGCTTTGAATTACATTCTGCACAGATGTCTCAGATAAATTGATATACAATGGCATTAGACCTTGTACCTTGGATGATTGAATGTGGAAGAGAACATCCAGTCAAAAAGGGATAGTAGGTAGGATTAGGCAGATAGTCAGTAGGTTTAGGAAGAAGAATGAGTATAACATTTGGACCAAAAGTTCTTTAGCAGTAGGGTGTCAGAGAGTAGATGTAAATGTCAGCACATGTGAAGAGTCAGTCACAATAATGAATATGGGAAATTATGTAGGAAAGCAGATATCAATTGAGACATTGTGAAATCAGTCAAAGTATAAAGTAAGTGATAGGATTAGATATTTTCAACAGGGTTGAGGTTGAATATGTAATCTTAGGATGAAGCAACTGTGTAGTCACCAATACGATTGACATTTGAGAGCATTAGTCACCTGGACAAGGATGTTTTTAGTAATTCATGCTCACTGTCCATTTAGACTTTGGTACAATCATAAGTGTGAACTTTGCATTATGTGTCCAGAATATCACTGTGATAAAATGTATATGTAGATCAGGTGACATGAGTATTTCTTCCACCATTTCTGGGAGCAATATCTTGAAGACGTATTGATTAGTATTTGGGGGCACCAATAGTTGTACCCTGTGTCTATGAATATAGAGATAATGCATGAATAGACCATACTGTGAATAAATAATATAACTGGTTCCCATTTACATAGTGGATTGAACTGATACCTGAAAATATATAGGAAATCTAATATTGATACACAATCATTCATTCCAACCAGTTATATATCTAATGGTAATATTACCGTTATGGTTTACCATGAAGGCTGTGTGAGATTTGCTTGAAAAGTGATTATGGAAATCGAAAATAATATGTTTGGAAAGAAGTCTCATGAAAAGACCAGTCCAGAATTATACAGGAGTACATGTGTTCTGAAGCAGGAAGTGATTGAAAGTGAACCAAATGCCTGGAAATTTGTGAACTTGTGGATGAAATATATATCCTATGATGCACATCAACTGAAGAAATAGTGATGTACCAGTGTCAAAAAAAAAGAAACGTCAAATACACATCATGTATCATAGGAATCTACTTGCATTGATGCTAAACTCGGTCAGTTACTGTAGAAATATTAGGATTTCTAAGCACCATTCACTAGGAAACAAATGTGTATTTCAGGTGGATGAATATTTATGAGAATAATCTTTTGAAAAGATGATTATAAATCCACATACATGAAAATGAATGAATTTAGGGAGTGTATAATAAGACACACATATTTCATACTTTGAAAAATCTGGAGAGAGTGTGTGTGAGTTTGTGTGGGTGCATATATATATATATATATATATATATATATATATATGTATGCACACACATTCAAACAAAATAAACATAGAGAGACTTTAAAAAGAAGAATATATATGCCAATCAAAATTCATCATGAAATATATATCATCCACAGATCCAAAAATATTTAATTTACAGAACATGGATTTATGTATCATGTTGTTCAAGTAGAAAGCTCACCCATAGGTTGAATTTTCAGTTCCAACAGCGTTTAGGAGGCATGATCACTTCTCACAATTTGTATCTGCCATGTCAGCCTCCTCACAGGAATGTACGTGGGATACCAGGTAGGATTCTATATGTGCATGTAAAAATACATGTGCTGAATAGGCTACAGAGAAATGGAGACAGGAATTCACATATTTGATAACTTTACAAACACATGGAGAACTACTTCTCTTAAATTGGACTAGATTTATAACACCTAGACTGTATAATGCCAAAGGAAAGTCCAATTAGATACCATGTCTCCTCTGAACTGCATGTATTGCTATTCTGTTTGGGTTATTTTCCTCCATCATATCAGGATGGGTAATCAGAGTCTAGGAGAGTATGGGTTAGAGTCAGGGATTCAGTATTTTGAATGGAAAATAGGAAAATGAATCCAATGTGTATGCAATTCTGTGCTACACAAAAATCTTCCCACTCTCATCAAGAACAAAGCCTTGACATTACCTTTGCCCCATGTAAGACACAATTCGAAGAGAAGAGTTAGAAAATCTGTGAATACATATATGCAATGGAAAATGCTCAGGAGTTCACAACCTTGCAGGTGGTAGAGGAGTTTCCATAAGTAAGGGACAGGGTAAACACTCCACAAACATAGAGCTCTGCTGTCCTAAAGACTTCTTGGGAAACTGCCTCTGAGGTTGGACCCTTGAAATATATGTTGTTGCCAGGAGCTTTATCTTCCTTTGTAGTGAGACCATCAAAGCTTGGTCTGCATCTATGTGGCCTGGAGGACATGGTTTCTGATTTTCCAATGAACATGAGGCAGCAGTGCTGAATTCTCTCTTTGTAGGTGAACTGTGGCCACTGGGGTCTAAGTGTTTCCCCGTGTGGACTGTGAGGCCATTTGGTCATCCTCCACTTTTCCTGGTGTTTCTTGCTGCTTCACTGGGAGTTTCCTATTTGCTTCATGAAATACAAGGAGTTCAACTGGGACACAGTGCTGGAGGGAGTTCTGTCACGTGTGCTGACTCAGGGTCCTAGGACAATGCACCAACCAGGCTTCTATCCCACAGAGCTTGCCCCCTTGACCATAGCAACCTGATTCTGAACATTGCCCGGAAACCTCTCCATATA
This sequence comes from Urocitellus parryii, assembly GCF_045843805.1. Lineage (NCBI taxonomy): Eukaryota > Metazoa > Chordata > Mammalia > Rodentia > Sciuridae > Urocitellus > Urocitellus parryii. Next base: position 114,137,399 of record NC_135535.1, on the reverse strand, counting down.
ACAAGATGCCTTTACATATAAGGGTCTGCTGGCTGCACTGAGTCAGTCACAAGCCATGTGGAAGCCAATGGCACATCCACATGGCCCCACCACAGATGTTTTATCACACACCTGCACACCACTGCTCTAGGCCCACTAATCAGCAGGCTCCAACTTACTGGCATCTATGTTCTACACAATTTTCATGAAACCCAGCCAATCAAGTGCTGTCTGGATCACTCATGATCAGCAACAGGAGATCCAAACGTTCTCCAGTGCCACCTGGTCATGGGAATTTCAAAAATTTCATGGTATTTATCAAGCCATTTTTCAAGGATGAACTTGGAGGCACTGTGGGTTTCTATTCATTCAGGAACCACTAAATGGTGAGGAAGCTCATTTCAATGAAAGCACTGGAGAAACACTCAGAGGCAAGGCTTCCCAAGAGTGGCCAAAAGGTCACCTCAAGCCAGGCCCATTGAGGTCTACAATGTGAGGTCCATGTGTGTTTTGACTCTCAATTATGGCTGCCAGGTCTTTTTTTTTTTTATAGTCAATGGAATATCACTCATCTTTATTTATTTATTTATTTATATTTGGTCGTTCAAAACATTACATAGTTCTTAATACATCATATTTCACAGTTTGATTCAAGTGGGTTATGAACTCCCAATTTTACCCCGTTGGTTGTTCAAAACATTACATAGTTCTTGATATATCATATTTCACATTTTGATTCAAGCAGGTTATGAACTCCCATTTTACCCCGTATACATTTTGCATAATCACATCAGTTACACTTCATTGCTTTACATATTGATAAACTCATGTCTGTTGTATTCTGCTGCCTTTCCTATCCTCTACTATCCCCCCTCCCCTCCCCTCCCCTCTTCTCTCTCTACGCCCTCTACTGTAATTCATTCCTCCCCCTTGTACTGTTTTTCCTTTTCCCCTCACTTCCTCTTGTGTGTAATTTTGTATAACCCTGAGGGTCTCCTTCCATTTCCATGCAATTTCCCTTCTCTCTCCCTTTCCCTCCCACCTCTCATCCTTGTTTAATGTTGGTCTTCTTCTCGTGCTCTTCTTCCCTAGTCTGTTCTTAGTTACTCTCCTTATATCAAAGGAGACAGTTGACATTTGTTTTTTAGTGCTTGGCTAGCTTCACTTAGCATTATCTGCTCTAATGCCATCCGTTTCCCACCAAATTCTATGATTTTGTCATTTTTTACTGCAGAGTAATACTCCATTGTGTATAAATGCCACATTTTTTTTATCCATTCGTCTATTGAAAGGCATCTAGGTTGATTCCACAGTCTTGCAATTGTGAATTGTGCTGCTATGAACATCGATGTAGCAGTGTCCCTGTAGCATGCTCTTTTTAGGTCATTAGGGAATAGACCGAGAAGGGGAATGGCTGGGTCAAATGGTGGTTCCATTCCCAGCTTTCCAAGAAATCTCCATACCGCTTTCCAAATTGGCTGCACCAATTTGCAGTCCCACCAACAATGTACAAGTGTACCCTTTTCCCCACAACCTGGTGTTCGACTTCATAATGGCTGCCTATCTTACCGGAGTGAGATGGTATCTTAGGGTGGTTTTGATTTGCATTTCTCTGACTGCTAGAGATGGTGAGCATTTTTTCATGTACTTATTGATTGATTGTATGTCCTCCTCTGAGAAGTGTCTATTCAAGTCCTTGGCCCATTTGTTGATTGGGTTATTTGTTATCTTATTGTCTAATTTTCTGAGTTCTTTATATATTCTGGATATTAGAGCTCTATCTGAAGTGTGAGGAGTAAAGATTTGTTCCCATGATGTAGGTTCCCTATTTACCTCTCTTATTGTTTCTTTTGCTGAGAAAAAAACTTTTTAGTTTAAGTAAGTCCCATTTGTTGATTCGAAATGTTAACTCTTGTGCTATGGGTGTCCTATTGAGGAATTTGGAGCCCGACCTCACAGCATGTAGGTCGTAGCCAACTTTTTCTTCTATCAGATGCCGTGTCTCTGATTTGATATCAAGCTCCTTGATCCATTTTGAGTTAACTTTTGTGCTTGGTGAGAGAAAGGGATTCAGATTCATTTTGTTGCATATGGATTTCCAGTTTTCCCAGCACCATTTGTTGAAGATGCTATCCTTCCTCCATTGCATGCTTTTAGCCCCTTTATCAAATATAAGAAAGTTGTAGTTTTGTGGGTTGGTTTCTGTGTCCTCTATTCTGTACCATAGGTCCACCCACCTGTTTTGGTACCAGTACCATGCTGTTTTTGTTACTATTGCTCTGTAGTATAGTTTGAGATCTGGAATCGCTATACCACCTGATTCACACTTCCTGCTTAGTATTGTTTTTGCTATTCTGGGTCTTTTATTCTTCCATATGAATTTCATGATTCCTTTCTCCATTTCTACAAGAAATGCCATTGGGATTTTGATTGGCATTGCATTAAACCTATAGAGAACTTTTGGTTATATCGCCATTTTGATGATGTTAGTTCTGCCTATCCATGAACAGGGCATGTTTTTCCATCTTCTAAGGTCTTCTTCAATTTCTCTTTTTAGGGTTCTGTAGTTTTCATTGTATAAGTCTTTCACCTCTTTTGTTAGGTTGATTCCCAAGTATTTTATTCTTTTTGAGGATATTGTGAACGGCGTGGTTGTCCTCGTTTCCATTTCAGAGGATTTGTCGCTGATATACAGGAATGCCTTTGATTTATGCGTGTTGATTTTATAACCTGCCACTTTGCTGAATTCATTTATTATCTAATAGTTTCTTTGTAGACCCTGTTGGGTCTGCTAGGTATAGAATCATGTCATCTGCAAATAGTGATAATTTAAGTTCTTCTTTTCCTATTTTTATGCCTTTAATTTCTTTCGTCTGTCTAATTGCTCTGGCCAGTGTTTTGAGAACTATGTTGAACAGAAGTGGTGAAAGAGGGCATCCCTGTCTTGTTCCAGATCTTAGAGGGAATGCCTTCAATTTTTCTCCATTCAGAATTATGCTAGCCTGAGGCTTAGCATAAATTGCTTTTACAATGTTGAGGTATGTTCCTGTTATCCCTAGTTTTTCAAGAGTTTTGAACATAAAGGGATGCTGTACTTTGTCGAATGCTTTTTCCGCATCTATCGAGATGATCATATGGTTCTTATTTTTAAGTCTATTGATGTGGTGAATAACATTTATTGATTTCCGTATATTGAACCAACCTTGCATACCAGGGATGAATCCTACTTGATCATGGTGCACAATTTTTTTGATATGTTTTTGTATCCGATTCGCCAGAATTTTATTGAGGATTTTTGCATCTAGGTTCATTAGAGATATTGGTCTGTAGTTTTCTTTCTTTGAAGTGTCTTTGTCTGGTTTCAGAATCAGGGTGATGTTGGCCTCGTAGAATGAATTTGGAAGTTCTCCCTCTTTTTCTATTTCCTGAAATAGCTTGAAAAGTATTGGTATTAGTTCCTCTGTAAAGGTTTTGTTAAACTCTGCTGTATACCCGTCCTGTCCTGGGCTTTTCTTAGATGGTAATCTTTTGATGGTTTCTTCTATTTCCAAAATTGATATTGGTCTGTTTAGGTTGTCTATATCCTCCTGACTCAATCTGGGCAGACTATATGACTTAAGAAATTTATCGATGCCTTCACTATCTTCTATTTTATTGGAGTATAAGGATTCAAAATAATTTCTGATTATCTTCTGTATTTCTGAAGTGTCTATTGTGATATTGCCTCTTTCATCCCGTATGCTGGTAATTTGAGTTCTCTCTCTACTTCTCTTCGTTAGCATGGCTAAGGGTCTGTCAATTTTATTTATTTTTTCAAAGAACCAACTTTTAGTTTTGTCAATTTTTTCAATTGTTTCTTTTGTTTCGATTTCATTAATTTCAGCTCTGATTTTAATTATTTCTTGCCTTCTACTTCTTTTGCTATTGTTTTGCTCTTCTTTTTCTAGGATTTTGAGATGAAGTATGAGATCATTTATTTGTTGGTTTTTTCTTTTTTTAAGGAATGCACTCCAAGCAATGAATTTTCCTCGTAGAACTGCTTTCAATGTGTCCCATAGATTCCGATATGTTGTGTCTGTGTTTTCATTTAACTCTAAGAATTTTTTAATTTCCTCCTTGATGTCTTCTAAAACCCATTGATCATTCAGTAACCTATTGTTCATTCTCCAAGTGATGCATGATTTTTCCTTCCTTCTTTTATCGTTGATTTTCAGTTTCATTCCATTGTGATCAGATAAGATGCATGGTATTATCTCTACACCTTTATATTGACTAAGAGTTTCCCTGTGACATAATATATGTTCTATTTTTGAGAAGGATCCATGTGCTGCTGAGAAAAAAGTGTATCTGCTTGATGTTGGGTGGTATAGTCTATATGTGTGAATTAAGTCTAGGTTGTTAATTGTATTATTGAGTTCTATAGTTTCCTTATTCAGCTTTTGTTTGGAAGATCTGTCCAGTGGTGAGAGAGGTGTGATAAAGTCTCCCATGATTATTGTATGGTGGTGTATTAGATTCTTGAACTTGAGAAGAGTTTGCTTGATGAACGTAGCAGCCCCGTTGTTTGGGGCATATATATTTATGATTGTTATGTCTTGTTGGTGTATGGTTCCCTTGAGCAGTATGTAGTGTCCCTCTTGATCCCTTTTGATTAACTTTGGCTTGAAATCTATTTTATTTGATATGAGTATGGACACTCCTGCTTGTTTCCGCAGTCCATATGAATGATATGATTTTTCCCAACCTTTCACCTTCAGTCTATGTATATCTTTTCCTATCAAATGCATCTCCTGCAGGCAGCATATTGTTGGGTCTTCTTTTCTGATCCATTCAACTAGCATGTGTCTCTTAATTGGTAAGTTTAAGCCATTAACATTTAGGGTTATTATTGAGATATGGTTTGTTCTTCCAGCCATAGTTTGTGTATTAATGCTATTAAACCTGATTTGTTTTCCTCTTTGATTATTTCCCCCCCTTTACTGTCCTACCTCCCACTGTTGGTTTTCATTGTTGTTTTCCATTTCCTCTTCCTGTAATGTTTTGCCAAGGATTTTTTGAAGAGATGGTTTTCTAGCTGCAAATTCTTTTAACTTTTGTTTGTCTTGGAATGTTTTAATTTCATCTTCCATCCTGATGCTTAATTTCGCGGGATACCCGATTCTTGGTTGGAATCCATTTTCTTTTAGCGTTTGAAATATGTTATTCGAGGATCTTCTAGCTTTTAGAGTCTGTGTTGAGAGATCAGCTGTTATCCTGATTGGTTTACCCCTAAATGTAATCTGCTTCCTTTCCCTTGTAGCTTTTAAAATTCTCTCCTTATTCTGTATGTTGGGCATCTTCATTATAATGTGTCTAGGTGTGGATCTCTTATGATTTTGCACATTTGGCGCCCTGTAGGCTTCTAGGATTTGGGATTCTGTCTCATTCTTCAAGTCTGGGAAGTTTTCTTGTATTATTTCACTGAATAGATTGCTTAATCCTTTGGTTTGGAGCTCTGTGCCTTCCTGTATCCCAATGACTCTTAAGTTTGGTCTTTTGATATTATCCCATAGCTCTTGAATGTTCTGCTCATGGTTTCTTAGTAGACTTGCTGAGCTATCTATGTTCTTTTCAAGTTGAAATACTCTGTCTTCATTGTCTGATGTTCTATCTTCTAAGTGATCCACTCTGCTGGTAGTTTTCTCAATTGAGTTTTTAAGTTGGTTTATTGTTTCCTGCATTTCTAGTATTTCTATTTGTTTGTTTTTTATTACCTCTATCTCCCTGTGAAATTGATCTTTTTCTTCCTGGATTTGTTTGTCAATGTGATCTTTCATTGTCTGATTTTGCTGTCTCATGTCTTCCTTGAGACTCCAGATCATCTGAAGCATGTATGTCCTGAGCTCTCTATCTGACATTCCATCTGTTGCAGCTATTATCTCTTCTAAAGTTGAGTTGACCTGCATTGCCTGTGGTCCTTTCTTTCTTTGTCGTTTCATACCGCTGGCGTTTCTTTCTGCTTGGTGAAATTGTTGTGTCTTTGATATTTTCCCTCTATTTATTTATATTGCTCTTGTATAGTTGAAAAATCACCCTTGCAGGGCAGGTAGTGGCTGTGATCCTCCTCCAATTAGTGTGATCCGTCTACCATGCTGGCAGGCCCTAGGTCTGCTTTGCTGGTTGGTCAAAGGTCCACCTACCCAGCAGGCGCCAGGGGCACCTGTGTCACTCCGTAGGTTGCTGGGCCTAACCTCCCTATAGGTTGCAGGTTCGCCTCAGTTGCAGGCACTGGGGGACGGGCCGGTTCCGCCCCTCAGCAGGCTTTGGGCCCGCTCTGCTTGTGTTCACAGTCCCCCGCCTACCTGCAGACACTGGGGGAGGGGACGGGCCTAGCACTCAGCCGTCCACCGGACCTGTCCTTGTGGGTCCGGTCTGCGTTCCCTGTCGGCGCGTGTAGCTGCTGTCACTTGGCTGGTTGCTGGTGCTGACCCGCCCGCCGGTGGCTTGCAGTTTCGCCTCGCTGGCGGGCACTGGGGGAGGGGCCGGTTCCGCCCATCAGCAGGCTTTGGGCCTGCTCTGCTGGTGTTCACAGTCCCCCGCCTACCTGCAGACACTGGGGGAGGGGACGGCCTAGCCCTCAGCCGTCCGCTGGACCTGTCCTTGTGGGTCCGGTCTGCGTTCACTGCCGGCGCGTGTAGCTGCTGTCACTTGGCTGGTTGCTGGTCCTGACCCGCCCGCCGGTGGCTTGCAGGTTCGCCCGCTGCCAGGTCTTTAAGAATAAAATCATGTGATATCCTGGCTGAGATTCCCAATGCTCTGAGGAAAGCCACCCTGGGCCTAGATCTCAGTTTCCAAGGGCAACTCTCATGCGTGGACTCCTAAAATCCCGACACAATTCATGGCAATACTTCTCTGAGTTCAGTTCCAGAACTCAGTCTCTAAGGGGAATCAAGCCAGGGTTCACGACCAGGTGGACCAAGTCATCCCTTCCAACCGCCACAGAAATGACCACAATTCAAACGAAAACACTGCCACATGGCCCTCATCTTCTTCCATATAGGCACTCATCATAACCTCTGCCTGGAGGTTTCCATGAGGGGGGCAGCCCAAGACAGTGTCTAGAATAAGCTCCCTTGCCCCTTATTTGCCCAATGTCAGGGTGGCCTGGACACCCTTTCTGTGAATCAGGAGTGATCAAATACGCCTGCCATTAATACTGCTCTGCTTCTCCAATTTGAGGCCTACTGACTGTCGGGTATAGATTCTTTGTGTGAATTGGAGACATGAGAAAACCCAAGAACCTATGGGCTAGGCTCTGCAGGGCTTTGAAGAACTCATTTGACCCAAAGGATCCCTATTCTCACTTGATGGAGGTCAGGAACTTTCCAGAGGAAGGAGAGAGACTTCATCCACAATGACTGCTCTTTTTGCCATTTTGGCTTTGGATGCACACATGGGATCTTTCTTTAATCCATCAGGTGCTGAGAATCTAAGCCACAGCCTCACACAGGGCCAAGAGGCTGATTCACACACATCCCTTTGCACAGGAATTAAGCAAAAGCCACAGGTGATGCCCCTTCATTTCCATTTGAAAACTGTTTACTTCAGGCTTCACAAAGGGGTGGCCTGAGGCAAAGACCTTCTTGACAGTCAGGGCAACAAAACAATAGGTAAGCAAAAGGCCCAAAGCAGGGTTTCTCCACTGACACTTTACTGGTCACACTGATATCTGAGTTTTCTGAGATGCTTGCCATTCCCTTCAGTTTTCCAGTACATGGCCATGTCACAGTGCTGGGAGGTGGTACATATCTTGGACACAAAACCATGAGCCTATTCTGGAGAGTGGCCAGAATTCAGGAAGAAAACAAGAACTTAGCAAGATAGTAGGGGTTGCCCATAGATAAGGCAAGCCCCAGTCCATTCATAAATTGGAAAGGATGAATGCTGGAAAGTTTTCTACTAGACAGGACACATCCATTGATTCATTCTCTTTTCCCATGTCTACAACCTGGGATACAGTGGGATGCACAGACAGAAACTCTCGCCTTGTCAAATGACTTACTAGAAACAGTCCACTCCAAAACAAACAATCTGCCTTTCCTACCTATTCTCAGAACATGAGACAAAACCATAAACTCACACCCACTCAAACTAAGGCACCTCCTTCCCCCAAGTAGGTCTGTGACTATCCGGAGTGTCTTCTGACTGGTGGGCCATACAATGTTCCCCCAAAATGGCCCGTCCTCTCTCAGATCTGGCCTCCTTGGCCTACTCAATGAAGTTGTCAGGAGCCACCCGTGAGCCACTCACTACCTGGTTTCTCAGAATAGTCCCCTCTTCAGAGCGTTCCTGGCATTTGGTCATCCTCACATCAGTTGGTACCAAGAAAGACTGACTCTGTCCTTGGTAAATGCAAACAAGTGAGCCCACTGGGACTGGGACTGAAACTGGCTCTGGGTGCCTGGCTTCCTGGTTGCCAAGTTCAGAGAGTTCCATCACAAAAGAAGTGAGGTGAGGTCACTTCCTTCAGGAACTGAATGAGGTCACTGCCTTGGCAACCAAATTATCCTAACAGTTGCTTCCAACGGTCCTATGAGATGGAGGCTGCCCCTGCTTCCTGTGACACTTTCACAAGTTAGAATGGTATATCCCCCATAGGCACCAGGGAACAGCTTTCCACACAGGCCTGGTTTGGACCATCTTGTCTACATTAAGAAGAGAGAGGCTCATACAGACACACCCCTTCATCCTGACCAGGTTGTTTGCCATGGAAGATGACTTTTGCTCTCTCATGTCCTTCAGAGCTGCCTACATCTTCTCCATGAATCATTTCTGCATGGACAGTTGAGTTCTCAGCAGGTGGAAGATCCCCCTACATTCCTTATTGTAAGACCAACTCTGTCCCTGCTTTTCTGTAAAGTTGGATTGAGGGAACAGTGTATGGTTAGGGGTAAGAACATGTTTGATTTGGGTTAGGAATCATTCTACTGGATGAAGAATTGTATTCGGAACCTGTGATATTTATAATAATATATAGGTGAAGTATATGTATGACAACAGAAATCTAAGAAAGCTTTGAAGCCCAGAAGGGCATTGGGCCCTTGACTGGGATACTTAGCTTTGAATTACATTCTGCACTGCTGTCTCAGATAAATTGATATACAATGGCATAAGACCTTGTACCTTGGATGATTGAATGTGGAAGAGAAGATCCAGTCAAAAAGGGATAGTAGGTAGGATTAGGAAGATAGTCAGTAGGTTTAGGAAGAAGAGTGAGTATAACATTTGGACCAAAAGTTCTTTAGCAGTAGGGTGTCAGTTCGAGAGTAGATGTAAATGTCAGCACATTTGAAGAGTCAGTCTCAATAAAGAATATGGGAAATTATGTAGGAAAGCAGATATCTATCTAGACATTGGGAAATCAGTCAAAGTATAAAGTGAGTGATAGGATTAGATATTTTCAACAGGGTTGAGGTTGAATATGTAATCTTAGGACGAAGCAACTGTGTAGTCACCAATAGGACTGACCTTTGAGAGCATTAGGCACCTGGACAAGGATGTTTTTAGTGATCCATGCTCACTTTCCATTTAGACTTTGGTACAATCATAAGTGTGAACTTTGCACACTTATGTTGGTTTGAAAGTGAACCAAATGCCTGGAAATTGGTGAACTTGTGGATGAAATATAGATCCTATGATGTGCATCAACTGAAGAAATAGTGGTGTACCAGTGTAGAAAAAAAAGAAACGTCAAAATACACATCATGTATCATAGGAATCTACTTGCATTGATGCTAAACTCGGTCAGTTACTGTAGAAATATTAGGATTTCTAAGCACCATTCACTAGGAAATAAATATGTAATTCAGGTGGATGTATATTTCTGAGAATAATCTTTTGAAAAGATGATTAAAAATCCACATACATGAAAATGAATGAATTTAGGGAGTGTATAATAAGACACATATATTTCATACTTTGAAAAATCTGGAGAGTGTGTGTGTGTGTGTGTGTGTGTGTATATATATATATATATATATATATATATATATATATATATATACATTCAAACAATACAAACACACAGAGACTTTAAAAAGTAGAAATATCTATGCCAATCAAAATTCATCATGAAATATATATCATCCACAGATCCAAAAATATTTAATTTACTGAACATGGATTTATGTATCATGTTGTTCAAGTAGAAAGCTCAACCATAGGTTGAATTTTCAGTTCCAACAGCATTTAGGAGGAGTGATCTCTTCTCACAATTTGTATCTGCCATGTCAGCCTCCTCACAAGAATGTACGTTGGATACCAGGTAGGATTCTATATGTGCATGTAAAAACACATGTGCTGAATAGGCTACAGAGAAAGGGAGACAGGAATTCAAATATTTGTTAACTTTACAAACACATGGAGAACTACTTCTCTAAAATTGGACTAGATTTATAACACCTAGCCTTTATAATGCCAAAGGAAAATCCAATTATACACCATGCCTCCTCTGAACTGCATGTATTGCTATTCTGTTTGGGTTATTTTCCTCCATCATATCAGGATTGGTAATCAGAGTCTAGGAGGGTATGGGTTAGTGTCAGGGATTCAGTATTTTGAATGGAAAATAGGAAAATGAATCCAATGTGTATGCAAATCTGTGCTACACAAAAATCTTCCCACTCTCATCAAGAACAATGCCTTGACATTACCTTTGCCCCAAGTAAGACAAAATTCGAAGAGAAGAGTTAGAAAATCTGTGTATACATATATATATATATATATATATATATATATATATATATATATATATATATATATATATATATATATTGGATAATGCATACAATGTTCCCCAAAAATGGCCCGACCTCTCTCAGATCGGGCCTCCTTGGCCTACTCAATGAAGTTGTCAGGAGCCACCAGTGAGCCACTCACTACCTGTGTTCTCAGAAAAGTACCCTCTTCAGAGCATTCCTGGCATTTGGACATCCTCACATCAGTAGGTACCAAGAAAGACTGACTCTGTCCTTGGTAAATGCAAACAAGTCATCCCACTGGGACTGGGACTCAAACAGTGCCTGGCTTCCTGGTTGCCATGTTTAGAGAGTTCCATCACAAAAGAAGTGAGGTGAGGTCACTTCCTTCAGGAACTGAATGAGGTCACTGCCTTGGCAACGAAATTGTCCTAACAGTTGCTTCCAAGGGTCCTATGAGATGGAGGCTGCCCCTGCTTCCTGTGACACTTTCACAAGTTAGAATGATATATCCTCCATAGGCACCCAGGAACAGCTTTCCACACAGGCCTGGTTTGGTCCATCTTGTCTACATTAAGAAGAGTGCGGCTCATTCAGACACAAAACTTCATCCTGACCAGGTTGTTTGCCATGGAAGATGACTTTTGCTCTCTCATGTCCTTCAGAGCTTCCTACATCTTCTCCAGGGATCATTTCTGCATGGACCTTTGAGTTCTCAGCAGGTGGAAGATCCCCTACATTCCTCTATTGTAAGACCAACTCTGTCCCTGCTCTTCTGTAAAGTTGGATTGAGGGAACAGGGTATGGTTATAGGTAAGAACATGTTTGATTTGGGTTAGGAATCATTCTACTGGATGAAGAATGGTATTGGGATCCTGCGATATTTATAATAATATATAGGTGAAGTATATGTATGAAAACAAAAATCTAAGTAAGCTTTGAAGCCCAGAAGGGCATTGGGCCCTTGACTGGGATACTTAGCTTTGAATTACATTCTGCACAGTTGTCTCAGTTAAATTGATATACAATGGCATAAGACCTTGTACCTTGGATGATTGAATGTGGAAGAGAACATCCAGTCAAAAAGGGATAGTTGGTAGGATTAGGAAGATAGTCAGTAGGTTTAGGAAGAAGTGTGAGTATAACATTTGGACCAAAAGTTCTTTATCAGTAGGGTGTCAGTTAGAGAGTAGATGTAAATGTCAGCACATGTGAAGAGTCAGTCACAATAATGAATATGGGAAATTATGTAGGAAAGCAGATATCAATAGAGACATTGGGAAATCAGTCAAAGTATAAAGTGAGTGATAGGATTAGATATTTTCAACAGGGTTGAGGTTGAATATGTAATCTTAGGACGAAGCAACTCTGTAGTCACCAATAGGATTGACATTTGAGAGCATCAGGCACCTGGACAAGGATGTTTTTAGTAATCCATGCTCACTTTCCATTTAGACTTTGGTACAATCATAAGTGTGAACTTTGCATTATGTGTCCAGAATATCACTGTTATAAAATGTATATGTAGATCAGGTGACATGAGTATTTCTTCCACCATTTCTGGGAGCAATATCTTGAAGACGTATTGATTAGAAATTGGGGGCACCAATAGGTGTACCCTGTGTCTATGAATATAGAGATAATGCATGAATAGACCATACTGTGAATAAATAATATAACTGGTTCCAATTTACATAATGGATTGAACTGATTCCTGAAAATATATAGGAAATCTAATATTGATACACAATCATTCATTCCAAACAGTGATATATCTAATGGTAATATTAGGGTTCTGGTTTACCATGAAGGCTGTGTGAGATTTGCTTGAAAAGTGATTATGGAAATCTAAAATAATGTGTTTGGAAAGAAGTCTCATGAAAAGACCAGTCCAGAAATATACAGGAGTACATGTGTTCGGAAGCAGGAAATGATTCAAAGTGAACCAAATGAATGGAAATTTGTGAACTTGTGGATGAAATATATATCCTATGATGTGCATTAACTGAAGAAATAGTGATGTACCAGTGTCGAAAAAAAAGAAATATCAAAATACACATCCTGTATCATAGGAATCTACTTGCATTGATGGCAAACTCGGTCAGTTACTGTAGAAATATTAGGATTTCTAAGCACCATTCAGTAGGAAACAAATGTGTATTTCAGGTGGATGAATATTTCTGAGAATAATCTTTTGAAAAGATGATTATAAATCCACATACATGAACATGAATGAATTTAGGGAGTGTATAATAAGACACATATATTTGATACTTTGAAAAATCAGGAGAGTGTGTGTGTGTGTGTGTGTGTGTGTGTGTGTATATATATATATATATATATATATATATATATATATACATTCAAACAATACAAACACACAGAGACTTTAAAAAGTAGGAATATATATGCCAATCAAAATTCATCATGAAATATATATCATCCACAGATCCAAAAATATTTAATTTACTGAACATGGATTTATGTATCATGTTGTTCAAGTAGAAAGCTCACCCATAGGTTGAATTTTCAGTTCCAACAGCTTTTAGGAGGAGGGATCTCTTCTCACAATTTGTATCTGCTATGTCAGCCACCTCACAAGAATGTACGTGGGATACCAGCTAGGATTCTCTATGTGCATGTAAAAATACATGTGCTGAATAGGCTACAGAGAAAGGGAGACAGGAATTCAAATATTTGTTAACTTTACAAACACATGGAGAACTATTTCTCTTAAATTGGACTAGATTTATAACACCTAGACTGTATAATGCCAAAGGAAAGTCCAATTAGATACCATGCCTCCTCTGAACTGCATGTATTGCTATTCTGTTTGGGTTATTTTCCTCCATCATATCAGGATTGGTAATCAGAGTCTAGGAGGGTATGGGTTAGTGTCAGGGATTCAGTATTTTGAATGGAAAATAGGAAAATGAATCCAATGTGTATGCAATTCTGTGCTACACAAAAATCTTCCCACTCTCATCACAAACAATGCCTTGACATTACCTTTGCCCCAAGTAAGACACAATTCGAAGAGAAGAGTTAGAAAATCTGTGAATACATATATACAATGGAAAATGCTCAGGAGTTCACAAGCTTGCAGGTGGTAGAGGAGTTTCCATAAGTAAGGGACAGGGTAAACATTCCACAAACATGGAGCTCTGCTGGCCTAAAGACTTCTTGGGAAACTGACTCTGAGGTTGGACCCTTGAAATATATGTCATTGTCAGGAGCTTTATCTTCCTTTGTAGTGAGACCATCAAAGCTTGGTCTGCATCTATGTGGCCTGGAGGACATGGTTTCTGATTTTCCAATGAACATGAGGCAGCAGTGCTGAATTCTCTCTTTGTAGGTGAACTGTGGCCACTGGGGTCTAAGTGTTTCCCCGTGTGGACTGTGAGGCCATTTGGTCATCCTCCACTTTTCCTGGTGTTTCTTGCTGCTTCACTGGGAGTTTCCTATTTGCTTCATGAAATACAAGGAGTTCAACTGGGACACAGTGCTGGAGGGATTTCTGTCAGGTGTGCTGACTCAGGGTCCTAGGAGAATGCACCAACCAGGCTTCTAGCCCACAGATCTTGCCCCCTTGACCATAGCAACCTGATTCTGAACATTGCCCGGAAACCTCTCCATATAACAAGACGCCTTTACATATAAGGTTCTGCTGGCTGCACCGTGTCAGTCACAAGCCATGTGGAAGCCAATGGCAGATCCACATGGCCCCACCACAGATGTTTTATCACACACCTGCACACCCCTGCTCTAGGCCCACTAATCAGCAGGCTCCAACTTACTGGCATCTCTGTTCTACACCATTTTCATGAAACCCAGCCAATCAAGTGCTGTCTGGTACACTCATGATCAGCAACAGGACATCCAAACGTTCTCCAGTGCCACCTGGTCATGGGAATTTCAAAAATTTCATGGTATTTATCAAGCCAAGAATGAACTTGGAGGTACTGTGGGTTTCTATTCATTCATGAACCACTAAATTATGAGGAAGCTCATTTCAATGAATGCTCTGGAGAAACACTCAGAGGCAAGGCTTCCCAAGAGTGGCCAAAAGGTCACATCAAGGCAGGCCCATTGAGGTCTACAATGTGAGGTGCATGTGTGTTTTGACTCTCAATTATGGCTGCCAGGTCTTTAAGAATAAAATCATGTGATATCCTGGCTGAGACTCCCAGTGCTCTGTGGAAAGCCACCCTGGGCCTAGATCTCAGTTTCCAAGGGCAACTCTCATGCGTGGCCTCCTAAAACCCAACACAATTCATGGCAATACTTCTCTGAGTTCAGTTCCAGAACTCAGTCTCTAAGGGGAATCACGCCAGAGTTCAAGAGCAGGTGGAACAAGTCATCCCTTCCAACCGCCACAGAAATGACCACAATTCCAACCAAAACACTGCCACATGTCGCTCATCTTCTTCCATATAGACACTCATCATAACCTCTGGCTGGAGGTTTCCATGAGGGGGGCAGCCCAAGACAGTGTCCAAAATAAGCTCCCTTGCCCCTCATTTGCCTAATGTCAGGGTGGCCTGGACAACGTTCCTGTGAACCAGGAGTGATCAAATAAGCCTGCCATTAATACTGCTCTGCTTCTCCAATTTGAGGCCTACTGACTTTTGGGTATAGATTCTTTGTGTGAATTGGAGACATGAGAAAACCCAAGAACCTATGGGCTAGCCTCTGCAGGGCTTTGAAGAACTCATTTGACCCAAAGGATCCCTATTCTCACTTGATGGAGGTCAGGAACTTTCCAGAGGAAAGCGAGAGACTTCATCCACAATGACTGCTCTTTTTGCTATTTTGGCTTTGGATGCACACATGGGATCTTTCTTTAATCCATCAGGTGCTGAGAATCTAAGCCACAGCCTCACACAGGGCCAAGAGGCTGATTCACACACATCCCTTTGCAAAGGAATTAAGCAAAAAGCCACAGGTGATGCCCCTTCATTTCCATTTGAAAACTGTTTACTTCAGGCTTCACAAAGGAGTGGCCTGAGGAAAAGACCTTCCTGACATTCAGGGCAACAGAACAATAGGTAAGCAAAAGGCCCAAAGCAGGGTTTCTCCACTGACACTTTACTGGTCACACTGATATCTGAGTTTTCTGAGATGCTTGCCATTCCCTTCAGTTATCCAGTACATGGCCATGTCAGAGAGCTGGGAGGTGGTACAAATTTTGGACACAAAACCATGAGCCTATTCTGGAGAGTGGCCAGAATTCAGGAAGAAAACTGGAACTTAGCAAGATAGTAGGTGTTGCCCATAGATAAGGCAAGCCCCAGTCCATTCATAAATTGGAAAGGATGAATGCTGGAAAGTTTTCTACTAGACAGGACACATCCATGGATTCATTCTCTTTTCCAATGTCTACAACCAGGGATACAGTGGGATACACAGACATAGAAACACTCACCTTGTCAAACGACTTACTAGAAACAGTCCACTCCAAACCAAACAAACTGCCTTTCCTACCTCTTCTCAGAACATGGCACAAAACCATAAACTCACACCAACACCACTAAGGCACCTCCTTCCCCCAAGTAAGTTTGTGACTATCCGGAGTGTCTTCTGACTGGTGGGGCATACAATGTTCCCCCAAAATGGCCCGTCCTCTCTCAGATCTGGCCTCCTTGGCCTACTCAATGAAGTTGTCAGGAGCCACCAGTGAGCCACTCACTACCTGTGTTCTCAGAAAAGTCCCCTCTTGAGAGCTTTCCTGGCATTTGGTCATCCTCACATCAGTAGGAACCAAGAAAGACTGACTCTGTCCTTGTAAATGCAAACAAGTGAGCCCACTGGGAATGGGACTGAAACTGGCTCTGGGTGCCTGGCTTCATGGTTCCCAAGTTCAGAGAGTTCCATCACCAAGGAAGTGAGGTGAGGTCACTTCCTTCAGGAACTGAATGAAGTCACTGCCTTGGCTACCAAACTGTCGTAACAGTTGCTTCCAAGGGTCCTATGAGTTGGAGGCTGCCCCTGCTTCCTGTGACACTTTCACAAGTTAGAATTGTATATCCTCCATTGGCACCCAGGAACAGCTTTCCACACAGGCCTGTTTTGGTCCATCTTGTCTACATTAAGAAGAGAGAGGCTCATACAGACACAACCCTTCATCCTGACCAGGTTGTTTGCCATGGAAGAGGACTTTTGCTCTCTCATGTCCTTCAGAGCTGCCTACATCTTCTCCAGGGATCATTTCTGCATGGACCTTTGAGTTCTCAGCACGTGGAAGATCCCCTACATTCCTCTATTGTAAGACCAACTCTGTCCCTGCTCTTCTGTAAAGTTGGATTGAGGGAACAGTGTATGGTTAGGGGTAAGAACATGTTTGATTTGCGTTAGGAATCATTCTACTGGATGAAGAATTTTATTGGGAACCTGTGATATTTATAATAATATATAGGTGAAGTATATGTATGACAACAGAAATCTAAGTAAGCTTTGAAGCCCAGAAGGGCATTGGGCCCGTGACTGGGATACTTAGCTTTCAATTACATTCTGCACAGATGTCTCAGATAAATTGATATACAATGGCATGATACCTTGTACCTTGGATGATTGAATGTGGAAGAGAACATCCAGTCAAAAAGGGATAGTAGGTAGGATTAGGAAGATAGTCAGTAGGTTTAGGAAGAAGAGTGAGTATAACATTTGGACCAAAAGTTCTTTAGCGGTAGGGTGTCAGTTAGAGAGTAGATGTAAATGTCAGCACATGTGAAGAGTCAGTGACAATAATGAATATGGGAAATTATGTAGGAAAGCAGATATCAATAGAGACATTGGGAAATCAGTCAAGTGAGTGATAGGATTAGATATTTTCAAAAGGTTGAGGTTGAATATGTAATCTTAGGACAAAGCAACTGTGTAGTCACCAATAGGATTGACATTTGAGAGCATCAGGCACCTGGACAAGGATGTTTTGAGTAATCCATGCTCACTTTCCATTTAGACTTTGGTACAATCATAAGTGTGAACTTTGCATTATTTGTCCAGAATATCACGGTGATAAAATGTATATGTAGATCAGGTGACATGAGTATTTCTTCCACCATTTCTGGGAGCAATATCTTGAAGACGTATTGATTAGTATTTGGGGGCACCAATAGGTGTGCCCTGTGTCTATGAATATAGAGATAATGCATGAATAGACCATACTGTGAATAAATAATATAACTGGTTCCAATTTACATAATGGATTGAACTGATACCTGAAAATATATAGGAAATCTAATATTGATACACAATCATTCATTCCAACCAGTTATATATCTAATGGTAATATTAGGGTTCTGGTTTACCATGAAGGCTGTGTGAGATTTGCTTGAAACGTGATTATGGAAATCGAAAATAATGTGTTTGGAAAGAAGTCTCATGAAAAGACCAGTCCAGAAATATACAGGAGTACATGTGTCCCGAAGCAGGAAGTGATTGAAAGTGAACCAAATGCCTGGAAATTTGTGAAATTGTGGATGAAATATATATCCTATGATGTGCATCAACTGAAGAAATAGTGATGTACCAGTATAGAAAAAAAAGAAACGTCAAAATACACATCATGTATCATAGGAATCTACTTGCATTGATGCTAAACTCGGTCAGTTACTATAGAAATATTAGGATTTCTAAGGACCATTCACTAGGAAACAAATGTGTATTTCAGGTGGATGAATATTTCTGAGAATAATCTTTGGAAAAGATGATTATAAATCCACATACATGAACATGAATGAATTTAGGGAGTGTATAATAAGACACATATACGTCATACTTTGAAAAATCTGGAGAGAGAGACTGTGTGTGTGTGTGTGTGTGTGTGTGTGTGTTTGTGTATATATATATATATATATATATATATATATATATATATATATACATACATTCAAACAATACAAACACACAGAGACTTTAAAAAGTCGAAATATATATGCCAATCAAAATTCATCATGAAATATGTATCATCCACAGATCCAAAAATATTTAATTTACTGAACATGGATTTATGTATCATGTTGTTCAAGTAGAAAGCTCACCCATAGGTTGAATTTTCAGTTCAAACAGCATTTACGAGGAGTGATCTCTTGTCACAATTTGTATCTGCCATGTCAGCCTCCTCACAAGAATGTACGTGGGATACCAGGTTGGATTCTCTCTGTGCATGTAAAAATACATGTGCTGAATAGGCTACAGAGAAAGGGAGACAGGAATTCACATACTTGTTAACTTTACAAACACATGGAGAACTACTTCTCTTAAATTGGACTAGATTTATAACACCTAGCCTTTATAATGCCAAAGGAAAGTCCAATTATACACCATGCCTCCTCTGAACTGCATGTATTGCTATTCTGTTTGGGTTATTTTCCTCCATCATATCAGGATTGGTAATCAGAGTCTAGGAGGGTATGGGTTAGTGTCAGGGATTCAGTATTTTGAATGGAAAATAGGAAAATGAATCCAATGTGTATGCAATTCTGTGCTACACAAAAATCTTCCCACTCTCATCAAGAACAATGCCTTGACATTACCTTTGCCCCAAGTAAGACACAATTCGAAGAGAAGAGATAGAAAATCTGTGAATAAATATATATACAATGGAAAATGCTCATGAGTTCACAACCTTGGAGGTGGTAGAGGAGTTTCCATAAGTAAGGGACAGGGTAAACACTCCACAAAAGTGGAGCTCTGCTGGCCTAAAAACTTCTTGGGAAATTGCCTCTGAGGTTGGACCCTTGAAATATATGTCGTTGTCAGGAGCTTTATCTTCCTTTGTAGTGAGACCATCAAAGCTTGGTCTGCATCTATGTGGCCTGGAGGACATGGTTTCTGATTTTCCAATGAACATGAGGCAGCAGTGCTGAATTCTCTCTTTGTAGGTCAACTGTGGCCACTGGGGTCTAAGTGTTTCCCCGTGTGGACTGTGAGGCGATTTGGTCATCCTCCACTTTTCCTGGTGTTTCTTGCTGCTTCACTGGGAGTTTCCGATTTGATTCATGATATACAAGGAGTTCAACTGGGACACAGTGCTGGAGGGTGTTCTGTCACGTGTGCTGACTCAGGGTCCTAGGAGAATGCACCAACCAGGCTTCTAGCCCACAGAGCTTGCCCCCTTGACCATAGCAACCTGATTCTGAACATTGCCCGGAAACCTCTCCATATAACAAGATGCCTTTACATATAAGGCTCTGCTGGCTGCACTGTGTCAGTCACAAACCATGTGGAAGCCAATGGCAGATCCACATGGCCCCAACACAGATGTTTTATCACACACCTGCACACCACTGCTCTAGGCCCACTAATCAACAGGCTCCAACTTACTGGCATCTCTGTTCTACACCATTTTCATGAAACCCAGTCAATCAAGGCACTGTCTGGTACACTCATGATCAGCAACAGGACATCCAATGGTTCTCCAGTGCCACCTGGTCATGGGAATTTCAAAAATTTCATGGTAAATATCAAGCCATTTTTCAAGGATGAACTTGGAGGCACTGTGGGTTTCTATTAATTCAGGAACCACTAAATGGTGAGGAAGCTCATTTCAATGAAAGCTCTGGAGAAACACTCAGAGGCAAGGCTTCCCAAGAGTGGCCAAAAGGTCACATCAAGCCAGGCCCATTGAGGTCTACAATGTGAGGTCCATGTGTGTTTTGACTCTCAATTATGGATGCCAGGTCTTTAAGAATAAAATCATGTGATATCCTGGCCGAGAATCCCAGTGCTCTGTGGAAAGACACCCTGGGCCTAGATCTCAGTTTCGAAGGGCAACTCTCATGCGTGGCCTCCTAAAATCCCAACACAATTCATGGCAATACTTCTCTGAGTTCAGTTCCAGAACGCAGTCTCTAAGGGGAATCACGCCAGAGTTCAAGACCACGTGGACCAAGTCATCCCTTCCAACCGCCACAGAAATGACCACAATTCAAACCAAAACACTGCCACATGGCCCTCATTTTCTTCGATATAGGCACTCATCATAACCTCTGGCTGGAGGTTTCCATGAGGGGGGCTCCCAAAGACAGTGTCGAGAATAAGCTCCCTTGCGCCTCATTTGCCTAATGTCAGGGTGGCCTGGACACCCTACCTGTGAACCAGGAGTGATCAAATAAGCCTGCCATTAATACTGCTCTGCTTCTCCAAATTGAGGCCTACTGACTTCCGGGTATAGATTCTTTGTGTGAATTGGAGACATGAGAAAACTCAAGAACCTATGGGCTAGCCTCTGCAGGGCTTTGAAGAACTCATTTGACCCAAAGGATCCCTATTCTCACTTGATGGAGGTCAGGAACTTTCCAGAGGAAAGCGAGAGACTTCATCCACAATGACTGCTCTTTTTGCCATTTTGGCTTTGGATGCACACATGGGATCTTTCTTTAATCCATCAGGTGCGGAGAATCTAAGCCACAGCCTAACACAGGGCCAAGAGGCTGATTCACACACATCCCTTTGAATAGGAATTAAGCAAAAAGCCACAGGTGATGCCCCTTCATTTCCATTTGAAAACTGTTTACTTCAGGCTTCACAAAGGTGTGGCCTGAGGAAAAGACCTTCCTGATATTCAGGGCAACAGAACAATAGGTAAGCAAAAGGCCCAAAGCAGGGTTTCTCCACTGACACTTTACTGGTCACACTGATATCTGAGTTTTCTGAGATGCTTGCCATTCCCTTCAGTTATCCAGTACATGGCCATGTCACAGAGCTGGGAGGTGGTACATATCTTGGACACAAAAGCATGAGCCTATTCTGGAGAGTGGCCAGAATTCAGGAAGAAAACTGGAACTTAGCAAGATAGTAGGTGTTGCCCATAGATAAGGCAAGCCCCAGTCCATTCATAAATTGGAAAGGATGAATCCTGGAAAGTTTTCTACTAGACAGGACACATCCATGGATTCATCCTCTTTTCCAATGTCTACAACCAGGGATACAGTGGCATAAACAGCATTAGAAACACTCGCCTTGTCAAATGACATACTAGAAACTGTCCACTCCAATCCAAACTTTACTGGTCACACTGATATCTGAGTTTTCTGAGATTTCTCTTAAATTGGACTAGATTTATAACACCTAGCCTTTATAATGCCAAAGGAAAGTCCAATTATACACCATGCCTCCTCTGAACTGCATGTATTGCTATTCTGTTTGGGTTATTTTCCTCCATCATATCAGGATTGGTAATCAGAGTCTAGGAGGGTATGGGTTAGTGTCAGGGATTCAGTATTTTGAATGGAAAATAGGAAAATGAATCCAATGTGTATGCAATTCTGTGCTACACAAAAATCTTCCCACTCTCATCAAGAACAATGCCTTGACATTACCTTTGCCCCAAGTAAGACACAATTCGAAGAGAAGAGATAGAAAATCTGTGAATAAATATATATACAATGGAAAATGCTCATGAGTTCACAACCTTGGAGGTGGTAGAGGAGTTTCCATAAGTAAGGGACAGGGTAAACACTCCACACAAGTGGAGCTCTGCTGGCCTAAAAACTTCTTGGGAAATTGCCTCTGAGGTTGGACCCTTGAAATATATGTCGTTGTCAGGAGCTTTATCTTCCTTTGTAGTGAGACCATCAAAGCTTGGTCTGCATCTATGTGGCCTGGAGGACATGGTTTCTGATTTTCCAATGAACATGAGGCAGCCGTGCTGAATTCTCTCTTTGTAGGTCAACTGTGGCCACTGGGGTCTAAGTGTTTCCCCGTGTGGACTGTGAGGCGATTTGGTCATCCTCCACTTTTCCTGGTGTTTCTTGCTGCTTCACTGGGAGTTTCCGATTTGATTCATGAAATACAAGGAGTTCAACTGGGACACAGTGCTGGAGGGTGTTCTGTCACGTGTGCTGACTCAGGGTCCTAGGAGAATGCACCAACCAGGCTTCTAGCCCACAGAGCTTGCCCCCTTGACCATAGCAACCTGATTCTGAACATTGCCCGGAAACCTCTCCATATAACAAGATGCCTTTACATATAAGGCTCTGCTGGCTGCACTGTGTCAGTCACAAACCATGTGGAAGCCAATGGCAGATCCACATGGCCCCAACACAGATGTTTTATCACACACCTGCACACCACTGCTCTAGGCCCACTAATCAACAGGCTCCAACTTACTGGCATCTCTGTTCTACACCATTTTCATGAAACCCAGTCAATCAAGGCACTGTCTGGTACACTCATGATCAGCAACAGGACATCCAATGGTTCTCCAGTGCCACCTGGTCATGGGAATTTCAAAAATTTCATGGTAAATATCAAGCCATTTTTCAAGGATGAACTTGGAGGCACTGTGGGTTTCTATTAATTCAGGAACCACTAAATGGTGAGGAAGCTCATTTCAATGAAAGCTCTGGAGAAACACTCAGAGGCAAGGCTTCCCAAGAGTGGCCAAAAGGTCACATCAAGCCAGGCCCATTGAGGTCTACAATGTGAGGTCCATGTGTGTTTTGACTCTCAATTATGGATGCCAGGTCTTTAAGAATAAAATCATGTGATATCCTGGCCGAGAATCCCAGTGCTCTGTGGAAAGACACCCTGGGCCTAGATCTCAGTTTCGAAGGGCAACTCTCATGCGTGGCCTCCTAAAATCCCAACACAATTCATGGCAATACTTCTCTGAGTTCAGTTCCAGAACGCAGTCTCTAAGGGGAATCACGCCAGAGTTCAAGACCACGTGGACCAAGTCATCCCTTCCAACCGCCACAGAAATGACCACAATTCAAACCAAAACACTGCCACATGGCCCTCATTTTCTTCGATATAGGCACTCATCATAACCTCTGGCTGGAGGTTTCCATGAGGGGGGCTCCCAAAGACAGTGTCGAGAATAAGCTCCCTTGCGCCTCATTTGCCTAATGTCAGGGTGGCCTGGACACCCTACCTGTGAACCAGGAGTGATCAAATAAGCCTGCCATTAATACTGCTCTGCTTCTCCAAATTGAGGCCTACTGACTTCCGGGTATAGATTCTTTGTGTGAATTGGAGACATGAGAAAACTCAAGAACCTATGGGCTAGCCTCTGCAGGGCTTTGAAGAACTCATTTGACCCAAAGGATCCCTATTCTCACTTGATGGAGGTCAGGAACTTTCCAGAGGAAAGCGAGAGACTTCATCCACAATGACTGCTCTTTTTGCCATTTTGGCTTTGGATGCACACATGGGATCTTTCTTTAATCCATCAGGTGCGGAGAATCTAAGCCACAGCCTAACACAGGGCCAAGAGGCTGATTCACACACATCCCTTTGAATAGGAATTAAGCAAAAAGCCACAGGTGATGCCCCTTCATTTCCATTTGAAAACTGTTTACTTCAGGCTTCACAAAGGTGTGGCCTGAGGAAAAGACCTTCCTGATATTCAGGGCAACAGAACAATAGGTAAGCAAAAGGCCCAAAGCAGGGTTTCTCCACTGACACTTTACTGGTCACACTGATATCTGAGTTTTCTGAGATGCTTGCCATTCCCTTCAGTTATCCAGTACATGGCCATGTCACAGAGCTGGGAGGTGGTACATATCTTGGACACAAAAGCATGAGCCTATTCTGGAGAGTGGCCAGAATTCAGGAAGAAAACTGGAACTTAGCAAGATAGTAGGTGTTGCCCATAGATAAGGCAAGCCCCAGTCCATTCATAAATTGGAAAGGATGAATCCTGGAAAGTTTTCTACTAGACAGGACACATCCATGGATTCATCCTCTTTTCCAATGTCTACAACCAGGGATACAGTGGCATAAACAGCATTAGAAACACTCGCCTTGTCAAATGACATACTAGAAACTGTCCACTCCAATCCAAACAAACTGCCTTTCCTACCTATTCTCAGAACATGGCACAAAACCATAAACTCACACCAACACCACTAAGGCACCTCCTTCCCCCAAGTAGGTTTGTGACTATCCAGAGTGCCTTCTGACTGGTGGGCCATACAATGTTCCCCCCAAATGGGCCGTCCTCTCTCAGATCTGGCCTCCTTGGCCTACTCAATGAACTTGTCAGGAGCCACCAGGGAGCCACTCACTACCTGCTTTCTCAGAAAAGTCCCCTCTTCAGAGCTTTACTGGCATTTGGTCATCCTCACATCAGTAGGTACCAAGAAAGACTGACTCTGTCCTTGGTAAATGCAAAGAAGTCATCCCACTGGGACTGGGACTGAAACTGGCTCTGAGTGCCTGGCTTCCTGGTTGCCAAGTTTAGAGAGTTCCATCACCAAGGAAGTGAGGTGAGGTCACTTCCTTCAGGAACTGAATGAGGTCAGTGCCTTGGCAACCAAATTGTCCTAACAGTTGCTTCCAAGGGTCCTATGAGATGGAGGCTGCCCCTGCTTCCTGTGACACTTTCACAAGTTAGAATGTTATATCCTCCATATGCACCCAGGAACAGCTTTCCACACAGGCCTGGTTTGGTCCATCTTGTCTACATTAAGAAGAGAGAGGCTCATAGAGACACACCCCTTCATCCGGACCAGGTTGTTTGACATGGAAGATGACATTTGCTCTCTCATGTCCTTCAGAGCTGCCTACAACTTCTCCAGGGATCATTTCTGCATGGACCTTTGAGTTCTCAGCACGTGGAAGATCCCCTACATTCCTCTATTGTAAGACCAACTCTGTCCCTGCTCTTCTGTAAAGTTGGATTGAGGGAACAGTGTATGGCTAGGGGTAAAAACATGTTTGATTTGGGTTAGGAATCATTCTACTGGATGAAGAATGGTATTGGGAACCTGCAATATTTATAATAATATATAGGTGAAGTATATGTATGAAAACAGAAATCTAAGTAAGCTTTGAAGCCCAGAAGGGCATTGGGCCCTTGACTGGGATACTTAGCTTTGAATTACATTCTGCACAGCTGTCTCAGATAAATTGATATACAATGGCATAAGACCCTGTACCTTGGATGATTGAATGTGGAAGAGAACATCCAGTCAAAAAGGGATAGTAGGTAGGATTAGGAAGATAGTCAGTAGGTTTAGGAAGAAGAGTGAGTATAACATTTGGACCAAAAGTTCTTTAGCAGTAGTGTGTCAGTTACAGAGTAGATGTAAATGTCAGCACATGTGAAGAGTCAGTGACAATAATGAATATGGGAAATTATGTAGGAAAGCAGATATCAATAGAGACATTGGGAAATCAGTCAAAGTGTAAATTGAGTGATAGGATTAGAAATTTTCAACAGGGTTGAGGTAGAATATGTAATCTTAGGACGAAGCAACTGTGTAGTCACCAATAGGATTGACATTTGAGAGCATCAGGCACCTGGACGGGGATGCTTTTAGTAATCCATGCTCACTTTCCATTTAGACTTTGGTACAATCATAAGTGTGAACTTTGCATTATGTGTCCAGAATATCACTGTGATAAAATGTAAATGTAGATCATGTGACATGAGTATTTCTTCCACTATTTCTGGGAGCAATATCTTGAAGACGTATTGATTAGTATTTGGGGGCACCAATAGGTGTACCCTGTGTCTATGAATATAGAGATAATGCATGAATAGATCATACTGTGAATAAATAAAATAACTGGTTCCAATTTACATAATGGATTGAACTGATACCTGAAAATATATAGGAAATCTAATATTGATACACAATAATTCATTACAACCAGTTATATATCTAATGGTAATATTAGGGTTATGTTTTACCATGAATACTGTGTGAGATTTGCTTGAAAAGTGATTATGGAAATCGAAAATAATGTGTTTGGAATGAAGTCTCATGAACAGACCAGTCAAGAAATATACAGGAGTACATGTGTTCTGAAGCAGGAAATGATTCAAAGTGAACCAAATGCCTGGAAATTTGTGAACTTGTGGATGAAATATATATCCTATGATGTGCATCAAATGAAGAAATAGTGATGTACCAGTGTCGAAAAAAAAAGAAACGTCAAAATACACATCATGTATCATAGGAATCTACTTGCATTGATGCTAAACTCGGTCAGTTACTGTAGAAATATTAGGATTTCTAAGCACCATTCACTAGGAATCAAATGTGTATTTCAGGTGGATGAATATTTCTGAGAATAACCTTTTGAAAAGATGATTATAAATCCACATACATGAACATGAATGAATTTAGGGAGTGTATAATAAGATACATATATTTGATACTTTGAAAAATCTGGAGAGTGTGTGTGTGTGAGTTTGTGTGTGTGTGTGTGTGTGTGTGTATATATATATATATTTTCAAAAAATACAAACATACAGAGACTTTAAAAAGTAGAAATATATATGCCAATCAAAATTCATCATGAAATATATATCATCCACAGATCCAAAAATATTTAATTTACTGAACATGGATTTATGTATCATGTTGTTCAAGTAGAAAGCTCACCTATAGGTTGAATTTTCAGTTCCAACAGCTTTTAGGAGGTGTGATCTCTTCTCACAATTTGTATCTGCCATGTCAGCCACCTCACAAGAATGTACGTGGGATACCAGGTAGAATTCTATATGTGCATGTAAAAATACATGTGCTGAATAGGCGACAGAGAAAGGGAGACAGGAATTCACATATTGGTTAACTTTACAAACACATGGAGAACTACTTCTCTTATATCGGACTAGATTTATAACACCTAGCCTTTATATTGCCAAAGGAAAGTCCAATTATACACCATGCCTCCTCTGAACTGCATGTATTGCTATTCTGTTTGGGTGATTTTCTCCATCATATCAGGATTGGTAATCAGAGTCTAGGAGGGTATGGGTTAGTGTCAGGGATTCAGTATTTTGAATGGAAAATAGGAAAATGAATCCAAAGTGTGTGCAATTCTGTGCTACACAAAAATCTTCCCACTCTCATCAAAACAATGCCATAACATTACCTTAGCCCCGAGTAAGACACAATTCGAAGAGAAGAGTTAGAAAATCTGTGAATAAATATATACAATGGAAAATGCTCAGGAGTTCACAACCTTGGAGGTGGTAGAGGAGTTTCCATAAGTAAGGGACAGGGTAAACACTCCCCAAACATGGAGCTCTGCTGGCCTAAAGACTTCTTGGGATACTGCCTCTGAGTTTGGACCCTTGAAATATATGTTGTTGTCAGGAGCTTTATCTTCCTTTGTAGTGAGACCATCAAAGCTTGGTCTGCATCTATGTGGCCTGGAGGACATGGTTTCTGATTTTCCAATGAACATGAGGCAGCAGTGCTGAATTCTCTCTTTGTAGGTCAACTGTAGCCACTGGGTTCTAAGTGTTTCCCCGTGTGGACTGTGAGGCCATTTGGTCATCCTCCACTTATCCTGGTGTTGCTTGCTGCTTCACTGGGAGTTTCCTATTTGCTTCATGAAATACAAGGAGTTCAACTGGGACACAGTGCTGGAGGGAGTTCTGTCACGTGTGCTGACTCAGGGTCCTAGGACAATGCACCAACCAGGCTTCTATCCCACAGAGCTTGCCCCCTTGACCATAGCAACCTGATTCTGAACATTGCCCGGAAAACTCTCCATATAACAAGTCGCCTTTACATATAAGGTTCTGCTGGCTGCACCGTGTCAGTCACAAGCCATGTGGAAGCCAATGGCAGATCCACATGGCCCCACCACAGATGTTTTATCACACACCTGCACACGACTGCTCTAGGCCCATAGTCAGCAGGCTCCAACTTACTGGCATCTCTGTTCTACACCATTTTCATGAAACCCAGTCAATCAAGGCACTGTCTGGTACACTCATGATCAGCAACAGGACATCCAAAGGTTCTCCAGTGCCACCTGGTCATGGGAATTTCAAAACTTTCATGGTATTTATCAAGCCATTTTTCAAGGATGAACTTGGAGGCACTGTGGGTTTCTATACATTCAGGAACCACTAAATGGTGAGGAAGCTCATTTCAATGAAAGCTCTGGAGAAACACTCAGAGGCAAGGCTTCCCAAGAGTGGCCAAAAGGTCACATCAAGCCAGGCCCATTGAGGTCTACAATGTGAGGTCCCTGTGTGTTTTGACTCTCAATTATGGCTGCCAGGTCTTTAAGAATAAAATCATGTGATATCCTGGCTGAGATTCCCAGTGCTCTGTGGAAAGCCACCCTGGGCCTAGATCTCAGTTTCCAAGGGCAACTCTCATGCGTGGCCTCCTAAAATCCCAACACAATTCATGGCAATACTTCTCTGAGTTCAGTACCAGAACTCAGTCTCTAAGGGGAATCACGCCAGAGTTCAAGGCCAGGTGGACCAAGTAATCCCTTCAAACCACCACAGAAATGACCACAATTCAAACCAAAACACTGCCATATGGCCCTCATCTTATTCCATATAGACACTCATCATAACCTCTGGCTGGAAGTTTCCATGAGGGGGGCAGCCCAAGACAGTGTCTAGAATAAGCTCCCTTTCCCCTCATTTGCCTAAAGTCAGGGTGTTCTGGACAACCTTCCTTTGACCCAGGAGTGATCAAATACGCATGCCATTTATACTGCTCTGCTTCTCCAATTTGAGGCCGACTGTCTTTTGGGTATAGATTCTTTGTGTGAATTGGAGACATGAGAAAACCCAAGAAC
Organism: Urocitellus parryii; assembly: GCF_045843805.1. Classification (NCBI taxonomy): domain Eukaryota; kingdom Metazoa; phylum Chordata; class Mammalia; order Rodentia; family Sciuridae; genus Urocitellus; species Urocitellus parryii. The sequence goes on along the minus strand of NC_135535.1, from coordinate 114,108,171 downwards.
CTATGGGCTAACCTCTGCAGGGCTTTGAAGAACTCATTTGACCCAAAGGATCCCTATTCTCACTTGATGGAGGACAGCAACTTTCCAGAGGAAGGAGAGAGACTTCATCCACAATGAGTGCTCTTTTTGCCATTTTGGCTTTGGATGCACACATGGGATCTTTCTTTAATCCATCAGGTGCTGAGAATCTTAGCCGCAGCCTCACACAGGGCCAAGAGGCTGATTCACACACATCCCTTTGCACAGGAATTAAGCAAAAAGCCACAGGTGATGCCCCTTCATTTCCATTTGAAAACTGTTTACTTCAGGCTTCACAAAGGGGTGGCCTGAGGCAAAGACCTTCCTGACACTCAGGGCAACCGAACAATAGGTAAGCAAAAGGCCCAAAGCAGGGTTTCTCCACTGACACTTTACTGGTCACACTGATATCTGAGTTTTCTGAGATGCTTGTCATTCCCTTCAGTTATTCAGTACATGGCCATGTCACAGAGCTGGGAGGTGGTACATAGATAAGGCAAGCCCCACTCCATTCATAAATTGGAAAGGATGAATGCTGGAAAGTTTTCTACTAGACAGGACACGTCCATAGATTCATTCTCTTTGCCAATGTCTACAACCATGGATACATGGGATACACAGACATAGAAACACTCGCCTTGTCAAACGACTTACTAGAAACGGTCCACTCCAAACCAAACAAACTGCCTTTCCTACCTATTCTCAGAACATGACACAAAACCATAAACTCACACCCACACCCACTAAGGCACCTCCTTCCCCCAAGTAGGTCTGTGACTATCCGGAGTGTCTTCTGACTGGTGGGCCATACAATGTTCTCCCAAAATGGCCCGTCCTCTCTCAGATCTGGCTTCCTTGGCCTACTCAATGAAGTTGTCAGGAGCCACCAGTGAGCCACTCACTACCTGCTTTCTCAGAAATGTCCCCTCTTCAGAGCTTTCCTGGCATTTGGTCATCCTCACAACAGTAGGTACCAAGAAAGACTGACTCTGTCCTTGGTAAATGAAAACAAGTCAGCCCACTGGGACTGGGACTGAAACTGCCTCTGGGTGCCTGGCTTCCTGGTTGCCATGTTCAGAGAGTTTCATCACCAAGGAAGTGAGGTGAGGTCACATCCTTCAGGAACTGAATGAGGTCAGTGCCTTGGCAACCAAATTGTCCTAACAGTTGCTTCCAAGGGTCCTATGAGATGGAGGCTGCCCCTGCTTCCTGTGACACTTTCACAAGTTAGAATGGTATATCCTCCATAGGCACCCAGGAACAGCTTTCCACACAGGCCTGGTTTGGTCCATCTTGTCTACATTAAGAAGAGTGTGGCTCATTCAGACACACCCCTTCATCCTGACCAGGTTGTTTGCCATGGAAGATGACTTTTGCTCTCTCATGTCCTTCAGAGCTGCTTACACCTTCTCCAGGGTTCATTTCTGCATGGACCTTTGAGCAGCAGGTGGAAGATCCCCTACATTCCTCTATTGTAAGACCAACTCTGTGCCTGCTCTCCTGAAAAGTTGGATTGAGGGAACAGTGTATGGTTAGGGGTAAGAACATGTTTGATTTGGGTTAGGAATCATTCTACTGGATGAAGAATGGTATTGGGATCCTGCGATATTTATAATAATATATAGGTGAAGTATATGTATGAAAACAGAAATCTAAGTAAGCTTTGAAGCCCAGAAGGGCATTGGGCCCTTGACTGGGATACTTAGCTTTGAATTACATTCTGCACAGAAGTCTCAGATAAATTCATATACAATGGCATAAGACCTTGTACCTTGGATGATTGAATGTGGAAGAGAACATCCAGTCAAAAAGGGATAGTAGGTAGGATTATGAAGATAGTCAGTAGGTTTAGGAAGAAGAGTGAGTATAACATTTGGACCAAAAGTTCTTTAGCAGTAGGGTATCAGTTAGAGAGTAGATGTAAATGTCAGCACATGTGAAGAGTCAGTCACAATAATGAATATGGGAAATTATGTAGGAAAGCAGATATCAATAGAGACATTGGGAAATCAGTCAAAGTATAAAGTGAGTGATAGGATTAGATATTTTCAACAGGGTTGAGGTTGAATATGTAATCTTAGGACGAAGCAACTGTGTAGTCACCAATAGGATTGACATTTGAGAGCATCAGGCACCTGGATGAGGATGTATTTAGTAATCCATGATCACTTTCCATTTAGACTTTGGTACAATCATAAGTGTGAACTTTGCATTATGTGTCCAGAATATCACTGTGATCAAATGTATATGTAGATCAGGTGACATGAGTATTTCTTCCACCATTTCTGGGAGCAATATATTGAAGATGTATTGATTACTGTTTGGGGGTATCAATAGGTGTACCCTGTGTCTATGAATATAGAGATAATGCATGAATAGACCATACTGTGAATAAATAATATAACTGGTTCCAATTTACATAATGGATTGAACTGATACCTGAAAATATATAGGAAATCTAATATTGATACACAATCACTCACTCCAACCAGTTATATATCTAATGGTAATATTAGGGTTCTGGATTACCATGAAGGCTGTGTGAGATTTGCTTGAAAAGTGATTATGGAAATCGAAAATAATGTGTTTGGAAAGAAGTCTCATGAAAAGACCAGCCCAGAAATATACAGGAGTACATGTGTTCTGAAACAGGAAGTGATTGAAAGTGAACCAAATGCCTGGAAATTTGTGAACTTGTGGATGAAATATAGATCCTATGATGTGCATCAACTGAAGAAATAGTGATGTACCAGTGTCGAAAAAAAAGAAACATCAAAATACATATCATGTATCATAGGAATCTACTTGCATTGATGCTAAACTGGGTCAGTTACTGTAGAAATATTAGGATTTCTAAGCACCATTCACTAGGAATCAAATGTGTATTTCAGGTGGATGAATATTTCTGAGAATAATCTTTTGAAAAGATGATTTTAAATCCACATACATGAACATGAATGAATTTAGGGAGTGTATAATAAGACACATATATTTGATACTTTGAAAAATCTGGAGAGTGTGTGTGTGTGAGTTTGTGTGTGTGTGTGTGTGTGTATATATATATATATATATATATATATATATATATATATATATTTTTTTTTTTTTTTCAAAAAATACAAACACACAGAGACTTTAAAAAGTTGAAATATATATGCCAATCAAAATTCATCATGAAATATATATCATCCACAGATCCAAAAATATTTAATTTACTGAACATGGATTTATGGATCATGTTGTTCAAGTAGAAAGCTCACCCATAGGTTGAATTTTCAGTTCCAACAGCTTTCAGGAGGAGTGATCTCTTCTCACAATTTGTATCTGCCATGTCAGCCACCTCACAAGAATGTACGTGGGATACCAGGTAGGATTCTATATGTGCATGTAAAAATACATGTGCTGAATAGGCTACAGAGAAAGGGAGACAGGAATTCACATATTTCTTAACTTTACAAACACATGGAGAACTACTTCTCTTAAATTGGACTAGACTTATAACACCTAGCCTTTATAATGCCAAAGAAAAGTCCAATTAGACACCATGCCTCCTCTGAACTGCATGTATTGCTATTCTGTTTGGGTTATTTTCCTCCATCATATCAGGATTGGTAATCAGAGTCTAAGAGGGTATGGGATAGTGTCAGGGATTCAGTATTTTGAATGGAAAATAGGAAAATGAATCCAATGTGTATGCAATTCTGTGCTACACAAGAATCTTCCCACTCTCATCAAGAACAATGCCTTGAAATTACCTTTGCCCTAAGTAAGACACAATTCGAAGAGAAGAGTTAGAAAATCTATGAATACATATATACAATGGAAAATGCTCAGGAGTTCACAACCTTGGAGGTGGTAGAGGACTTTCCATAAGTAAGGGACGGGGTAAACACTCCACAAACATGGAGCTCTGCTGGCCTAAAGACTTCTTAGGAAACTGCCTCTGAGGTTGGACCCTTGAAATATATGTTGTTGTCAGGAGCTTTATCTTCCTTTGTAGTGAGACCATCAAAGCTTGGTCTGCATCTATGTGGCCTGGAGGACATGGTTTCTGATTTTCCAATGAACATGAGGCAGCAGTGCTGAAATTCTCTCTTTGTAGGTAAACTGTGGCCACTGGGGTCTAAGTGTTTCCCCGTGTGGACTGTGAGGCCATGTGGTCATCCTCCACTTTTCCTGGTGTTTCTTGCTACTTCACTGGGAGTTTCCTATTTGCTTCATGAAATACAAGGAGTTCAACTGGGACACAGTCCTGGAGGGAGTTCTGTCACGTGTGCTGACTCAGGGTCCTATAAGAATGCACCAACCGGGATACGTTCGTTAGCTTACTCCTTTCTGCCCGTGGACGCCGCCGAGAAAGCATCGTTAAAGTCTGTCTTATCCTGGAATAACATATTTCAAACACTGAAAAACAATGGGCTCCAACCAAGAATCGTGTATCCGCGAAATTAAGCTTCAGGTTAGAAGATGAAATTAAAACCTTCCACAATAAACAAAAGTTAAAAGAATTCGCAGCTAGATATCCATCTCTTCAAAAAATCCTTGGCAAAACATTACAGGAAGAGGAAATGGGAAATAACATTGAAAACCAACAATGGGAGGTAGGACAGTAAAGGGGGGAAAGTAGTCAAAGTGGATAACAAATCAGGTTTAGTAACATCAATAAACAAATATGGATAGAAGAACAAACCATATCTCAATAATAACCCTAAATGTTAATGGCTTAAACTCACCAATTAAGAGACACAGGCTAGTAGAATGGATCAAAAAACAAGACCCAACAATATGCTGTCTACAGGAGACGCATTTGATAGGAAAAGATATACATAGACCGAAGGTGAAAGGTTGGGAAAAATCATATCACTCATATGGACCGCGGAAACAAGCAGGAGTGTCCATACTCATATCTAATAAAATAGATTTCAAGCCAAAGCTAATCAAAAGGGATATAGAAGGACACTTCATACTGCTCAAGGGAACCATACACCAACAAGACATAACAATCATAAATATATATGCCCCAAATAATGGTGCAGCTGTGTTCATCAAGCAAACTCTTCTCAAGTTCAAGAGTCTAATAGACCAACATACAATAATCATGGGAGACTTCAACACACCTCTCTCACCACTGGACAGATCTTCCAAACAAAAGTTAAATAAGGAAACTATAGAACTCAATAACACAATTAACAACCTAGACTTAATTGACATATATAGACTATACCACCCAACATCAAGTAGCTACACTTTTTTCTCAGCAGCACATGGAACCTTCTCAAAAATAGACCATATACTATGTCACAGGGCAACTCTTAGACAATACAAAGGGGTAGAGATAATACCATGCATCTTATCTGATCATAATGGAATGAAACTGAAAATCAATGATAAAAGAAGAAAGGAAAAAGCAAGCATCACCTGGAGAATGAACAATAGGTTGCTGAGTGATCAATGGGTTTTAGAAGACATCAAGGAGGAAATTAAAAAATTCCTAGAGTTAAATGAAAACACAGACACAACATATCGGAATCTATGGGATACATTGAAAGCAGTTCTAAGAGGAAAATTCATTGCTTGGAGTTCATTCCTCAAAAAAAGAAAAAAACCAACAAATAAATGATCTCATACTTCATCTCAAAATCCTAGAAAAAGAAGAGCAAAACAACAGCAAAAGAAGTAGAAGGCAAGAAATAATTAAAATCAGAGCTGAAATTAATGAAATTGAAACAAAAGAAACAATTGAAAAAATTGACAAAACTAAAAGCTGGTTCTTTGAAAAAATAAATAAAATTGACAGACCCTTAGCCATGCTAACGAAAAGAAGAAGAGAGAGAACCCAAATTACTAGCATACGGGATGAAAAAGGCAATATCACAACAGACACTTCAGAAATACAGAAGATAATCAGAAATTACTTTGAATCCTTATACTCCAATAAAATAGAAGATAGTGAAGGCATAGATAAATTCCTTGAGTCCTATGATCTGCCCAGATTGAGCCAGGAGGATATAGACAACCTAAACAGACCAATAACAATAGAGGAAATAGAAGAAACCATCAAAAGACTACCAACTAAGAAAAGCCCAGGACCGGATGGGTATACAGCAGAGTTTTACAAAACCTTTAAAGAGGAACTAACACAAATACGTTTCAAGCTATTTCAGGAAATAGAAAAAGAGGGAGAACTTCCAAATTCATTCTACGAGGCCAACATCACCCTGATTCCGAAACCAGACAAAGACACATCAAAGAAGGAAAACTACAGACCAACATCTCTAATGAACCTTGACGCAAAAATCCTCAATAAAATTCTGGCGAATCGGATTCAAATACATATCAAAAAAATTATACATCATGATCAAGTAGGATTCATCCCTGGGATGCAAGGCTGGTTTAATATACGGAAATCAATAAATGTTATTCACCACATCAATAGACTTAAAAATAAGAACCATATGATCATCTCAATAGATGCAGAAAAAGCATTCGACAAAGTACAGCATCCCTTTATGTTCAAAACGCTAGAAAAATTAGGGATAACAGGATCATACCTCAACATTGTAAAAGCAATCTATGATAAGCCACAGGCCAGCATCATTCTGAATGGAGAAAAATTGAAGGCATTCCCTCTAAGATCTGGTACAAGACAGGGATGCCCTCTCTCACCACTTCTGTTCAACATAGTCCTCGAAACACTGGCCAGAGCAATTAGACAGTCAAAAGAAATTAAAGGCATAAAAATAGGAAAAGAAGAACTTAAATTATCACTATTTGCAGATGATATGATTCTATACCTAGCAGACCCAAAAGGGTCTACAAAGAAGCTATTAGAGCTAATAAATGAATTCAGCAAAGTGGCAGGATATAAGATCAACACGCATAAATCAAAGGCATTCCTGTATATCAGCGACAAATCCTCTGAAACGGAAATGAGGACAACTATTCCATTCACAATATCCCCCCAAAAAATAAAATACTTGGGAATCAACCTAACAAAAGAGGTGAAAGATTTATACAATGAAAATTACAGAACCCTAAAGAAAGACATAGAAGAAGACCTTAGAAGATGGAAAAACATACCCTGCTCATGGATAGGCAGAACTAACATCATCAAAATGGCGATATTACCAAAAGTTCTCTATAAGTTCAATGCAATGCCAATCAAAATCCCAACAGCATATCTTGTAGAAATAGATAAAAGCATCATGAAATTCATATGGAATAATAAAAGACCCAGAATAGCAAAAACAATACTAAGCAGGAAGTGTGAATCAGGCGGAATAGCGATACCAGACTTCAAACTATACTACAGAGCAATAGTAACAAAAACAGCATGGTACTGGTACCAAAACAGGCGGGTGGACCAATGGTACAGAATAGAGGACACAGTAACCAATCCACAAAACTACAACTATCTTATATTTGATCAAGGGGCTAAAAGCATGCAATGGAGGAAGGATAGCATCTTCAACAAATGGTGCTGGGAAAACTGGAAATCCATTTGCACCAAAATGAATCTGAATCCCTATCTCTCGCCGTGCACAAAAGTTAACTCAAAATGGATCAAGGAGCTTGATATTAAATCAGAGACACGGCATCTGATAGAAGAAAAAGTTGGTTATGATCTACACGCTGTGGGATCGGGCTCCAAATTCCTCAATAGGACACCCATAGCGCTAGAGTTAACAAATAGAATCAACAAATGGGACTTACTCAAACTAAAAAGTTTTTTTCTCAGCAAAAGAAACAATAAGAGAGAGAAATAGGGAGCCTACATCCTGGGAACAAATCTTTACTCCACACACTTCAGATAGAGCCCTAATAACCAGAATATACAAAGAACTCAAAAAAATTAGACAATAAGATAACAAATAACCCAATCAATAAATGGGCCAAGGACCTGAACAGACACTTCTCAGAGGAGGACATACAATCAATCAACAAGTACATTTAAAAATGCTCACCATCGCTAGCAGTCAGAGAAATGCAAATCAAAACGACCCTAAGATACCATCTCACTCCAGTAAGACTGGCAGCCATTAGGAAGTCAAACAACAATAAGTGCTGGAGAGGATGCGGGGAAAAGGGCACTCTTGTTCATTGCTGGTGGGACTGCAAATTGGTGCAGCCAATTTGGAAAGCAGTATGGAGATTTCTCGGAAAGCTGGGAATGGAACCACCATTTGACCCAGCTATTCCCCTTCTAGGTCTATTCCCTAAAGCCCTAACAAGAGCATGCTACAGGGACACTGCTACATCGATGTTCATAGCAGCTCAATTCACAATTGCAAGACTGTGGAACCAGCCTAGATGCCCTTCAATAGATGAATGGATAAAAAAAATGTGGCATTTATACACTATGGAGTATTACTCTGCATTAAAAAAATGACAAAATCATAGAATTTGGAGGGAAATGGATGGCATTAGAGCAGATTATGCTAAGTGAAGCTAGTCAATCTTTAAAAAACAAATACCAAATGACTCCTTTGATATAAGGGGTGTAAACAAGGACAGGGTAGGGACAAAGAGCTTGAGAAGAATATTTACAGTAAACAGGGATGAGAGGTGGGAGGGAAAGGGAGTGAGAAGGGAAATTGCATGGAAATGGAAGGCGATCCTCAGGGTTATACAAAATGTCATATAAGAGGAAAGGAGGGGTAAGTCAAGAGAATACAAATGGAAGAAATGATTTACAGTAGAAGGGGTAGAGAGAGAAAAGAGGAGGGGAGGGGAGGGGAGGGGAGGGGGGATAGTAGACAATAGGACAGACAGCAGAATACATCAGACACTAGAAAGGCAATATGTCAATCAATGGAAGGGTAACTGATGTGATACAGCAATTTGTATACGGGGTAAAAGCGGGAGTTCATAATCCACTTGAATCAAACCGTGTAATATGATGTATTAAGAACTATGTAACGTTATGAACGACCAATAAAAAAAAAAAGAAAAAAAAAGTATGCAACAACCAGGCTTCTATCCCACAGAGCTTGCCCCCTTGACCATAGCAACCTGATTCTGAACATTGCCTGGAAACCTCTCCATATAACAAGACGCCTTTACATATAAGGTTCTGCTGGCTGCACCTTCTCAGTCACAAGTCATGTGGAAGCCAATGGCACATCCACATGGCCCCACCACAGATGTTTTATCACACACCTGCACACCACTGCTCTAGGCCCACTAATCAGCAGGCTCCAAATTACTGGCATCTCTGTTCTACACTATTTTCATGAAACCCAGTCAATCAAGGCACTGTCTGGTACACTCATGATCAGCAACAGGACATCCAAAGGTTCTCCAGTGCCACCTGGTCATGGGAATTTCAAAAATTTCATGGTATTTATCAAGCCAAGAATGAACTTGGAGGTACTGTGGGTTTCTATTCATTCATGAACCACTAAATGGTGAGGAAGCTCATTTCAATGAATGCTCTGGAGAAACACTCAGAGGCAAGGCTTCCCAAGAGTGGCCAAAAGGTCACATCAAGCCAGGCCCATTGAGGTCTACAATGTGAGGTCCATGTGTGTTTTGACTCTCAATTATGGCTGCCAGGTCTTTGAGAATAAAATCATGTGATATCCTGGCTGAGACTCCCAGTGCTCTGTGGAAAGCCACCCTGGGCCTAGATCTCAGTTTCCAAGGGCAACTCTCATGCGTGGCCTCCTAAAACCCAACACAATTCATGGCAATACTTCTCTGAGTTCAGTTCCAGAACTCAGTCTCTAAGGGGAATCACGCCAGAGTTCAAGACCAGGTGGACCAAGTCATCCCTTCCAACCGCCACAGAAATGACCACAATTCAAACCAAAACACTGCCACATGTCGCTCATCTTCTTCCATATAGACACTCATCATAACCTCTGGCTGGAGGTTTCCATGAGGGGGGCAGCCCAAGACAGTGTCCAAAATAAGCTCCCTTGCCCCTCATTTGCCTAATGTCAGGGTGGCCTGGACAACGTTCCTGTGAACCAGGAGTGATCAAATAAGCCTGCCATTAATACTGCTCTGCTTCTCCAATTTGAGGCCTACTGACTTTTGGGTATAGATTCTTTGTGTGAATTGGAGACATGAGAAAACTCAAGAACCTATGGGCTAGCCTCTGCAGGGCTTTGAAGAACTCATTTGACCCAAAGGATCCCTATTCTCACTTGATGGAAGTCAGGAACTTTCCAGAGGAAAGCGAGAGACTTCATCCACAATGACTGCTCTTTTTGCTATTTTGGCTTTGGATGCACACATGGGATCTTTCTTTAATACATCAGGTGCTGAGAATCTAAGCCACAGCCTCACACAGGGCCAAGAGGCTGATTCACACACATCCCTTTGCAAAGGAATTAAGCAAAAAGCCACAGGTGATGCCCCTTCATTTCCATTTGAAAACTGTTTACTTCAGGCTTCACAAAGGGGTGGCCTGAGGAAAAGACCTTCCTGACATTCAGGGCAACAGAACAATAGGTAAGCAAAAGGCCCAAAGCAGGGTTTCTCCACTGACACTTTACTGGTCACACTGATATCTGAGTTTTCTGAGATGCTTGCCATTCCTTTCAGTTATCCAGTTCATGGCCATGTCACAGAGCTGGGAGGTGGTACAAATCTTGGACACAAAACCATGAGCCTATTCTGGAGAGTGGCCAGAATTCAGGAAGAAAACTGGAACTTAGCAAGATAGTAGGTGTTGCCCATAGATAAGGCAAGCCCCAGTCCATTCATAAATTGGAAAGGATGAATGCTGGAAAGTTTTCTACTAGACAGGACACATCCATGGATTCATTCTCTTTTCCAATGTCTACAACCAGGGATACAGTGGGATACACAGACATAGAAACACTCGCCTTGTCAAACGACTTACTAGAAACAGTCCACTCCAAACCAAACAAACTGCCTTTCCTACCTCTTCTCAGAACATGGCACAAAACCATAAACTCACACCAACACCACTAAGGCACCTCCTTCCCCCAAGTAGGTTTGTGACTATCCGGAGTGTCTTCTGACTGGTGGGGCATACAATTTTCCCCCAAAATGGCCCGTCCTCTCTCAGATCTGGCCTCCTTGGCCTACTCAATGAAGTTGTCAGGAGCCACCAGTGAGCCACTCACTACCTGTGTTCTCAGAAAAGTCCCCTCTTGAGAGCTTTCCTGGCATTTGGTCATCCTCACATCAGTAGGAACCAAGAAAGACTGACTCTGTCCTTGTAAATGCAAACAAGTGAGCCCACTGGGAATGGGACTGAAACTGGCTCTGGGTGCCTGGCTTCATGGTTCCCAAGTTCAGAGAGTTCCATCACCAAGGAAGTGAGGTGAGGTCACTTCCTTCAGGAACTGAATGAGGTCACTGCCTTGGCTACCAAACTGTCCTAACAGTTGCTTCCAAGGGTCCTATGAGATGGAGGCTGCCCCTGCTTCCTGTGACACTTTCACAAGTTAGAATGGTATATCCTCCATTGGCACCCAGGAACAGCTTTCCACACAGTACTGGTTTGGTCCATCTTGTCTACATTAAGAAGAGAGAGGCTCATACAGACACAACCCTTAATCCTGACCAGGTTGTTTGCCATGGAAGATGACTTTTGCTCTCTCATGTCCTTCAGAGCTGCCTACATCTTCTCCAGGGATCATTTCTGCATGGACCTTTGAGTTCTCAGCAGGTGGAAGATCCCCTACATTCCTCTATTGTAAGACCAACTCTGTCCCTGCTAATCTGTAAAGTTGGATTGAGGGAACAGTGTATGGTTATGGGTAAGAACATGTTTGATTTGGGTTAGGAATCATTCTACTGGATGAAGAATGGTATTGGGAACCTGCGATATTTATAATAATATATAGGTGAAGTATATGTATGACAACAGAAATCTAAGTAAGCTTTGAAGCCCAGAAGGGCATTGGGCCCGTGACTGGGATACGTAGCTTTGAATTACATTCTGCACAGATGTCTCAGATAAACTGATATACAATGGCATGATACCTTGTACCTTGGTTGATTGAATGTGGAAGAGAACATCTAGTCAAAAAGGGATAGTAGGTAGGATTAGGAAGATAGTCAGTAGGTTTAGGAAGAAGAGTGAGTATAACATTTGGACCAAAAGTTCTTTAGCAGTAGGGTGTCAGTTAGAGAGTAGATGTAAATGTCAGCACATGTGAAGAGTCAGTGACAATAATGAATATGGGAAATTATGTAGGAAAGCAGATATCAATAGAGACATTGGGAAATCAGTCAAGTGAGTGATAGGATTAGATATTTTCAACAGGTTGAGGTTGAATATGTAATCTTAGGACAAAGCAACTGTGTAGTCACCAATAGGATTGACATTTGAGAGCATCAGGCACCTGGACAAGGATGTTTTGAGTAATCCATGCTCACTTTCCATTTAGACTTTGGTACAATCATAAGTGTGAACTTTGCATTATTTGTCCAGAATATCACGGTGATAAAATGTATATGTAGATCAGATGACATGAGTATTTCTTCCACCATTTCTGGGAGCAATATCTTGAAGACGTATTGATTAGTATTTGGGGGCACCAATAGGTGTGCCCTGTGTCTATGAATATAGAGATAATGCATGAATAGACCATACTGTGAATAAATAATATAACTTGTTCCCATTTACATAATGGATTGAACTGATACCTGAAAATATATAGGAAATCTAATATTGATACACAATCATTCATTCCAACCAGTTATATATCTAATGGTAATATTAGGGTTCTGGTTTACCATGAAGGCTGTGTGAGATTTGCTTGAAACGTGATTATGGAAATCGAAAATAATGTGTTTGGAAAGAAGTCTCATGAAAAGACCAGTCCAGAAATATACAGGAGTACATGTGTCCTGAAGCAGGAAGTGATTGAAAGTGAACCAAATGCCTGGAAATTTGTGAAATTGTGGATGAAATATATATCCTATGATGTGCATCAACTGAAGAAATAGTGATGTACCAGTGTAGAAAAAAAAGAAACGTCAAAATACACATCATGTATCATAGGAATCTACTTGCATTGATGCTAAACTCGGTCAGTTACTGTAGAAATATTAGGATTTCTAAGCACCATTCACTAGGATACAAATGTGTATTTCAGGTGGATGAATATTTCTGAGAATAATCTCTTGAAAAGATGATTATAAATCCACATACATGAACATGAATGAATTTAGGGAGTGTATAATAAGACACATATATTTCATACTTTGAAAAACCTGGAGAGAGAGTGTGTGTGTGTGTGTGTGTGTGTGTGTGTGTGTGTATAATATATATATATATATATATATATATATATATATATATATATATATATACATACATTCAAACACTACAAACACACAGAGACTTTAAAAAGTAGAAATATATATGCAAATCGAAATTCATCATGAAATACATATCATCCACAGATCCAAAAATATTTAGTTTACTGAACATGGATTTATGTATCATGTTGTTCAAGTAGAAAGCTCACCCATAGGTTGAATTTTCAGTTCCAACAGCTTTTAGGAGGAGGGATCTCTTCTCACAATTTGTATCTGCCATGTCAGCCACCTCACAAGAATGTACGTGGGATACCAGCTAGGATTCTCTATGTGCATGTAAAAATACATGTGCTGAATAGGCTACAGAGAAAGGGAGACAGGAATTCAAATATTTGTTAACTTTACAAACACATGGAGAACTATTTCTCTTAAATTGGACTAGATTTATAACACCTAGACTGTATAATGCCAAAGGAAAGTCCAATTAGATACCATGCCTCCTCTGAACTGCATGTATTGCTATTCTGTTTGGGTTATTTTCCTCCATCATATCAGGATTGGTAATCAGAGTCTAGGAGGGTATGGGTTAGTGTCAGGGATTCAGTATTTTGAATGGAAAATAGGAAAATGAATCCAATGTGTATGCAATTCTGTGCTACACAAAAATCTTCCCACTCTCATCACGAACAATGCCTTGACATTACCTTTGCCCCAAGTAAGACACAATTCGAAGAGAAGAGTTAGAAAATCTGTGAAAACATATATACAATGGAAAATGCTCAGGAGTTCACAAGCTTGCAGGTGGTAGAGGAGTTTCCATAAGTAAGGGACAGGGTATACATTCCACAAACATGGAGCTCTGCTGGCCTAAAGACTTCTTGGGAAACTGCCTCTGAGGTTGGACCCTTGAAATATATGTCGTTGTCAGGAGCTTTACCTTCCTTTGTAGTGAGACCATCAAAGCTTGGTCTGCATCTATGTGGCCTGGAGGACATGGTTTCTGATTTTCCAATGAACATGAGGCAGCAGTGCTGAATTCTCTCTTTGTAGGTGAACTGTGGCCACTGGGGTCTAAGTGTTTCCCCGTGTGGACTGTGAGGCCATTTGGTCATCCTCCACTTTTCCTGGTGTTTCTTGCTGCTTCACTGGGAGTTTCCTATTTGCTTCATGAAATACAAGGAGTTCAACTGGGACACAGTGCTGGAGGGATTTCTGTCACGTGTGCTGACTCAGGGTCCTAGGAGAATGCACCAACCAGGCTTCTAGCCCACAGAGCTTGCCCCCTTGACCATAGCAACCTGATTCTGAACATTGCCCGGAAACCTCTCCATATAACAAGACGCCTTTACATATAAGGTTCTGCTGGCTGCACCGTGTCAGTCACAAGCCATGTGGAAGCCAATGGCAGATCCACATGGCCCCACCACAGATGTTTTATCACACACCTGCACACCACTGCTCTAGGCCCACTAATCAGCAGGCTCCAACATACTGGCATCTCTGTTCTACACAATTTTCATGAAACCCAGCCAATCAAGTGCTGTCTGGTACACTCATGATCAGCAACAGGACATCCAAACGTTCTCCAGTGCCACCTGGTCATGGGAATTTCAAAAATTTCATGGTATTTATCAAGCCAAGAATGAACTTGGAGGTACTGTGGGTTTCTATTCATTCATGAACCACTAAATGGTGAGGAAGCTCATTTCAATGAATGCTCTGGAGAAACACTCAGAGGCAAGGCTTCCCAAGAGTGGCCAAAAGGTCACATCAAGCCAGGCCCATTGAGGTCTACAATGTGAGGTCCATGTGTGTTTTGACTCTCAATTATGGCTGCCTGGTCTTTAAGAATAAAATCATGTGATATCCTGGCTGAGACTCCCAGTGCTCTGTGGAAAGCCACCCTGGGCCTAGATCTCAGTTTCCAAGGGCAACTCTCATGCGTGGCCTCCTAAAATCCCAACACAATTCATGGCAATACTTCTCTGAGTTCAGTTCCAGAACTCAGTCTCTAAGGGGAATCACGCCAGAGTTCAAGACCAGGTGGACCAAGTCATCCCTTCCAACCGCCACAGAAATGACCACAATTCAAACCAAAACACTGCCACATGTCGCTCATCTTCTTCCATATAGACACTCATCATAACCTCTGGCTGGAGGTTTCCATGAGGGGGGCAGCCCAAGACAGTGTCCAAAATAAGCTCCCTTGCCCCTCATTTGCCTAATGTCAGGGTGGCCTGGACAACGTTCCTGTGAACCAGGAGTGATCAAATAAGCCTGCCATTAATACTGCTCTGCTTCTCCAATTTGAGGCCTACTGACTTTTGGGTATAGATTCTTTGTGTGAATTAGAGACATGAGAAAACCCAAGAACCTATGGGCTAGCCTCTGCAGGGCTTTGAAGAACTCATTTGACCCAAAGGATCCCTACTCTCACTTGATGGAGGTCAGGAACTTTCCAGAGGAAAGCGAGAGACTTCATCCACAATGACTGCTCTTTTTGCCATTTTGGCTTTGGATGCACACATGGGATCTTTCTTTAATCCATCAGGTGCTGAGAATCTAAGCCACAGCCTCACACAGGGCCAAGAGGCTGATTCACACACATCCCTTTGCACAGGAATTAAGCAGAAAGCCACAGGTGATGCCCCTTCATTTCCATTTGAAAACTGTTTACTTCAGGCTACACAAAGGGGTGGCCTGAGGCAAAGACCTTCCTGACAGTCAGGGCAAGAGAACAATAGGTAAGCAAAAGGCCCAAAGCAGGGTTTCTCCACTGACAATTTAGTGGTCACACTGATATCTGAGTTTTCTGAGATGCTTGCCATTCCCTTCATTTATCCAGTTCATGGCCATGTCACAGAGCTGGGAGGTGGTACAAATCTTGGACACAAAACCATGAGCCTATTCTGGAGAGTGGCCAGAATTTAGGAAGAAAACTGGAACTTAGCAAGATAGTAGGTGTTGCCCATAGATAAGGCAAGCCCCAGTCCATTCATAAATTGGAAAGGATGAATGCTGGAAAGTTTTCTACTAGACAGGACACATCCATGGATTCATTCTCTTTTCCAATGTCTACAACCAGGGATACAGTGGGATACACAGACATAGAAACACTCAGCTTGTCAAACGACTTACTAGAAACAGTCCACTTCAAACCAAACAAACTGCCTTTCCTACCTCTTCTCAGAACATGGCACAAAACCATAAACTCACACCAACACCACTAAGGCACCTCCTTCCCCCAAGTAGGTTTGTGACTATCCGGAGTGTCTTCTGACTGGTGGGGCATACAATGTTCCCCCAAAATGGCCCGTCCTCTCTCAGATCTGGCCTCCTTGGCCTACTCAATGAAGTTGTCAGGAGCCACCAGTGAGCCACCCACTACCTGTGTTCTCAGAAAAGTCCCCTCTTGAGAGCTTTCCTGGCATTTGGTCATCCTCACATCAGTTGGAACCAAGAAAGACTGACTCTGTCCTTGTAAATGCAAACAAGTGAGCCCACTGGGAATGGGACTGAAACTGGCTCTGGGTGCCTGGCTTCATGGTTCCCAAGTTCAGAGAGTTCCATCACCAAGGAAGTGAGGTGAGGTCACTTCCTTCAGGAACTGAATGAGGTCACTGCCTTGGCTACCAAACTGTCCTAACAGTTGCTTCCAAGGGTCCTATGAGATGGAGGCTGCCCCTGCTTCCTGTGACACTTTCACAAGTTATAATGGTATATCCTCCATTGGCACCCAGGAACAGCTTTCCACACAGGCCTGGTTTGGTCCATCTTGTCTACATTAAGAAGAGAGAGGCTCATACAGACACAACCCTTCATCCTGACCAGGTTATTTTCCATGGAAGATGACTTTTGCTCTCTCATGTCCTTCAGAGCTGCCTACATCTTCTCCAGGGATCATTTCTGCATGGACCTTTGAGTTCTCAGCACGTGGAAGATCCCCTACATTCCTCTATTGTAAGACCAACTCTGTCCCTGCTCTTCTGTAAAGTTGGATTGAGGGAACAGTGTATGGTTAGGGGTAAGAACATGTTTGATTTGCGTTAGGAATCATTCTACTGGATGAAGAATTTTATTGGGAACCTGTGATATTTATAATAATATATAGGTGAAGTATATGTATGACAACAGAAATCTAAGTAAGCTTTGAAGCCCAGAAGGGCATTGGGCCCGTGACTGGGATACTTAGCTTTGAATTACATTCTGCACAGATGTCTCAGATAAATTGATATACAATGGCATGATACCTTGTACCTTGGATGATTGAATGTGGAAGAGAACATCCAGTCAAAAAGGGATAGTAGGTAGGATTAGGAAGATAGTCAGTAGGTTTAGGAAGAAGAGTGAGTATAACATTTGGACCAAAAGTTCTTTAGCGGTAGGGTGTCAGTTCGAGAGTAGATGTAAATGTCAGCACATGTGAAGAGTCAGTGACAATAATGAATATGGGAAATTATGTAGGAAAGCAGATATCAATAGAGACATTGGGAAATCAGTCAAGTGAGTGATAGGATTAGATATTTTCAACAGGTTGAGGTTGAATATGTAATCTTAGGACAAAGCAACTGTGTAGTCACCAATAGGATTGACATTTGAGAGCATCAGGCACCTGGACAAGGATGTTTTGAGTAATCCATGCTCACTTTCCATTTAGACTTTGGTACAATCATAAGTGTGAACTTTGCATTATTTGTCCAGAATATCACGGTGATAAAATGTATATGTAGATCAGGTGACATGAGTATTTCTTCCACCATTTCTGGGAGCAATATCTTGAAGACGTATTGATTAGTATTTGGGGGCACCAATAGGTGTGCCCTGTGTCTATGAATATAGAGATAATGCATGAATAGACCATACTGTGAATAAATAATATAACTGGTTCCAATTTACATAATGGATTGAACTGATACCTGAAAATATATAGGAAATCTAATATTGATACACAATCATTCATTCCAACCAGTTATATATCTAATGGTAATATTAGGGTTCTGGTTTACCATGAAGGCTGTGTGAGATTTGCTTGAAACGTGATTATGGAAATCGAAAATAATGTGTTTGGAAAGAAGTCTCATGAAAAGACCAGTCCAGAAATATACAGGAGTACATGTGTCCTGAAGCAGGAAGTGATTGAAAGTGAACCAAATGCCTGGAAATTTGTGAAATTGTGGATGAAATATATATCCTATGATGTGCATCAACTGAAGAAATAGTGATGTACCAGTGTAGAAAAAAAACAAACGTCAAAATACACATCATGTATCATAGGAATCTACTTGCATTGATGCTAAACTCGGTCAGTTACTGTAGAAATATTAGGATTTCTAAGCACCATTCACTAGGAAACAAATGTGTATTTCAGGTGGATGAATATTTCTGAGAATAATCTCTTGAAAAGATGATTATAAATCCACATACATGAACATGAAAGAATTTAGGGAGTGTATAATAAGACACATATATTTCATACTTTGAAAAACCTGGAGAGAGAGTGTGTGTGTGTGTGTGTGTGTGTGTGTGTGTGTGTGTGTGTATATACATTCAAACACTACAAACACACAGAGACTTTAAAAAGTAGAAATATATATGCAAATCAAAATTCATCATGAAATACATATCATCCACAGATCCAAAAATATTTAGTTTACTGAACATGGATTTATGTATCATGTTGTTCAAGTAGAAAGCTCAACCATAGGTTGAATTTTCAGTTCCAACAGCTTTTAGGAGGAGGGATCTCTTCTCACAATTTGTATCTGCCATGTCAGCCACCTCACAAGAATGTACGTGGGATACCAGCTAGGATTCTCTATGTGCATGTAAAAATACATGTGCTGAATAGGCTACAGAGAAAGGGAGACAGGAATTCAAATATTTGTTAACTTTACAAACACATGGAGAACTATTTCTCTTAAATTGGACTAGATTTATAACACCTAGACTGTATAATGCCAAAGGAAAGTCCAATTAGATACCATGCCTCCTCTGAACTGCATGTATTGCTATTCTGTTTGGGTTATTTTCCTCCATCATATCAGGATTGGTAATCAGAGTCTAGGAGGGTATGGGTTAGTGTCAGGGATTCAGTATTTTGAATGGAAAATAGGAAAATGAATCCAATGTGTATGCAATTCTGTGCTACACAAAAATTTTCCCACTCTCATCACGAACAATGCCTTGACATTACCTTTGCCCCAAGTAAGACACAATTCGAAGAGAAGAGTTAGAAAATCTGTGAAAACATATATACAATGGAAAATGCTCAGGAGTTCACAAGCTTGCAGGTGGTAGAGGAGTTTCCATAAGTAAGGGACAGGGTAAACATTCCACAAACATGGAGCTCTGCTGGCCTAAATACTTCTTGGGAAACTGCCTCTGAGGTTGGACCCTTGAAATATATGTCGTTGTCAGGAGCTTTATCTTCCTTTGTAGTGAGACCATCAAAGCTTGGTCTCCATCTATGTGGCCTGGAGGACATGGTTTCTGATTTTCCAATGAACATGAGGCAGCAGTGCTGAATTCTCTCTTTGTAGGTGAACTGTGGCCACTGGGGTCTAAGTGTTTCCCCGTGTGGACTGTGAGGCCATTTGGTCATCCTCCACTTTTCCTGGTGTTTCTTGCTGCTTCACTGGGAGTTTCCTATTTGCTTCATGAAATACAAGGAGTTCAACTGGGACACAGTGCTGGAGGGATTTCTGTCACGTGTGCTGACTCAGGGTCCTAGGAGAATGCACCAACCAGGCTTCTAGCCCACAGAGCTTGCCCCCTTGACCATAGCAACCTGATTCTGAACATTGCCCGGAAACCTCTCCATATAACAAGACGCCTTTACATATAAGGTTCTGCTGGCTGCACCGTGTCAGTCACAAGCCATGTGGAAGCCAATGGCAGATCCACATGGCCCCACCACAGATGTTTTATCACACACCTGCACACCACTGCTCTAGGCCCACTAATCAGCAGGCTCCAACATACTGGCATCTCTGTTCTACACAATTTTCATGAAACCCAGCCAATCAAGTGCTGTCTGGTACACTCATGATCAGCAACAGGACATCCAAACGTTCTCCAGTGCCACCTGGTCATGGGAATTTCAAAAATTTCATGGTATTTATCAAGCCAAGAATGAACTTGGAGGTACTGTGGGTTTCTATTCATTCATGAACCACTAAATGGTGAGGAAGCTCATTTCAATGAATGCTCTGGAGAAACACTCAGAGGCAAGGCTTCCCAAGAGTGGCCAAAAGGTCACATCAAGCCAGGCCCATTGAGGTCTACAATGTGAGGTCCATGTGTGTTTTGACTCTCAATTATGGCTGCCAGGTCTTTAAGAATAAAATCATGTGATATCCTGGCTGAGACTCCCAGTGCTCTGTGGAAAGCCACCCTGGGCCTAGATCTCAGTTTCCAAGGGCAACTCTCATGCGTGGCCTCCTAAAACCCAACACAATTCATGGCAAAACTTCTCTGAGTTCAGTTCCAGAACTCAGTCTCTAAGGGGAATCACGCCAGAGTTCAAGACCAGGTGGACCAAGTCATCCCTTCCAACCGCCACAGAAATGACCACAATTCAAACCAAAACACTGCCACATGTCGCTCATCTTCTTCCATATAGACACTCATCATAACCTCTGGCTGGAGGTTTCCATGAGGGGGGCAGCCCAAGACAGTGTCCAAAATAAGCTCCCTTGCCCCTCATTTGCCTAATGTCAGGGTGGCCTGGACAACGTTCCTGTGAACCAGGAGTGATCAAATAAGCCTGCCATTAATACTGCTCTGCTTCTCCAATTTGAGGCCTACTGACTTTTGGTTATAGATTCTTTGTGTGAATTGGAGACATGAGAAAACCCAAGAACCTATGGGCTAGCCTCTGCAGGGCTTTGAAGAACTCATTTGACCCAAAGGATCCCTATTCTCACTTGATGGAGGTCAGGAACTTTCCAGAGGAAAGCGAGAGACTTCATCCACAATGACTGCTCTTTTTGCCATTTTGGCTTTGGATGCACACATGGGATCTTTCTTTAATCCATCAGGTGCTGAGAATCTAAGCCACAGCCTCACACAGGGCCAAGAGGCTGATTCACACACATCCCTTTGCACAGGAATTAAGCAAAAAGCCACAGGTGATGCCCCTTCATTTCCATTTGAAAACTGTTTACTTCAGGCTTCACAAAGGGGTGGCCTGAGGCAAAGACCTTCCTGACAGTCAGGGCAACAGAACAATAGGTAAGCAAAAGGCCCAAAGCAGGGTTTCTCCACTGACAATTTAGTGGTCACACTGATATCTGAGTTTTCTGAGATGCTTGCCATTCCCTTCATTTATCCAGTTCATGGCCATGTCACAGAGCTGGGAGGTGGTACAAATCTTGGACACAAAACCATGAGCCTATTCTGGAGAGTGGCCAGAATTCAGGAAGAAAACTGGAACTTAGCAAGATAGTAGGTGTTGCCCATAGATAAGGCAAGCCCCAGTCCATTCATAAATTGGAAAGGATGAATGCTGGAAAGTTTTCTACTAGACAGGACACATCCATGGATTCATTCTCTTTTCCAATGTCTACAACCAGGGATACAGTGGGATACACAGACATAGAAACACTCACCTTGTCAAACGACTTACTAGAAACAGTCCACTTCAAACCAAACAAACTGCCTTTCCTACCTCTTCTCAGAACATGGCACAAAACCATAAACTCACACCAACACCACTAAGGCACCTCCTTCCCCCAAGTAGGTTTGTGACTATCCGGAGTGTCTTCTGACTGGTGGGGCATACAATGTTCCCCCAAAATGGCCCGTACTCTCTCAGATCTGGCCTCCTTGGCCTACTCAATGAAGTTGTCAGGAGCCACCAGTGAGCCACCCACTACCTGTGTTCTCAGAAAAGTCCCCTCTTGAGAACTTTCCTGGCATTTGGTCATCCTCACATCAGTAGGAACCAAGACTGACTCTGTCCTTGTAAATGCAAACAAGTGAGCCCACTGGGAATGGGACTGAAACTGGCTCTGGGTGCCTGGCTTCATGGTTCCCAAGTTCAGAGAGTTCCATCACCAAGGAAGTGAGGTGAGGTCACTTCCTTCAGGAACTGAATGAGGTCACTGCCTTGGCTACCAAACTGTCCTAACAGTTGCTTCCAAGGGTCCTATGAGATGGAGGCTGCCCCTGCTTCCTGTGACACTTTCACAAGTTAGAATGGTATATCCTCCATTGGCACCCAGGAACAGCTTTCCACACAGGCCTGGTTTGGTCCATCTTGTCTACATTAAGAAGAGAGAGGCTCATACAGACACAACCCTTCATCCTGACCAGGTTGTTTGCCATGGAAGATGACTTTTGCTCTCTCATGTCCTTCAGAGCTGCCTACATCTTCTCCAGGGATCATTTCTGCATGGACCTTTGAGTTCTCAGCACGTGGAAGATCCCCTACATTCCTCTATTGTAAGACCAACTCTGTCCCTGCTCTTCTGTAAAGTTGGATTGAGGGAACAGTGTATGGTTACGGGTAAGAACATGTTTGATTTGCGTTAGGAATCATTCTACTGGATGAAGAATTTTATTGGGAACCTGTGATATTTATAATAATATATAGGTGAAGTATATGTATGACAACAGAAATCTAAGTAAGCTTTGAAGCCCAGAAGGGCATTGGGCCCGTGACTGGGATACTTAGCTTTGAATTACATTCTGCACAGATGTCTCAGATAAATTGATATACAATGGCATGATACCTTGTACCTTGGATGATTGAATGTGGAAGAGAACATCCAGTCAAAAAGGGATAGTAGGTAGGATTAGGAAGATAGTCAGTAGGTTTAGGAAGAAGAGTGAGTATAACATTTGGACCAAAAGTTCTTTAGCGGTAGGGTGTCAGTTCGAGAGTAGATGTAAATGTCAGCACATGTGAAGAGTCAGTGACAATAATGAATATGGGAAATTATGTAGGAAAGCAGATATCAATAGAGACATTGGGAAATCAGTCAAGTGAGTGATAGGATTAGATATTTTCAACAGGTTGAGGTTGAATATGTAATCTTAGGACAAAGCAACTGTGTAGTCACCAATAGGATTGACATTTGAGAGCATCAGGCACCTGGACAAGGATGTTTTGAGTAATCCATGCTCACTTTCCATTTAGACTTTGGTACAATCATAAGTGTGAACTTTGCCTTATGTGTCCAGAATATCACGGTGATAAAATGTATATGTAGATCAGGTGACATGAGTATTTCTTCCACCATTTCTGGGAGCAATATCTTGAAGACGTATTGATTAGTATTTGGGGGCACCAATAGGTGTGCCCTGTGTCTATGAATATAGAGATAATGCATGAATAGACCATACTGTGAATAAATAATATAACTGGTTCCAATTTACATAATGGATTGAACTGATACCTGAAAATATATAGGAAATCTAATATTGATACACAATCATTCATTCCAACCAGTTATATATCTAATGGTAATATTAGGGTTCTGGTTTACCATGAAGGCTGTGTGAGATTTGCTTGAAACGTGATTATGGAAATCGAAAATAATGTGTTTGGAAAGAAGTCTCATGAAAAGACCAGTCCAGAAATATACAGGAGTACATGTGTCCTGAAGCAGGAAGTGATTGAAAGTGAACCAAATGCCTGGAAATTTGTGAAATTGTGGATGAAATATATATCCTATGATGTGCATCAACTGAAGAAATAGTGATGTACCAGTGTCGAAAAAAAAGAAACGTCAAAATACACATCATGTATCATAGGAATCTACTTGCATTGATGCTAAACTCGGTCAGTTACTGTAGAAATATTAGGATTTCTAAGCACCATTCACTAGGAAACAAATGTGTATTTCAGGTGGATGAATATTTCTGAGAATAATCTCTTGAAAAGATGATTATAAATCCACATACATGAACATGAAAGAATTTAGGGAGTGTATAATAAGACACATATATTTCATACTTTGAAAAACCTGGAGAGAGTGTGTGTGTGTGTGTGTGTGTGTGTGTGTGTGTATATATATATATATATATATATATATATATATATATATATATACATTCAAACACTACAAACACACAGAGACTTTAAAAAGTAGAAATATATATGCAAATCAAAATTCATCATGAAATACATATCATCCACAGATCCAAAAATATTTAGTTTACTGAACATGGATTTATGTATCATGTTGTTCAAGTAGAAAGCTCACCCATAGGTTGAATTTTCAGTTCCAACAGCTTTTAGGAGGAGGGATCTCTTCTCACAATTTGTATCTGCCATGTCAGCCACCTCACAAGAATGTACGTGGGATACCAGCTAGGATTCTCTATGTGCATGTAAAAATACATGTGCTGAATAGGCTACAGAGAAAGGGAGACAGGAATTCAAATATTTGTTAACTTTACAAACACATGGAGAACTATTTCTCTTAAATTGGACTAGATTTATAACACCTAGACTGTATAATGCCAAAGGAAAGTCCAATTAGATACCATGCCTCCTCTGAACTGCATGTATTGCTATTCTGTTTGGGTTATTTTCCTCCATCATATCAGGATTGGTAATCAGAGTCTAGGAGGGTATGGGTTAGTGTCAGGGATTCAGTATTTTGAATGGAAAATAGGAAAATGAATCCAATGTGTATGCAATTCTGTGCTACACAAAAATCTTCCCACTCTCATCATGAACAATGCCTTGACATTACCTTTGCCCCAAGTAAGACACAATTCGAAGAGAAGAGTTAGAAAATCTGTGAAAACATATATACAATGGAAAATGCTCAGGAGTTCACAACCTTGCAGGTGGTAGAGGAGTTTCCATAAGTAAGGGACAGGGTAAACATTCCACAAACATGGAGCTCTGCTGGCCTAAATACTTCTTGGGAAACTGCCTCTGAGGTTGGACCCTTGAAATATATGTCGTTGTCAGGAGCTTTATCTTCCTTTGTAGTGAGACCATCAAAGCTTGGTCTCCATCTATGTGGCCTGGAGGACATGGTTTCTGATTTTCCAATGAACATGAGGCAGCAGTGCTGAATTCTCTCTTTGTAGGTGAACTGTGGCCACTGGGGTCTAAGTGTTTCCCCGTGTGGACTGTGAGGCCTTTTGGTCATCCTCCACTTTTCCTGGTGTTTCTTGCTGCTTCACTGGGAGTTTCCTATTTGCTTCATGAAATACAAGGAGTTCAACTGGGACACAGTGCTGGAGGGATTTCTGTCACGTGTGCTGACTCAGGGTCCTAGGAGAATGCACCAACCAGGTTTCTAGCCCACAGAGCTTGCCCCCTTGACCATAGCAACCTGATTCTGAACATTGCCCGGAAACCTCTCCATATAACAAGACGCCTTTACATATAAGGTTCTGCTGGCTGCACCGTGTCAGTCACAAGCCATGTGGAAGCCAATGGCAGATC
The DNA here is from genome assembly GCF_045843805.1 of Urocitellus parryii. Classification (NCBI taxonomy): domain Eukaryota; kingdom Metazoa; phylum Chordata; class Mammalia; order Rodentia; family Sciuridae; genus Urocitellus; species Urocitellus parryii. The sequence goes on along the minus strand of NC_135535.1, from coordinate 114,082,493 downwards.
CACATGGCCCCACCACAGATGTTTTATCACACACCTGCACACCACTGCTCTAGGCCCATTAATCAGCAGGCTCCAACTTACTGGCATCTCTGTTCTACACCATTTTCATGAAACCCAGTCAATCAAGGCACTGTCTGGTACACTCATGATCAGCAACAGGACATCCAAAGGTTCTCCAGTGCCACGTTGTCATGGGAATTTCAAAAATTTCATGGTATTTATCAAGCCATTTCTCAAGGATGAACTTGGAGGCACTGTGGGTTTCTATTCATTCAGGAACCGCTAAATGGTGAGGAAGCTCATTTCAATGAAAGCTCTGGAGAAACACTCAGAGGAAAGGCTTCCCAAGAGTGGCCAAAAGGTCACATCAAGCCAGGCCCATTGAGGTCTACAATGTGAGGTCCCTGTGTGTTTTGACTCTCAATTATGGCTGCCAGGTCTTTAAGAATAAAATCATGTGATATCCTGGCTGAGACTCCCAGTGCTCTGTGGAAAGCCACCCTGGGCCTAGATCTCAGTTTCCAAGGGCAACTCTCATGCGTGGCCTCCTAAAACCCAACACAATTCATGGCAATACTTCTCTGAGTTCAGTTCCAGAACTCAGTCTCTAAGGGGAATCACGCCAGAGTTCAAGACCAGGTGGACCAAGTCATCCCTTCCAACCGCCACAGAAATGACCACAATTCAAACCAAAACACTGCCACATGTCGCTCATCTTCTTCCATATAGACACTCATCATAACCTCTGGCTGGAGGTTTCCATGAGGGGGGCAGCCCAAGACAGTGTCCAAAATAAGCTCCCTTGCCCCTCATTTGCCTAATGTCAGGGTGGCCTGGACAACGTTCCTGTGAACCAGGAGTGATCAAATAAGCCTGCCATTAATACTGCTCTGCTTCTCCAATTTGAGGCCTACTGACTTTTGGGTATAGATTCTTTGTGTGAATTAGAGACATGAGAAAACCCAAGAACCTATGGGCTAGCCTCTGCAGGGCTTTGAAGAACTCATTTGACCCAAAGGATCCCTATTCTCACTTGATGGAGGTCAGGAACTTTCCAGAGGAAAGCGAGAGACTTCATCCACAATGACTGCTCTTTTTGCCATTTTGGCTTTGGATGCACACATGGGATCTTTCTTTAATCCATCAGGTGCTGAGAATCTAAGCCACAGCCTCACAGAGGGCCAAGAGGCTGATTCACACACATCCCTTTGCACAGGAATTAACCAAAAAGCCACAGGTGATGCCCCTTCATTTCCATTTGAAAACTGTTTACTTCAGGCTTCACAAAGGGGTGGCCTGAGGCAAAGACCTTCCTGACATTCAGGGCAACAGAACAATAGGTAAGCAAAAGGCCCAAAGCAGGGTTTCTCCACTGACAATTTAGTGGTCACACTGATATCTGAGTTTTCTGAGATGCTTGCCATTCCCTTCATTTATCCAGTTCATGGCCATGTCACAGAGCTGGGAGGTGGTACAAATCTTGGACACAAAACCATGAGCCTATTCTGGAGAGTGGCCAGAATTCAGGAAGAAAACTGGAACTTAGCAAGATAGTAGGTGTTGCCCATAGATAAGGCAAGCCCAAGTCCATTCATAAATTGGAAAGGATGAATGCTGGAAAGTTTTCTACTAGACAGGACACATCCATGGATTCATTCTCTTTTCCAATGTCTACAACCAGGGATACAGTGGGATACACAGACATAGAAACACTCACCTTGTCAAACGACTTACTAGAAACAGTCCACTCCAAACCAAACAAACTGCCTTTCCTACCTCTTCTCAGAACATGGCACAAAACCATAAACTCACACCAACACCACTAAGGCACCTCCTTCCCCCAAGTAGGTTTGTGACTATCCGGAGTGTCTTCTGACTGGTGGGGCATACAATGTTCCCCCAAAATGGCCTGTCCTCTCTCAGATCTGGCCTCCTTGGCCTACTCAATGAAGTTGTCAGGAGCCACCAGTGAGCCACCCACTACCTGTGTTCTCAGAAAAGTCCCCTCTTGAGAGCTTTCCTGGCATTTGGTCATCCTCACATCAGTAGGAACCAAGAAAGACTGACTCTGTCCTTGTAAATGCAAACAAGTGAGCCCACTGGGAATGGGACTGAAACTGGCTCTGGGTGCCTGGCTTCCTGGTGTCCATGTTCAGAGAGTTCCGTCACCAAGGAAGTGAGGTGAGGTCACTTCCTTCAGGAACTGAATGAGGTCACTGCCTTGGCTACCAAACTGTCCTAACAGTTGCTTCCAAGGGTCCTATGAGATGGAGGCTGCCCCTGCTTCCTGTGACACTTTCACAAGTTAGAATGGTATATCCTCCATAGGCACCCAGGAACAGCTTTCCACACAGGCCTGGTTTGGTCCATCTTGTCTACATTAAGAAGAGAGAGGCTCATACAGACACAACCCTTCATCCTGACCAGGTTGTTTGCCATGGAAGATGACTTTTGCTCTCTCATGTCCTTCAGAGCTGCCTACATCTTCTCCAGGGATCATTTCTGCATGGACCTTTGAGTTCTCAGCACGTGGAAGATCCCCTACATTCCTCTATTGTAAGACCAACTCTGTCCCTGCTCTTCTGTAAAGTTGGATTGAGGGAACAGTGTATGGTTAGGGGTAAGAACATGTTTGATTTGCGTTAGGAATCATTCTACTGGATGAAGAATTTTATTGGGAACCTGTGATATTTATAATAATATATAGGTGAAGTATATGTATGACAACAGAAATCTAAGTAAGCTTTGAAGCCCAGAAGGGCATTGGGCCCGTGACAGGGATACGTAGCTTTGAATTACATTCTGCACAGATGTCTCAGATGAATTGATATACAATGGCATGATACCTTGTACCTTGGATGATTGAATGTGGAAGAGAACATCCAGTCAAAAAGGGATAGTAGGTAGAATTAGGAAGATAGTCAGTAGGTTTAGGAAGAAGAGTGAGTATAACATTTGGACCAAAAGTTCTTTAGCGGTAGGGTGTCAGTTCGAGAGTAGATGTAAATGTCAGCACATGTGAAGAGTCAGTCACAATAATGAATATGGGAAATTATGTAGGAAAGCAGATATCAATAGAGACATTGGGAAATCAGTCAAGTGAGTGATAGGATTAGATATTTTCAACAGGTTGAGGTTGAATATGTAATCTTAGGACAAAGCAACTGTGTAGTCACCAATAGGATTGACATTTGAGAGCATCAGGCACCTGGACAAGGATGTTTTGAGTAATCCATGCTCACTTTCCATTTAGACTTTGGTACAGTCATAAGTGTGAACTTTGCATTATTTGTCCAGAATATCACGGTGATAAAATGTATATGTAGATCAGGTGACATGAGTATTTCTTCCACCATTTCTGGGAGCAATATCTTGAAGACGTATTGATTAGTATTTGGGGGCACCAATAGGTGTGCCCTGTGTCTATGAATATAGAGATAATGCATGAATAGACCATACTGTGAATAAATAATATAACTGGTTCCAATTTACATAATGGATTGAACTGATACCTGAAAATATATAGGAAATCTAATATTGATACACAATCATTCATTCCAACCAGTTATATATCTAATGGTAATATTAGGGTTCTGGTTTACCATGAAGGCTGTGTGAGATTTGCTTGAAACCTGATTATGGAAATCGAAAATAATGTGTATGGAAAGAAGTCTCATGAAAAGACCAGTCCAGAAATATACAGGAGTACATGTGTCCTGAAGCAGGAAGTGATTGAAAGTGAACCAAATGCCTGGAAATTTGTGAAATTGTGGATGAAATATATATCCTATGATGTGCATCAACTGAAGAAATAGTGATGTACCAGTGTAGAAAAAAAAGAAACGTCAAAATACACATCATGTATCATAGGAATCTACTTGCATTGATGCTAAACTCGGTCAGTTACTGTAGAAATATTAGGATTTCTAAGCACCATTCACTAGGAAACAAATGTGTATTTCAGGTGGATGAATATTTCTGAGAATAATCTCTTGAAAAGATGATTATAAATCCACATACATGAACATGAAAGAATTTAGGGAGTGTATAATAAGACACATATATTTCATACGTTGAAAAACCTGGAGAGTGTGTGTGTGTGTGTGTGTGTGTGTGTGTGTATATATATATATATATATATATATATATATACATTCAAACACTACAAACACACAGAGACTTTAAAAAGTAGAAATATATATGCAAATCAAAATTCATCATGAAATACATATCATCCACAGATCCAAAAATATTTAGTTTACTGAACATGGATTTATGTATCATGTTGTTCAAGTAGAAAGCTCACCCATAGGTTGAATTTTCAGTTCCAACAGCTTTTAGGAGGAGGGATCTCTTCTCACAATTTGTATCTGCCATGTCAGCCACCTCACAAGAATGTACGTGGGATACCAGCTAGGATTCTCTATGTGCATGTAAAAATACATGTGCTGAATAGGCTACAGAGAAAGGGAGACAGGAATTCAAATATTTGTTAACTTTACAAACACATGGAGAACTATTTCTCTTAAATTGGACTAGATTTATAACACCTAGACTGTATAATGCCAAAGGAAAGTCCAATTAGATACCATGCCTCCTCTGAACTGCATGTATTGCTATTCTGTTTGGGTTATTTTCCTCCATCATATCAGGATTGGTAATCAGAGTCTAGGAGGGTATGGGTTAGTGTCAGGGATTCAGTATTTTGAATGGAAAATAGGAAAATGAATCCAATGTGTATGCAATTCTGTGCTACACAAAAATCTTCCCACTCTCATCACGAACAATGCCTTGACATTACCTTTGCCCCAAGTAAGACACAATTCGAAGAGAAGAGTTAGAAAATCTGTGAAAACATATATACAATGGAAAATGCTCAGGAGTTCACAAGCTTGCAGGTGGTAGAGGAGTTTCCATAAGTAAGGGACAGGGTAAACATTCCACAAACATGGAGCTCTGCTGGCCTAAAGACTTCTTGGGAAACTGCCTCTGATGTTGGACCCTTGAAATATATGTTGTTGTCAGGAGCTTTATCTTCCTTTGTAGTGAGACCATCAAAGCTTGGTCTCCATCTATGTGGCCTGGAGGACATGGTTTCTGATTTTCCAATGAACATGAGGCAGCAGTGCTGAATTCTCTCTTTGTAGGTGAACTGTGGCCACTGGGGTCTAAGTGTTTCCCCGTGTGGACTGTGAGGCCATTTGGTCATCCTCCACTTTTCCTGGTGTTTCTTGCTGCTTCACTGGGAGTTTCCTATTTGCTTCATGAAATACAAGGAGGTCAACTGGGACACAGTGCTGGAGGGATTTCTGTCACGTGTGCTGACTCAGGGTCCTAGGAGAATGCACCAACCAGACTTCTAGCCCACAGAGCTTGCCCCCTTGACCATAGCAACCTGATTCTGAACATTGCCCGGAAACCTCTCCATATAACAAGACGCCTTTACATATAAGGTTCTGCTGGCTGCACCGTGTCAGTCACAAGCCATGTGGAAGCCAATGGCAGATCCACATGGCCCCACCACAGATGTTTTATCACACACCTGCACACCACTGCTCTAGGCCCACTAATCAGCAGGCTCCAACATACTGGCATCTCTGTTCTACACAATTTTCATGAAACCCAGCCAATCAAGTGCTGTCTGGTACACTCATGATCAGCAACAGGACATGCAAACGTTCTCCAGTGCCACCTGGTCATGGGAATTTCAAAAATTTCATGGTATTTATCAAGCCAAGAATGAACTTGGAGGTACTGTGGGTTTCTATTCATTCATGAACCACTAAATGGTGAGGAAGCTCATTTCAATGAATGCTCTGGAGAAACACTCAGAGGCAAGGCTTCCCAAGAGTGGCCAAGAGGTCACATCAAGCCAGGCCCATTGAGGTCTACAATGTGAGGTCCATGTGTGTTTTGACTCTCAATTATGGCTGCCAGGTCTTTGAGAATAAAATCATGTGATATCCTGGCTGAGACTCCCAGTGCTCTGTGGAAAGCCACCCTGGGCCTAGATCTCAGTTTCCAAGGGCAACTCTCATGCGTGGCCTCCTAAAACCCAACACAATTCATGGCAATACTTCTCTGAGTTCAGTTCCAGAACTCAGTCTCTAAGGGGAATCACGCCAGAGTTCAAGACCAGGTGGACCAAGTCATCCCTTCCAACCGCCACAGAAATGACCACAATTCAAACCAAAACACTGCCACATGGCCCTCATCTTCTTCCATATAGACACTCATCATAACCTCTGGCTGGAGGTTTCCATGAGGGGGGCAGCCCAAGACAGTGTCTAGAATAAGCTCCCTTGCCCCTCATTTGCCTAATGTCAGGGTGGCCTGGACAACGTTCCTGTGAACCAGGAGTGATCAAATACACCTGCCATTAATACTGCTCTGCTTCTCCAATTTGATGCCTACTGACTTTTGGGTATAGATTCTTTGTGTGAATTGGAGACATGAGAAAACCCAAGAACCTATGGGCTAGCCTCTGCAGGGCTTTGAAGTACTCATTTGACCCAAAGGATCCCTATTCTCACTTGATGGAGGTCAGGAACTTTCCAGAGGAAAGCGAGAGGCTTCATCCACAATGACTGCTCTTTTTGCTATTTTGGCTTTGGATGCACACATGGGATCTTTCTTTAATCCATCAGGTGCTGAGAATCTAAGCCACAGCCTCACACAGGGCCAAGAGGCTGATTCACACACATCCCTTTGCAAAGGAATTAAGCAAAAAGCCACAGGTGATGCCCCTTCATTTCCATTTGAAAACTGTTTACTTCAGGCTTCACAAAGGGGTGCCCTGAGACAAAGACTTTCCTGATATTCAGAGCAATGGAACAATAGGTAAGCAAAAGGCCCAAAGCAGGGTTTCTCCACTGACACTTTACTGGTCACACTGATATCTGAGTTTTCTGAGATGCTTGACATTCCCTTCAGTTATCCAGTACATGGCCATGTCACAGAGCTGGGAGGTGGTACATAACTTGGACACAAATCCATGAGCCTATTCTGGAGAGTGGCCGGAATTCAGGAAGAAACCAGGAACTTAGCAAGATAGTAGGTGTTGCCAATAGATAAGGCAAGCTCCAGTCCATTCATAAATCGGAAAGTATGAATGCTGGAAAGTTTTCTACTAGACAGGACACATCCATTGATTCATTCTCTTTTCCAATGTCTACAACCAGGGATACAGTGGGATACACAGACATGGAAACACTCGCCTTGTCAAACGACTTACTAGAAACAGTCCACTCCAAACCAAACAAACTGCCTTTCCTACCTATTCTCAGAACATGAGAGAAAGCCATAAACTCACACCCACACTCACTAAGGCACCTCCTTCCCCCAAGTAGGTCTGTGATTATCCGGAGTGTCTTCTAACTGGTGGGCCATACAATTTTCCCACAAAATGGCCCATCCTCTCTCAGATCTGGCCTCCTTGGCCTACTCAATGAAGTTGTCAGGAGCCACCCGTGAGCCACTCACTACCTTCTTTATCAGAAAAGTCCCCTCTTCAGAGCTTTCCTGGCATTTGATCATCCTCACATCAGTAGGTACCAAGAAAGACTGACTCTGTCCTTGGTAAATGCAAACAAGTCAGCCCACTGGGACTGGGACTGAAACTGGCTCTGGGTGCCTGGCTTCCTGTTTACCAAGTTCAGAGAGTTCCATCACCAAGGAAGTGAGGTGAGGTCACTTCCTTCAGGAACTGAATGAGGTCACTGCCTTGGCAACCAAATTGTCCTAACAGTTGCTTCCAATGGTCCTATGAGATGGAGGCTGCCACTGCTTCCTGTGACACTTTCACAAGTTAGAATGGTATATCCTCCATAGGCACCCAGGAACAGCTTTCCACACAGGCCTGGTTTGGTCCATCTTGTCTACATTAAGAAGAGTGGGGCTCATTCAGACACAACCCTTCATCCTGACCAGGTTGTTTGCCATGGAAGATGACTTTTGCTCTCTCATGTCCTTCAGAGCTGCCTACATCTTCTCCAGGGATCATTTCTGCATGGACCTTTCAGTTCTCAGCAGGTGGAAGATCCCCCACATTGCTCTATTGTAAGACCAACTGTGTCCCTGCTCTTCTGTAAAGTTGGATTGAGGGAACAGTGTATGGTTAGGGGTAAGAACATGTTTGATTTGGGTTAGGAATCATTCTACTGGATGAAGAATGGTATTAGGAACCTGTGATGTTTATAAAAATATATAGGTGAAGTATATGTATGAAAACAGAAATCTAAGTAAGCTTTGAAGCCCAGAAGGGCATTGGGCCCTTGACTGGGATACTTAGCTTTGAATTACATTCTGCACAGCTGTCTCAGATAAATTGATATACAATGCCATAAGACCTTGTACCTTGGATGATTGAATGTGGAAGAGAACATCCAGTCAAAAAGGGATAGTAGGTAGGATTAGGAAGAAAGTCAGTAGGTTTAGGAAGAAGAGTGAGTATAACATTTGGACCAAAAGTTCTTTAGCAGTAGGGTATCAGTTCGAGAGTAGATGTAAATGTCAGCACATGTGAAGAGTCAGTCACAATAATGAATATGGGAAATTATGTAGGAAAGCAGATATCAATAGAGACATTGGGAAATCAGTCAAAGTATAAAGTGAGTGATAGGATTAGATATTTTCAACAGGGTTGAGGTTGAATATGTAATCTTAGGACGAAGCAACTGTGTAGTCACCAATAGGATTGACATTTGAGAGCATCAGGCACCTGGACGAGTATGTATTTAGTAATCCATGATCACTTTCCATTTAGACTTTGGAACAATCATAAGTGTGAACTTTGCATTATGTGTCCAGAATATCACTGTGATAAAATGTATATGTAGATCAGGTGACATGAGTATTTCTTCCACCATTTCTGGGAGCAATATATTGAAGATGTATTGATTACTGTTTGGTGGAGTCAATAGGTGTACCCTGTGTCTATGAATATAGAGATAATGCATGAATAGACCATACTGTGAATAAATAATATAACTGGTTCCAATTTACATAATGGATTGAACTGATACCTGAAAATATATAGGAAATCTAATATTGATACACAATCATTCATTCCAACCAGTTATATATCTAATGGTAATATTAGGGTTCTGGATTACCATGAAGGCTGTGTGAGATTTGCTTGAAAAGTGATTATGGAAATCTAAAATAATGTGTTTGGAATGAAGTCTCATGAAAAGACCAGCCCAGAAATATACAGGAGTACATGTGTTCTGAAACAGGAAGTGATTGAAAGTGAACCAAATGCCTGGAAATTTGTGAACTTGTGGATGAAACATATATCCTATGATGTGCATCAACTCAAGAAGTAGTGATGTACCAGTGTGGAAAGAAAAGAAACTTCAAAATACACATCATGTATCATAGGAATCTACTTGCATTGATGCTAAACTCGGTCAGTTACTGTAGAAATATTAGGATTTCTAAGCACCATTCACTAGGAATCAAATGTGTATTTCAGGTGGATGAATATTTCTGAGAATAATCTTTTGAAAAGATGATTATAAATCCACATACATGAACATGAATGAATTTAGGGAGTGTATAATAAGACACATATATTTGATACTTTGAAAAATCTGGAGAGTGTGTGTGTGTGAGTTTGTGTGTGTGTGTGTGTGTATATATATATATATGTTTTCAAAAAATACAAACATACAGAGACTTTAAAAAGTAGAAATATATATGCCAATCAAAATTCATCATGAAATATGTATCATCCACAGATCCAAAAATATTTAATTTACTGAACATGGATTTATGTATCATGTTGTTCAAGTAGAAAGCTCACCTATAGGTTGAATTTTCAGTTCCAACAGCTTTTAGGAGGTGTGATCTATTCTCACAATTTGTAGCTGCCATGTCAGCCACCTCACAAGAATGTACGTGGGATACCAGGTAGAATTCTATATGTGCATGTAAAAATACATGTGCTGAATAGGCGACAGAGAAAGGGAGACAGGAATTCACATATTGGTTAACTTTACAAACACATGGAGAACTACTTCTCTTAAATCGGACTAGATTTATAACACCTAGCCTTTATATTGCCAAAGGAAAGTCCAATTATACACCATACCTCCTCTGAACTGCATGTATTGCTATTCTGTTTGGGTGATTTTCTCCATCATATCAGGATTGGTAATCAGAGTCTAGGAGGGTATGGGTTAGTGTCAGGGATTCAGTATTTTGAATGGAAAATAGGAAAATGAATCCAATGTGTATGCAATTCTGTGCTACACAAAAATCTTCCCACTCTCATCAAAACAATGCCTTGACATTACCTTAGCCCCGAGTGAGACACAATTCGAAGAGAAGAGTTAGAAAATCTGTGAATACATATATACAATGGAAAATGCTCAGGAGTTCACAACCTTGGAGGTGGTAGAGGAGTTTCCATAAGTAAGGGACAGGGTAAACACTCCACAAACATGGAGCTCTGCTGGCCTAAAGACTTCTTGGGAAACTGCCTCTGAGGTTGGACCCTTGAAATATATGTTGTTGTCAGGAGCTTTATCTTCCTTTGTAGTGAGACCATCAAAGCTTGGTCTACATCTATGTGGCCTGGAGGACATGGTTTCTGATTTTCCAATGAACATGAGGCAGCAGTGCTGAATTCTCTCTTTGTAGGTCAACTGTGGCCACTGGGTTCTAAGTGTTTCCCCGTGTGGACTGTGAGGCCATTTGGTCACCTGTGGTGAGCCGTTTCTGTGAACTGTGGCCGCCATTACAAGATGGCGCTGGTTTCCCCTGTAGTCTGTGACAAACAACTCCTTATCAGAATGAGTTGGCACGCTGTGACTTGGCACCCTGTGAGAAAAGTCCACGTGGCAGCTTCGCATTGGGGCTTGAGGTGATTTATTAAGGCTGGGAGGGGCATCCGGGGAGAGAAGAAAAAGTATCAAGGACCTGAATAAACTGCTGAGAGAAGATTCCTGAGTTGCGTCTTCCTTGCGGGCAAGGGGTCGCGACAAGTGGTGCCGAAACCCGGGAACCAGAACTTTCAGTCAGTCAGGGGTGGTGCACCGGTTAGTCCCAGGTGAGTGGGATCTGCTATGAAAGCAGGGATAGTCCCAGTACGTGGGATCCGCGTCCAAAGCGGGGTCAGCTCCTCTGCAAAGAAAGAGAGAGCCTCATATTTATTGCAGCTGCACTGTGTACTTTCACTTTTGTTTTCTGTGTTTCTTTTGTTGTGTCATCTCGTTTTTGTTTTTTGTGGTATCTCTTGTTGTTTTTTGTGCGTCTTTTGTTGTTGTGTCATGGGTGTCGCATCTTCAAGTCCGCTCCTCCTGGCCCTAGATGACCTGTTACGTTCCAAGGGCCTGGAAGTGAAACGTAGTACTTTAGAGAGATTTTTACAGAAGACAGATATTGCTGCGCCGTGGTTTGCATTTTCGGGCAGCCTTACTATACCTAGTTGGGACAAATTAGGGAAAGATCTGGATTTCGCTTACAAACAAGGAACTTTAAGGGGCAGTACCATTCCGCTTTGGAAATTAGTGAGGGGGTGTATAATGGATGGTAAATGCCAGAAAGCTGTGAGCGAGGGCCAGGCTGTTCTTGAGCAATTGCATGAAGAAAAATCCGAGGGGTCTCATAGCGAGGTAGCAGAAAGTCTTAGGAGTAAGAGTGGTGAACAGATAAGGGAGTCTAAAGTTAAACAGAGGAGAAGGCTCTATCCGGACTTGACTGAGTTAAAAACTCCCAAGGACACAAGTAGCTCGGAGAGTTCTGAGGAATTGGATCCACCCTAGCCGCTCTCAACCCCGCCTTCTCATCTTCCCCCTCCCTATCAGGCCCACAGAAAAGTCTTAATTGACCTTCTCCAGAATATTCACCATGGCTTATTTTAGGACTTTCAGCAAAAGAATCTCTACAAAAAGGTTTAATGTAGATAAACTTCCTATTTTCATGTTGCCCTGTTTTATTTGGCTACTGTCTAAAAAAAAAAAAATCAGCATTCCAGGCACTGGACACTCCCTTACTAGTTTTTCACAAAAATATGTAACAAGGCCTCTGGCCTTGAGCTGGGCTTCACAGTGCTGACTACATTTCTAAGATAAGGGAGTTACTAACTGGGCTCCAGGGTAACAGCTGGCAGGAGGAAAAACTGGAAAGGGAGATAGAAGAACTGGAGGGTCGATTAAAAAAGTCAAGATTTAAAGCACCTACGGCCCCGATGCAGTCATGCTCCCTCCTTGTAACCCCGATTGGGACAAGGACAACCCCAGAAGGCTGGGGGGTGTTCAGTGGCAGCCTAAGACGGCCCAAACTTCCCAGTAATTGAAAACTTGGATGCCGATGGACAGCCGGCCAGAGTACATGTTCCTTTAGCCTTTAAGGATATTTAACAACTAAAGGAGGCAGTTACTAATTACGGATCCCATGCCCCCTTTGCATTGACTCTCTTCGAGTCTTTCTCTGCCAATCAGCTGACACCTAGTGACTGGCAACAGCTTTGCATGGCTGTGTTGTCCGGAGGGGATTTTTTGTTGTGGAAAAGTGAAAATCAAGAGAGGTGTCGCGAGCTAGCCCGAGTCAATCAGGACACCGGCTTCCCACGGCATAACCTTGAAATGTTAACAGGCTTGGGACAATATGCTATCATAAATCAACAAATTAATTATAATCCTGGGGTCTATGCTCAGATAGCTACAGCAGCCATTTAGGCTTGGAAGGCTCTACCTATTTCAAATGCTAAAACAAAAATTTCAAAAATTGCTCAAGGACCCTCTGAGCCTTATTCTGACTTCATTGCCTGATTGATACAGGTAGCAGAAAAAATATTCCCTAACTTGGAACAAGCCATGCCGGTCATTAAGCAATTGGCTCTTAAATATGCAAATTCCTATTGCCAAAATGCCATTAAATCTACCAGAGCAAAGAGTGTTGATGACATGATTCGAGCTTGTAAGGATATTGATGGAGCTCATATTACAGGACAGGTTCTGGCCGCTGCCCTCAAAACGGAAACAGGGGCCCGGCCCGGGCCCCGGAAGCCTAGGTGTATGGGGCAATCCAGGGATGGAATGGTACCCCGGGGAGTGGGCGACTTCGTCACCTCCCACGGACCAACCCCTTTCTATCTGTAGACTCCCTAGGGGAATGCCAGGAAGTACAGGATGTACAACTGCAACCGCAGGTCGCAGAGACAGAACAAGCTGCTACCCCAGTAAGATCTTGGCCAGGCGGGGGAAAATGCAGACAAAATCAAACAAAATGCAATCGGCTAAAAAAACTTGGAGAACTTTTGCCCTAAAAATGGACACCAGACTCCATGGTGTTTGCATCACCATGGTAACCATGGGGTGCCTGGCCGGCATAGCTGCTTCCTGGTCCCACCTCCCACACTTTTGCGGGCTTCTGATTGGTTTTTCCACAGTCACTCAGACAGGACTTCTAGTCCCGCTTTCCAGCCACTAACCTGTACTGCTGTGTTTCAGGTTTCTACCGGAGCTGCTCAGAGCCTGTATTTTTTTTACAACAAAATGCCTACCTGTAAATGCTAATGAAAGATATCTTTTTCAGACAAAATTTAATTCCACAGGTTTCTATGTTACAGTCCTAAATTTAAGCTAGTTCTAAGTTAAATAACCTGACTTTTTCTCTATAGTTGTGTTACTACATAATGTTCTATTGATGAGAGATATCAAATATGCTTCTTTTTACTTTACTTTTAATTTTAAAGGTTATGAGGATGCATTTGCTCGCCACAGGAACAAGCCGGCAAAGTTCCTGTGATGACCAAAAAATCCTTATTTTCATTGCTAACTATAAAAATAAAAATGTATACTCAAGGATCTTATTTCAGTTACATCAAGTGACGTCACATTAAAGAGTGCACTCCTAGCTAAAAATAAATTTAAATGGATCCAAATATTTTAAGACCACGTGGTTACATAAAGTTAATACAATTATAAGTTATGTTCTTATTCTTAATATATATATATATGTGTTTAGATATTTAGATAACCTATATTTGTTAATCTATAAATTAATTAGCACATGCCTAATTAATTAGTTAATATATATTTGCCTAATTGTTTTTCTTCAACAGAAAACCTATAATTTAAGTTTTATATTTACATTTATCAGATACTCTGTTTTTTCAGTTACAGATATTTGAGATAAATGTGTTTACTATAAATTTGCTTTTAAGTAAAAATACAATCAAGTAATTTCTAAATCTCAAAGTAGAATTATTCAACACATTTTATCTGGGATTTTGGCTGCTAATCAAAGGATAGAGTTACTTCAAGCTCAAGTTGAGGAATTGTCTGACCTAGTACATTTGGGTTGTATTGATCAACGAGCACATTTATGTATAACCTCTGTCAGATTTTATGATTCCAGAAATGCCTCATGCATCATCGGAGAATATCTATCCGGAACCTGGTCCATGGAAGCAGAAAACTTGATCCAGTCTCAACTAACTCAGATTGCTGTTTTGAATAACACCCATGTCAATCCAGTGACCTTGGGTCAATTTACCAATTGGTTGTCATCTGCCTTTTCCTTTTTTAAGGAGTGGGTGGGAATAGGCATTTTTGATGCAATGTGTTGCTTTGGTATGTTTCTCTGCTTGTGGTTTCTCTGTCGCCTCAAGGCCCGCAGTGCTCACGATAAGGCTATGATCATACAAGCTCTTGCTGCTTTAGAAAACGGCAACTCGCCACAAGTTTGGCTTGCGCATCTTAAACAGTAAATCTTTGACATGGTCGTTGCACCCCAAGTTATTATAACATTGCACTGGGATCGACATGTCTTTCCTCGCTATTCTCTTAGTGTTGGAAAGCCCTTGCACTCTGCCGGTCTTGCTGCCATTGCACGCAGATGGGTTTCCACACTAGTGCTTCTCTATCGCTTTAAAGTCCGTGCCTTTCTTTCAGGGTGCTGTCAGCTTGTTTGTCGTTGTAAACAGCCACAGTTCAGCCTCAGCTATCCCCCTCCGTCCACCATCGTCACGGTACAGGATGCGAGGCAAGGCACTGCACTTGAGTGATCCTTGGAGTGGACCTCAAGGAGAGCATGTCCTATTGCATGCGGGTTTGACGTCCTTCCTTACCCCACCTTATCCACGCCCCGCCCCACGAAAAAAGGCGTCGGCTGATATGGCCTCAGATCTGGGGAAGGGCCCTCCTTAGGGCTGAGCCGTACTATGCAGCCACTTCTGCATAGTGGGATAGGACCTCTACTCTCGCCTGTATTGTCGTAATAAAACAAAAAAGGGGGAACTGTGGTGAGCCGTTTCTGTGAACTGTGGCCGCCATTACAAGATGGCGCTGGTTTCCCCTGTAGTCTGTGACAAACAACTCCTTATCAGAATGAGTTGGCACGCTGTGACTTGGCACCCTGTGAGAAAAGTCCACGTGGCAGCTTCGCATTGGGGCTTGAGGTGATTTATTAAGGCTGGGAGGGGCATCCGGGGGAGAGAAGAAAAAGTATCAAGGACCTGAATAAACTGCTGAGAGAAGATTCCTGAGTTGCGTCTTCCTTGCGGGCAAGGGGTCGCGACAGTCACCCTCCACTTTTCCTGGTGTTTCTTGCTGCTTCACTGGGAGTTTCCTATTTGCTTCATGAAATACAAGGAGTTCAACTGGGACACAGTGCTGGAGGGAGTTCTGTCACGTGTGCTGACTCAGGGTCCTAGGAGAATGCACCAACCAGGCTTCTATCCCACAGAGCTTGCCCCCTTGACCATAGCAACCTGATTCTGAACATTGCCCGGAAAACTCTCCATATAACAAGTCGCCTTTACATATAAGGTTCTGCTGGCTGCACCGTGTCAGTCACAAGCCATGTGGAAGCCAATGGCAGATCCACATGGCCCCACCACAGATGTTTTATCACACACCTGCACACCACTGCTCTAGGCCCACTAATCAGCAGGCTCCAACTTACTGGCATCTCTGTTCTACACCATTTTCATGAAACCCAGTCAATCAAGGCACTGTCTGGTACACTCATGATCAGCAACAGGACATCCAAAGGTTCTCCAGTGCAACCTGGTCATGGGAATTCCAAAAATTTCATGGTAATTATCAAGCCATTTTTCAAGGATGAACTTGGAGGCACTGTGGGTTTCTATTCATTCAGGAACCACTAAATGGTGAGGAAGCTCATTTCAATGAAAGCTCTGGAGAAACACTCAGAGGCAAGGCTTCCCAAGAGTGGCCTAAAGGTCACATCAAGCCAGGCCCATTGAGGTCTACAATGTGAGGTCCATGTGTGTTTTGACTCTCATTTATGGCTGCCAGGTCTTTGAGAATAAAATCATGTGATATCCTGGCTGAGAACCCCAGTGCTCTGTGGAAAGCCACCCTGGGCCAAGCAATCAGTTTCCAAGGGCAACTCTCATGCATGGCCTCCTAGAATCCCAACAGATTTCATTGCAATACTTCTCTGAGTTCAGTTCCAGAACTCAGTCTCTAAGGGGAATCACGCCAGAGATCAAGGCCAGGTGGACCAAGTAATCCCTTCCAAACACCACAGATATGACCACAATTCAAACCAAAACACTGCCACATGGCCCTCATCTTATTCCATATAGACACTCATCACAACCTCTGGCAGGAAGTTTCCATGAGGGGGGCAGCCCAAGACAGTGTCTAGAAT
Source organism: Urocitellus parryii (assembly GCF_045843805.1). Classification (NCBI taxonomy): domain Eukaryota; kingdom Metazoa; phylum Chordata; class Mammalia; order Rodentia; family Sciuridae; genus Urocitellus; species Urocitellus parryii. The sequence continues at coordinate 114,065,864 of NC_135535.1, read as the reverse complement.
AAGCTCCCTTTCCCCTCATTTGCCTAATGTCAGGGTGGTCTGGACAACCTTCCTTTGACCCAGGAGTGATCAAATACGCATGCCATTTATACTGCTCTGCTTCTCCAATTTGAGGCCGACTGACTTTTGGGTATAGATTCTTTGTGTGAATTGGAGACATGAGAAAACCCAAGAACCTATGGGCTAACCTCTGCAGGGCTTTGAAGAACTCATTTGACCCAAAGGATCCCTATTCTCACTTGATGGAGGACAGCAACTTTCCAGAGGAAGGAGAGAGACTTCATCCACAATGACTGCTCTTTTTGCCATTTTGGCTTTGGATGCACACATGGGATCTTTCTTTAATCCATCAGGTGCTGAGAATCTTAGCTGCAGCCTCACACAGGGCCAAGAGGCTGATTCACACACATCCCTTTGCACAGGAATTAAGCAAAAAGCCACAGGTGATGCCCCTTCATTTCCATTTGAAAACTGTTTACTTCAGGCCTCACAAAGGGGTGGCCTGAGGCAAAGACCTTCCTGACAGTCAGGGCAACCGAACAATAGGTAAGCAAAAGGCCCAAAGCAGGGTTTCTCCACTGACACTTTACTGGTCACACTGATATCTGAGTTATCTGAGATGCTTGCCATTCCCTTCAGTTATTCAGTACATGGCCATGTCACAGAGCTGGGAGGTGGTACATAGATAAGGCAAGCCCCACTCCATTCATAAATTGGAAAGGATGAATGCTGGAAAGTTTTCTACTAGACAGGACACGTCCATAGATTCATTCTCTTTGCCAATGTCTACAACCATGGATACAGTGGGATACACAGACATAGAAACACTCGCCTTGTCAAACGACTTACTAGAAACAGTCCACTCCAAACCAAACAAACTGCCTTTCCTACCTATTCTCATAACATGACACAAAACCATAAACTCACACCCACACCCACTAAGGCACCTCCTTCCCCCAAGTAGGTCTGTGACAATCCGGAGTGTCTTCTGACTGGTGGGCCATACAATGTTCTCCCAAAATGGCCCGTCCTCTCTCAGATCTGGCCTCCTTGGCCTACTCAATGAAGTTGTCAGGAGCCACCAGTGAGCCACTCACTACCTGCTTTCTCAGAAATGTCCCCTCTTCAGAGCTTTCCTGGCATTTGGTCATCCTCACAACAGTAGGTACCAAGAAAGACTGACTCTGTCCTTGGTAAATGCAAACAAGTCAGCCCACTGGGACTGGGACTGAAACTGGCTCTGGGTGCCTGGCTTCCTGGTTGCCATGTTCAGAGAGTTTCATCACCAAGGAAGTGAGGTGAGGTCACTTCCTTCATTAACTGAATGAGGTCAGTGCCTTGGCAACCAAATTGTCCTAACAGTTGCTTCCAAGGGTCCTATGAGATGGAGGCTGCCCCTGCTTCCTGTGACACTTTCACAAGTTAGAATGGTATATCCTCCATAGGCACCCAGGAACAGCTTTCCACACAGGCCTTGTTTGGTCCATCTTGTCTACATTAAGAAGAGAGAGGCTCATACAGACACACCCCTTCATCCTGACCAGGTTGTTTGCCATGGAAGATGACTTTTGCTCTCTCATGTCCTTCAGAGCTGCTTACACCTTCTCCAGGGATCATTTCTGCATGGACCTTTGAGCAGCAGGTGGAAGATCCCCTACATTCCTCTATTGTAAGACCAACTCTGTCCCTGCTCTCCTGAAATGTTGGATTGAGGGAACAGTGTATGGTTAGGGGTAAGAACATGTTTGATTTGGGTTAGGAATCATTCTACTGGATGAAGAATGGTATTGAGAACCTGCGAGATTTATAATAATATATACGTGAAGTATGTGTATGAAAACAAAAATCTAAGTATGCTTTGAAGCCCAGAAGGGCATTGGGCCCTTGACTGGGATACTTAGCTTTGAATTACATTCTGCACAGCTGTCTCAGATAAATTGATATACAATGGTATAAGACCTTGTACCATGGATGATTGAATGTGGAAGAGCATATCCAGTCAAAAAGGGATTGTAGGTAGGATTAGGAGGATAGTCAGTAAGTTTTGGAAGAAGAGTGAGTATAACATTTGGACCAAAAGTTCTTTAGCAGTAGGGTTTCAGTTAGAGAGTAGATGTAAATGTCAGCACATGTAAAGAGTCAGTCACAATAATGAATATGGGAAATTATGTAGGAAAGCAGATATCAATAGAGACATTGGGAAATCAGTCAAAGTATAAAGTGAGTGATAGGATTAGATATTTTCAACAGGGTTGAGGTTGAATATGTAATCTTAGGACGAAGCAACTGTGTAGTCACCAATAGGATTGACATTTGAGAGCATTAGGCCCCTTGACAAGGATGTTTTTAGTAATCCATGCTCACTTTCCATTTAGACTTTGGTACAATCATAAGTGTGAACTTTGCATTATGTGTCCAGAATATCACTGTGATAAAATGTATATGTAGATCAGGTGACATGAGTATTTCTTCCACTATTTCTGGGAGCAATATCTTGAAGACGTATTGATTAGTATTTGGGGGCACCAATAGGTGTACCCTGTGTCTATGAATATAGAGATAATGCATGAATAGACCATACTGTGAATAAATAATATAACTGGTTCCAATTTACATAATGGATTGAACTGATACCTGAAAATATATAGGAAATCTAATATTGATACACAATCATTCATTCCAACCAGTTATATATCTAATGGTATTATTAGGGTTCTGGTTTACCATGAGTGCTGTGTGAGATTTGCTTGAAAAGTGATTATGGAAATCGAAAATAATGTGTTTGGAAAGAAGTCTCATGAAAAGACCAGTCCAGAAATATACAGGAGTACATGTGTTCTGGAGCAGGAAGTGATTGAAAGTGAATGAAATGCCTGGAATTTTGTGAACTTGTGGATGAAATATATATCCTATGATGTGCATCAACTGAAGAAATAGTGATGTACCAGTGTCAAAAAGAAAAACATCAAAATACACATCATGTATCATAGGAATGTACTTGCATTGATGCTAAACTCGGTCAGTTACTGTAGAAATGTTAGGATTTCTAAGCACCATTCACTAGGAAACAAATGTGTATTTCAGGTGGATGAATATTTCTGAGAATAATCTTTTGAAAAGATGATTATAAATTAACATACATGATCATGAATGAATTTAGGGAGTGTATAATAAGACACATATATTTCATACTTTGAAAAATCTGGAGAGTGTGTGTGTGTGTATATATATATATATATATATATATATATATATATATATATACACACACACACACTCTCTCTTTCTCTCCATGCTGGTCCTGACCCGCCCGCCAGTGGCTTGCAGGTTCGCCCGCTGCCAGGACTTTAAGAATAAAATCATGTGATATCCTGGCTGAGATTCCCAGTGCTCTGTGGAAAGCCACCCTGGGCCTAGATCTCAGTTTCCAAGGGCAACTCGCATGCGTGGACTCCTAAAATCCTGACACAATTCATGGCAATACTTCTCTGAGTTCAGTTCCAGAACTCAGTCTCTAAGGGGAATCAAGCCAGGGTTCACGACCAGGTGGACCAAGTCATCCCTTCCAACCGCCACAGAAATGACCACAATTCAAACGAAAACACTGCCACATGGCCCTCATCTTCTTCCATATAGGCACTCATCATAACCTCTGCCTGGAGGTTTCCATGAGGGGGGCAGCCCAAGACAGTGTCTAGAATAAGCTCCCTTGCCCCTCATTTGCCCAATGTCAGGGTGGCCTGGACACCCTTCCTGTGAACCAGGAGTGATCAAATACGCCTGCCATTAATACTGCTCTGCTTCTCCAATTTGAGGCCTACTGACTTTTGGGTATAGATTCTTTGTGTGAATTGGAGACATGAGAAAACCCAAGAACCTATGGGCTAGCCTCTGCTGGGCTTTGAAGAACTCATTTGACCCAAAGGATCCCTATTCTCACTTGATGGAGGTCAGGAACTTTCCAGAGGAAGGAGAGAGACTTCATCCACAATGACTGCTCTTTTTGCCATTTTGGCTTTGGATGCACACGTGGGATCTTTCTTTAATCCATCAGGTGCTGAGAATCTAAGCCACAGCCTCACACAGGGCCAAGAGGCTGATTCATACACATCCCTTTGCACAGGAATTAAGCAAAAGCCACAGGTGATGCCCCTTCATTTCCATTTGAAAACTGTTTACTTCAGGCTTCACAAAGGGGTGGCCTGAGGCAAAGACCTTCCTGACAGTCAGGGCAACAAAACAATAGGTAAGCAAAAGGCCCAAAGCAGGGTTTCTCCACTGACACTTTACTGGTCACACTGATATCTTAGTTTTCTGAGATGCTTGCCATTCCCTTCAGTTTTCCAGTACATGGCCATGTCACAGTGCTGGGAGGTGGTACATATCTTGGACACAAAACCATGAGCCTATTCTGGAGAGTGGCCAGAATTCAGGAAGAAAACAGGAACTTAGCAAGATAGTAGGGGTTGCCCATAGATAAGGCAAGCCCCAGTCCATTCATAAATCGGAAAGTATGAATGCTGGAAAGTTTTCTACTAGACAGGACACATCCATTGATTCATTCTCTTTTCCAATGTCTACAACCAGGGATACAGTGGGATACACAGACATGGAAACACTCGCCTTGTCAAACGACTTACTAGAAACAGTCCACTCCAAACCAAACAAACTGCCTTTCCTACCTATTCTCAGAACATGAGAGAAAGCCATAAACTCACACCCACACTCACTAAGGCACCTCCTTCCCCCAAGTAGGTCTGTGATTATCCGGAGTGTCTTCTAACTGGTGGGCCATACAATTTTCCCACAAAATGGCCCATCCTCTCTCAGATCTGGCCTCCTTGGCCTACTCAATGAAGTTGTCAGGAGCCACCCGTGAGCCACTCACTACCTTCTTTCTCAGAAAAGTCCCCTCTTCAGAGCTTTCCTGGCATTTGATCATCCTCACATCAGTAGGTACCAAGAAAGACTGACTCTGTCCTTGGTAAATGCAAACAAGTGAGCCCACTGGGACTGGGACTGAAACTGGCTCTGGGTGCCTGGCTTCCTGGTTGCCAAGTTCAGAGAGTTCCATCACAAAAGAAGTGAGGTGAGGTCACTTCCTTCAGGAAGTGAATGAGGTCACTGCCTTGGCAACCAAATTATCCTAACAGTTGCTTCCAAGGGTCCTATGAGATGGAGGCTGCCCCTGCTTCCTGTGACACTTTCACAAGTTAGAATGGTATATCCTCCATAGGCACCCAGGAACAGCTTTCCACACAGGCCTGGTTTGGTCCATCTTGTCTACATTAAGAAGAGAGAGGTTCATACAGACACAACCCTTCATCCTGACCAGGTTGTTTGCCATGGAAGATGACTTTTGCTCTCTCAGGTCCTTCAGAGCTGCCTACTTCTTCTCCAGGGATCATTTCTGCATGGACCTTTGAGTTCTCAGCAGGTGGAAGATCCCCTACATTCCTCTATTGTAAGACCAACTCTGTCCCTGCTCTTCTGTAAAGTTGGATTGAGGGAACAGTGTATGGTTAGGGGTAAGAACATGTTTGAATTGGGTTAGGAATCATTCTACTGGATGAAGAATGGTATTGGGAACCTGCGATATATATAATAATGTATAGGTGAAGTATATGTATGACAACAGAAATCTAAGTAAGCTTTGAAGCCCAGAAGGGCATTGGGCCCTTGACTGGGATACTTAGCTTTGAATTACATTCTGCACAGATGTCTCAGATAAATTGATATACAATGGCATAAGACCTTGTACCTTGGATGATTGAATGTGGAAGAGAATATCCAGTCAAAAAGGGATAGTAGGTAGGATTAGGAAGATAGTCAGTAGGTTTAGGAAGAAGAGTGAGTATACCATTTGGACCAAAAGTTCTTTAGCAGTAGGGTGTCAGTTAGAGAGTAGATGTAAATGTCAGCACATGTGAAGAGTCAGTCACAATAATGAATATGGGAAATTAGGTAGGAGAGCAGATATCAATAGAGACATTGGGAAATCAGTCAAAGTATAAAGTGAGTGATAGGATTAGATATTTTCAACAGGGTTGAGGTTGAATATGTACTCTTAGGACGAAGCAACTGTGTAGTCACCAATAGGATTGACATTTGAGAGCATTAGGCCCCTGGACAAGGATGTGTTTAGTAATCCATGCTCACTTTCCATTTAGACTTTGGTACAATCATAAGTGTGAACTTTGCATTATGTGTCCAGAATATCACTGTGATCAAATGTATATGTAGATCAGGTGACATGAGTATTTCTTCCACCATTTCTGGGAGCAATATCTTGAAGACGTGTTGATTAGTATTTGGGGGCACCAATAGGTGTACCTTGTGTCTATGAATATAGAGATAATGCATGAATAGACCATACTGTGAATAAATAGTATAACTGGTTCCAATTTACATAATGGATTGAACTGATACCTGAAAATATATAGGAAATCTAATATTGATACACAATCATTCATTCCAACCAGTTATATATCTAATGGTAATATTAGGGTTCTGGTTTACCATGAAGGCTGTGTGAGATTTGCTTGAAAAGTGATTATGGAAATCGAAAATAATGTGTTTGGAAAGAAGTCTCATGAAAAGGCCAGTCCAGAAATATACAGGAGTACATGTGTTCTGAAGCAGGAAGTGATTGAAAGTGAACCAAATGCCTGTAAATTTGTGAACTTGTGGATGAAATATATATCCTATGATGTGCATCAACTGAAGAAATAGTGATGTACCAGTGTCGAAAAAAAAGAAACGTCAAAATACACATCATGTATCATAGGAATCTACTTGCATTGATGCTAAACTCGGTCAGTTACTGTAGAAATATTAGGATTTCTAAGGACCATTCACAAGGAAACAAATGTGTATTTCAGGTGGATGAATATTTCTGAGAATAATCTTTGGAAAAGATGATTATAAATCCACATACATGAACATGAATGAATTTAGGGAGTGTATAATAAGACACATATACTTCATACTTTGAAAAATCTGGAGAGAGAGACTGTGTGTGTGCGTGTGTGTGTGTGTGTGTTTGTGTATATATATATATATATATATATATATATACATACATTCAAACAATACAAACACACAGAGACTTTAAAAAGTCGAAATATATATGCCAATCAAAATTCATCCTGAAATATGTATCATCCACAGATCCAAAAATATTTAATTTACTGAACATGGATTTATGTATCATGTTGTTCAAGTAGAAAGCTCACCCATAGGTTGAATTTTCAGTTCCAACAGCATTTAGGAGGAGTGATCTCTTCTCACAATTTGTATCTGCCATGTCAGCCTCCTCACAAGAATGTACGTGGGATACCAGGTAGGATTCTATATGTGCATGTAAAAATACATGTGCTGAATAGGCTACAGAGAAAGGGAGACAGGAATTCACATACTTGTTAACTTTACAAACACATGGAGAACTACTTCTCTTAAATTGGACTAGATTTATAACACCTAGCCTTTATAATGCCAAAGGAAAGTCCAATTATACACCATGCCTCCTCTGAACTGCATGTATTGCTATTCTGTTTGTGTTATTTTCCTCCATCATATCAGGATTGGTAATCAGAGTCTAGGAGGGTATGGGTTAGTGTCAGGGATTCAGTATTTTGAATGGAAAATAGGAAAATGAATCCAATGTGTATGCAATTCTGTGCTACACAAAAATCTTCCCACTCTCATCAAGAACAATGCCTTGACATTACCTTTGCCCCAAGTAAGACACGATTCGAAGCGAAGAGTTAGAAAATCTGTGAATACATATATACAATGGAAAATGCTCAGGAGTTCACAACCTTGGAGGTGGTAGAGGAGTTTCCATAAGTAAGGGACAGGATAAACACTCCCCAAACATGGAGCTCTGCTGGCCTAAAGACTTCTTGGGAAACTGCCTCTGAGGTTGGACCCTTGAAATATATGTTGTTGTCAGGAGCTTTATCTTCCTTTGTAGTGAGACCATCAAAGCTTGGTCTGCATCTATGTGGCCTGGAGGACATGGTTTCTGATTTTCCAATGAACATGAGGCAGCAGTGCTGAATTCTCTCTTTGTAGGTCAACTGTGGCCACTGGGGTCTAAGTGTTTCCCCGTGTGGACTGTGAGGCCATTTGGTCATCCTCCACTTTTCCTGGTGTTTCTTGCTGCTTCACTGGGAGTTTCCTATTTGCTTCATGAAATACAAGGAGTTCAACTGGGACACAGTGCTGGAGGGAGTTCTGTCACGTGTGCTGACTCAGGGTCCTAGGAGAATGCACCAACCAGGCTTCGATCCCACAGAGCTTGCCCCCTTGACCTTAGCAACCTGATTCTGAACATTGCCCGGAAACCTCTCCATAGAACAAGATGCCTTTACCTATAAGGGTCTGCTGGCTGCACCGTGTCAGTCACAAGCCATGTGGAAGCCAATGGAAGATCCACATGGCCCCACCACAGATGTTTTATCACACACCTGCACACCACTGCTCTAGGCCCACTAATCAGCAGGCTCCAACTTACTGGCATCTCTGTTCTACACCATTTTCATGAAACCCAGTCAATCAAGGCACTGTCTGGTACACTCATGATCAGCAACACGACATCCAAAGGTTCTCCAGTGCCACGTGGTCATGGGAATTTCAAAAATTTCATGGTATTTATCAAGCCATTTCTCAAGGATGAACTTGGAGGCACTGTGGGTTTCTATTCATTCAGGAACCACTAAATGGTGAGGAAGCTCATTTCAATGAAAGCTCTGGAGAAACACTCAGAGGCAAGGCTTCCCAAGAGTGGCCAAAAGGTCACATCAAGCCAGGCCCATTGAGGTCTACAATGTGAGGTCCCTGTGTGTTTTGACTCTCAATTATGGCTGCCAGGTCTTTAAGAATAAAATCATGTGATATCCTGGCTGAGATTCCCAGTGCTCTGTGGAAAGCCACCCTGGGCCTAGATCTCAGTTTCCAAGGGCAACTCTCATGCGTGGCCTCCTAAAATCCCAACACAATTCATGGCAATACTTCTCTGAGTTCAGTACCAGAACTCAGTCTCTAAGGGGAATCACGCCAGAGTTCAAGCCCAGGTGGACACAGTCATCCCTTCCAACTGCCACAGAAATGACCACAATTCCAACCAAAACACTGCCACATGGCCCTCATCTTCTTCCATATAGACACTCATCATAACCTCTGGCTGGAGGTTTCCATGAGGGGGCAGCCCAAGACAGTGTCTAGAATAAGCTCCCTTGCCCTTCATTTGCCTAATGTCAGGGTGGCCTGTGAACCAGGAGTGATCAAATATGCCTGCCATTAATACTGCTCTGCTTCTCCAAATTGAGGACTACTGACTTTCGGGTATAGATTCTTTCTGTGAATTGGAGACATGAGAAAAACCAAGAACCTATGGGATAGCCTCTGCAGGGCTTTGAAGAACTCATTTGACCCAAAGGATCCCTATTCTCACTTGATGGAGGTCAGGAACTTTCCAGAGGAAAGCGAGAGGCTTCATCCACAATGACTGCTCTTTTTGCCATTTTGGCTTTGGATGCACACATGGGATCTTTCTTTAATCCATCAGGTGCTGAGAATCTAAGCCACAGCCTCACACAGGGCCAAGAGGCTGATTCACACACATCCTTTTGCAAAGGAATTAAGCAAAAAGCCACAGGTGATGCCCCTTCATTTCCATTTGAAAACTGTTTACTTCAGGCTTCACAAAGGGTAGCCTGAGGCGAAGACCTTCCTGACATTCAGGGCAACAGAACAATAGGTAAGCAAAAGGCCCAAAGCAGGGTTTCTCCACTGACACTTTACTGGTCACACTGATATCTGAGTTTTCTGAGATGCTTGCCATTCCCTTCAGTTATCTAGTACACGGCCATGTCACAGAGCTGGGAGGTGGTACATATCTTGGACACAAAACCATGAGCCAATTCTGGAGAGTGGCCAGAATTCAGGAAGAAAACAGGAACTTAGCAAGATAGTAGGTGTTGCCCATAGATAAGGCAAGCCCCAGTCCATTCATAAATTGGAAAGGATGAATGCTGGAAAGTTTTCTACTAGACAGGACGCATCCATTGATTCATTCTCTTTTCCAATGTCTACAACCAGGGATACAGTGGGATACACAGACATAGAAACACTCGCCTTGTCAAATGACTTACTAGAAACAGTCCACTCCAAACCAAACAAACTGCCTTTCCTACCTATTCTCAGAACATGAGACAAAACCATAAACTCACACCCACACCCACTAAGGCACCTCCTTCCCCCAAGTAGGTCTGTGACTATCTGGAGTGTCTTCTGACTGGTGGGCCATACAATGTTCCCCCAAAATGGCCCGTCCTCTCTCAGATCTGGCCTCCTTGGCCTACTCAATGAAGTTGTCAGGAGCCACCAGTGAGCCACTCACTACCTGCTTTCTCAGAAAAGTCCCCTCTTCAGAGCTTTCCTGGCATTTGGTCATCCTCACATCAGTAGGTACCAAGAAAGACTGACTCTCTCCTTGGTAAATGCAAACAAGTCAGCCCACTGGGACTGGGACTGAAACTGGCTCTGGGTGCCTGGCTTCCTGGTTGCCAAGTTCAAAGAGTTCCATCACAAAAGAAGTGAGGTGAGGTCACTTCCTTCAGGAACTGAATGAGGTCACTGCCTTGGCAACCAAATTGTCCTAACAGTTGCTTCCAAGGGTCCTATGAGATGGAGGCTGCCCCTGCTTCCTGTGACACTTTCACAAGTTAGAATGGTATATCCTCCATAGGCACCCAGGAACAGCTTTCCACACAGGCCTGGTTTGGTCCATCTTGTCTACATTAAGAAGAGAGAGGTTCATACAGACACAACCCTTCATCCTGACCAGGTTGTTTGCCATGGAAGATGACTTTTGCTCTCTCAGGTCCTTCAGAGCTGCCTACTTCTTCTCCAGGGATCATTTCTGCATGGACCTTTGAGTTCTCAGCAGGTGGAAGATCCCCTACATTCCTCTATTGTAAGACCAACTCTGTCCCTGCTCTTCTGTAAAGTTGGATTGAGGGAACAGTGTATGGTTAGGGGTAAGAACATGTTTGAATTGGGTTAGGAATCATTCTACTGGATGAAGAATGGTATTGGGAACCTGCGATATATATAATAATGTATAGGTGAAGTATATGTATGACAACAGAAATCTAAGTAAGCTTTGAAGCCCAGAAGGGCATTGGGCCCTTGACTGGGATACTTAGCTTTGAATTACATTCTGCACAGATGTCTCAGATAAATTGATATACAATGGCATAAGACCTTGTACCTTGGATGATTGAATGTGGAAGAGAATATCCAGTCAAAAAGGGATAGTAGGTAGGATTAGGAAGATAGTCAGTAGGTTTAGGAAGAAGAGTGAGTATACCATTTGGACCAAAAGTTCTTTAGCAGTAGGGTGTCAGTTAGAGAGTAGATGTAAATGTCAGCACATGTGAAGAGTCAGTCACAATAATGAATATGGGAAATTAGGTAGGAGAGCAGATATCAATAGAGACATTGGGAAATCAGTCAAAGTATAAAGTGAGTGATAGGATTAGATATTTTCAACAGGGTTGAGGTTGAATATGTACTCTTAGGACGAAGCAACTGTGTAGTCACCAATAGGATTGACATTTGAGAGCATTAGGCCCCTGGACAAGGATGTGTTTAGTAATCCATGCTCACTTTCCATTTAGACTTTGGTACAATCATAAGTGTGAACTTTGCATTATGTGTCCAGAATATCACTGTGATCAAATGTATATGTAGATCAGGTGACATGAGTATTTCTTCCACCATTTCTGGGAGCAATATCTTGAAGACGTGTTGATTAGTATTTGGGGGCACCAATAGGTGTACCTTGTGTCTATGAATATAGAGATAATGCATGAATAGACCATACTGTGAATAAATAGTATAACTGGTTCCAATTTACATAATGGATTGAACTGATACCTGAAAATATATAGGAAATCTAATATTGATACACAATCATTCATTCCAACCAGTTATATATCTAATGGTAATATTAGGGTTCTGGTTTACCATGAAGGCTGTGTGAGATTTGCTTGAAAAGTGATTATGGAAATCGAAAATAATGTGTTTGGAAAGAAGTCTCATGAAAAGGCCAGTCCAGAAATATACAGGAGTACATGTGTTCTGAAGCAGGAAGTGATTGAAAGTGAACCAAATGCCTGTAAATTTGTGAACTTGTGGATGAAATATATATCCTATGATGTGCATCAACTGAAGAAATAGTGATGTACCAGTGTCGAAAAAAAAGAAACGTCAAAATACACATCATGTATCATAGGAATCTACTTGCATTGATGCTAAACTCGGTCAGTTACTGTAGAAATATTAGGATTTCTAAGGACCATTCACTAGGAAACAAATGTGTATTTCAGGTGGATGAATATTTCTGAGAATAATCTTTGGAAAAGATGATTATAAATCCACATACATGAACATGAATGAATTTAGGGAGTGTATAATAAGACACATATACTTCATACTTTGAAAAATCTGGAGAGAGAGACTGTGTGTGTGCGTGTGTGTGTGTGTGTGTTTGTGTATATATATATATATATATATATATATATATATATATATATATACATACATTCAAACAATACAAACACACAGAGACTTTAAAAAGTCGAAATATATATGCCAATCAAAATTCATCATGAAATATGTATCATCCACAGATCCAAAAATATTTAATTTACTGAACATGGATTTATGTATCATGTTGTTCAAGTAGAAAGCTCACCCATAGGTTGAATTTTCAGTTCCAACAGCATTTAGGAGGAGTGATCTCTTCTCACAATTTGTATCTGCCATGTCAGCCTCCTCACAAGAATGTACGTGGGATACCAGGTAGGATTCTATATGTGCATGTAAAAATACATGTGCTGAATAGGCTACAGAGAAAGGGAGACAGGAATTCACATACTTGTTAACTTTACAAACACATGGAGAACTACTTCTCTTAAATTGGACTAGATTTATAACACCTAGCCTTTATAATGCCAAAGGAAAGTCCAATTATACACCATGCCTCCTCTGAACTGCATGTATTGCTATTCTGTTTGTGTTATTTTCCTCCATCATATCAGGATTGGTAATCAGAGTCTAGGAGGGTATGGGTTAGTGTCAGGGATTCAGTATTTTGAATGGAAAATAGGAAAATGAATCCAATGTGTATGCAATTCTGTGCTACACAAAAATCTTCCCACTCTCATCAAGAACAATGCCTTGACATTACCTTTGCCCCAAGTAAGACACGATTCGAAGAGAAGAGTTAGAAAATCTGTGAATACATATATACAATGGAAAATGCTCAGGAGTTCACAACCTTGGAGGTGGTAGAGGAGTTTCCATAAGTAAGGGACAGGATAAACACTCCCCAAACATGGAGCTCTGCTGGCCTAAAGACTTCTTGGGAAACTGCCTCTGAGGTTGGACCCTTGAAATATATGTTGTTGTCAGGAGCTTTATCTTCCTTTGTAGTGAGACCATCAAAGCTTGGTCTGCATCTATGTGGCCTGGAGGACATGGTTTCTGATTTTCCAATGAACATGAGGCAGCAGTGCTGAATTCTCTCTTTGTAGGTCAACTGTGGCCACTGGGGTCTAAGTGTTTCCCCGTGTGGACTGTGAGGCCATTTGGTCATCCTCCACTTTTCCTGGTGTTTCTTGCTGCTTCACTGGGAGTTTCCTATTTGCTTCATGAAATACAAGGAGTTCAACTGGGACACAGTGCTGGAGGGAGTTCTGTCACGTGTGCTGACTCAGGGTCCTAGGAGAATGCACCAACCAGGCTTCGATCCCACAGAGCTTGCCCCCTTGACCTTAGCAACCTGATTCTGAACATTGCCCGGAAACCTCTCCATAGAACAAGATGCCTTTACCTATAAGGGTCTGCTGGCTGCACCGTGTCAGTCACAAGCCATGTGGAAGCCAATGGAAGATCCACATGGCCCCACCACAGATGTTTTATCACACACCTGCACACCACTGCTCTAGGCCCACTAATCAGCAGGCTCCAACTTACTGGCATCTCTGTTCTACACCATTTTCATGAAACCCAGTCAATCAAGGCACTGTCTGGTACACTCATGATCAGCAACACGACATCCAAAGGTTCTCCAGTGCCACGTGGTCATGGGAATTTCAAAAATTTCATGGTATTTATCAAGCCATTTCTCAAGGATGAACTTGGAGGCACTGTGGGTTTCTATTCATTCAGGAACCACTAAATGGTGAGGAAGCTCATTTCAATGAAAGCTCTGGAGAAACACTCAGAGGCAAGGCTTCCCAAGAGTGGCCAAAAGGTCACATCAAGCCAGGCCCATTGAGGTCTACAATGTGAGGTCCCTGTGTGTTTTGACTCTCAATTATGGCTGCCAGGTCTTTAAGAATAAAATCATGTGATATCCTGGCTGAGATTCCCAGTGCTCTGTGGAAAGCCACCCTGGGCCTAGATCTCAGTTTCCAAGGGCAACTCTCATGCGTGGCCTCCTAAAATCCCAACACAATTCATGGCAATACTTCTCTGAGTTCAGTACCAGAACTCAGTCTCTAAGGGGAATCACGCCAGAGTTCAAGCCCAGGTGGACACAGTCATCCCTTCCAACTGCCACAGAAATGACCACAATTCCAACCAAAACACTGCCACATGGCCCTCATCTTCTTCCATATAGACACTCATCATAACCTCTGGCTGGAGGTTTCCATGAGGGGGCAGCCCAAGACAGTGTCTAGAATAAGCTCCCTTGCCCTTCATTTGCCTAATGTCAGGGTGGCCTGTGAACCAGGAGTGATCAAATATGCCTGCCATTAATACTGCTCTGCTTCTCCAAATTGAGGACTACTGACTTTCGGGTATAGATTCTTTCTGTGAATTGGAGACATGAGAAAAACCAAGAACCTATGGGATAGCCTCTGCAGGGCTTTGAAGAACTCATTTGACCCAAAGGATCCCTATTCTCACTTGATGGAGGTCAGGAACTTTCCAGAGGAAAGCGAGAGGCTTCATCCACAATGACTGCTCTTTTTGCCATTTTGGCTTTGGATGCACACATGGGATCTTTCTTTAATCCATCAGGTGCTGAGAATCTAAGCCACAGCCTCACACAGGGCCAAGAGGCTGATTCACACACATCCTTTTGCAAAGGAATTAAGCAAAAAGCCACAGGTGATGCCCCTTCATTTCCATTTGAAAACTGTTTACTTCAGGCTTCACAAAGGGTAGCCTGAGGCGAAGACCTTCCTGACATTCAGGGCAACAGAACAATAGGTAAGCAAAAGGCCCAAAGCAGGGTTTCTCCACTGACACTTTACTGGTCACACTGATATCTGAGTTTTCTGAGATGCTTGCCATTCCCTTCAGTTATCTAGTACACGGCCATGTCACAGAGCTGGGAGGTGGTACATATCTTGGACACAAAACCATGAGCCAATTCTGGAGAGTGGCCAGAATTCAGGAAGAAAACAGGAACTTAGCAAGATAGTAGGTGTTGCCCATAGATAAGGCAAGCCCCAGTCCATTCATAAATTGGAAAGGATGAATGCTGGAAAGTTTTCTACTAGACAGGACGCATCCATTGATTCATTCTCTTTTCCAATGTCTACAACCAGGGATACAGTGGGATACACAGACATAGAAACACTCGCCTTGTCAAATGACTTACTAGAAACAGTCCACTCCAAACCAAACAAACTGCCTTTCCTACCTATTCTCAGAACATGAGACAAAACCATAAACTCACACCCACACCCACTAAGGCACCTCCTTCCCCCAAGTAGGTCTGTGACTATCTGGAGTGTCTTCTGACTGGTGGGCCATACAATGTTCCCCCAAAATGGCCCGTCCTCTCTCAGATCTGGCCTCCTTGGCCTACTCAATGAAGTTGTCAGGAGCCACCAGTGAGCCACTCACTACCTGCTTTCTCAGAAAAGTCCCCTCTTCAGAGCTTTCCTGGCATTTGGTCATCCTCACATCAGTAGGTACCAAGAAAGACTGACTCTCTCCTTGGTAAATGCAAACAAGTCAGCCCACTGGGACTGGGACTGAAACTGGCTCTGGGTGCCTGGCTTCCTGGTTGCCAAGTTCAAAGAGTTCCATCACAAAAGAAGTGAGGTGAGGTCACTTCCTTCAGGAACTGAATGAGGTCACTGCCTTGGCAACCAAATTGTCCTAACAGTTGCTTCCAAGGGTCCTATGAGATGGAGGCTGCCCCTGCTTCCTGTGACACTTTCACAAGTTAGAATGGTATATCCTCCATAGGCACCCAGGAACAGCTTTCCACACAGGCCTGGTTTGGTCCATCTTGTCTACATTAAGAAGAGAGAGGTTCATACAGACACAACCCTTCATCCTGACCAGGTTGTTTGCCATGGAAGATGACTTTTGCTCTCTCAGGTCCTTCAGAGCTGCCTACTTCTTCTCCAGGGATCATTTCTGCATGGACCTTTGAGTTCTCAGCAGGTGGAAGATCCCCTACATTCCTCTATTGTAAGACCAACTCTGTCCCTGCTCTTCTGTAAAGTTGGATTGAGGGAACAGTGTATGGTTAGGGGTAAGAACATGTTTGAATTGGGTTAGGAATCATTCTACTGGATGAAGAATGGTATTGGGAACCTGCGATATATATAATAATGTATAGGTGAAGTATATGTATGACAACAGAAATCTAAGTAAGCTTTGAAGCCCAGAAGGGCATTGGGCCCTTGACTGGGATACTTAGCTTTGAATTACATTCTGCACAGATGTCTCAGATAAATTGATATACAATGGCATAAGACCTTGTACCTTGGATGATTGAATGTGGAAGAGAATATCCAGTCAAAAAGGGATAGTAGGTAGGATTAGGAAGATAGTCAGTAGGTTTAGGAAGAAGAGTGAGTATACCATTTGGACCAAAAGTTCTTTAGCAGTAGGGTGTCAGTTAGAGAGTAGATGTAAATGTCAGCACATGTGAAGAGTCAGTCACAATAATGAATATGGGAAATTAGGTAGGAGAGCAGATATCAATAGAGACATTGGGAAATCAGTCAAAGTATAAAGTGAGTGATAGGATTAGATATTTTCAACAGGGTTGAGGTTGAATATGTACTCTTAGGACGAAGCAACTGTGTAGTCACCAATAGGATTGACATTTGAGAGCATTAGGCCCCTGGACAAGGATGTGTTTAGTAATCCATGCTCACTTTCCATTTAGACTTTGGTACAATCATAAGTGTGAACTTTGCATTATGTGTCCAGAATATCACTGTGATCAAATGTATATGTAGATCAGGTGACATGAGTATTTCTTCCACCATTTCTGGGAGCAATATCTTGAAGACGTGTTGATTAGTATTTGGGGGCACCAATAGGTGTACCTTGTGTCTATGAATATAGAGATAATGCATGAATAGACCATACTGTGAATAAATAGTATAACTGGTTCCAATTTACATAATGGATTGAACTGATACCTGAAAATATATAGGAAATCTAATATTGATACACAATCATTCATTCCAACCAGTTATATATCTAATGGTAATATTAGGGTTCTGGTTTACCATGAAGGCTGTGTGAGATTTGCTTGAAAAGTGATTATGGAAATCGAAAATAATGTGTTTGGAAAGAAGTCTCATGAAAAGGCCAGTCCAGAAATATACAGGAGTACATGTGTTCTGAAGCAGGAAGTGATTGAAAGTGAACCAAATGCCTGTAAATTTGTGAACTTGTGGATGAAATATATATCCTATGATGTGCATCAACTGAAGAAATAGTGATGTACCAGTGTCGAAAAAAAAGAAACGTCAAAATACACATCATGTATCATAGGAATCTACTTGCATTGATGCTAAACTCGGTCAGTTACTGTAGAAATATTAGGATTTCTAAGGACCATTCACTAGGAAACAAATGTGTATTTCAGGTGGATGAATATTTCTGAGAATAATCTTTGGAAAAGATGATTATAAATCCACATACATGAACATGAATGAATTTAGGGAGTGTATAATAAGACACATATACTTCATACTTTGAAAAATCTGGAGAGAGAGACTGTGTGTGTGCGTGTGTGTGTGTGTGTGTTTGTGTATATATATATATATATATATATATATATATATATATATACATACATTCAAACAATACAAACACACAGAGACTTTAAAAAGTCGAAATATATATGCCAATCAAAATTCATCATGAAATATGTATCATCCACAGATCCAAAAATATTTAATTTACTGAACATGGATTTATGTATCATGTTGTTCAAGTAGAAAGCTCACCCATAGGTTGAATTTTCAGTTCCAACAGCATTTAGGAGGAGTGATCTCTTCTCACAATTTGTATCTGCCATGTCAGCCTCCTCACAAGAATGTACGTGGGATACCAGGTAGGATTCTATATGTGCATGTAAAAATACATGTGCTGAATAGGCTACAGAGAAAGGGAGACAGGAATTCACATACTTGTTAACTTTACAAACACATGGAGAACTACTTCTCTTAAATTGGACTAGATTTATAACACCTAGCCTTTATAATGCCAAAGGAAAGTCCAATTATACACCATGCCTCCTCTGAACTGCATGTATTGCTATTCTGTTTGTGTTATTTTCCTCCATCATATCAGGATTGGTAATCAGAGTCTAGGAGGGTATGGGTTAGTGTCAGGGATTCAGTATTTTGAATGGAAAATAGGAAAATGAATCCAATGTGTATGCAATTCTGTGCTACACAAAAATCTTCCCACTCTCATCAAGAACAATGCCTTGACATTACCTTTGCCCCAAGTAAGACACGATTCGAAGAGAAGAGTTAGAAAATCTGTGAATACATATATACAATGGAAAATGCTCAGGAGTTCACAACCTTGGAGGTGGTAGAGGAGTTTCCATAAGTAAGGGACAGGATAAACACTCCCCAAACATGGAGCTCTGCTGGCCTAAAGACTTCTTGGGAAACTGCCTCTGAGGTTGGACCCTTGAAATATATGTTGTTGTCAGGAGCTTTATCTTCCTTTGTAGTGAGACCATCAAAGCTTGGTCTGCATCTATGTGGCCTGGAGGACATGGTTTCTGATTTTCCAATGAACATGAGGCAGCAGTGCTGAATTCTCTCTTTGTAGGTCAACTGTGGCCACTGGGGTCTAAGTGTTTCCCCGTGTGGACTGTGAGGCCATTTGGTCATCCTCCACTTTTCCTGGTGTTTCTTGCTGCTTCACTGGGAGTTTCCTATTTGCTTCATGAAATACAAGGAGTTCAACTGGGACACAGTGCTGGAGGGAGTTCTGTCACGTGTGCTGACTCAGGGTCCTAGGAGAATGCACCAACCAGGCTTCGATCCCACAGAGCTTGCCCCCTTGACCTTAGCAACCTGATTCTGAACATTGCCCGGAAACCTCTCCATAGAACAAGATGCCTTTACCTATAAGGGTCTGCTGGCTGCACCGTGTCAGTCACAAGCCATGTGGAAGCCAATGGAAGATCCACATGGCCCCACCACAGATGTTTTATCACACACCTGCACACCACTGCTCTAGGCCCACTAATCAGCAGGCTCCAACTTACTGGCATCTCTGTTCTACACCATTTTCATGAAACCCAGTCAATCAAGGCACTGTCTGGTACACTCATGATCAGCAACACGACATCCAAAGGTTCTCCAGTGCCACGTGGTCATGGGAATTTCAAAAATTTCATGGTATTTATCAAGCCATTTCTCAAGGATGAACTTGGAGGCACTGTGGGTTTCTATTCATTCAGGAACCACTAAATGGTGAGGAAGCTCATTTCAATGAAAGCTCTGGAGAAACACTCAGAGGCAAGGCTTCCCAAGAGTGGCCAAAAGGTCACATCAAGCCAGGCCCATTGAGGTCTACAATGTGAGGTCCCTGTGTGTTTTGACTCTCAATTATGGCTGCCAGGTCTTTAAGAATAAAATCATGTGATATCCTGGCTGAGATTCCCAGTGCTCTGTGGAAAGCCACCCTGGGCCTAGATCTCAGTTTCCAAGGGCAACTCTCATGCGTGGCCTCCTAAAATCCCAACACAATTCATGGCAATACTTCTCTGAGTTCAGTACCAGAACTCAGTCTCTAAGGGGAATCACGCCAGAGTTCAAGCCCAGGTGGACACAGTCATCCCTTCCAACTGCCACAGAAATGACCACAATTCCAACCAAAACACTGCCACATGGCCCTCATCTTCTTCCATATAGACACTCATCATAACCTCTGGCTGGAGGTTTCCATGAGGGGGCAGCCCAAGACAGTGTCTAGAATAAGCTCCCTTGCCCTTCATTTGCCTAATGTCAGGGTGGCCTGTGAACCAGGAGTGATCAAATATGCCTGCCATTAATACTGCTCTGCTTCTCCAAATTGAGGACTACTGACTTTCGGGTATAGATTCTTTCTGTGAATTGGAGACATGAGAAAAACCAAGAACCTATGGGATAGCCTCTGCAGGGCTTTGAAGAACTCATTTGACCCAAAGGATCCCTATTCTCACTTGATGGAGGTCAGGAACTTTCCAGAGGAAAGCGAGAGGCTTCATCCACAATGACTGCTCTTTTTGCCATTTTGGCTTTGGATGCACACATGGGATCTTTCTTTAATCCATCAGGTGCTGAGAATCTAAGCCACAGCCTCACACAGGGCCAAGAGGCTGATTCACACACATCCTTTTGCAAAGGAATTAAGCAAAAAGCCACAGGTGATGCCCCTTCATTTCCATTTGAAAACTGTTTACTTCAGGCTTCACAAAGGGTAGCCTGAGGCGAAGACCTTCCTGACATTCAGGGCAACAGAACAATAGGTAAGCAAAAGGCCCAAAGCAGGGTTTCTCCACTGACACTTTACTGGTCACACTGATATCTGAGTTTTCTGAGATGCTTGCCATTCCCTTCAGTTATCTAGTACACGGCCATGTCACAGAGCTGGGAGGTGGTACATATCTTGGACACAAAACCATGAGCCAATTCTGGAGAGTGGCCAGAATTCAGGAAGAAAACAGGAACTTAGCAAGATAGTAGGTGTTGCCCATAGATAAGGCAAGCCCCAGTCCATTCATAAATTGGAAAGGATGAATGCTGGAAAGTTTTCTACTAGACAGGACGCATCCATTGATTCATTCTCTTTTCCAATGTCTACAACCAGGGATACAGTGGGATACACAGACATAGAAACACTCGCCTTGTCAAATGACTTACTAGAAACAGTCCACTCCAAACCAAACAAACTGCCTTTCCTACCTATTCTCAGAACATGAGACAAAACCATAAACTCACACCCACACCCACTAAGGCACCTCCTTCCCCCAAGTAGGTCTGTGACTATCTGGAGTGTCTTCTGACTGGTGGGCCATACAATGTTCCCCCAAAATGGCCCGTCCTCTCTCAGATCTGGCCTCCTTGGCCTACTCAATGAAGTTGTCAGGAGCCACCAGTGAGCCACTCACTACCTGCTTTCTCAGAAAAGTCCCCTCTTCAGAGCTTTCCTGGCATTTGGTCATCCTCACATCAGTAGGTACCAAGAAAGACTGACTCTCTCCTTGGTAAATGCAAACAAGTCAGCCCACTGGGACTGGGACTGAAACTGGCTCTGGGTGCCTGGCTTCCTGGTTGCCAAGTTCAAAGAGTTCCATCACAAAAGAAGTGAGGTGAGGTCACTTCCTTCAGGAACTGAATGAGGTCACTGCCTTGGCAACCAAATTGTCCTAACAGTTGCTTCCAAGGGTCCTATGAGATGGAGGCTGCCCCTGCTTCCTGTGACACTTTCACAAGTTAGAATGGTATATCCTCCATAGGCACCCAGGAACAGCTTTCCACACAGGCCTGGTTTGGTCCATCTTGTCTACATTAAGAAGAGAGAGGTTCATACAGACACAACCCTTCATCCTGACCAGGTTGTTTGCCATGGAAGATGACTTTTGCTCTCTCAGGTCCTTCAGAGCTGCCTACTTCTTCTCCAGGGATCATTTCTGCATGGACCTTTGAGTTCTCAGCAGGTGGAAGATCCCCTACATTCCTCTATTGTAAGACCAACTCTGTCCCTGCTCTTCTGTAAAGTTGGATTGAGGGAACAGTGTATGGTTAGGGGTAAGAACATGTTTGAATTGGGTTAGGAATCATTCTACTGGATGAAGAATGGTATTGGGAACCTGCGATATATATAATAATGTATAGGTGAAGTATATGTATGACAACAGAAATCTAAGTAAGCTTTGAAGCCCAGAAGGGCATTGGGCCCTTGACTGGGATACTTAGCTTTGAATTACATTCTGCACAGATGTCTCAGATAAATTGATATACAATGGCATAAGACCTTGTACCTTGGATGATTGAATGTGGAAGAGAATATCCAGTCAAAAAGGGATAGTAGGTAGGATTAGGAAGATAGTCAGTAGGTTTAGGAAGAAGAGTGAGTATACCATTTGGACCAAAAGTTCTTTAGCAGTAGGGTGTCAGTTAGAGAGTAGATGTAAATGTCAGCACATGTGAAGAGTCAGTCACAATAATGAATATGGGAAATTAGGTAGGAGAGCAGATATCAATAGAGACATTGGGAAATCAGTCAAAGTATAAAGTGAGTGATAGGATTAGATATTTTCAACAGGGTTGAGGTTGAATATGTACTCTTAGGACGAAGCAACTGTGTAGTCACCAATAGGATTGACATTTGAGAGCATTAGGCCCCTGGACAAGGATGTGTTTAGTAATCCATGCTCACTTTCCATTTAGACTTTGGTACAATCATAAGTGTGAACTTTGCATTATGTGTCCAGAATATCACTGTGATCAAATGTATATGTAGATCAGGTGACATGAGTATTTCTTCCACCATTTCTGGGAGCAATATCTTGAAGACGTGTTGATTAGTATTTGGGGGCACCAATAGGTGTACCTTGTGTCTATGAATATAGAGATAATGCATGAATAGACCATACTGTGAATAAATAGTATAACTGGTTCCAATTTACATAATGGATTGAACTGATACCTGAAAATATATAGGAAATCTAATATTGATACACAATCATTCATTCCAACCAGTTATATATCTAATGGTAATATTAGGGTTCTGGTTTACCATGAAGGCTGTGTGAGATTTGCTTGAAAAGTGATTATGGAAATCGAAAATAATGTGTTTGGAAAGAAGTCTCATGAAAAGGCCAGTCCAGAAATATACAGGAGTACATGTGTTCTGAAGCAGGAAGTGATTGAAAGTGAACCAAATGCCTGTAAATTTGTGAACTTGTGGATGAAATATATATCCTATGATGTGCATCAACTGAAGAAATAGTGATGTACCAGTGTCGAAAAAAAAGAAACGTCAAAATACACATCATGTATCATAGGAATCTACTTGCATTGATGCTAAACTCGGTCAGTTACTGTAGAAATATTAGGATTTCTAAGGACCATTCACTAGGAAACAAATGTGTATTTCAGGTGGATGAATATTTCTGAGAATAATCTTTGGAAAAGATGATTATAAATCCACATACATGAACATGAATGAATTTAGGGAGTGTATAATAAGACACATATACTTCATACTTTGAAAAATCTGGAGAGAGAGACTGTGTGTGTGCGTGTGTGTGTGTGTGTGTTTGTGTATATATATATATTATATATATATATATATATATATATATACATACATTCAAACAATACAAACACACAGAGACTTTAAAAAGTCGAAATATATATGCCAATCAAAATTCATCATGAAATATGTATCATCCACAGATCCAAAAATATTTAATTTACTGAACATGGATTTATGTATCATGTTGTTCAAGTAGAAAGCTCACCCATAGGTTGAATTTTCAGTTCCAACAGCATTTAGGAGGAGTGATCTCTTCTCACAATTTGTATCTGCCATGTCAGCCTCCTCACAAGAATGTACGTGGGATACCAGGTAGGATTCTATATGTGCATGTAAAAATACATGTGCTGAATAGGCTACAGAGAAAGGGAGACAGGAATTCACATACTTGTTAACTTTACAAACACATGGAGAACTACTTCTCTTAAATTGGACTAGATTTATAACACCTAGCCTTTATAATGCCAAAGGAAAGTCCAATTATACACCATGCCTCCTCTGAACTGCATGTATTGCTATTCTGTTTGTGTTATTTTCCTCCATCATATCAGGATTGGTAATCAGAGTCTAGGAGGGTATGGGTTAGTGTCAGGGATTCAGTATTTTGAATGGAAAATAGGAAAATGAATCCAATGTGTATGCAATTCTGTGCTACACAAAAATCTTCCCACTCTCATCAAGAACAATGCCTTGACATTACCTTTGCCCCAAGTAAGACACGATTCGAAGAGAAGAGTTTAGAAAATCTGTGAATACATATATACAATGGAAAATGCTCAGGAGTTCACAACCTTGGAGGTGGTAGAGGAGTTTCCATAAGTAAGGGACAGGATAAACACTCCCCAAACATGGAGCTCTGCTGGCCTAAAGACTTCTTGGGAAACTGCCTCTGAGGTTGGACCCTTGAAATATATGTTGTTGTCAGGAGCTTTATCTTCCTTTGTAGTGAGACCATCAAAGCTTGGTCTGCATCTATGTGGCCTGGAGGACATGGTTTCTGATTTTCCAATGAACATGAGGCAGCAGTGCTGAATTCTCTCTTTGTAGGTCAACTGTGGCCACTGGGGTCTAAGTGTTTCCCCGTGTGGACTGTGAGGCCATTTGGTCATCCTCCACTTTTCCTGGTGTTTCTTGCTGCTTCACTGGGAGTTTCCTATTTGCTTCATGAAATACAAGGAGTTCAACTGGGACACAGTGCTGGAGGGAGTTCTGTCACGTGTGCTGACTCAGGGTCCTAGGAGAATGCACCAACCAGGCTTCGATCCCACAGAGCTTGCCCCCTTGACCTTAGCAACCTGATTCTGAACATTGCCCGGAAACCTCTCCATAGAACAAGATGCCTTTACCTATAAGGGTCTGCTGGCTGCACCGTGTCAGTCACAAGCCATGTGGAAGCCAATGGAAGATCCACATGGCCCCACCACAGATGTTTTATCACACACCTGCACACCACTGCTCTAGGCCCACTAATCAGCAGGCTCCAACTTACTGGCATCTCTGTTCTACACCATTTTCATGAAACCCAGTCAATCAAGGCACTGTCTGGTACACTCATGATCAGCAACACGACATCCAAAGGTTCTCCAGTGCCACGTGGTCATGGGAATTTCAAAAATTTCATGGTATTTATCAAGCCATTTCTCAAGGATGAACTTGGAGGCACTGTGGGTTTCTATTCATTCAGGAACCACTAAATGGTGAGGAAGCTCATTTCAATGAAAGCTCTGGAGAAACACTCAGAGGCAAGGCTTCCCAAGAGTGGCCAAAAGGTCACATCAAGCCAGGCCCATTGAGGTCTACAATGTGAGGTCCCTGTGTGTTTTGACTCTCAATTATGGCTGCCAGGTCTTTAAGAATAAAATCATGTGATATCCTGGCTGAGATTCCCAGTGCTCTGTGGAAAGCCACCCTGGGCCTAGATCTCAGTTTCCAAGGGCAACTCTCATGCGTGGCCTCCTAAAATCCCAACACAATTCATGGCAATACTTCTCTGAGTTCAGTACCAGAACTCAGTCTCTAAGGGGAATCACGCCAGAGTTCAAGCCCAGGTGGACACAGTCATCCCTTCCAACTGCCACAGAAATGACCACAATTCCAACCAAAACACTGCCACATGGCCCTCATCTTCTTCCATATAGACACTCATCATAACCTCTGGCTGGAGGTTTCCATGAGGGGGCAGCCCAAGACAGTGTCTAGAATAAGCTCCCTTGCCCTTCATTTGCCTAATGTCAGGGTGGCCTGTGAACCAGGAGTGATCAAATATGCCTGCCATTAATACTGCTCTGCTTCTCCAAATTGAGGACTACTGACTTTCGGGTATAGATTCTTTCTGTGAATTGGAGACATGAGAAAAACCAAGAACCTATGGGATAGCCTCTGCAGGGCTTTGAAGAACTCATTTGACCCAAAGGATCCCTATTCTCACTTGATGGAGGTCAGGAACTTTCCAGAGGAAAGCGAGAGGCTTCATCCACAATGACTGCTCTTTTTGCCATTTTGGCTTTGGATGCACACATGGGATCTTTCTTTAATCCATCAGGTGCTGAGAATCTAAGCCACAGCCTCACACAGGGCCAAGAGGCTGATTCACACACATCCTTTTGCAAAGGAATTAAGCAAAAAGCCACAGGTGATGCCCCTTCATTTCCATTTGAAAACTGTTTACTTCAGGCTTCACAAAGGGTAGCCTGAGGCGAAGACCTTCCTGACATTCAGGGCAACAGAACAATAGGTAAGCAAAAGGCCCAAAGCAGGGTTTCTCCACTGACACTTTACTGGTCACACTGATATCTGAGTTTTCTGAGATGCTTGCCATTCCCTTCAGTTATCTAGTACACGGCCATGTCACAGAGCTGGGAGGTGGTACATATCTTGGACACAAAACCATGAGCCAATTCTGGAGAGTGGCCAGAATTCAGGAAGAAAACAGGAACTTAGCAAGATAGTAGGTGTTGCCCATAGATAAGGCAAGCCCCAGTCCATTCATAAATTGGAAAGGATGAATGCTGGAAAGTTTTCTACTAGACAGGACGCATCCATTGATTCATTCTCTTTTCCAATGTCTACAACCAGGGATACAGTGGGATACACAGACATAGAAACACTCGCCTTGTCAAATGACTTACTAGAAACAGTCCACTCCAAACCAAACAAACTGCCTTTCCTACCTATTCTCAGAACATGAGACAAAACCATAAACTCACACCCACACCCACTAAGGCACCTCCTTCCCCCAAGTAGGTCTGTGACTATCTGGAGTGTCTTCTGACTGGTGGGCCATACAATGTTCCCCCAAAATGGCCCGTCCTCTCTCAGATCTGGCCTCCTTGGCCTACTCAATGAAGTTGTCAGGAGCCACCAGTGAGCCACTCACTACCTGCTTTCTCAGAAAAGTCCCCTCTTCAGAGCTTTCCTGGCATTTGGTCATCCTCACATCAGTAGGTACCAAGAAAGACTGACTCTCTCCTTGGTAAATGCAAACAAGTCAGCCCACTGGGACTGGGACTGAAACTGGCTCTGGGTGCCTGGCTTCCTGGTTGCCAAGTTCAAAGAGTTCCATCACAAAAGAAGTGAGGTGAGGTCACTTCCTTCAGGAACTGAATGAGGTCACTGCCTTGGCAACCAAATTGTCCTAACAGTTGCTTCCAAGGGTCCTATGAGATGGAGGCTGCCCCTGCTTCCTGTGACACTTTCACAAGTTAGAATGGTATATCCTCCATAGGCACCCAGGAACAGCTTTCCACACAGGCCTGGTTTGGTCCATCTTGTCTACATTAAGAAGAGAGAGGTTCATACAGACACAACCCTTCATCCTGACCAGGTTGTTTGCCATGGAAGATGACTTTTGCTCTCTCAGGTCCTTCAGAGCTGCCTACTTCTTCTCCAGGGATCATTTCTGCATGGACCTTTGAGTTCTCAGCAGGTGGAAGATCCCCTACATTCCTCTATTGTAAGACCAACTCTGTCCCTGCTCTTCTGTAAAGTTGGATTGAGGGAACAGTGTATGGTTAGGGGTAAGAACATGTTTGAATTGGGTTAGGAATCATTCTACTGGATGAAGAATGGTATTGGGAACCTGCGATATATATAATAATGTATAGGTGAAGTATATGTATGACAACAGAAATCTAAGTAAGCTTTGAAGCCCAGAAGGGCATTGGGCCCTTGACTGGGATACTTAGCTTTGAATTACATTCTGCACAGATGTCTCAGATAAATTGATATACAATGGCATAAGACCTTGTACCTTGGATGATTGAATGTGGAAGAGAATATCCAGTCAAAAAGGGATAGTAGGTAGGATTAGGAAGATAGTCAGTAGGTTTAGGAAGAAGAGTGAGTATACCATTTGGACCAAAAGTTCTTTAGCAGTAGGGTGTCAGTTAGAGAGTAGATGTAAATGTCAGCACATGTGAAGAGTCAGTCACAATAATGAATATGGGAAATTAGGTAGGAGAGCAGATATCAATAGAGACATTGGGAAATCAGTCAAAGTATAAAGTGAGTGATAGGATTAGATATTTTCAACAGGGTTGAGGTTGAATATGTACTCTTAGGACGAAGCAACTGTGTAGTCACCAATAGGATTGACATTTGAGAGCATTAGGCCCCTGGACAAGGATGTGTTTAGTAATCCATGCTCACTTTCCATTTAGACTTTGGTACAATCATAAGTGTGAACTTTGCATTATGTGTCCAGAATATCACTGTGATCAAATGTATATGTAGATCAGGTGACATGAGTATTTCTTCCACCATTTCTGGGAGCAATATCTTGAAGACGTGTTGATTAGTATTTGGGGGCACCAATAGGTGTACCTTGTGTCTATGAATATAGAGATAATGCATGAATAGACCATACTGTGAATAAATAGTATAACTGGTTCCAATTTACATAATGGATTGAACTGATACCTGAAAATATATAGGAAATCTAATATTGATACACAATCATTCATTCCAACCAGTTATATATCTAATGGTAATATTAGGGTTCTGGTTTACCATGAAGGCTGTGTGAGATTTGCTTGAAAAGTGATTATGGAAATCGAAAATAATGTGTTTGGAAAGAAGTCTCATGAAAAGGCCAGTCCAGAAATATACAGGAGTACATGTGTTCTGAAGCAGGAAGTGATTGAAAGTGAACCAAATGCCTGTAAATTTGTGAACTTGTGGATGAAATATATATCCTATGATGTGCATCAACTGAAGAAATAGTGATGTACCAGTGTCGAAAAAAAAGAAACGTCAAAATACACATCATGTATCATAGGAATCTACTTGCATTGATGCTAAACTCGGTCAGTTACTGTAGAAATATTAGGATTTCTAAGGACCATTCACTAGGAAACAAATGTGTATTTCAGGTGGATGAATATTTCTGAGAATAATCTTTGGAAAAGATGATTATAAATCCACATACATGAACATGAATGAATTTAGGGAGTGTATAATAAGACACATATACTTCATACTTTGAAAAATCTGGAGAGAGAGACTGTGTGTGTGCGTGTGTGTGTGTGTGTGTTTGTGTATATATATATATATATATATATATATATATATATATACATACATTCAAACAATACAAACACACAGAGACTTTAAAAAGTCGAAATATATATGCCAATCAAAATTCATCATGAAATATGTATCATCCACAGATCCAAAAATATTTAATTTACTGAACATGGATTTATGTATCATGTTGTTCAAGTAGAAAGCTCACCCATAGGTTGAATTTTCAGTTCCAACAGCATTTAGGAGGAGTGATCTCTTCTCACAATTTGTATCTGCCATGTCAGCCTCCTCACAAGAATGTACGTGGGATACCAGGTAGGATTCTATATGTACATGTAAAAATACATGTGCTGAATAGGCTACAGAGAAAGGGAGACAGGAATTCACATACTTGTTAACTTTACAAACACATGGAGAACTACTTCTCTTAAATTGGACTAGATTTATAACACCTAGCCTTTATAATGCCAAAGGAAAGTCCAATTATACACCATGCCTCCTCTGAACTGCATGTATTGCTATTCTGTTTGTGTTATTTTCCTCCATCATATCAGGATTGGTAATCAGAGTCTAGGAGGGTATGGGTTAGTGTCAGGGATTCAGTATTTTGAATGGAAAATAGGAAAATGAATCCAATGTGTATGCAATTCTGTGCTACACAAAAATCTTCCCACTCTCATCAAGAACAATGCCTTGACATTACCTTTGCCCCAAGTAAGACACGATTCGAAGAGAAGAGTTAGAAAATCTGTGAATACATATATACAATGGAAAATGCTCAGGAGTTCACAACCTTGGAGGTGGTAGAGGAGTTTCCATAAGTAAGGGACAGGATAAACACTCCCCAAACATGGAGCTCTGCTGGCCTAAAGACTTCTTGGGAAACTGCCTCTGAGGTTGGACCCTTGAAATATATGTTGTTGTCAGGAGCTTTATCTTCCTTTGTAGTGAGACCATCAAAGCTTGGTCTGCATCTATGTGGCCTGGAGGACATGGTTTCTGATTTTCCAATGAACATGAGGCAGCAGTGCTGAATTCTCTCTTTGTAGGTCAACTGTGGCCACTGGGGTCTAAGTGTTTCCCCGTGTGGACTGTGAGGCCATTTGGTCATCCTCCACTTTTCCTGGTGTTTCTTGCTGCTTCACTGGGAGTTTCCTATTTGCTTCATGAAATACAAGGAGTTCAACTGGGACACAGTGCTGGAGGGAGTTCTGTCACGTGTGCTGACTCAGGGTCCTAGGAGAATGCACCAACCAGGCTTCTATCCCACAGAGCTTGCCCCCTTGACCATAGCAACCTGATTCTGAACATTGCCCGGAAACCTCTCCATAGAACAAGATGCCTTTACATATAAGGGTCTGCTGGCTGCACCGTGTCAGTCACAAGCCATGTGGAAGCCAATGGCAGATCCACATGGCCCCACCACAGATGTTTTATCACACACCTGCACACCACTGCTCTAGGCCCACTAATCAGCAGGCTCCAACTTACTGGCATCTCTGTTCTACACCATTTTCATGAAACCCAGTCAATCAAGGCACTGTCTGGTACACTCATGATCAGCAACAGGACATCCAAAGGTTCTCCAGTGCCACGTGGTCATGGGAATTTCAAAAATTTCATGGTATTTATCAAGCCATTTCTCAAGGATGAACTTGGAGGCACTGTGGGTTTCTATTCATTCAGGAACCACTAAATGGTGAGGAAGCTCATTTCAATGAAAGCTCTGGAGAAACACTCAGAGGCAAGGCTTCCCAAGAGTGGCCAAAAGGTCACATCAAGCCAGGCCCATTGAGGTCTACAATGTGAGGTCCCTGTGTGTTTTGACTCTCAATTATGGCTGCCAGGTCTTTAAGAATAAAATCATGTGATATCCTGGCTGAGATTCCCAGTGCTCTGTGGAAAGCCACCCTGGGCCTAGATCTCAGTTTCCAAGGGCAACTCTCATGCGTGGCCTCCTAAAATCCCAACACAATTCATGGCAATACTTCTCTGAGTTCAGTACCAGAACTCAGTCTCTAAGGGGAATCACGCCAGAGTTCAAGCCCAGGTGGACAAAGTCATCCCTTCCAACCGCCACAGAAATGACCACAATTCCAACCAAAACACTGCCACATGGCCCTCATCTTCTTCCATATAGACACTCATCATAACCTCTGGCTAGAGGTTTCCATGAGGGGGCAGCCCAAGACAGTGTCTAGAATAAGCTCCCTTGCCCCTCATTTGCCTAATGTCAGGGTGGCCTGTGAACCAGGAGTGATCAAATACGCCTGCCATTAATACTGCTCTGCTTCTCCAAATTGAGGACTACTGACTTTCGGGTATAGATTCTTTCTGTGAATTGGAGACATGAGAAAACCCAAGAACCTATGGGATAGCCTCTGCAGGGCTTTGAAGAACTCATTTGACCCAAAGGATCCCTATTCTCACTTGATGGAGGTCAGGAACTTTCCAGAGGAAAGTGAGAGGCTTCATCCACAATGACTGCTCTTTTTGCCATTTTGGCTTTGGATGCACACATGGGATCTTTCTTTAATCCATCAGGTGCTGAGAATCTAAGCCACAGCCTCACACAGGGCCAAGAGGCTGATTCACACACATCCCTTTGCAAAGGAATTAAGCAAAAAGCCACAGGTGATGCCCCTTCATTTCCATTTGAAAACTGTTTACTTCAGGCTTCACAAAGGGGTAGCCTGAGGCAAAGATCTTCCTGACATTCAGGGCAACAGAACAATAGGTAAGCAAAAGGCCCAAAGCAGGGTTTCTCCACTGACACTTTACTGGTCACACTGATATCTGAGTTTTCTGAGATGCTTGCCATTCCCTTCAGTTATCCAGTACACGGCCATGTCACAGAGCTGGGAGGTGGTACATATCTTGGACACAAAACCATGAGCCAATTCTGGAGAGTGGCCAGAATTCAGGAAGAAAACAGGAACTTAGCAAGATAGTAGGTGTTGCCCATAGATAAGGCAAGCCCCAGTCCATTCATAAATTGGAAAGGATGAATGCTGGAAAGTTTTCTACTAGACAGGACGCATCCATTGATTCATTCTCTTTTCCAGTGTCTACAACCAGGGATACAGTGGGATACACAGACATAGAAACACTCGCCTTGTCAAATGACTTACTAGAAACAGTCCACTCCAAACCAAACAAACTGCCTTTCCTACCTATTCTCAGAACATGAGACAAAACCATAAACTCACACCCACACCCACTAAGGCACCTCCTTCCCCCAAGTAGGTCTGTGACTATCTGGAGTGTCTTCTGACTGGTGGGCCATAATATGTTCCCCAAAATGGCCCGTCCTCTCTCAGATCTGGCCTCCTTGGCCTACTCAATGAAGTTGTCAGGAGCCACCAGTGAGCCACTCACTACCTGCTTTCTCAGAAAAGTCCCCTCTTCAGAGCTTTCCTGGCATTTGGTCATCCTCACATCAGTAGGTACCAAGAAAGACTGACTCTCTCCTTGGTAAATGCAAACAAGTCAGCCCACTGGGACTGGGACTGAAACTGGCTCTGGGTGCCTGGCTTCCTGGTTGCCAAGTTCAAAGAGTTCCATCACCAAGGAAGTGAGGTGAGGTCACTTCCTTCAGGAACTGAATGAGGTCACTGCCTTGGCAACCAAATTGTCCTAACAGTTGCTCCCAAGGGTCCTATGAGATGGAGGCTGCCCCTGCTTCCTGTGACACTTTCACAAGTTAGAATGGTATATCCTCCATAGGCACCCAGGAACAGCTTTCCACACAGGCCTGGTTTGGTCCATCTTGTCTACATTAAGAAGAGAGAGGCTCATACAGACACAACCCTTCATCCTGACCAGGTTGTTTGCCATGGAAGATGACTTTTGCTCTCTCATGTCCTTCAGAGCTGCCTACTTCTTCTCCAGGGATCATTTCTGCATGGACCTTTGAGTTCTCAGCAGGTGGAAGATCCCCTACATTCCTCTATTGTAAGACCAACTCTGTCCCTGCTCTTCTGTAAAGTTGGATTGAGGGAACAGTGTATGGTTAGGGGTAAGAACATGTTTGATTTGGGTTAGGAATCATTCTACTGGATGAAGAATGGTA
Organism: Urocitellus parryii; assembly: GCF_045843805.1. Classification (NCBI taxonomy): domain Eukaryota; kingdom Metazoa; phylum Chordata; class Mammalia; order Rodentia; family Sciuridae; genus Urocitellus; species Urocitellus parryii. Next base: position 114,032,653 of record NC_135535.1, on the reverse strand, counting down.
TTGGGAACCTGCGATATATATAATAATGTATAGGTGAAGTATATGTATGACAACAGAAATCTAAGTAAGCTTTGAAGCCCAGAAGGGCATTGGGCCCTTGACTGGGATACTTAGCTTTGAATTACATTCTGCACAGATGTCTCAGATAAATTGATATACAATGGCATAAGACCTTGTACCTTGGATGATTGAATGTGGAAGAGAACATCCAGTCAAAAAGGGATAGTAGGTAGGATTAGGAAGATAGTCAGTAGGTTTAGGAAGAAGAGTGAGTATACCATTTGGACCAAAAGTTCTTTAGCAGTAGGGTGTCAGTTAGAGAGTAGATGTAAATGTCAGCACATGTGAAGAGTCAGTCACAATAATGAATATGGGAAATTAGGTAGGAGAGCAGATATCAATAGAGACATTGGGAAATCAGTCAAAGTATAAAGTGAGTGATAGGATTAGATATTTTCAACAGGGTTGAGGTTGAATATGTACTCTTAGGACGAAGCAACTGTGTAGTCACCAATAGGATTGACATTTGAGAGCATTAGGCCCCTGGACAAGGATGTGTTTAGTAATCCATGCTCACTTTCCATTTAGACTTTGGTACAATCATAAGTGTGAACTTTGCATTATGTGTCCAGAATATCACTGTGATCAAATGTATATGTAGATCAGGTGACATGAGTATTTCTTCCACCATTTCTGGGAGCAATATCTTGAAGACGTGTTGATTAGTATTTGGGGGCACCAATAGGTGTACCTTGTGTCTATGAATATAGAGATAATGCATGAATAGACCATACTGTGAATAAATAGTATAACTGGTTCCAATTTACATAATGGATTGAACTGATACCTGAAAATATATAGGAAATCTAATATTGATACACAATCATTCATTCCAACCAGTTATATATCTAATGGTAATATTAGGGTTCTGGTTTACCATGAAGGCTGTGTGAGATTTGCTTGAAAAGTGATTATGGAAATCGAAAATAATGTGTTTGGAAAGAAGTCTCATGAAAAGGCCAGTCCAGAAATATACAAATGGACATGTGTTCTGAAGCAGGAAGTGATTGAAAGTGAACCAAATGCCTGTAAATTTGTGAACTTGTGGATGATATATATATCCTATGATGTGCATCAACTGAAGAAATAGTGATGTACCAGTGTCGAAAAAAAAGAAACGTCAAAATACACATCATGTATCATAGGAATCTACTTGCATTGATGTTAAACTCGGTCAGTTACTGTAGAAATATTAGGATTTCTAAGGACCATTCACTAGGAAACAAATGTGTATTTCAGGTGGATGAATATTTCTGAGAATAATCTTTGGAAAAGATGATTATAAATCCACATACATGAACATGAATGAATTTAGGGAGTGTATAATAAGACACATATATTTCATACTTTGAAAAATCTGGAGAGAGAGACTGTGTGTGTGTGTGTGTTTGTGTGTGTGTTTGTGTATATATATGTATATATATATATACATATATATATATATATATATATATATATACATTCAAACAATACAAACACACAGAGACTTTAAAAGTCGAAATATATATGCCAATAAAAATTCATCATGAAATATGTATCATCCACAGATCCAAAAATATTTAATTTACTGAACATGGATTTATGTATCATGTTGTTCAAGTAGAAAGCTCACCCATAGGTTGAATTTTCATTTCCAACAGCATTTAGGAGGAGTGATCTCTTCTCACAATTTGTATCTGCCATGTCAGCCTCCTCACAAGAATGTACGTGGGATACCAGGTAGGATTCTATATGTACATGTAAAAATACATGTGCTGAATAGGCTACAGAGAAAGGGAGACAGGAATTCACATACTTGTTAACTTTACAAACACATGGAGAACTACTTCTCTTAAATTGGACTAGATTTATAACACCTAGCCTTTATAATGCCAAAGGAAAGTCCAATTATACACCATGCCTCCTCTGAACTGCATGTATTGCTATTCTGTTTGTGTTATTTTCCTCCATCATATCAGGATTGGTAATCAGAGTCTAGGAGGGTATGGGTTAGTGTCAGGGATTCAGTATTTTGAATGGAAAATAGGAAAATGAATCCAATGTGTATGCAATTCTGTGCTACACAAAAATCTTCCCACTCTCATCAAGAACAATGCCTTGACATTACCTTTGCCCCAAGTAAGACACGATTCGAAGAGAAGAGTTAGAAAATCTGTGAATACATATATACAATGGAAAATGCTCAGGAGTTCACAACCTTGGAGGTGGTAGAGGAGTTTCCATAAGTAAGGGACAGGATAAACACTCCCCAAACATGGAGCTCTGCTGGCCTAAAGACTTCTTGGGAAACTGCCTCTGAGGTTGGACCCTTGAAATATATGTTGTTGTCAGGAGCTTTATCTTCCTTTGTAGTGAGACCATCAAAGCTTGGTCTGCATCTATGTGGCCTGGAGGACATGGTTTCTGATTTTCCAATGAACATGAGGCAGCAGTGCTGAATTCTCTCTTTGTAGGTCAACTGTGGCCACTGGGGTCTAAGTGTTTCCCCGTGTGGACTGTGAGGCCATTTGGTCATCCTCCACTTTTCCTGGTGTTTCTTGCTGCTTCACTGGGAGTTTCCTATTTGCTTCATGAAATACAAGGAGTTCAACTGGGACACAGTGCTGGAGGGAGTTCTGTCACGTGTGCTGACTCAGGGTCCTAGGAGAATGCACCAACCAGGCTTCTATCCCACAGAGCTTGCCCCCTTGACCATAGCAACCTGATTCTGAACATTGCCCGGAGACCTCTCCATAGAACAAGATGCCTTTACATATAAGGGTCTGCTGGCTGCACCGTGTCAGTCACAAGCCATGTGGAAGCCAATGGCAGATCCACATGGCCCCACCACAGATGTTTTATCACACACCTGCACACCACTGCTCTAGGCCCACTAATCAGCAGGCTCCAACTTACTGGCATCTCTGTTCTACACCATTTTCATGAAACCCAGTCAATCAAGGCACTGTCTGGTACACTCATGATCAGCAACAGGACATCCAAAGGTTCTCCAGTGCCACGTGGTCATGGGAATTTCAAAAATTTCATGGTATTTATCAAGCCATTTCTCAAGGATGAACTTGGAGGCACTGTGGGTTTCTATTCATTCAGGAACCACTAAATGGTGAGGAAGCTCATTTCAATGAAAGCTCTGGAGAAACACTCAGAGGCAAGGCTTCCCAAGAGTGGCCAAAAGGTCACATCAAGCCAGGCCCATTGAGGTCTACAATGTGAGGTCCCTGTGTGTTTTGACTCTCAATTATGGCTGCCAGGTCTTTAAGAATAAAATCATGTGATATCCTGGCTGAGATTCCCAGTGCTCTGTGGAAAGCCACCCTGGGCCTAGATCTCAGTTTCCAAGGGCAACTCTCATGCGTGGCCTCCTAAAATCCCAACACAATTCATGGCAATACTTCTCTGAGTTCAGTACCAGAACTCAGTCTCTAAGGGGAATCACGCCAGAGTTCAAGCCCAGGTGGACAAAGTCATCCCTTCCAACCGCCACAGAAATGACCACAATTCCAACCAAAACACTGCCACATGGCCCTCATCTTCTTCCATATAGACACTCATCATAACCTCTGGCTAGAGGTTTCCATGAGGGGGCAGCCCAAGACAGTGTCTAGAATAAGCTCCCTTGCCCCTCATTTGCCTAATGTCAGGGTGGCCTGTGAACCAGGAGTGATCAAATACGCCTGCCATTAATACTGCTCTGCTTCTCCAAATTGAGGACTACTGACTTTCGGGTATAGATTCTTTCTGTGAATTGGAGACATGAGAAAACCCAAGAACCTATGGGATAGCCTCTGCAGGGCTTTGAAGAACTCATTTGACCCAAAGGATCCCTATTCTCACTTGATGGAGGTCAGGAACTTTCCAGAGGAAAGTGAGAGGCTTCATCCACAATGACTGCTCTTTTTGCCATTTTGGCTTTGGATGCACACATGGGATCTTTCTTTAATCCATCAGGTGCTGAGAATCTAAGCCACAGCCTCACACAGGGCCAAGAGGCTGATTCACACACATCCCTTTGCAAAGGAATTAAGCAAAAAGCCACAGGTGATGCCCCTTCATTTCCATTTGAAAACTGTTTACTTCAGGCTTCACAAAGGGGTAGCCTGAGGCAAAGATCTTCCTGACATTCAGGGCAACAGAACAATAGGTAAGCAAAAGGCCCAAAGCAGGGTTTCTCCACTGACACTTTACTGGTCACACTGATATCTGAGTTTTCTGAGATGCTTGCCATTCCCTTCAGTTATCCAGTACACGGCCATGTCACAGAGCTGGGAGGTGGTACATATCTTGGACACAAAACCATGAGCCAATTCTGGAGAGTGGCCAGAATTCAGGAAGAAAACAGGAACTTAGCAAGATAGTAGGTGTTGCCCATAGATAAGGCAAGCCCCAGTCCATTCATAAATTGGAAAGGATGAATGCTGGAAAGTTTTCTACTAGACAGGACGCATCCATTGATTCATTCTCTTTTCCAGTGTCTACAACCAGGGATACAGTGGGATACACAGACATAGAAACACTCGCCTTGTCAAATGACTTACTAGAAACAGTCCACTCCAAACCAAACAAACTGCCTTTCCTACCTATTCTCAGAACATGAGACAAAACCATAAACTCACACCCACACCCACTAAGGCACCTCCTTCCCCCAAGTAGGTCTGTGACTATCTGGAGTGTCTTCTGACTGGTGGGCCATAATATGTTCCCCAAAATGGCCCGTCCTCTCTCAGATCTGGCCTCCTTGGCCTCCTCAATGAAGTTGTCAGGAGCCACCAGTGAGCCACTCACTACCTGCTTTCTCAGAAAAGTCCCCTCTTCAGAGCTTTCCTGGCATTTGGTCATCCTCACATCAGTAGGTACCAAGAAAGACTGACTCTCTCCTTGGTAAATGCAAACAAGTCAGCCCACTGGGACTGGGACTGAAACTGGCTCTGGGTGCCTGGCTTCCTGGTTGCCAAGTTCAAAGAGTTCCATCACCAAGGAAGTGAGGTGAGGTCACTTCCTTCAGGAACTGAATGAGGTCACTGCCTTGGCAACCAAATTGTCCTAACAGTTGCTTCCAAGGGTCCTATGAGATGGAGGCTGCCCCTGCTTCCTGTGACACTTTCACAAGTTAGAATGGTATATCCTCCATAGGCACCCAGGAACAGCTTTCCACACAGGCCTGGTTTGGTCCATCTTGTCTACATTAAGAAGAGAGAGGCTCATACAGACACAACCCTTCATCCTGACCAGGTTGTTTGCCATGGAAGATGACTTTTGCTCTCTCATGTCCTTCAGAGCTGCCTACTTCTTCTCCAGGGATCATTTCTGCATGGACCTTTGAGTTCTCAGCAGGTGGAAGATCCCCTACATTCCTCTATTGTAAGACCAACTCTGTCCCTGCTCTTCTGTAAAGTTGGATTGAGGGAACAGTGTATGGTTAGGGGTAAGAACATGTTTGATTTGGGTTAGGAATCATTCTACTGGATGAAGAATGGTATTGGGAACCTGCGATATATATAATAATGTATAGGTGAAGTATATGTATGACAACAGAAATCTAAGTAAGCTTTGAAGCCCAGAAGGGCATTGGGCCCTTGACTGGGATACTTAGCTTTGAATTACATTCTGCACAGATGTCTCAGATAAATTGATATACAATGGCATAAGACCTTGTACCTTGGATGATTGAATGTGGAAGAGAACATCCAGTCAAAAAGGGATAGTAGGTAGGATTAGGAAGATAGTCAGTAGGTTTAGGAAGAAGAGTGAGTATACCATTTGGACCAAAAGTTCTTTAGCAGTAGGGTGTCAGTTAGAGAGTAGATGTAAATGTCAGCACATGTGAAGAGTCAGTCACAATAATGAATATGGGAAATTAGGTAGGAGAGCAGATATCAATAGAGACATTGGGAAATCAGTCAAAGTATAAAGTGAGTGATAGGATTAGATATTTTCAACAGGGTTGAGGTTGAATATGTACTCTTAGGACGAAGCAACTGTGTAGTCACCAATAGGATTGACATTTGAGAGCATTAGGCCCCTGGACAAGGATGTGTTTAGTAATCCATGCTCACTTTCCATTTAGACTTTGGTACAATCATAAGTGTGAACTTTGCATTATGTGTCCAGAATATCACTGTGATCAAATGTATATGTAGATCAGGTGACATGAGTATTTCTTCCACCATTTCTGGGAGCAATATCTTGAAGACGTGTTGATTAGTATTTGGGGGCACCAATAGGTGTACCTTGTGTCTATGAATATAGAGATAATGCATGAATAGACCATACTGTGAATAAATAGTATAACTGGTTCCAATTTACATAATGGATTGAACTGATACCTGAAAATATATAGGAAATCTAATATTGATACACAATCATTCATTCCAACCAGTTATATATCTAATGGTAATATTAGGGTTCTGGTTTACCATGAAGGCTGTGTGAGATTTGCTTGAAAAGTGATTATGGAAATCGAAAATAATGTGTTTGGAAAGAAGTCTCATGAAAAGGCCAGTCCAGAAATATACAAATGGACATGTGTTCTGAAGCAGGAAGTGATTGAAAGTGAACCAAATGCCTGTAAATTTGTGAACTTGTGGATGATATATATATCCTATGATGTGCATCAACTGAAGAAATAGTGATGTACCAGTGTCGAAAAAAAAGAAACGTCAAAATACACATCATGTATCATAGGAATCTACTTGCATTGATGTTAAACTCGGTCAGTTACTGTAGAAATATTAGGATTTCTAAGGACCATTCACTAGGAAACAAATGTGTATTTCAGGTGGATGAATATTTCTGAGAATAATCTTTGGAAAAGATGATTATAAATCCACATACATGAACATGAATGAATTTAGGGAGTGTATAATAAGACACATATATTTCATACTTTGAAAAATCTGGAGAGAGAGACTGTGTGTGTGTGTGTGTTTGTGTGTGTGTTTGTGTATATATATGTATATATATATATATATATATATATATATATATATATACATTCAAACAATACAAACACACAGAGACTTTAAAAGTCGAAATATATATGCCAATAAAAATTCATCATGAAATATGTATCATCCACAGATCCAAAAATATTTAATTTACTGAACATGGATTTATGTATCATGTTGTTCAAGTAGAAAGCTCACCCATAGGTTGAATTTTCATTTCCAACAGCATTTAGGAGGAGTGATCTCTTCTCACAATTTGTATCTGCCATGTCAGCCTCCTCACAAGAATGTACGTGGGATACCAGGTAGGATTCTATATGTGCATGTAAAAATACATGTGCTGAATAGGCTACAGAGAAAGGGAGACAGGAATTCACATACTTGTTAACTTTACAAACACATGGAGAACTACTTCTCTTAAATTGGACTAGATTTATAACACCTAGCCTTTATAATGCCAAAGGAAAGTCCAATTATACACCATGCCTCCTCTGAACTGCATGTATTGCTATTCTGTTTGTGTTATTTTCCTCCATCATATCAGGATTGGTAATCAGAGTCTAGGAGGGTATGGGTTAGTGTCAGGGATTCAGTATTTTGAATGGAAAATAGGAAAATGAATCCAATGTGTATGCAATTCTGTGCTACACAAAAATCTTCCCACTCTCATCAAGAACAATGCCTTGACATTACCTTTGCCCCAAGTAAGACACGATTCGAAGAGAAGAGTTAGAAAATCTGTGAATACATATATACAATGGAAAATGCTCAGGAGTTCACAACCTTGGAGGTGGTAGAGGAGTTTCCATAAGTAAGGGACAGGATAAACACTCCCCAAACATGGAGCTCTGCTGGCCTAAAGACTTCTTGGGAAACTGCCTCTGAGGTTGGACCCTTGAAATATATGTTGTTGTCAGGAGCTTTATCTTCCTTTGTAGTGAGACCATCAAAGCTTGGTCTGCATCTATGTGGCCTGGAGGACATGGTTTCTGATTTTCCAATGAACATGAGGCAGCAGTGCTGAATTCTCTCTTTGTAGGTCAACTGTGGCCACTGGGGTCTAAGTGTTTCCCCGTGTGGACTGTGAGGCCATTTGGTCATCCTCCACTTTTCCTGGTGTTTCTTGCTGCTTCACTGGGAGTTTCCTATTTGCTTCATGAAATACAAGGAGTTCAACTGGGACACAGTGCTGGAGGGAGTTCTGTCACGTGTGCTGACTCAGGGTCCTAGGAGAATGCACCAACCAGGCTTCTATCCCACAGAGCTTGCCCCCTTGACCATAGCAACCTGATTCTGAACATTGCCCGGAAACCTCTCCATAGAACAAGATGCCTTTACCTATAAGGGTCTGCTGGCTGCACCGTGTCAGTCACAAGCCATGTGGAAGCCAATGGCAGATCCACATGGCCCCACCACAGATGTTTTATCACACACCTGCACACCACTGCTCTAGGCCCACTAATCAGCAGGCTCCAACTTACTGGCATCTCTGTTCTACACCATTTTCATGAAACCCAGTCAATCAAGGCACTGTCTGGTACACTCATGATCAGCAACAGGACATCCAAAGGTTCTCCAGTGCCACGTGGTCATGGGAATTTCAAAAATTTCATGGTATTTATCAAGCCATTTCTCAAGGATGAACTTGGAGGCACTGTGGGTTTCTATTCATTCAGGAACCACTAAATGGTGAGGAAGCTCATTTCAATGAAAGCTCTGGAGAAACACTCAGAGGCAAGGCTTCCCAAGAGTGGCCAAAAGGTCACATCAAGCCAGGCCCATTGAGGTCTACAATGTGAGGTCCCTGTGTGTTTTGACTCTCAATTATGGCTGCCAGGTCTTTAAGAATAAAATCATGTGATATCCTGGCTGAGATTCCCAGTGCTCTGTGGAAAGCCACCCTGGGCCTAGATCTCAGTTTCCAAGGGCAACTCTCATGCGTGGCCTCCTAAAATCCCAACACAATTCATGGCAATACTTCTCTGAGTTCAGTACCAGAACTCAGTCTCTAAGGGGAATCACGCCAGAGTTCAAGCCCAGGTGGACAAAGTCATCCCTTCCAACCGCCACAGAAATGACCACAATTCCAACCAAAACACTGCCACATGGCCCTCATCTTCTTCCATATAGACACTCATCATAACCTCTGGCTAGAGGTTTCCATGAGGGGGCAGCCCAAGACAGTGTCTAGAATAAGCTCCCTTGCCCCTCATTTGCCTAATGTCAGGGTGGCCTGTGAACCAGGAGTGATCAAATACGCCTGCCATTAATACTGCTCTGCTTCTCCAAATTGAGGACTACTGACTTTCGGGTATAGATTCTTTCTGTGAATTGGAGACATGAGAAAACCCAAGAACCTATGGGATAGCCTCTGCAGGGCTTTGAAGAACTCATTTGACCCAAAGGATCCCTATTCTCACTTGATGGAGGTCAGGAACTTTCCAGAGGAAAGTGAGAGGCTTCATCCACAATGACTGCTCTTTTTGCCATTTTGGCTTTGGATGCACACATGGGATCTTTCTTTAATCCATCAGGTGCTGAGAATCTAAGCCACAGCCTCACACAGGGCCAAGAGGCTGATTCACACACATCCCTTTGCAAAGGAATTAAGCAAAAAGCCACAGGTGATGCCCCTTCATTTCCATTTGAAAACTGTTTACTTCAGGCTTCACAAAGGGGTAGCCTGAGGCAAAGATCTTCCTGACATTCAGGGCAACAGAACAATAGGTAAGCAAAAGGCCCAAAGCAGGGTTTCTCCACTGACACTTTACTGGTCACACTGATATCTGAGTTTTCTGAGATGCTTGCCATTCCCTTCAGTTATCCAGTACACGGCCATGTCACAGAGCTGGGAGGTGGTACATATCTTGGACACAAAACCATGAGCCAATTCTGGAGAGTGGCCAGAATTCAGGAAGAAAACAGGAACTTAGCAAGATAGTAGGTGTTGCCCATAGATAAGGCAAGCCCCAGTCCATTCATAAATTGGAAAGGATGAATGCTGGAAAGTTTTCTACTAGACAGGACGCATCCATTGATTCATTCTCTTTTCCAGTGTCTACAACCAGGGATACAGTGGGATACACAGACATAGAAACACTCGCCTTGTCAAATGACTTACTAGAAACAGTCCACTCCAAACCAAACAAACTGCCTTTCCTACCTATTCTCAGAACATGAGACAAAACCATAAACTCACACCCACACCCACTAAGGCACCTCCTTCCCCCAAGTAGGTCTGTGACTATCTGGAGTGTCTTCTGACTGGTGGGCCATAATATGTTCCCCAAAATGGCCCGTCCTCTCTCAGATCTGGCCTCCTTGGCCTCCTCAATGAAGTTGTCAGGAGCCACCAGTGAGCCACTCACTACCTGCTTTCTCAGAAAAGTCCCCTCTTCAGAGCTTTCCTGGCATTTGGTCATCCTCACATCAGTAGGTACCAAGAAAGACTGACTCTCTCCTTGGTAAATGCAAACAAGTCAGCCCACTGGGACTGGGACTGAAACTGGCTCTGGGTGCCTGGCTTCCTGGTTGCCAAGTTCAAAGAGTTCCATCACCAAGGAAGTGAGGTGAGGTCACTTCCTTCAGGAACTGAATGAGGTCACTGCCTTGGCAACCAAATTGTCCTAACAGTTGCTTCCAAGGGTCCTATGAGATGGAGGCTGCCCCTGCTTCCTGTGACACTTTCACAAGTTAGAATGGTATATCCTCCATAGGCACCCAGGAACAGCTTTCCACACAGGCCTGGTTTGGTCCATCTTGTCTACATTAAGAAGAGAGAGGCTCATACAGACACAACCCTTCATCCTGACCAGGTTGTTTGCCATGGAAGATGACTTTTGCTCTCTCATGTCCTTCAGAGCTGCCTACTTCTTCTCCAGGGATCATTTCTGCATGGACCTTTGAGTTCTCAGCAGGTGGAAGATCCCCTACATTCCTCTATTGTAAGACCAACTCTGTCCCTGCTCTTCTGTAAAGTTGGATTGAGGGAACAGTGTATGGTTAGGGGTAAGAACATGTTTGATTTGGGTTAGGAATCATTCTACTGGATGAAGAATGGTATTGGGAACCTGCGATATATATAATAATGTATAGGTGAAGTATATGTATGACAACAGAAATCTAAGTAAGCTTTGAAGCCCAGAAGGGCATTGGGCCCTTGACTGGGATACTTAGCTTTGAATTACATTCTGCACAGATGTCTCAGATAAATTGATATACAATGGCATAAGACCTTGTACCTTGGATGATTGAATGTGGAAGAGAACATCCAGTCAAAAAGGGATAGTAGGTAGGATTAGGAAGATAGTCAGTAGGTTTAGGAAGAAGAGTGAGTATACCATTTGGACCAAAAGTTCTTTAGCAGTAGGGTGTCAGTTAGAGAGTAGATGTAAATGTCAGCACATGTGAAGAGTCAGTCACAATAATGAATATGGGAAATTAGGTAGGAGAGCAGATATCAATAGAGACATTGGGAAATCAGTCAAAGTATAAAGTGAGTGATAGGATTAGATATTTTCAACAGGGTTGAGGTTGAATATGTACTCTTAGGACGAAGCAACTGTGTAGTCACCAATAGGATTGACATTTGAGAGCATTAGGCCCCTGGACAAGGATGTGTTTAGTAATCCATGCTCACTTTCCATTTAGACTTTGGTACAATCATAAGTGTGAACTTTGCATTATGTGTCCAGAATATCACTGTGATCAAATGTATATGTAGATCAGGTGACATGAGTATTTCTTCCACCATTTCTGGGAGCAATATCTTGAAGACGTGTTGATTAGTATTTGGGGGCACCAATAGGTGTACCTTGTGTCTATGAATATAGAGATAATGCATGAATAGACCATACTGTGAATAAATAGTATAACTGGTTCCAATTTACATAATGGATTGAACTGATACCTGAAAATATATAGGAAATCTAATATTGATACACAATCATTCATTCCAACCAGTTATATATCTAATGGTAATATTAGGGTTCTGGTTTACCATGAAGGCTGTGTGAGATTTGCTTGAAAAGTGATTATGGAAATCGAAAATAATGTGTTTGGAAAGAAGTCTCATGAAAAGGCCAGTCCAGAAATATACAAATGGACATGTGTTCTGAAGCAGGAAGTGATTGAAAGTGAACCAAATGCCTGTAAATTTGTGAACTTGTGGATGATATATATATCCTATGATGTGCATCAACTGAAGAAATAGTGATGTACCAGTGTCGAAAAAAAAGAAACGTCAAAATACACATCATGTATCATAGGAATCTACTTGCATTGATGTTAAACTCGGTCAGTTACTGTAGAAATATTAGGATTTCTAAGGACCATTCACTAGGAAACAAATGTGTATTTCAGGTGGATGAATATTTCTGAGAATAATCTTTGGAAAAGATGATTATAAATCCACATACATGAACATGAATGAATTTAGGGAGTGTATAATAAGACACATATATTTCATACTTTGAAAAATCTGGAGAGAGAGACTGTGTGTGTGTGTGTGTTTGTGTGTGTGTTTGTGTATATATATGTATATATATATATATATATATATATATATATATATATACATTCAAACAATACAAACACACAGAGACTTTAAAAGTCGAAATATATATGCCAATAAAAATTCATCATGAAATATGTATCATCCACAGATCCAAAAATATTTAATTTACTGAACATGGATTTATGTATCATGTTGTTCAAGTAGAAAGCTCACCCATAGGTTGAATTTTCATTTCCAACAGCATTTAGGAGGAGTGATCTCTTCTCACAATTTGTATCTGCCATGTCAGCCTCCTCACAAGAATGTACGTGGGATACCAGGTAGGATTCTATATGTACATGTAAAAATACATGTGCTGAATAGGCTACAGAGAAAGGGAGACAGGAATTCACATACTTGTTAACTTTACAAACACATGGAGAACTACTTCTCTTAAATTGGACTAGATTTATAACACCTAGCCTTTATAATGCCAAAGGAAAGTCCAATTATACACCATGCCTCCTCTGAACTGCATGTATTGCTATTCTGTTTGTGTTATTTTCCTCCATCATATCAGGATTGGTAATCAGAGTCTAGGAGGGTATGGGTTAGTGTCAGGGATTCAGTATTTTGAATGGAAAATAGGAAAATGAATCCAATGTGTATGCAATTCTGTGCTACACAAAAATCTTCCCACTCTCATCAAGAACAATGCCTTGACATTACCTTTGCCCCAAGTAAGACACGATTCGAAGAGAAGAGTTAGAAAATCTGTGAATACATATATACAATGGAAAATGCTCAGGAGTTCACAACCTTGGAGGTGGTAGAGGAGTTTCCATAAGGAAGGGACAGGATAAACACTCCCCAAACATGGAGCTCTGCTGGCCTAAAGACTTCTTGGGAAACTGCCTCTGAGGTTGGACCCTTGAAATATATGTTGTTGTCAGGAGCTTTATCTTCCTTTGTAGTGAGACCATCAAAGCTTGGTCTGCATCTATGTGGCCTGGAGGACATGGTTTCTGATTTTCCAATGAACATGAGGCAGCAGTGCTGAATTCTCTCTTTGTAGGTCAACTGTGGCCACTGGGGTCTAAGTGTTTCCCCGTGTGGACTGTGAGGCCATTTGGTCATCCTCCACTTTTCCTGGTGTTTCTTGCTGCTTCACTGGGAGTTTCCTATTTGCTTCATGAAATACAAGGAGTTCAACTGGGACACAGTGCTGGAGGGAGTTCTGTCACGTGTGCTGACTCAGGGTCCTAGGAGAATGCACCAACCAGGCTTCTATCCCACAGAGCTTGCCCCCTTGACCATAGCAACCTGATTCTGAACATTGCCCGGAAACCTCTCCATAGAACAAGATGCCTTTACCTATAAGGGTCTGCTGGCTGCACCGTGTCAGTCACAAGCCATGTGGAAGCCAATGGCAGATCCACATGGCCCCACCACAGATGTTTTATCACACACCTGCACACCACTGCTCTAGGCCCACTAATCAGCAGGCTCCAACTTACTGGCATCTCTGTTCTACACCATTTTCATGAAACCCAGTCAATCAAGGCACTGTCTGGTACACTCATGATCAGCAACAGGACATCCAAAGGTTCTCCAGTGCCACGTGGTCATGGGAATTTCAAAAATTTCATGGTATTTATCAAGCCATTTCTCAAGGATGAACTTGGAGGCACTGTGGGTTTCTATTCATTCAGGAACCACTAAATGGTGAGGAAGCTCATTTCAATGAAAGCTCTGGAGAAACACTCAGAGGCAAGGCTTCCCAAGAGTGGCCAAAAGGTCACATCAAGCCAGGCCCATTGAGGTCTACAATGTGAGGTCCCTGTGTGTTTTGACTCTCAATTATGCCTGCCAGGTCTTTAAGAATAAAATCATGTGATATCCTGGCTGAGATTCCCAGTGCTCTGTGGAAAGCCACCCTGGGCCTAGATCTCAGTTTCCAAGGGCAACTCTCATGCGTGGCCTCCTAAAATCCCAACACAATTCATGGCAATACTTCTCTGAGTTCAGTACCAGAACTCAGTCTCTAAGGGGAATCACGCCAGAGTTCAAGCCCAGGTGGACAAAGTCATCCCTTCCAACCGCCACAGAAATGACCACAATTCCAACCAAAACACTGCCACATGGCCCTCATCTTCTTCCATATAGACACTCATCATAACCTCTGGCTGGAGGTTTCCATGAGGGGGCAGCCCAAGACAGTGTCTAGAATAAGCTCCCTTGCCCCTCATTTGCCTAATGTCAGGGTGGCCTGTGAACCAGGAGTGATCAAATACGCCTGCCATTAATACTGCTCTGCTTCTCCAAATTGAGGACTACTGACTTTCGGGTATAGATTCTTTCTGTGAATTGGAGACATGAGAAAACCCAAGAACCTATGGGATAGCCTCTGCAGGGCTTTGAAGAACTCATTTGACCCAAAGGATCCCTATTCTCACTTGATGGAGGTCAGGAACTTTCCAGAGGAAAGTGAGAGGCTTCATCCACAATGACTGCTCTTTTTGCCATTTTGGCTTTGGATGCACACATGGGATCTTTCTTTAATCCATCAGGTGCTGAGAATCTAAGCCACAGCCTCACACAGGGCCAAGAGGCTGATTCACACACATCCCTTTGCAAAGGAATTAAGCAAAAAGCCACAGGTGATGCCCCTTCATTTCCATTTGAAAACTGTTTACTTCAGGCTTCACAAAGGGGTAGCCTGAGGCAAAGATCTTCCTGACATTCAGGGCAACAGAACAATAGGTAAGCAAAAGGCCCAAAGCAGGGTTTCTCCACTGACACTTTACTGGTCACACTGATATCTGAGTTTTCTGAGATGCTTGCCATTCCCTTCAGTTATCCAGTACACGGCCATGTCACAGAGCTGGGAGGTGGTACATATCTTGGACACAAAACCATGAGCCAATTCTGGAGAGTGGCCAGAATTCAGGAAGAAAACAGGAACTTAGCAAGATAGTAGGTGTTGCCCATAGATAAGGCAAGCCCCAGTCCATTCATAAATTGGAAAGGATGAATGCTGGAAAGTTTTCTACTAGACAGGACGCATCCATTGATTCATTCTCTTTTCCAGTGTCTACAACCAGGGATACAGTGGGATACACAGACATAGAAACACTCGCCTTGTCAAATGACTTACTAGAAACAGTCCACTCCAAACCAAACAAACTGCCTTTCCTACCTATTCTCAGAACATGAGACAAAACCATAAACTCACACCCACACCCACTAAGGCACCTCCTTCCCCCAAGTAGGTCTGTGACTATCTGGAGTGTCTTCTGACTGGTGGGCCATAATATGTTCCCCAAAATGGCCCGTCCTCTCTCAGATCTGGCCTCCTTGGCCTACTCAATGAAGTTGTCAGGAGCCACCAGTGAGCCACTCACTACCTGCTTTCTCAGAAAAGTCCCCTCTTCAGAGCTTTCCTGGCATTTGGTCATCCTCACATCAGTAGGTACCAAGAAAGACTGACTCTCTCCTTGGTAAATGCAAACAAGTCAGCCCACTGGGACTGGGACTGAAACTGGCTCTGGGTGCCTGGCTTCCTGGTTGCCAAGTTCAAAGAGTTCCATCACCAAGGAAGTGAGGTGAGGTCACTTCCTTCAGGAACTGAATGAGGTCACTGCCTTGGCAACCAAATTGTCCTAACAGTTGCTCCCAAGGGTCCTATGAGATGGAGGCTGCCCCTGCTTCCTGTGACACTTTCACAAGTTAGAATGGTATATCCTCCATAGGCACCCAGGAACAGCTTTCCACACAGGCCTGGTTTGGTCCATCTTGTCTACATTAAGAAGAGAGAGGCTCATACAGACACAACCCTTCATCCTGACCAGGTTGTTTGCCATGGAAGATGACTTTTGCTCTCTCATGTCCTTCAGAGCTGCCTACTTCTTCTCCAGGGATCATTTCTGCATGGACCTTTGAGTTCTCAGCAGGTGGAAGATCCCCTACATTCCTCTATTGTAAGACCAACTCTGTCCCTGCTCTTCTGTAAAGTTGGATTGAGGGAACAGTGTATGGTTAGGGGTAAGAACATGTTTGAATTGGGTTAGGAATCATTCTACTGGATGAAGAATGGTATTGGGAACCTGCGATATATATAATAATGTATAGGTGAAGTATATGTATGACAACAGAAATCTAAGTAAGCTTTGAAGCCCAGAAGGGCATTGGGCCCTTGACTGGGATACTTAGCTTTGAATTACATTCTGCACAGATGTCTCAGATAAATTGATATACAATGGCATAAGACCTTGTACCTTGGATGATTGAATGTGGAAGAGAACATCCAGTCAAAAAGGGATAGTAGGTAGGATTAGGAAGATAGTCAGTAGGTTTAGGAAGAAGAGTGAGTATACCATTTGGACCAAAAGTTCTTTAGCAGTAGGGTGTCAGTTAGAGAGTAGATGTAAATGTCAGCACATGTGAAGAGTCAGTCACAATAATGAATATGGGAAATTAGGTAGGAGAGCAGATATCAATAGAGACATTGGGAAATCAGTCAAAGTATAAAGTGAGTGATAGGATTAGATATTTTCAACAGGGTTGAGGTTGAATATGTACTCTTAGGACGAAGCAACTGTGTAGTCACCAATAGGATTGACATTTGAGAGCATTAGGCCCCTGGACAAGGATGTGTTTAGTAATCCATGCTCACTTTCCATTTAGACTTTGGTACAATCATAAGTGTGAACTTTGCATTATGTGTCCAGAATATCACTGTGATCAAATGTATATGTAGATCAGGTGACATGAGTATTTCTTCCACCATTTCTGGGAGCAATATCTTGAAGACGTGTTGATTAGTATTTGGGGGCACCAATAGGTGTACCTTGTGTCTATGAATATAGAGATAATGCATGAATAGACCATACTGTGAATAAATAGTATAACTGGTTCCAATTTACATAATGGATTGAACTGATACCTGAAAATATATAGGAAATCTAATATTGATACACAATCATTCATTCCAACCAGTTATATATCTAATGGTAATATTAGGGTTCTGGTTTACCATGAAGGCTGTGTGAGATTTGCTTGAAAAGTGATTATGGAAATCGAAAATAATGTGTTTGGAAAGAAGTCTCATGAAAAGGCCAGTCCAGAAATATACAGGAGTACATGTGTTCTGAAGCAGGAAGTGATTGAAAGTGAACCAAATGCCTGTAAATTTGTGAACTTGTGGATGAAATATATATCCTATGATGTGCATCAACTGAAGAAATAGTGATGTACCAGTGTCGAAAAAAAAGAAACGTCAAAATACACATCATGTATCATAGGAATCTACTTGCATTGATGCTAAACTCGGTCAGTTACTGTAGAAATATTAGGATTTCTAAGGACCATTCACTAGGAAACAAATGTGTATTTCAGGTGGATGAATATTTCTGAGAATAATCTTTGGAAAAGATGATTATAAATCCACATACATGAACATGAATGAATTTAGGGAGTGTATAATAAGACACATATATTTCATACTTTGAAAAATCTGCAGAGAGAGACTGTGTGTGTTTGTGTGTGTGTGTGTGTGTGTGTGTGTGTTTGTGTATATATATGTATATATATATATATATATATATATATATATATATATATATACATACATTCAAACAATACAAACACACAGAGACTTTAAAAAGTCGAAATATATATGCCAATCAAAATTCATCATGAAATATGTATCATCCACAGATCCAAAAATATTTAATTTACTGAACATGGATTTATGTATCATGTTGTTCAAGTAGAAAGCTCACCCATAGGTTGAATTTTCAGTTCAAACAGCATTTACGAGGAGTGATCTCTTCTCACAATTTGTATCTGCCATGTCAGCCTCCTCACAAGAATGTACGTGGGATACCAGGTAGGATTCTATATGTGCATGTAAAAATACATGTGCTGAATAGGCTACAGAGAAAGGGAGACAGGAATTCACATACTTGTTAACTTTACAAACACATGGAGAACTACTTCTCTTAAATTGGACTAGATTTATAACACCTAGCCTTTATAATGCCAAAGGAAAGTCCAATTATACACCATGCCTCCTCTGAACTGCATGTATTGCTATTCTGTTTGTGTTATTTTCCTCCATCATATCAGGATTGGTAATCAGAGTCTAGGAGGGTATGGGTTAGTGTCAGGGATTCAGTATTTTGAATGGAAAATAGGAAAATGAATCCAATGTGTATGCAATTCTGTGCTACACAAAAATCTTCCCACTCTCATCAAGAACAATGCCTTGACATTACCTTTGCCCCAAGTAAGACACGATTCGAAGCGAAGAGTTAGAAAATCTGTGAATACATATATACAATGGAAAATGCTCAGGAGTTCACAACCTTGGAGGTGGTAGAGGAGTTTCCATAAGTAAGGGACAGGATAAACACTCCCCAAACATGGAGCTCTGCTGGCCTAAAGACTTCTTGGGAAACTGCCTCTGAGGTTGGACCCTTGAAATATATGTTGTTGTCAGGAGCTTTATCTTCCTTTGTAGTGAGACCATCAAAGCTTGGTCTGCATCTATGTGGCCTGGAGGACATGGTTTCTGATTTTCCAATGAACATGAGGCAGCAGTGCTGAATTCTCTCTTTGTAGGTCAACTGTGGCCACTGGGGTCTAAGTGTTTCCCCGTGTGGACTGTGAGGCCATTTGGTCATCCTCCACTTTTCCTGGTGTTTCTTGCTGCTTCACTGGGAGTTTCCTATTTGCTTCATGAAATACAAGGAGTTCAACTGGGACACAGTGCTGGAGGGAGTTCTGTCACGTGTGCTGACTCAGGGTCCTAGGAGAATGCACCAACCAGGCTTCGATCCCACAGAGCTTGCCCCCTTGACCTTAGCAACCTGATTCTGAACATTGCCCGGAAACCTCTCCATAGAACAAGATGCCTTTACCTATAAGGGTCTGCTGGCTGCACCGTGTCAGTCACAAGCCATGTGGAAGCCAATGGAAGATCCACATGGCCCCACCACAGATGTTTTATCACACACCTGCACACCACTGCTCTAGGCCCACTAATCAGCAGGCTCCAACTTACTGGCATCTCTGTTCTACACCATTTTCATGAAACCCAGTCAATCAAGGCACTGTCTGGTACACTCATGATCAGCAACACGACATCCAAAGGTTCTCCAGTGCCACGTGGTCATGGGAATTTCAAAAATTTCATGGTATTTATCAAGCCATTTCTCAAGGATGAACTTGGAGGCACTGTGGGTTTCTATTCATTCAGGAACCACTAAATGGTGAGGAAGCTCATTTCAATGAAAGCTCTGGAGAAACACTCAGAGGCAAGGCTTCCCAAGAGTGGCCAAAAGGTCACATCAAGCCAGGCCCATTGAGGTCTACAATGTGAGGTCCCTGTGTGTTTTGACTCTCAATTATGGCTGCCAGGTCTTTAAGAATAAAATCATGTGATATCCTGGCTGAGATTCCCAGTGCTCTGTGGAAAGCCACCCTGGGCCTAGATCTCAGTTTCCAAGGGCAACTCTCATGCGTGGCCTCCTAAAATCCCAACACAATTCATGGCAATACTTCTCTGAGTTCAGTACCAGAACTCAGTCTCTAAGGGGAATCACGCCAGAGTTCAAGCCCAGGTGGACACAGTCATCCCTTCCAACTGCCACAGAAATGACCACAATTCCAACCAAAACACTGCCACATGGCCCTCATCTTCTTCCATATAGACACTCATCATAACCTCTGGCTGGAGGTTTCCATGAGGGGGCAGCCCAAGACAGTGTCTAGAATAAGCTCCCTTGCCCTTCATTTGCCTAATGTCAGGGTGGCCTGTGAACCAGGAGTGATCAAATATGCCTGCCATTAATACTGCTCTGCTTCTCCAAATTGAGGACTACTGACTTTCGGGTATAGATTCTTTCTGTGAATTGGAGACATGAGAAAAACCAAGAACCTATGGGATAGCCTCTGCAGGGCTTTGAAGAACTCATTTGACCCAAAGGATCCCTATTCTCACTTGATGGAGGTCAGGAACTTTCCAGAGGAAAGCGAGAGGCTTCATCCACAATGACTGCTCTTTTTGCCATTTTGGCTTTGGATGCACACATGGGATCTTTCTTTAATCCATCAGGTGCTGAGAATCTAAGCCACAGCCTCACACAGGGCCAAGAGGCTGATTCACACACATCCTTTTGCAAAGGAATTAAGCAAAAAGCCACAGGTGATGCCCCTTCATTTCCATTTGAAAACTGTTTACTTCAGGCTTCACAAAGGGTAGCCTGAGGCGAAGACCTTCCTGACATTCAGGGCAACAGAACAATAGGTAAGCAAAAGGCCCAAAGCAGGGTTTCTCCACTGACACTTTACTGGTCACACTGATATCTGAGTTTTCTGAGATGCTTGCCATTCCCTTCAGTTATCTAGTACACGGCCATGTCACAGAGCTGGGAGGTGGTACATATCTTGGACACAAAACCATGAGCCAATTCTGGAGAGTGGCCAGAATTCAGGAAGAAAACAGGAACTTAGCAAGATAGTAGGTGTTGCCCATAGATAAGGCAAGCCCCAGTCCATTCATAAATTGGAAAGGATGAATGCTGGAAAGTTTTCTACTAGACAGGACGCATCCATTGATTCATTCTCTTTTCCAATGTCTACAACCAGGGATACAGTGGGATACACAGACATAGAAACACTCGCCTTGTCAAATGACTTACTAGAAACAGTCCACTCCAAACCAAACAAACTGCCTTTCCTACCTATTCTCAGAACATGAGACAAAACCATAAACTCACACCCACACCCACTAAGGCACCTCCTTCCCCCAAGTAGGTCTGTGACTATCTGGAGTGTCTTCTGACTGGTGGGCCATACAATGTTCCCCCAAAATGGCCCGTCCTCTCTCAGATCTGGCCTCCTTGGCCTACTCAATGAAGTTGTCAGGAGCCACCAGTGAGCCACTCACTACCTGCTTTCTCAGAAAAGTCCCCTCTTCAGAGCTTTCCTGGCATTTGGTCATCCTCACATCAGTAGGTACCAAGAAAGACTGACTCTCTCCTTGGTAAATGCAAACAAGTCAGCCCACTGGGACTGGGACTGAAACTGGCTCTGGGTGCCTGGCTTCCTGGTTGCCAAGTTCAAAGAGTTCCATCACAAAAGAAGTGAGGTGAGGTCACTTCCTTCAGGAACTGAATGAGGTCACTGCCTTGGCAACCAAATTGTCCTAACAGTTGCTTCCAAGGGTCCTATGAGATGGAGGCTGCCCCTGCTTCCTGTGACACTTTCACAAGTTAGAATGGTATATCCTCCATAGGCACCCAGGAACAGCTTTCCACACAGGCCTGGTTTGGTCCATCTTGTCTACATTAAGAAGAGAGAGGTTCATACAGACACAACCCTTCATCCTGACCAGGTTGTTTGCCATGGAAGATGACTTTTGCTCTCTCAGGTCCTTCAGAGCTGCCTACTTCTTCTCCAGGGATCATTTCTGCATGGACCTTTGAGTTCTCAGCAGGTGGAAGATCCCCTACATTCCTCTATTGTAAGACCAACTCTGTCCCTGCTCTTCTGTAAAGTTGGATTGAGGGAACAGTGTATGGTTAGGGGTAAGAACATGTTTGATTTGGGTTAGGAATCATTCTACTGGATGAAGAATGGTATTGGGAACCTGCGATATATATAATAATGTATAGGTGAAGTATATGTATGACAACAGAAATCTAAGTAAGCTTTGAAGCCCAGAAGGGCATTGGGCCCTTGACTGGGATACTTAGCTTTGAATTACATTCTGCACAGATGTCTCAGATAAATTGATATACAATGGCATAAGACCTTGTACCTTGGATGATTGAATGTGGAAGAGAACATCCAGTCAAAAAGGGATAGTAGGTAGGATTAGGAAGATAGTCAGTAGGTTTAGGAAGAAGAGTGAGTATAACATTTGGACCAAAAGTTCTTTAGCAGTAGGGTGTCAGTTAGAGAGTAGATGTAAATGTCAGCACATGTGAAGAGTCAGTCACAATAATGAATATGGGAAATTAGGTAGGAGAGCAGATATCAATAGATACATTGGGAAATCAGTCAAAGTATAAAGTGAGTGATAGGATAAGATATTTTCAACAGGGTTGAGGTTGAATATGTACTCTTAGGACGAAGCAACTGTGTAGTCACCAATAGGATTGACATTTGAGAGCATTAGGCCCCTGGACAAGGATGTGTTTAGTAATCCATGCTCACTTTCCATTTAGACTTTGGTACAATCATAAGTGTGAACTTTGCATTATGTGTCCAGAATATCAGTGTGATCAAATGTATATGTAGATCAGGTGACATGAGTATTTCTTCCACCATTTCTGGGAGCAATATCTTGAAGACGTGTTGATTAGTATTTGGGGGCACCAATAGGTGTACCTTGTGTCTATGAATATAGAGATAATGCATGAATAGACCATACTGTGAATAAATAGTATAACTGGTTCCAATTTACATAATGGATTGAACTGATACCTGAAAATATATAGGAAATCTAATATTGATACACAATCATTCATTCCAACCAGTTATATATCTAATGGTAATATTAGGGTTCTGGTTTACCATGAAGGCTGTGTGAGATTTGCTTGAAAAGTGATTATGGAAATCGAAAATAATGTGTTTGGAAAGAAGTCTCATGAAAAGGCCAGTCCAGAAATATACAGGAGTACATGTGTTCTGAAGCAGGAAGTGATTGAAAGTGAACCAAATGCCTGTAAATTTGTGAAGTTGTGGATGAAATATATATCCTATGATGTGCATCAACTGAAGAAATAGTGATGTACCAGTGTCGAAAAAAAAGAAACGTCAAAATACACATCATGTATCATAGGAATCTACTTGCATTGATGCTAAACTCGGTCAGTTACTGTAGAAATATTAGGATTTCTAAGGACCATTCACTAGGAAACAAATGTGTATTTCAGGTGGATGAATATTACTGAGAATAATCTTTGGAAAAGATGATTATAAATCCACATACATGAACATGAATGAATTTAGGGAGTGTATAATAAGACACATATATTTCATACTTTGAAAAATCTGGAGAGAGAGACTGTGTGTGTGTGTGTGTGTGTGTGTGTGTTTGTGTATATATATGTATATATATATATATATACATACATTCAAACAATACAAACACACAGAGACTTTAAAAAGTCGAAATATATATGCCAATCAAAATTCATCATGAAATATGTATCATCCACAGATCCAAAAATATTTAATTTACTGAACATGGATTTATGTATCATGTTGTTCAAGTAGAAAGCTCACCCATAGGTTGAATTTTCAGTTCCAACAGCATTTACGAGGAGTGATCTCTTGTCACAATTTGTATCTGCCATGTCAGCCTCCTCACAAGAATGTACGTGGGATACCAGGTAGGATTCTATATGTGCATGTAAAAATACATGTGCTGAATAGGCTACAGAGAAAGGGAGACAGGAATTCACATACTTGTTAACTTTACAAACACATGGAGAACTACTTCTCTTAAATTGGACTAGATTTATAACACCTAGCCTTTATAATGCCAAAGGAAAGTCCAATTATACACCATGCCTCCTCTGAACTGCATGTATTGCTATTCTGTTTGTGTTATTTTCCTCCATCATATCAGGATTGGTAATCAGAGTCTAGGAGGGTATGGGTTAGTGTCAGGGATTCAGTATTTTGAATGGAAAATAGGAAAATGAATCCAATGTGTATGCAATTCTGTGCTACACAAAAATCTTCCCACTCTCATCAAGAACAATGCCTTGACATTACCTTTGCCCCAAGTAAGACACGATTCGAAGAGAAGAGTTAGAAAATCTGTGAATACATATATACAATGGAAAATGCTCAGGAGTTCACAACCTTGGAGGTGGTAGAGGAGTTTCCATAAGTAAGGGACAGGATAAACACTCCCCAAACATGGAGCTCTGCTGGCCTAAAGACTTCTTGGGAAACTGCCTCTGAGGTTGGACCCTTGAAATATATGTTGTTGTCAGGAGCTTTATCTTCCTTTGTAGTGAGACCATCAAAGCTTGGTCTGCATCTATGTGGCCTGGAGGACATGGTTTCTGATTTTCCAATGAACATGAGGCAGCAGTGCTGAATTCTCTCTTTGTAGGTCAACTGTGGCCACTGGGGTCTAAGTGTTTCCCCGTGTGGACTGTGAGGTCATTTGTTCATCCTCCACTTTTCTTGGTGTTTCTTGCTGCTTCACTGGGAGTTTCCTATTTGCTTCATGAAATACAAGGAGTTCAACTGGGACACAGTGCTGGAGGGAGTTCTGTCACGTGTGCTGACTCAGGGTCCTAGGAGAATGCACCAACCAGGCTTCTATCCCACAGAGCTTGCCCCCTTGACCATAGCAACCTGATTCTGAACATTGCCCGGAAACCTCTCCATAGAACAAGATGCCTTTACATATAAGGGTCTGCTGGCTGCACTGTGTCAGTCACAAGCCATGTGGAAGCCAATGGCAGATCCACATGGCCCCACCACAGATGTTTTATCACACACCTGCACACCACTGCTCTAGGCCCACTAATCAGCAGGCTCCAACTTACTGGCATCTCTGTTCTACACCATTTTCATGAAACCCAGTCAATCAAGGCACTGTCTGGTACACTCATGATCAGCAACAGGACATCCAAAGGTTCTCCAGTGCCACGTGGTCATGGGAATTTCAAAAATTTCATGGTATTTATCAAGCCATTTCTCAAGGATGAACTTGGAGGCACTGTGGGTTTCTATTCATTCAGGAACCACTAAATGGTGAGGAAGCTCATTTCAATGAAAGCTCTGGAGAAACACTCAGAGGCAAGGCTTCCCAAGAGTGGCCAAAAGGTCACATCAAGCCAGGCCCATTGAGCTCTACAATGTGAGGTCCCTGTGTGTTTTGACTCTCAATTATGGCTGCCAGGTCTTTAAGAATAAAATCATGTGATATCCTGGCTGAGATTCCCAGTGCTCTGTGGAAAGCCACCCTGGGCCTAGATCTCAGTTTCCAAGGGCAACTCTCATGCGTGGCCTCCTAAAATCCCAACACAATTCATGGCAATACTTCTCTGAGTTCAGTACCAGAACTCAGTCTCTAAGGGGAATCACGCCAGAGTTCAAGCCCAGGTGGACAAAGTCATCCCTTCCAACCGCCACAGAAATGACCACAATTCCAACCAAAACACTGCCACATGGCCCTCATCTTCTTCCATATAGACACTCATCATAACCTCTGGCTGGAGGTTTCCATGAGGGGGCAGCCCAAGACAGTGTCTAGAATAAGCTCCCTTGCCCCTCATTTGCCTAATGTCAGGGTGGCCTGTGAACCAGGAGTGATCAAATACGCCTGCCATAAATACTGCTCTGCTTCTCCAAATTGAGGACTACTGACTTTCGGGTATAGATTCTTTCTGTGAATTGGAGACATGAGAAAACCCAAGAACCTATGGGATAGCCTCTGCAGGGCTTTGAAGAACTCATTTGACCCAAAGGATCCCTATTCTCACTTGATGGAGGTCAGGAACTTTCCAGAGGAAAGTGAGAGGCTTCATCCACAATGACTGCTCTTTTTGCCATTTTGGCTTTGGATGCACACATGGGATCTTTCTTTAATCCATCAGGTGCTGAGAATCTAAGCCACAGCCTCACACAGGGCCAAGAGGCTGATTCACACACATCCCTTTGCAAAGGAATTAAGCAAAAAGCCACAGGTGATGCCCCTTCATTTCCATTTGAAAACTGTTTACTTCAGGCTTCACAAAGGGGTAGCCTGAGGCAAAGAACTTCCTGACATTCAGGGCAACAGAACAATAGGTAAGCAAAAGGCCCAAAGCAGGGTTTCTCCACTGACACTTTACTGGTCACACTGATATCTGAGTTTTCTGAGATGCTTGCCATTCCCTTCAGTTATCCAGTACACGGCCATGTCACAGAGCTGGGAGGTGGTACATATCTTGGACACAAAACCATGAGCCAATTCTGGAGAGTGGCCAGAATTCAGGAAGAAAACAGGAACTTAGCAAGATAGTAGGTGTTGCCCATAGATAAGGCAAGCCCCAGTCCATTCATAAATTGGAAAGGTTGAATGCTGGAAAGTTTTCTACTAGACAGGACGCATCCATTGATTCATTCTCTTTTCCAATGTCTACAACCAGGGATACAGTGGGATACACAGACATAGAAACACTCGCTTTGTCAAATGACTTACTAGAAACAGTCCACTCCAAACCAAACAAACTGCCTTTCCTACCTATTCTCAGAACATGAGACAAAACCATAAACTCACACCCACACCCACTAAGGCACCTCCTTCCCCCAAGTAGGTCTGTGACTATCTGGAGTGTCTTCTGACTGGTGGGCCATACAATGTTCCCCCAAAATGGCCCGTCCTCTCTCAGATCTGGCCTCCTTGGCCTACTCAATGAACTTGTCAGGAGCCACCAGTGAGCCACTCACTACCTGCTTTCTCAGAAAAGTCCCCTCTTCAGAGCTTTCCTGGCATTTGGTCATCCTCACATCAGTAGGTACCAAGAAAGACTGACTCTCTCCTTGGTAAATGCAAACAAGTCAGCCCACTGGGACTGGGACTGAAACTGGCTCTGGGTGCCTGGCTTCCTGGTTGCCAAGTTCAAAGAGTTCCATCACCAAGGAAGTGAGGTGAGGTCACTTCCTTCAGGAACTGAATGAGGTCACTGCCTTGGCAACCAAATTGTCCTAACAGTTGCTTCCAAGGGTCCTATGAGATGGAGGCTGCCCCTGCTTCCTGTGACACTTTCACAAGTTAGAATGGTATATCCTCCATAGGCACCCAGGAACAGCTTTCCACACAGGCCTGGTTTGGTCCATCTTGTCTACATTAAGAAGAGAGAGGCTCATACAGACACAACCCTTCATCCTGACCAGGTTGTTTGCCATGGAAGATGACTTTTGCTCTCTCATGTCCTTCAGAGCTGCCTACTTCTTCTCCAGGGATCATTTCTGCATGGACCTTTGAGTTCTCAGCAGGTGGAAGATCCCCTACATTCCTCTATTGTAAGACCAACTCTGTCCCTGCTCTTCTGTAAAGTTGGATTGAGGGAACAGTGTATGGTTAGGGGTAAGAACATGTTTGATTTGGGTTAGGAATCATTCTACTGGATGAAGAATGGTATTGGGAACCTGCGATATATATAATAATGTATAGGTAAAGTATATGTATGACAACAGAAATCTAAGTAAGCTTTGAAGCCCAGAAGGGCATTGGGCCCTTGACTGGGATACTTAGCTTTGAATTACATTCTGCACAGATGTCTCAGATAAATTGATATACAATGGCATAAGACCTTTTACCTTGGATGATTGAATGTGGAAGAGAACATCCAGTCAAAAAGGGATAGTAGGTAGGATTAGGAAGATAGTCAGTAGGTTTAGGAAGAAGAGTGAGTATACCATTTGGACCAAAAGTTCTTTAGCAGTAGGGTGTCAGTTAGAGAGTAGATGTAAATGTCAGCACATGTGAAGAGTCAGTCACAATAATGAATATGGGAAATTAGGTAGGAGAGCAGATATCAATAGAGACATTGGGAAATCAGTCAAAGTATAAAGTGAGTGATCGGATTCGATATTTTCAACAGGGTTGAGGTTGAATATGTACTCTTAGGACGAAGCAACTGTGTAGTCACCAATAGGATTGACATTTGAGAGCATTAGGCCCCTGGACAAGGCTGTGTTTAGTAATCCATGCTCACTTTCCATTTAGACTTTGGTACAATCATAAGTGTGAACTTTGCATTATGTGTCCAGAATATCAGTGTGATCAAATGTATATGTAGATCAGGTGACATGAGTATTTCTTCCACCATTTCTGGGAGCAATATCTTGAAGACGTGTTGATTAGTATTTGGGGGTACCAATAGGTGTACCTTGTGTCTATGAATATAGAGATAATGCATGAATAGACCATACTGTGAATAAATAGTATAACTGGTTCCAATTTACATAATGGATTGAACTGATACCTGAAAATATATAGGAAATCTAATATTGATACACAATCATTCATTCCAACCAGTTATATATCTAATGGTAATATTAGGGTTCTGGTTTACCATGAAGGCTGTGTGAGATTTGCTTGAAAAGTGATTATGGAAATCGAAAATAATGTGTTTGGAAAGAAGTCTCATGAAAAGGCCAGTCCAGAAATATACAGGAGTACATGTGTTCTGAAGCAGGAAGTGATTGAAAGTGAACCAAATGCCTGTAAATTTGTGAACTTGTGGATGAAATATATATCCTATGATGTGCATCAACTGAAGAAATAGTGATGTACCAGTGTCGAAAAAAAAGAAACGTCAAAATACACATCATGTATCATAGGAATCTACTTGCATTGATGCTAAACTCGGTCAGTTACTGTAGAAATATTAGGATTTCTAAGGACCATTCACTAGGAAACAAATGTGTATTTCAGGTGGATGAATATTTCTGAGAATAATCTTTGGAAAAGATGATTATAAATCCACATACATGAACATGAATGAATTTAGGGAGTGTATAATAAGACACATATATTTCATACTTTGAAAAATCTGGAGAGAGAGACTGTGTGTGTGTGTGTGTGTGTGTGTGTTTGTATATATATATATATATATATATATATATATATATATATATATATATACACCCATTCAAACAATACAAACACACAGAGACTTTAAAAAGTCGAAATATATATGCCAATAAAAATTCATCATGAAATATGTATCATCCACAGATCCAAAAATATTTAATTTACTGAACATGGATTTATGTATCATGTTGTTCAAGTAGAAAGCTCACCCATAGGTTGAATTTTCAGTTCCAACAGCATTTACGAGGAGTGATCTCTTGTCACAATTTGTATCTGCCATGTCAGCCTCCTCACAAGAATGTACGTGGGATACCAGGTAGGATTCTATATGTGCATGTAAAAATACATGTGCTGAATAGGCTACAGAGAAAGGGAGACAGGAATTCACATACTTGTTAACTTTACAAACACATGGAGAACTACTTCTCTTAAATTGGACTAGATTTATAACACCTAGCCTTTATAATGCCAAAGGAAAGTCCAATTATACACCATGCCTCCTCTGAACTGCATGTATTGCTATTCTGTTTGTGTTATTTTCCTCCATCATATCAGGATTGGTAATCAGAGTCTAGGAGGGTATGGGATAGTGTTAGGGATTCAGTGTTTTGAATTGAAAATAGGAAAATGAATCCAATGTGTATGCAATTCTGTGCTACACAAAAATCTTCCCACTCTCATCAAGAACAATGCCTTGACATTACCTTTGCCCCAAGTAAGACACGATTCGAAGAGAAGAGTTAGAAAATCTGTGAATACATATATACAATGGAAAATGCTCAGGAGTTCACCACCTTGGAGGTGGTAGAGGAGTTTCCATAAGTAAGGGACAGGATAAACACTCCCCAAACATGGAGCTCTGCTGGCCTAAAGACTTCTTGGGAAACTGCCTCTGAGGTTGGACCCTTGAAATATATGTTGTTGTCAGGAGCTTTATCTTCCTTTGTAGTGAGACCATCAAAGCTTGGTCTGCATCTATGTGGCCTGGAGGACATGGTTTCTGATTTTCCAATGAACATGAGGCAGCAGTGCTGAATTCTCTCTTTGTAGGTCAACTGTGGCCACTGGGGTCTAAGTGTTTCCCCGTGTGGACTGTGAGGCCATTTGGTCATCCTCCACTTTTCCTGGTGTTCCTTGCTGCTTCACTGGGAGTTTCCTATCTGCTTCATGAAATACAAGGAGTTCAACTGGGACACAGTGCTGGAGGGATTTCTGTCATGTGTGCTGACTCAGAGTCCTAGGAGAATGCGCCAACCAGGCTTCTATCCCACAGAGCTTGCCCCCTTGACCATAGCAACCTGATTCTGAACATTGCCCGGAAACCTCTCCATAGAACAAGATGCCTTTACATATCAGGGTCTGCTGGCTACACCGTGTCAGTCACAAGCCATGTGGAAGCCAATGGCAGATCCACATGGCCCCACCACAGATGTTTTATCACACACCTGCACACCACTGCTCTAGGCCCACTAATCAGCAGGCTCCAACTTACTGGCATCTCTGTTCTACACCATTTTCATGAAACCCAGTCAATCAAGGCACTGTCTGGTACACTCATGATCAGCAACAGGATATCCAAAGGTTCTCCAGTGCCACGTGGTCATGGTAATTTCAAAAATTTCATGGTATTTATCAAGCCATTTCTCAAGGATGAACTTGGAGGCACTGTGGGTTTCTATTCATTCAGGAACCACTAAATGGTGAGGAAGCTCATTTCAATGAAAGCTCTGGAGAAACACTCAGAGGCAAGGCTTCCCAAGAGTGGCCAAAAGGTCACATCAAGCCAGGCCCATTGAGGTCTACAATGTGAGGTCCCTGTGTGTTTTGACTCTCAATTATGGCTGCCAGGTCTTTAAGAATAAAATCATGTGATATCCTGGCTGAGATTCCCAGTGCTCTGTGGAAAGCCACCCTGGGCCTAGATCTCAGTTTCCAAGGGCAACTCTCATGCGTGGCCTCCTAAAATCCCAACACAATTCATGGCAATACTTCTCTGAGATCAGTACCAGAATTCAGTCTCTAAGGGGAATCACGCCAGAGTTCAAGCCCAGGTGGACAAAGTCATCCCTTCCAACCGCCGCAGAAATGACCACAATTCCAACCAAAACACTGCCACATGGCCCTCATCTTCTTCCATATAGACACTCATCATAACCTCTGGCTGGAGGTTTCCATGAGGGGGCAGCCCAAGACAGTGTCTAGAATAAGCTCCCTTGCCCCTCTT
The DNA here is from genome assembly GCF_045843805.1 of Urocitellus parryii. Taxonomy (NCBI): domain Eukaryota; kingdom Metazoa; phylum Chordata; class Mammalia; order Rodentia; family Sciuridae; genus Urocitellus; species Urocitellus parryii. The sequence continues at coordinate 114,001,310 of NC_135535.1, read as the reverse complement.
TTGCCTAATGTCAGGGTGGCCTGTGAACCAGGAGTGATCAAATACGCCTGCCATTAATACTGCTCTGCTTCTCCAAATTGAGGACTACTGACTTTCGGGTATAGATTCTTTCTGTGAATTGGAGACATGAGAAAACCCAAGAACCTATGGGATAGCCTCTGCAGGGCTTTGAAGAACTCATTTGACCCAAAGGATCCCTATTCTCACTTGATGGAGGTCAGGAACTTTCCAGAGGAAAGTGAGAGGCTTCATCCACAATGACTGCTCTTTTTGCCATTTTGGCTTTGGATGCACACATGGGATCTTTCTTTAATCCATCAGGTGCTGAGAATCTAAGCCACAGCCTCACACAGGGCCAAGAGGCTGATTCACACACATCCCTTTGCAAAGGAATTAAGCAAAAAACCACAGGTGATGCCCCTTCATTTCCATTTGAAAACTGTTTACTTCAGGCTTCACAAAGGGGTAGCCTGAGGCAAAGACCTTCCTGACATTCAGGGCAACAGAACAATAGGTAAGCAAAAGGCCCAAAGCAGGGTTTCTCCACTGACACTTTACTGGTCACACTGATATCTGAGTTTTCTGAGATGCTTGCCATTCCCTTCAGTTATCTAGTACACGGCCATGTCACAGAGCTGGGAGCTGTTACATATCTTGGACACAAAACCATGAGCCAATTCTGGAGAGTGGCCAGAATTCAGGAAGAAAACAGGAACTTAGCAAGATAGTAGGTGTTGCCCATAGATAAGGCAAGCCCCAGTCCATTCATAAATTGGAAAGGATGAATGCTGGAAAGTTTTCTACTAGACAGGACGCATCCATTGATTCATTCTCTTTTCCAATGTCTACAACCAGGGATAGAGTGGGATACACAGACATAGAAACACTCGCCTTGTCAAATGACTTACTAGAAACAGTCCACTCCAAACCAAACAAACTGCCTTTCCTACCTATTCTCAGAACATGAGACAAAACCATAAACTCACACCCACACCCACTAAGGCACCTCCTTCCCCCAAGTAGGTCTGTGACTATCTGGAGTGTCTTCTGACTGGTGGGCCATACAATGTTCCCCCAAAATGGCCCGTCCTCTCTAAGATCTGGCCTCCTTGGCCTACTCAATGAAGTTGTCAGGAGCCACCAGTGAGCCACTCACTACCTGCTTTCTCAGAAAAGTCCCCTCTTCAGAGCTTTCCTGGCATTTGGTCATCCTCACATCAGTAGGTACCAAGAAAGACTGACTCTCTCCTTGGTAAATGCAAACAAGTCAGCCCACTGGGACTGGGACTGAAACTGGCTCTGGGTGCCTGGCTTCCTGGTTGCCAAGTTCAAAGAGTTCCATCACAAAAGAAGTGAGGTGAGGTCACTTCCTTCAGGAACTGAATGAGGTCACTGCCTTGGCAACCAAATTGTCCTAACAGTTGCTTCCAAGGGTCCTATGAGATGGAGGCTGCCCCTGCTTCCTGTGACACTTTCACAAGTTAGAATGGTATATCCTCCATAGGCACCCAGGAACAGCTTTGCACACAGGCCTGTTTTGGTCCATCTTGTCTACATTAAGAAGAGAGAACAACCCTTCATCCTGACCAGGTTGTTTGCCATGGAAGATGACTTTTGCTCTCTCATGTCCTTCAGAGCTGCCTACTTCTTCTCCAGGGATCATTTCTGCATGGACCTTTGAGTTCTCAGCAGGTGGAAGATCCCCTACATTCCTCTATTGTAAGACCAACTCTGTCCCTGCTCTTCTGTAAAGTTGGATTGAGGGAACAGTGTATGGTTAGGGGTAAGAACATGTTTGATTTGGGTTAGGAATCATTCTACTGGATGAAGAATGGTATTGGGAACCTGCGATATATATAATAATGTATAGGTGAAGTATATGTATGACAACAGAAATATAAGTAAGCTTTGAAGCCCAGAAGGGCATTGGGCCCTTGACTGGGATACTTAGCTTTGAATTACATTCTGCACAGATGTCTCAGATAAATTGATATACAATGGCATAAGACCTTGTACCTTGGATGATTGAATGTGGAAGAGAACATCCAGTCAAAAAGGGATAGTAGGTAGGATTAGGAAGATAGTCAGTAGGTTTAGGAAGAAGAGTGAGTATAACATTTGGACCAAAAGTTCTTTAGCAGTAGGGTGTCAGTTAGAGAGTAGATGTAAATGTCAGCACATGTGAAGAGTCAGTCACAATAATGAATATGGGAAATTAGGTAGGAGAGCAGATATCAATAGAGACATTGGGAAATCAGTCAAAGTATAAAGTGAGTGATAGGATTAGATATTTTCAACAGGGTTGAGGTTGAATATGTACTCTTAGGACGAAGCAACTGTGTAGTCACCAATAGGATTGACATTTGAGAGCATTAGGCCCCTGGACAAGGATGTGTTTAGTAATCCATGCTCACTTTCCATTTAGACTTTGGTACAATCATAAGTGTGAACTTTGCATTATGTGTCCAGAATATCAGTGTGATCAAATGTATATGTAGATCAGGTGACATGAGTATTTCTTCCACCATTTCTGGGAGCAATATCTTGAAGACGTGTTGATTAGTATTTGGGGGCACCAATAGGTGTACCTTGTGTCTATGAATATAGAGATAATGCATGAATAGACCATACTGTGAATAAATAGTATAACTGGTTCCAATTTACATAATGGATTGAACTGATACCTGAAAATATATAGGAAATCTAATATTGATACACAATCATTCATTCCAACCAGTTATATATCTAATGGTAATATTAGGGTTCTGGTTTACCATGAAGGCTGTGTGAGATTTGCTTGAAAAGTGATTATGGAAATCGAAAATAATGTGTTTGGAAAGAAGTCTCATGAAAAGGCCAGTCCAGAAATATACAGGAGTACATGTGTTCTGAAGCAGGAAGTGATTGAAAGTGAACCAAATGCCTGTAAATTTGTGAACTTGTGGATGAAATATATATCCTATGATGTGCATCAACTGAAGAAATAGTGATGTACCAGTGTCGAAAAAAAAGAAACGTCAAAATACACATCATGTATCATAGGAATCTACTTGCATTGATGCTAAACTCGGTCAGTTACTGTAGAAATATTAGGATTTCTAAGGACCATTCACTAGGAAACAAATGTGTATTTCAGGTGGACGAATATTTCTGAGAATAATCTTTGGAAAAGATGATTATAAATCCACATACATGAACATGAATGAATTTAGGGAGTGTATAATAAGACACATATATTTCATACTTTGAAAAATCTGGAGAGAGAGACTGTGTGTGTGTGTGTGTGTGTGTGTGTGTTTGTGTATATATATATATATATATATATATATATATATATATATACATACATTCAAACAATACAAACACACAGAGACTTTAAAAAGTCGAAGTATATATGCCAATCAAAATTCATCATGAAATATGTATCATCCACAGATCCAAAAATATTTAATTTACTGAACATGGATTTATGTATCATGTTGTTCAAGTAGAAAGCTCACCCATAGGTTGAATTTTCAGTTCCAACAGATTTACGAGGAGTGATCTCTTGTCACAATTTGTATCTGCCATATCAGCCTCCTCACAAGAATGTACGTGGGATACCAGGTAGGATTCTATATGTGCATGTAAAAATACATGTGCTGAATAGGCTACAGAGAAAGGGAGACAGGAATTCACATACTTGTTAACTTTACAAACACATGGAGAACTACTTCTCTTAAATTGGACTAGATTTATAACACCTAGCCTTTATAATGCCAAAGGAAAGTCCAATTACACACCATGCCTCCTCTGAACTGCATGTATTGCTATTCTGTTTGTGTTATTTCCCTCCATCATATCAGGATTGGTAATCAGAGTCTAGGAGGGTATGGGTTAGTGTCAGGGATTCAGTATTTTGAATGGAAAATAGGAAAATGAATCCAATGTGTATGCAATTCTGTGCTACACAAAAATCTTCCCACTCTCATCAAGAACAATGCCTTGACATTACCTTTGCCCCAAGTAAGACACGATTCGAAGAGAAGAGTTAGAAAATCTGTGAATACATATATACAATGGAAAATGCTCAGGAGTTCACCACCTTGGAGGTGGTAGAGGAGTTTCCATAAGTAAGGGACAGGATAAACACTCCCCAAACATGGAGCTCTGCTGGCCTAAAGACTTCTTGGGAAACTGCCTCTGAGGTTGGACCCTTGAAATATATGTTGTTGTCAGGAGCTTTATCTTCCTTTGTAGTGAGACCATCAAAGCTTGCTCTGCATCTATGTGGCCTGGAGGACATGGTTTCTGATTTTCCAATGAACATGAGGCAGCAGTGCTGAATTCTCTCTTTGTAGGTGAACTGTGGCCACTGGGGTCTAAGTGTTTCCCCGTGTGGACTGTGAGGCCATTTGGTCATCCTCCTCTTTTCCTGGTGTTTCTTGCTGCTTCACTGGGAGTTTCCTATTTGATTCATGAAATACAAGGAGTTCAACTGGGACACAGTGCTGGAGGGAGTTCTGTACTGTCACGTGTGCTGACTCAGGGTCCTAGGAGAATGCACCAACCAGGCTTCTATCCCACAGAGCTTGCCCCCTTGACCATAGCAACCTGATTCTGAACATTGCCCGGAAACCTCTCCATAGAACAAGATGCCTTTACATATCAGGGTCTGCTGGCTACACCGTGTCAGTCACAAGCCATGTGGAAGCCAATGGCAGATCCACATGGCCCCACCACAGATGTTTTATCACACACCTGCACACCACTGCTCTAGGCCCACTAATCAGCAGGCTCCAACTTACTGGCATCTCTGTTCTACACCATTTTCATGAAACCCAGTCAATCAAGGCACTGTCTGGTACACTCATGATCAGCAACAGGATATCCAAAGGTTCTCCAGTGCCACGTGGTCATGGTAATTTCAAAAATTTCATGGTATTTATCAAGCCATTTCTCAAGGATGAACTTGGAGGCACTGTGGGTTTCTATTCATTCAGGAACCACTAAATGGTGAGGAAGCTCATTTCAATGAAAGCTCTGGAGAAACACTCAGAGGCAAGGCTTCCCAAGAGTGGCCAAAAGGTCACATCAAGCCAGGCCCATTGAGGTCTACAATGTGAGGTCCCTGTGTGTTTTGACTCTCAATTATGGCTGCCAGGTCTTTAAGAATAAAATCATGTGATATCCTGGCTGAGATTCCCAGTGCTCTGTGGAAAGCCACCCTGGGCCTAGATCTCAGTTTCCAAGGGCAACTCTCATGCGTGGCCTCCTAAAATCCCAACACAATTCATGGCAATACTTCTCTGAGATCAGTACCAGAATTCAGTCTCTAAGGGGAATCACGCCAGAGTTCAAGCCCAGGTGGACAAAGTCATCCCTTCCAACCGCCGCAGAAATGACCACAATTCCAACCAAAACACTGCCACATGGCCCTCATCTTCTTCCATATAGACACTCATCATAACCTCTGGCTGGAGGTTTCCATGAGGGGGCAGCCCAAGACAGTGTCTAGAATAAGCTCCCTTGCCCCTCTTTTGCCTAATGTCAGGGTGGCCTGTGAACCAGGAGTGATCAAATACGCCTGCCATTAATACTGCTCTGCTTCTACAAATTGAGGACTACTGACTTTCGGGTATAGATTCTTTCTGTGAATTGGAGACATGAGAAAACCCAAGAACCTATGGGATAGCCTCTGCAGGGCTTTGAAGAACTCATTTGACCCAAAGGATCCCTATTCTCACTTGATGGAGGTCAGGAACTTTCCAGAGGAAAGTGAGAGGCTTCATCCACAATGACTGCTCTTTTTGCCATTTTGGCTTTGGATGCACACATGGGATCTTTCTTTAATCCATCAGGTGCTGAGAATCTAAGCCACAGCCTCACACAGGGCCAAGAGGCTGATTCACACACATCCTTTGCAAAGGAATTAAGCAAAAAACCACAGGTGATGCCCCTTCATTTCCATTTGAAAACTGTTTACTTCAGGCTTCACAAAGGGTAGCCTGAGGCGAAGACCTTCCTGACATTCAGGGCAACAGAACAATAGGTAAGCAAAAGGCCCAAAGCAGGGTTTCTCCACTGACACTTTACTGGTCACACTGATATCTGAGTTTTCTGAGATGCTTGCCATTCCCTTCAGTTATCTAGTACACGGCCATGTCACAGAGCTGGGAGGTGGTACATATCTTGGACACAAAACCATGAGCCAATTCTGGAGAGTGGCCAGAATTCAGGAAGAAAACAGGAACTTAGCAAGATAGTAGGTGTTGCCCATAGATAAGGCAAGCCCCAGTCCATTCATAAATTGGAAAGGATGAATGCTGGAAAGTTTTCTACTAGACAGGACGCATCCATTGATTCATTCTCTTTTCCAATGTCTACAACCAGGGATACAGTGGGATACACAGACATAGAAACACTCGCCTTGTCAAATGACTTACTAGAAACAGTCCACTCCAAACCAAACAAACTGCCTTTCCTACCTATTCTCAGAACATGAGACAAAACCATAAACTCACACCCACACCCACTAAGGCACCTCCTTCCCCCAAGTAGGTCTGTGACTATCTGGAGTGTCTTCTGACTGGTGGGCCATACAATGTTCCCCCAAAATGGCCCGTCCTCTCTCAGATCTGGCCTCCTTGGCCTACTCAATGAACTTGTCAGGAGCCACCAGTGAGCCACTCACTACCTGCTTTCTCAGAAAAGTCCCCTCTTCAGAGCTTTCCTGGCATTTGGTCATCCTCACATCAGTAGGTACCAAGAAAGACTGACTCTCTCCTTGGTAAATGCAAACAAGTCAGCCCACTGGGACTGGGACTGAAACTGGCTCTGGGTGCCTGGCTTCCTGGTTGCCAAGTTCAAAGAGTTCCATCACAAAAGAAGTGAGGTGAGGTCACTTCCTTCAGGAACTGAATGAGGTCACTGCCTTGGCAACCAAATTGTCCTAACAGTTGCTTCCAAGGGTCCTATGAGATGGAGGCTGCCCCTGCTTCCTGTGACACTTTCACAAGTTAGAATGGTATATCCTCCATAGGCACCCAGGAACAGCTTTCCACACAGGCCTGGTTTGGTCCATCTTGTCTACATTAAGAAGAGAGAGGCTCATACAGACACAACCCTTCATCCTGACCAGGTTGTTTGCCATGGAAGATGACTTTTGCTCTCTCCTGTCCTTCAGAGCTGCCTACTTCTTCTCCAGGGATCATTTCTGCATGGACCTTTGAGTTCTCAGCAGGTGGAAGATCCCCTACATTCCTCTATTGTAAGACCAACTCTGTCCCTGCTCTTCTGTAAAGTTGGATTGAGGGAACAGTGTATGGTTAGGGGTAAGAACATGTTTGATTTGGGTTAGGAATCATTCTACTGGATGAAGAATGGTATTGGGAACCTGCGATATATATAATAATGTATAGGTGAAGTATATGTATGACAACAGAAATCTAAGTAAGCTTTGAAGCCCAGAAGGGCATTGGGCCCTTGACTGGGATACTTAGCTTTGAATTACATTCTGCACAGATGTCTCAGATAAATTGATATACAATGGCATAAGACCTTGTACCTTGGATGATTGAATGTGGAAGAGAACATCCAGTCAAAAAGGGATAGTAGGTAGGATTAGGAAGATAGTCAGTAGGTTTAGGAAGAAGAGTGAGTATACCATTTGGACCAAAAGTTCTTTAGCAGTAGGGTGTCAGTTAGAGAGTAGATGTAAATGTCAGCACATGTGAAGAGTCAGTCACAATAATGAATATGGGAAATTAGGTAGGAGAGCAGATATCAATAGAGACATTGGGAAATCAGTCAAAGTATAAAGTGAGTGATAGGATTAGATATTTTCAACAGGGTTGAGGTTGAATATGTACTCTTATGACGAAGCAACTGTGTAGTCACCAATAGGATTGACATTTGAGAGCATTAGGCCCCTGGACAAGGATGTGTTTAGTAATCCATGCTCACTTTCCATTTAGACTTTGGTACAATCATAAGTGTGAACTTTGCATTATGTGTCCAGAATATCACTGTGATCAAACGTATATGTAGATCAGGTGACATGAGTATTTCTTCCACCATTTCTGGGAGCAATATCTTGAAGACGTGTTGATTAGTATTTGGGGGCACCAATAGGTGTACCTTGTGTCTATGAATATAGAGATAATGCATGAATAGACCATACTGTGAATAAATAGTATAACTGGTTCCAATTTACATAATGGATTGAACTGATACCTGAAAATATATAGGAAATCTAATATTGATACACAATCATTCATTCCAACCAGTTATATATCTAATGGTAATATTAGGGTTCTGGTTTACCATGAAGGCTGTGTGAGATTTGCTTGAAAAGTGATTATGGAAATCGAAAATAATGTGTTTGGAAAGAAGTCTCATGAAAAGGCCAGTCCAGAAATATACAGGAGTACATGTGTTCTGAAGCAGGAAGTGATTGAAAGTGAACCAAATGCCTGTAAATTTGTGAACTTGTGGATGAAATATATATCCTATGATGTGCATCAACTGAAGAAATAGTGATGTACCAGTGTCGAAAAAAAAGAAACGTCAAAATACACATCATGTATCATAGGAATCTACTTGCATTGATGCTAAACTCGGTCAGTTACTGTAGAAATATTAGGATTTCTAAGGACCATTCACTAGGAAACAAATGTGTATTTCAGGTGGATGAATATTTCTGAGAATAATCTTTGGAAAAGATGATTATAAATCCACATACATGAACATGAATGAATTTAGGGAGTGTATAATAAGACACATATATTTCATACTTTGAAAAATCTGGAGAGAGAGACTGTGTGTGTGTGTGTGTGTGTGTGTGTGTGTTTGTGTATATATATATATATATATATATATATATATATATACATACATTCAAACAATACAAACACACAGAGACTTTAAAAAGTCGAAGTATATATGCCAATCAAAATTCATCATGAAATATGTATCATCCACAGATCCAAAAATATTTAATTTACTGAACATGGATTTATGTATCATGTTGTTCAAGTAGAAAGCTCACCCATAGGTTGAATTTTCAGTTCCAACAGCATTTACGAGGAGTGATCTCTTGTCACAATTTGTATCTGCCATATCAGCCTCCTCACAAGAATGTACGTGGGATACCAGGTAGGATTCTATATGTGCATGTAAAAATACATGTGCTGAATAGGCTACAGAGAAAGGGAGACAGGAATTCACATACTTGTTAACTTTACAAACACATGGAGAACTACTTCTCTTAAATTGGACTAGATTTATAACACCTAGCCTTTATAATGCCAAAGGAAAGTCCAATTATACACCATGCCTCCTCTGAACTGCATGTATTGCTATTCTGTTTGTGTTATTTCCCTCCATCATATCAGGATTGGTAATCAGAGTCTAGGAGGGTATGGGTTAGTGTCAGGGATTCAGTATTTTGAATGGAAAATAGGAAAATGAATCCAATGTGTATGCAATTCTGTGCTACACAAAAATCTTCCCACTCTCATCAAGAACAATGCCTTGACATTACCTTTGCCCCAAGTAAGACACGATTCGAAGAGAAGAGTTAGAAAATCTGTGAATACATATATACAATGGAAAATGCTCAGGAGTTCACAACCTTGGAGGTGGTAGAGGAGTTTCCATAAGTAAGGGACAGGATAAACACTCCCCAAACATGGAGCTCTGCTGGCCTAAAGACTTCTTGGGAAACTGCCTCTGAGGTTGGACCCTTGAAATATATGTTGTTGTCAGGAGCTTTATCTTCCTTTGTAGTGAGACCATCAAAGCTTGGTCTGCATCTATGTGGCCTGGAGGACATGGTTTCTGATTTTCCAATGAACATGAGGCAGCAGTGCTGAATTCTCTCTTTGTAGGTCAACTGTGGCCACTGGGGTCTAAGTGTTTCCCCGTGTGGACTGTGAGGCCATTTGGTCATCCTCCACTTTTCCTGGTGTTTCTTGCTGCTTCACTGGGAGTTTCCTATTTGCTTCATGAAATACAAGGAGTTCAACTGGGACACAGTGCTGGAGGGAGTTCTGTCACGTGTGCTGACTCAGGGTCCTAGGAGAATGCACCAACCAGGCTTCTATCCCACAGAGCTTGCCCCCTTGACCAGAGCAACCTGATTCTGAACATTGCCCGGAAACCTCTCCATAGAACAAGATGCCTTTACATATAAGGGTCTGCTGGCTGCACCGTGTCAGTCACAAGCCATGTGGAAGCCAATGGCAGATCCACATGGCCCCACCACAGATGTTTTATCACACACCTGCACACCACTGCTCTAGGCCCACTAATCAGCAGGTTCCAACTTACTGGCATCTCTGTTCTACACCATTTTCATGAAACCCAGTCAATCAAGGCACTGTCTGGTACACTCATGATCAGCAACAGGACATCCAAAGGTTCTCCAGTGCCACGTGGTCATGGGAATTTCAAAAATTTCATGGTATTTATCAAGCCATTTCTCAAGGATGAACTTGGAGGCACTGTGGGTTTCTATTCATTCAGGAACCACTAAATGGTGAGGAAGCTCATTTCAATGAAAGCTCTGGAGAAACACTCAGAGGCAAGGCTTCCCAAGAGTGGCCAAAAGGTCACATCAAGCCAGGCCCATTGAGGTCTACAATGTGAGGTCCCTGTGTGTTTTGACTCTCAATTATGGCTGCCAGGTCTTTAAGAATAAAATCATGTGATATCCTGGCTGAGATTCCCAGTGCTCTGTGGAAAGCCACCCTGGGCCTAGATCTCAGTTTCCAAGGGCAACTCTCATGCGTGGCCTCCTAAAATCCCAACACAATTCATGGCAATACTTCTCTGAGTTCAGTACCAGAACTCAGTCTCTAAGGGGAATCACGCCAGAGTTCAAGCCCAGGTGGACAAAGTCATCCCTTCCAACCGCCACAGAAATGACCACAATTCCAACCAAAACACTGCCACATGGGCCTCATCTTCTCCCATACAGACACTCATCATAACCTCTGGCTGGAGGTTTCCATGAGGGGGCAGCCCAAGACAGTGTCTAGAATAAGCTCCCTTGCCCCTCATTTGCCTAATGTCAGGGTGGCCTGTGAACCAGGAGTGATCAAATATGCCTGCCATTAATACTGCTCTGCTTCTCCAAATTGAGGACTACTGACTTTCGGGTATAGATTCTTTCTGTGAATTGGAGACATGAGAAAACCCAAGAACCTATGGGATAGCCTCTGCAGGGCTTTGAAGAACTCATTTGACCCAAAGGATCCCTATTCTCACTTGATGGACGTCAGGAACTTTCCAGAGGAAAGTGAGAGGCTTCATCCACAATGACTGCTCTTTTTGCCATTTTGGCTTTGGATGCACACATGAGATCTTTCTTTAATCCATCAGGTGCTGAGAATCTAAGCCACAGCCTCACACAGGGCCAAGAGGCTGATTCACACACATCCCTTTGCAAAGGAATTAAGCAAAAAGCCACAGGTGATGCCCCTTCATTTCCATTTGAAAACTGTTTACTTCAGGCTTCACAAAGGGGGAGCCTGAGGCAAAGACCTTCCTGAGAGTCAGGGCAACAGAACAATAGGTAAGCAAAAGGCCCAAAGCAGGGTTTCTCCACTGACACTTTACTGGTCACACTGATATCTGAGTTTTCTGAGATGCTTGCCATTCCCTTCAGTTATCCAGTACACGGCCATGTCACAGAGCTGGGAGGTGGTACATATCTTGGACACAAAACCATGAGCCAATTCTGGAGAGTGGCCAGAATTCAGGAAGAAAACAGGAACTTAGCAAGATAGTAGGTGTTGCCCATAGATAAGGCAAGCCCCAGTCCATTCATAAATTGGAAAGGATGAATGCTGGAAAGTTTTCTACTAGACAGGACGCATCCATTGATTCATTCTCTTTTCCAATGTCTACAACCAGGGATACAGTGGGATACACAGACATAGAAACACTCGCCTTGTCAAATGACTTACTAGAAACAGTCCACTCCAAACCAAACAAACTGCCTTTCCTACCTATTCTCAGAACATGAGACAAAACCATAAACTCACACCCACACCCACTAAGGCACCGCCTTCCCCCAAGTAGGTCTGTGACTATCTGGAGTGTCTTCTGACTGGTGGGCCATACAATGTTCCCCCAAAATGGCCCGTCCTCTCTCAGATCTGGCCTCCTTGGCCTACTCAATGAACTTGTCAGGAGCCACCAGTGAGCCACTCACTACCTGCTTTCTCAGAAAAGTCCCCTCTTCAGAGCTTTCCTGGCATTTGGTCATCCTCACATCAGTAGGTACCAAGAAAGACTGACTCTCTCCTTGGTAAATGCAAACAAGTCAGCCCACTGGGACTGGGACTGAAACTGGCTCTGGGTGCCTGGCTTCCTGGTTGCCAAGTTCAAAGAGTTCCATCACAAAAGAAGTGAGGTGAGGTCACTTCCTTCAGGAACTGAATGAGGTCACTGCCTTGGCAACCAAATTGTCCTAACAGTTGCTTCCAAGGGTCCTATGAGATGGAGGCTGCCCCTGCTTCCTGTGACACTTTCACAAGTTAGAATGGTATATCCTCCATAGGCACCCAGGAACAGCTTTGCACACAGGCCTGGTTTGGTCCATCTTGTCTACATTAAGAAGAGAGAGGCTCATACAGACACAACCCTTCATCCTGACCAGGTTGTTTGCCATGGAAGATGACTTTTGCTCTCTCATGTCCTTCAGAGCTGCCTACTTCTTCTCCAGGGATCATTTCTGCATGGACCTTTGAGTTCTCAGCAGGTGGAAGATCCCCTACATTCCTCTATTGTAAGACCAACTCTGTCCCTGCTCTTCTGTAAAGTTGGATTGAGGGAACAGTGTATGGTTAGGGGTAAGAACATGTTTGATTTGGGTTAGGAATCATTCTACTGGATGAAGAATGGTATTGGGAACCTGCGATATATATATAATAATGTATAGGTGAAGTATATGTATGACAACAGAAATCTAAGTAAGCTTTGAAGCCCAGAAGGGCATTGGGCCCTTGACTGGGATACTTAGCTTTGAATTACATTCTGCACAGATGTCTCAGATAAATTGATATACAATGGCATAAGACCTTGTACCTTGGATGATTGAATGTGGAAGAGAACATCCAGTCAAAAAGGGATAGTAGGTAGGATTAGGAAGATAGTCAGTAGGTTTAGGAAGAAGAGTGAGTATAACATTTGGACCAAAAGTTCTTTAGCAGTAGGGTGTCTGTTAGAGAGTAGATGTAAATGTCAGCACATGTGAAGAGTCAGTCACAATAATGAATATGGGAAATGAGGTAGGAGAGCAGATATCAATAGAGACATTGGGAAATCAGTCAAAGTATAAAGTGAGTGATAGGATTAGATATTTTCAACAGGGTTGAGGTTGAATATGTACTCTTATGACGAAGCAACTGTGTAGTCACCAATAGGATTGACATTTGAGAGCATTAGGCCCCTGGACAAGGATGTGTTTAGTAATCCATGCTCACTTTCCATTTAGACTTTGGTACAATCATAAGTGTGAACTTTGCATTATGTGTCCAGAATATCAGTGTGATCAAATGTATATGTAGATCAGGTGACATGAGTATTTCTTCCACCATTTCTGGGAGCAATATCTTGAAGACGTGTTGATTAGTATTTGGGGGCACCAATAGGTGTACCTTGTGTCTATGAATATAGAGATAATGCATGAATAGACCATACTGTGAATAAATAGTATAACTGGTTCCAATTTACATAATGGATTGAACTGATACCTGAAAAATATATAGGAAATCTAATATTGATACACAATCATTCATTCCAACCAGTTATATATCTAATGGTAATATTAGGGTTCTGGTTTACCATGAAGGCTGTGTGAGATTTGCTTGAAAAGTGATTATGGAAATCGAAAATAATGTGTTTGGAAAGAAGTCTCATGAAAAGGCCAGTCCAGAAATATACAGGAGTACATGTGTTCTGAAGCAGGAAGTGATTGAAAGTGAACCAAATGCCTGTAAATTTGTGAACTTGTGTATGAAATATATATCCTATGATGTGCATCAACTGAAGAAATAGTGATGTACCAGTGTCGAAAAAAAAGAAACCTCAAAATACACATCATGTATCATAGGAATCTACTTGCATTGATGCTAAACTCGGTCAGTTACTGTAGAAATATTAGGATTTCTAAGGACCATTCACTAGGAAACAAATGTGTATTTCAGGTGGATGAATATTTCTGAGAATAATCTTTGGAAAAGATGATTATAAATCCACATACATGAGCATGAATGAATTTAGGGAGTGTATAATAAGACACATATATTTCGTACTTTGAAAAAACTGGAGGGAGAGACTCTGTGTGTGTGTGTGTTTGTGTATATATACATATATATATATATATATATATATATATATATATATATATATATACATACATACATTCAAACCATACAAACACACAGAGACTTTAAAAAGTCGAAATATATATGCCAATCAAAATTCATCATGAAATATGTATCATCCACAGATCCAAAAATATTTAATTTACTGAACATGGATTTATGTATCATGTTGTTCAAGTAGAAAGCTCACCCATAGTTTGAATTTTCAGTTCCAACAGCATTTACGAGGAGTGATCTCTTCTCACAATTTGTATCTGCCATGTCAGCCTCCTCACAAGAATGTACGTGGGATACCAGGTAGGATTCTATATGTGCATGTAAAAATACATGTGCTGAATAGGCTACAGAGAAAGGGAGACTGGAATTCACATACTTGTTAACTTTACAAACACATGGAGAACTACTTCTCTTAAATTGGACTAGATTTATAACACCTAGCCTTTATAATGCCAAAGGAAAGTCCAATTATACACCATGCCTCCTCTGAACTGCATGTATTGCTATTCTGTTTGTGTTATTTCCCTCCATCATATCAGGATTGGTAATCAGAGTCTAGGAGGGTATGGGTTAGTGTCAGGGATTCAGTATTTTGAATGGAAAATAGGAAAATGAATCCAATGTGTATGTAATTCTGTGCTACACAAAAATCTTCCCACTCTCATCAAGAACAATGCCTTGACATTACCTTTGCCCCAAGTAAGACACGATTCGAAGAGAAGAGTTAGAAAATCTGTGAATACATATATACAATGGAAAATGCTCAGGAGTTCACAACCTTGGAGGTGGTAGAGGAGTTTCCATAAGTAAGGGACAGGATAAACACTCCCCAAACATGGAGCTCTGCTGGCCTAAAGACTTCTTGGGAAACTGCCTCTGAGGTTGGACCCTTGAAATATATGTGGTTGTCAGGAGCTTTATCTTCCTTTGTAGTGAGACCATCAAAGCTTGGTCTGCATCTATGTGGCCTGGAGGACATGGTTTCTGATTTTCCAATGAACATGAGGCAGCAGTGCTGAATTCTCTCTTTGTAGGTCAACTGTGGCCACTGGGGTCTAAGTGTTTCCCCGTGTGGAGTGTGAGGCCATTTGGTCATCCTCCACTTTTCCTTGTGTTTCTTGCTGCTTCACTGGGAGTTTCCTATTTGCTTCATGAAATACAAGGAGTTCAACTGGGACACAGTGCTGGAGGGAGATCTGTCACGTGTGCTGACTCAGGGTCCTAGGAGAATGCACCAACCAGGCTTCTATCCCACAGAGCTTGCCCCCTTGACCATAGCAACCTGATTCTGAACATTGCCCGGAAACCTCTCCATAGAAGAAGATGCCTTTACATATAAGGGTCTGCTGGCTGCACCGTGTCAGTCACAAGCCATGTGGAAGCCAATGGCAGATCCACATGGCCCCACCACAGATGTTTTATCACACACCTGCACACCACTGCTCTAGGCCCACTAATCAGCAGGCTCCAACTTACTGGCATCTCTGTTCTACACCATTTTCATGAAACCCAGTCAATCAAGGCACTGTCTGGTACACTCATGATCAGCAACAGGACATCCAAAGGTCCTCCAGTGCCAGGTGGTCATGGGTATTTCAAAAATTTCATGGTATTTATCAAGCCATTTCTCAAGGATGAACTTGGAGGCACTGTGGGTTTCTATTCATTCAGGAACCACTAAATGGTGAGGAAGCTCATTTCAATGAAAGCTCTGGAGAAACACTCAGAGGCAAGGCTTCCCAAGAGTGGCCAAAAGGTCACATCAAGCCAGGCCCATTGAGGTCTACAATGTGAGGTCCCTGTGTGTTTTGACTCTCAATTATGGCTGCCAGGTCTTTAAGAATAAAATCATGTGATATCCTGGCTGAGATTCCCAGTGCTCTGTGGAAAGCCACCCTGGGCCTAGATCTCAGTTTCCAAGGCAACTCTCATGCGTGGCCTCCTAAAATCCCAACACAATTCATGGCAATACTTCTCTGAGTTCAGTACCAGAACTCAGTCTCTAAGTGGAATCACGCCAGAGTTCAAGCCCAGGTGGACAAAGTCATCCCTTCCAACCGCCACAGAAATGACCACAATTCCAACCAAAACACTGCCACATGGCCCTCATCTTCTTCCATATAGACACTCATCATAACCTCTGGCTGGAGGTTTCCATGAGGGGGCAGCCCAAGACAGTGTCTAGAATAAGCTCCCTTGCCCCTCATTTGCCTAATGTCAGGGTGGCCTGTGAGCCAGGAGTGATCAAATACGCCTGCCATTAATACTGCTCTGCTTCTCCAAATTGAGGACTACTGACTTTCGGGTATAGATTCTTTCTGTGAATTGGAGACATGAGAAAACCCAAGAACCTATGGGATAGCCTCTGCAGGGCTTTGAAGAACTCATTTGACCCAAAGGATCCCTATTCTCACTTGATGGAGGTCAGGAACTTTCCAGAGGAAAGTGAGAGGCTTCATCCACAATGACTGCTCTTTTTGCCATTTTGGCTTTGGATGCACACATGGGATCTTTCTTTAATCTATCAGGTGCTGAGAATCTAAGCCACAGCCTCACACAGGGCCAAGAGGCTGATTCACACACATCCCTTTGCAAAGGAATTAAGCAAAAAGCCACAGGTGATGCCCCTTCATTTCCATTTGAAAACTGTTTACTTCAGGCTTCACAAAGGGGGAGCCTGAGGCAAAGACCTTCCTGACATTCAGGGCAACAGAACAATAGGTAAGCAAAAGGCCCAAAGCAGGGTTTCTCCACTGACACTTTACTGGTCACACTGATATCTGAGTTTTCTGAGATGCTTGCCATTCCCTTCAGTTATCCAGTACACGGCCATGTCACAGAGCTGGGAGGTGGTACATATCTTGGACACAAAACCATGAGCCAATTCTGGAGAGTGGCCAGAATTCAGGAAGAAAACAGGAACTTAGCAAGATAGTAGGTGTTGCCCATAGATAAGGCAAGCCCCAGTCCATTCATAAATTGAAAAGGATGAATGCTGGAAAGTTTTCTACTAGACAGGACGCATCCATTGATTCATTCTCTTTTCCAATGTCTACAACCAGGGATACAGTGGGATACACAGACATAGAAACACTCGCCTTGTCAAATGACTTACTAGAAACAGTCCACTCCAAACCAAACAAACTGCCTTTCCTACCTATTCTCAGAACATGAGACAAAACCATAAACTCACACCCACACCCACTAAGGCACCTCCTTCCCCCAAGTAGGTCTGTGACTATCTGGAGTGTCTTCTGACTGGTGGGCCATACAATGTTCCCCCAAAATGGCCCGTCCTCTCTCAGATCTGGCCTCCTTGGCCTACTCAATGAACTTGTCAGGAGCCACCAGTGAGCCACTCACTACCTGCTTTCTCAGAAAAGTCCCCTCTTCAGAGCTTTCCTGGCATTTGGTCATCCTCACATCAGTAGGTACCAAGAAAGACTGACTCTCTCCTTGGTAAATGCAAACAAGTCAGCCCACTGGGACTGGGACTGAAACTGGCTCTGGGTGCCTGGCTTCCTGGTTGCCAAGTTCAAAGAGTTCCATCACAAAAGAAGTGAGGTGAGGTCACTTCCTTCAGGAACTGAATGAGGTCACTGCCTTGGCAACCAAATTGTCCTAACAGTTGCTTCCAAGGGTCCTATGAGATGGAGGCTGCACCTGCTTCCTGTGACACTTTCACAAGTTAGAATGGTATATCCTCCATAGGCACCCAGGAACAGCTTTCCACACAGGCCTGGTTTGGTCCATCTTGTCTACATTAAGAAGAGAGAGGCTCATACAGACACAACCCTTCATCCTGACCAGGTTGTTTGCCATGGAAGATGACTTTTGCTCTCTCATGTCCTTCAGAGCTGCCTACTTCTTCTCCAGGGATCATTTCTGCATGGACCTTTGAGTTCTCAGCAGGTGGAAGATACCCTACATTCCTCTATTGTAAGACCAACTCTGTCCCTGCTCTTCTGTAAAGTTGGATTGAGGGAACAGTGTATGGTTAGGGGTAAGAACATGTTTGATTTGGGTTAGGAATCATTCTACTGGATGAAGAATGGTATTGGGAACCTGCGATATATATAATAATGTATAGGTGAAGTATATGTATGACAACAGAAATCTAAGGAAGCTTTGAAGCCCAGAAGGGCATTGGGCCCTTGACTGGGATACTTAGCTTTGAATTACATTCTGCACAGATGTCTCAGATAAATTGATATACAATGGCATAAGACCTTGTACCTTGGATGATTGAATGTGGAAGAGAACATCCAGTCAAAAAGGGATAGTAGGTAGGATTAGGAAGATAGTCAGTAGGTTTAGGAAGAAGAGTGAGTATACCATTTGGACCAAAAGTTCTTTAGCAGTAGGGTGTCAGTTAGAGAGTAGATGTAAATGTCAGCACATGTGAAGAGTCAGTCACAATAATGAATATGGGAAATTAGGTAGGAGAGCAGATATCAATAGAGACATTGGGAAATCAGTCAAAGTATAAAGTGAGTGATAGGATTAGATATTTTCAACAGGGTTGAGGTTGAATATGTACTCTTAGGACGAAGCAACTGTGTAGTCACCAATAGGATTGACATTTGAGAGCATTAGGCCCCTGGACAAGGATGTGTTTAGTAATCCATGCTCACTTTCCATTTAGACTTTGGTACAATCATAAGTGTGAACTTTGCATTATGTGTCCAGAATATCACTGTGATCAAACGTATATGTAGATCAGGTGACATGAGTATTTCTTCCAACATTTCTGGGAGCAATATCTTGAAGACGTGTTGATTAGTATTTGGGGGCACCAATAGGTGTACCTTGTGTCTATGAATATAGAGATAATGCATGAATAGACCATACTGTGAATAAATAGTATAACTGGTTCCAATTTACATAATGGATTGAACTGATACCTGAAAATATATAGGAAATCTAATATTGATACACAATCATTCATTCCAACCAGTTATATATCTAATGGTAATATTAGGGTTCTGGTTTACCATGAAGGCTGTGTGAGATTTGCTTGAAAAGTGATTATGGAAATCGAAAATAATGTGTTTGGAAAGAAGTCTCATGAAAAGGCCAGTCCAGAAATATACAGGAGTACATGTGTTCTGAAGCAGGAAGTGATTGAAAGTGAACCAAATGCCTGTAAATTTGTGAACTTGTGGATGAAATATATATCCTATGATGTGCATCAACTGAAGAAATAGTGATGTACCAGTGTCGAAAAAAAGAAACGTCAAAATACACATCATGTATCATAGGAATCTACTTGCATTGATGCTAAACTCGGTCAGTTACTGTAGAAATATTAGGATTTCTAAGGACCATTCACTAGGAAACAAATGTGTATTTCAGGTGGATGAATATTTCTGAGAATAATCTTTGGAAAAGATGATTATAAATCCACATACATGAGCATGAATGAATTTAGGGAGTGTATAATAAGACACATATATTTCATACATTGAAAAAACTGGAGAGAGAGACTCTGTGTGTGTGTGTGTTTGTGTATATATATATATATATATATATATATATATATATACATACATACATACATTCAAACCATACAAACACACAGAGACTTTAAAAAGTCGAAGTATATATGCCAATCAAAATTCATCATGAAATATGTATCATCCACAGATCAAAAATATTTAATTTACAGAACATGGATTTATGTATCATGTTGTTCAAGTAGAAAGCTCACCCATAGTTTGAATTTTCAGTTCCAACAGCATTTACGAGGAGTGATCTCTTGTCACAATTTGTATCTGCCATGTCAGCCTCCTCACAAGAATGTACGTGGGATACCAGGTAGGATTCTATATGTGCATGGAAAAATACATGTGCTGAATTGGCTACAGAGAAAGGGAGACAGGAATTCACATACTTGTTAACTTTACAAACACATGGAGAACTACTTCTCTTAAATTGGACTAGATTTATAACACCTAGCCTTTATAATGCCAAAGGAAAGTCCAATTATACACCATGCCTCCTCTGAACTGCATGTATTGCTATTCTGTTTGTGTGATTTTCCTCCATCATATCAGGATTGGTAATCAGAGTCTAGGAGGGTATGGGTTAGTGTCAGGGATTCAGTATTTTGAATGGAAAATAGGAAAATGAATCCAATGTGTATGCAATTCTGTGCTACACAAAAATCTTCCCACTCTCATCAAGAACAATGCCTTGACATTACCTTTGCCCCAAGTAAGACACGATTCGAAGAGAAGAGTTAGAAAATCTGTGAATACATATATACAATGGAAAATGCTCAGGAGTTCACAACCTTGGAGGTGGTAGAGGAGTTTCCATAAGTAAGGGACAGGATAAACACTCCCCAAACATGGAGCTCTGCTGGCCTAAAGACTTCTTGGGAAACTGCCTCTGAGGTTGGACCCTTGAAATATATGTTGTTGTCAGGAGCTTTATCTTCCTTTGTAGTGAGACCATCAAAGCTTGGTCTGCATCTATGTGGCCTGGAGGACATGGTTTCTGATTTTCCAATGAACATGAGGCAGCAGTGCTGAATTCTCTCTTTGTAGGTCAACTGTGGCCACTGGGGTCTAAGTGTTTCCCCGTGTGGACTGTGAGGCCATTTGGTCATCCTCCACTTTTCCTGGTGTTTCTTGCTGCTTCACTGGGAGTTTCCTATTTGCTTCATGAAATACAAGGAGTTCAACTGGGACACAGTGCTGGAGGGAGTTCTGTCACGTGTGCTGACTCAGGGTCCTAGGAGAATGCACCAACCAGGCTTCTATCCCACAGAGCTTGCCCCCTTGACCAGAGCAACCTGATTCTGAACATTGCCCGGAAACCTCTCCATAGAACAAGATGCCTTTACATATAAGGGTCTGCTGGCTGCACCGTGTCAGTCACAAGCCATGTGGAAGCCAATGGCAGATCCACATGGCCCCACCACAGATGTTTTATCACACACCTGCACACCACTGCTCTAGGCCCACTAATCAGCAGGCTCCAACTTACTGGCATCTCTGTTCTACACCATTTTCATGAAACCCAGTCAATCAAGGCACTGTCTGGTACACTCATGATCAGCAACAGGACATCCAAAGGTCCTCCAGTGCCACGTGGTCATGGGAATTTCAAAAATTTCATGGTATTTATCAAGCCATTTCTCAAGGATGAACTTGGAGGCACTGTGGGTTTCTATTCATTCAGGAACCACTAAATGGTGAGGAAGCTCATTTCAATGAAAGCTCTGGAGAAACACTCAGAGGCAAGGCTTCCCAAGAGTGGCCAAAAGGTCACATCAAGCCAGGCCCATTGAGGTCTACAATGTGAGGTCCCTGTGTGTTTTGACTCTCAATTATGGCTGCCAGGTCTTTAAGAATAAAATCATTTGATATCCTGGCTGAGATTCCCAGTGCTCTGTGGAAAGCCACCCTGGGCCTAGATCTCAGTTTCCAAGGGCAACTCTCATGCGTGGCCTCCTAAAATCCCAACACAATTCATGGCAATACTTCTCTGAGTTCAGTACTAGAACTCAGTCTTTAAGGGGAATCACGCCAGAGTTCAAGCCCAGGTGGACAAAGTCATCCCTTCCAACCGCCACAGAAATGACCACAATTACAACCAAAACACTGCCACATGGCCCTCATCTTCTTCCATATAGACACTCATCATAACCTCTGGCTGGAGGTTTCCATGAGGGGGCAGCCCAAGACAGTGTCTAGAATAAGCTCCCTTGCCCCTCATTTGCCTAATGTCAGGGTGGCCTGTGAACCAGGAGTGATCAAATATGCCTGCCATTAATACTGCTCTGCTTCTCCAAATTGAGGACTACTGACTTTCGGGTATAGATTCTTTCTGTGAATTGGAGACATGAGAAAACCCAAGAACCTATGGGATAGCCTCTGCAGGGCTTTGAAGAACTCATTTGACCCAAAGGATCCCTATTCTCACTTGATGGAGGTCAGGAACTTTCCAGAGGAAAGTGAGAGGCTTCATCCACAATGACTGCTCTTTTTGCCATTTTGGCTTTGGATGCACACATGGGATCTTTCTTTCATCCATCAGGTGCTGAGAATCTAAGCCACAGCCTCACACAGGGCCAAGAGGCTGATTCACACACATCCCTTTGCACAGGAATTAAGCAAAAAGCCACAGGTGATGCCCCTTCATTTCCATTTGAAAACTGTTTACTTCAGGCTTCACAAAGGGGTAGCCTGAGGCAAAGACCTTCCTGAGAGTCAGGGCAACAGAACAATAGGTAAGCAAAAGGCCCAAAGCAGGGTTTCTCCACTGACACTTTACTGGTCACACTGATATCTGAGTTTTCTGAGATGCTTGCCATTCCCTTCAGTTATCCAGTACATGGCCATGTCACAGAGCTGGGAGGTGGTACATATCTTGGACACAAAACCATGAGCCAATTCTGGAGAGTGGCCAGAATTCAGGAAGAAAACAGGAACTTAGCAAGATAGTAGGTGTTGCCCATAGATAAGGCAAGCCCCAGTCCATTCATAAATTGGAAAGGATGAATGCTGGAAAGTTTTCTACTAGACAGGACGCATCCATTGATTCATTCTCTTTTCCAATGTCTACAACCAGGGATACAGTGGGATACACAGACATAGAAACACTCGCCTTGTCAAATGACTTACTAGAAACAGTCCACTCCAAACCAAACAAACTGCCTTTCCTACCTATTCTCAGAACATGAGACAAAACCATAAACTCACACCCACACCCACTAAGGCACCGCCTTCCCCCAAGTAGGTCTGTGACTATCTGGAGTGTCTTCTGACTGGTGGGCCATACAATGTTCCCCCAAAATGGCCCGTCCTCTCTCAGATCTGGCCTCCTTGGCCTACTCAATGAACTTGTCAGGAGCCACCAGTGAGCCACTCACTACCTGCTTTCTCAGAAAAGTCCCCTCTTCAGAGCTTTCCTGGCATTTGGTCATCCTCACATCAGTAGGTACCAAGAAAGACTGACTCTCTCCTTGGTAAATGCAAACAAGTCAGCCCACTGGGACTGGGACTGAAACTGGCTCTGGGTGCCTGGCTTCCTGGTTGCCAAGTTCAAAGAGTTCCATCACCAAGGAAGTGAGGTGAGGTCACTTCCTTCAGGAACTGAATGAGGTCACTGCCTTGGCAACCAAATTGTCCTAACAGTTGCTTCCAAGGGTCCTATGAGATGGAGGCTGCCCCTGCTTCCTGTGACACTTTCACAAGTTAGAATGGTATATCCTCCATAGGCACCCAGGAACAGCTTTCCACACAGGCCTGGTTTGGTCCATCTTGTCTACATTAAGAAGAGAGAGGCTCATAAAGACACAACCCTTCATCCTGACCAGGTTGTTTGCCATGGAAGATGACTTTTGCTCTCTCCTGTCCTTCAGAGCTGCCTACTTCTTCTCCAGGGATCATTTCTGCATGGACCTTTGAGTTCTCAGCAGGTGGAAGATCCCCTACATTCCTCTATTGTAAGACCAACTCTGTCCCTGCTCTTCTGTAAAGTTGGATTGAGGGAACAGTGTATGGTTAGGGGTAAGAACATGTTTGATTTGGGTTAGGAATCATTCTACTGGATGAAGAATGGTATTGGGAACCTGCGATATATATAATAATGTATAGGTGAAGTATATGTATGACAACAGAAATCTAAGTAAGCTTTGAAGCCCAGAAGGGCATTGGGCCCTTGACTGGGATACTTAGCTTTGAATTACATTCTGCACAGATGTCTCAGATAAATTGATATACAATGGCATAAGACCTTGTACCTTGGATGATTGAATGTGGAAGAGAACATCCAGTCAAAAAGGGATAGTAGGTAGGATTAGGAAGATAGTCAGTAGGTTTAGGAAGAAGAGTGAGTATAACATTTGGACCAAAAGTTCTTTAGCAGTAGGGTGTCAGTTAGAGAGTAGATGTAAATGTCAGCACATGTGAAGAGTCAGTCACAATAATGAATATGGGAAATTAGGTAGGAGAGCAGATATCAATAGAGACATTGGGAAATCAGTCAAAGTATAAAGTGAGTGATAGGATTAGATATTTTCAACAGGGTTGAGGTTGAATATGTACTCTTAGGACGAAGCAACTGTGTAGTCACCAATAGGATTGACATTTGAGAGCATTAGGCCCCTGGACAAGGATGTGTTTAGTAATCCATGCTCACTTTCCATTTAGACTTTGGTACAATCATAAGTGTGAACTTTGCATTATGTGTCCAGAATATCAGTGTGATCAAATGTATATGTAGATCAGGTGACATGAGTATTTCTTCCACCATTTCTGGGAGCAATATCTTGAAGACGTGTTGATTAGTATTTGGGGGCACCAATAGGTGTACCTTGTGTCTATGAAAATAGAGATAATGCATGAATAGACCATACTGTGAATAAATAGTATAACTGGTTCCAATTTACATAATGGATTGAACTGATACCTGAAAATATATAGGAAATCTAATATTGATACACAATCATTCATTCCAACCAGTTATATATCTAATGGTAATATTAGGGTTCTGGTTTACCATGAAGGCTGTGTGAGATTTGCTTGAAAAGTGATTATGGAAATCGAAAATAATGTGTTTGGAAAGAAGTCTCATGAAAAGACCAGTCCAGAAATATACAGGAGTACATGTGTTCTGAAGCAGGAAGTGATTGAAAGTGAACCAAATGCCTGTAAATTTGTGAACTTGTGGATGAAATACATATCCTATGATGTGCATCAACTGAAGAAATAGTGATGTACCAGTGTCGAAAAAAAAGAAACGTCAAAATACACATCATGTATCATAGGAATCTACTTGCATTGATGCTAAACTCGGTCAGTTACTGTAGAAATTTTAGGATTTCTAAGGACCATTCACTAGGAAACAAATGTGTATTTCAGGTGGATGAATATTTCTGAGAATAATCTTTGGAAAAGATGATTATAAATCCACATACATGAGCATGAATGAATTTAGGGAGTGTATAATAAGACACATATATTTCATACTTTGAAAAAACTGGAGAGAGAGACTCTGTGTGTGTGTGTGTTTGTATATATATATATATATATATATATATATATATATATATATATATACATACATACATACATTCAAACCATACAAACACACAGAGACTTTAAAAAGTCGAAATATATATGCCAATCAAAATTCATCATGAAATATGTATCATCCACAGATCCAAAAATATTTAATTTACTGAACATGGATTTATGTATCATGTTGTTCAAGTAGAAAGCTCACCCATAGTTTGAATTTTCAGTTCCAACAGCATTTAGGAGGAGTGATCTCTTCTCACAATTTGTATCTGCCATGTCAGCCTCCTCACAAGAATGTACGTGGGATACCAGGTAGGATTCTATATGTGCATGTAAAAATACATGTGCTGAATAGGCTACAGAGAAAGGGAGACAGGAATTCACATACTTGTTAACTTTACAAACACATGGAGAACTACTTCTCTTAAATTGGACTAGATTTATAACACCTAGCCTTTATAATGCCAAAGGAAAGTCCAATTATACACCATGCCTCCTCTGAACTGCATGTATTGCTATTCTGTTTGTGTGATTTTCCTCCATCATATCAGGATTGGTAATCAGAGTCTAGGAGGGTATGGGTTAGTGTCAGGGATTCAGTATTTTGAATGGAAAATAGGAAAATGAATCCAATGTGTATGCAATTCTGTGCTACACAAAAATCTTCCCACTCTCATCTAGAACAATGCCTTGACATTACCTTTGCCCCAAGTAAGACACGATTCGAAGAGAAGAGTTAGAAAATCTGTGAATACATATATACAATGGAAAATGCTCAGGAGTTCACAACCTTGGAGGTGGTAGAGGAGTTTCCATAAGTAAGGGACAGGATAAACACTCCCCAAACATGGAGCTCTGCTGGCCTAAAGACTTCTTGGGAAACTGCCTCTGAGGTTGGACCCTTGAAATATATGTTGTTGTCAGGAGCTTTATCTTCCTTTGTAGTGAGACCATCAAAGCTTGGTCTGCATCTATGTGGCCTGGAGGACATGGTTTCTGATTTTCCAATGAACATGAGGTAGCAGTGCTGAATTCTCTCTTTGTAGGTCAACTGTGGCCACTGGGGTCTAAGTGTTTCCCCGTGTGGACTGTGAGGCCATTTGGTCATCCTCCACGTTTCCTGGTGTTTCTTGCTGCTTCACTGGGAGTTTCCTATTTGCTTCATGAAATACAAGGAGTTCAACTGGGACACAGTGCTGGAGGGAGTTCTGTCACGTGTGCTGACTCAGGGTCCTAGGACAATGCACCAACCAGGCTCCTATCCCACAGAGCTTGCCCCCTTGACCATAGCAACCTGATTCTGAACATTGCCCGGAAACCTCTCCATAGAACAAGATGCCTTTACATATAAGGGTCTGCTGGCTGCACCGTGTCAGTCACAAGCCATGTGGAAGCCAATGGCAGATCCACATGGCCCCACCACAGATGTTTTATCACACACCTGCACACCACTGCTCTAGGCCCACTAATCAGCAGGCTCCAACTTACTGGCATCTCTGTTCTACACCATTTTCATGAAACCCAGTCAATCAAGGCACTGTCTGGTACACTCATGATCAGCAACAGGACATCCAAAGGTTCTCCAGTGCCACGTGGTCATGGGAATTTCAAAAATTTCATGGTATTTATCAAGCCATTTCTCAAGGATGAACTTGGAGGCACTGTGGGTTTCTATTCATTCAGGAACCACTAAATGGTGAGGAAGCTCATTTCAATGAAAGCTCTGGAGAAACACTCAGAGGCAAGGCTTCCCAAGAGTGGCCAAAAGGTCACATCAAGCCAGGCCCATTGAGGTCTACAATGTGAGGTCCCTGTGTGTTTTGACTCTCAATTATGGCTGCCAGGTCTTTAAGAATAAAATCATGTGATATCCTGGCTGAGATTCCCAGTGCTCTGTGGAAAGCCACCCTGGGCCTAGATCTCAGTTTCCAAGGGCAACTCTCATGCGTGGCCTCCTAAAATCCCAACACAATTCATGGCAATACTTCTCTGAGTTCAGTACCAGAACTCAGTCTCTAAGGGGAATCACGCCAGAGTTCAAGCCCAGGTGGACAAAGTCATCCCTTCCAACCGCCACAGAAATGACCACAATTCCAACCAAAACACTGCCATATGGCCCTCATCTTCTTCCATATAGACACTCATCATAACCTCTGGCTGGAGATTTCCATGAGGGGGCAGCCCAAGACAGTGTCTAGAATAAGCTCCCTTGCCCCTCATTTGCCTAATGTCAGGGTGGCCTGTGAACCAGTAGTGATCAAATACGCCTGCCATTAATACTGCTCTGCTTCTCCAAATTGAGGACTACTGACTTTCGGGTATAGATTCTTTCTGTGAATTGGAGACATGAGAAAACCCAAGAACCTATGGGATAGCCTCTGCAGGGCTTTGAAGAACTCATTTGACCCAAAGGATCCCTATTCTCACTTGATGGAGGTCAGGAACTTTCCAGAGGAAAGTGAGAGGCTTCATCCACAATGACTGCTCTTTTTGCCATTTTGGCTTTGGATGCACACATGGGATCTTTCTTTAATCCATCAGGTGCTGAGAATCTAAGCCACAGCCTCACACAGGGCCAAGAGGCTGATTCACACACATCCCTTTGCAAAGGAATTAAGCAAAAAGCCACAGGTGATGCCCCTTCATTTCCATTTGAAAACTGTTTACTTCAGGCTTCACAAAGGGGTAGCCTGAGGCAAAGACCTTCCTGACATTCAGGGCAACAAACAATAGGTAAGCAAAAGGCCCAAAGCAGTGTTTCTCCACTGACACTTTACTGGTCACACTGATATCTGAGTTTTCTGAGATGCTTGCCATTCCCTTCAGTTATCCAGTACACGGCCATGTCACAGAGCTGGGAGGTGGTACATATCTTGGACACAAAACCATGAGCCAATTCTGGAGAGTGGCCAGAATTCAGGAAGAAAACAGGAACTTAGCAAGATAGTAGGTGTTGCCCATAGATAAGGCAAGCCCCAGTCCATTCATAAATTGGAAAGGATGAATGCTGGAAAGTTTTCTACTAGACAGGACGCATCCATTGATTCATTCTCTTTTCCAATGTCTACAACCAGGGATACAGTGGGATACACAGACATAGAAACACTCGCCTTGTCAAATGACTTACTAGAAACAGTCCACTCCAAACCAAACAAACTGCCTTTCCTACCTATTCTCAGAACATGAGACAAAACCATAAACTCACACCCACACCCACTAAGGCACCTCCTTCCCCCAAGTAGGTCTGTGACTATCTGGAGTGTCTTCTGACTGGTGGGCCATACAATGTTCCCCCAAAATGGCCCGTCCTCTCTCAGATCTGGCCTCCTTGGCCTACTCAATGAAGTTGTCAGGAGCCACCAGTGAGCCACTCACTACCTGCTTTCTCAGAAAAATCCCCTCTTCAGAGCTTTCCTGGCATTTGGTCATCCTCACATCAGTAGGTACCAAGAAAGACTGACTCTCTCCTTGGTAAATGCAAACAAGTCAGCCCACTGGGACTGGGACTGAAACTGGCTCTGGGTGCCTGGCTTCCTGGTTGCCAAGTTCAAAGAGTTCCATCACCAAAGAAGTGAGGTGAGGTCACTTCCTTCAGGAACTGAATGAGGTCACTGCCTTGGCAACCAAATTGTCCTAACAGTTGCTTCCAAGGGTCCTATGAGATGGAGGCTGCCCCTGCTTCCTGTGACACTTTCACAAGTTAGAATGGTATATCCTCCATAGGCACCCAGGAACAGCTTTCCACACAGGCCTGGTTTGGTCCATCTTGTCTACATTAAGAAGAGAGAGGCTCATACAGACACAACCCTTCATCCTGACCAGGTTGTTTGCCATGGAAGATGACTTTTGCTCTCTCATGTCCTTCAGAGCTGCCTACTTCTTCTCCAGGGATCATTTCTGCATGGACCTTTGAGTTCTCAGCAGGTGGAAGATCCCCTACATTCCTCTATTGTAAGACCAACTCTGTCCCTGCTCTTCTGTAAAGTTGGATTGAGGGAACAGTGTATGGTTAGGGGTAAGAACATGTTTGATTTGGGTTAGGAATCATTCTACTGGGTGAAGAATGGTATTGGGAACCTGCGATATATATAATAATGTATAGGTGAAGTATATGTATGACAACAGAAATCTAAGTAAGCTTTGAAGCCCAGAAGGGCATTGGGCCCTTGACTGGGATACTTAGCTTTGAATTACATTCTGCACAGATGTCTCAGATAAATTGATATACAATGGCATAAGACCTTGTACCTTGGATGATTGAATGTGGAAGAGAACATCCAGTCAAAAAGGGATAGTAGGTAGGATTAGGAAGATAGTCAGTAGGTTTAGGAAGAAGAGTGAGTATACCATTTGGACCAAAAGTTCTTTAGCAGTAGGGTGTCAGTTAGAGAGTAGATGTAAATGTCAGCACATGTGAAGAGTCAGTCACAATAATGAATATGGGAAATTAGGTAGGAGAGCAGATATCAATAGATACATTGGGAAATCAGTCAAAGTATAAAGTGAGTGATAGGATTAGATATTTTCAACAGGGTTGAGGTTGAATATGTACTCTTAGGACGAAGCAACTGTGTAGTCACCAATAGGATTGACATTTGAGAGCATTAGGCCCCTGGACAAGGATGTGTTTAGTAATCCATGCTCACTTTCCATTTAGACTTTGGTACAATCATAAGTGTGAACTTTGCATTATGTGTCCAGAATATCACTGTGATCAAACGTATATGTAGATCAGGTGACATGAGTATTTCTTCCACCATTTCTGGGAGCAATATCTTGAAGACGTGTTGATTAGTATTTGGGGGCACCAATAGGTGTACCTTGTGTCTATGAATATAGAGATAATGCATGAATAGACCATACTGTGAATAAATAGTATAACTGGTTCCAATTTACATAATGGATTGAACTGATACCTGAAAATATATAGGAAATCTAATATTGATACACAATCATTCATTCCAACCAGTTATATATCTAATGGTAATATTAGGGTTCTGGTTTACCATGAAGGCTGTGTGAGATTTGCTTGAAAAGTGATTATGGAAATCGAAAATAATGTGTTTGGAAAGAAGTCTCATGAAAAGGCCAGTCCAGAAATATACAGGAGTACATGTGTTCTGAAGCAGGAAGTGATTGAAAGTGAACCAAATGCCTGTAAATTTGTGAACTTGTGGATGAAATATATATCCTATGATGTGCATCAACTGAAGAAATAGTGATGTACCAGTGTCGAAAAAAAAAGAAACGTCAAAATACACATCATGTATCATAGGAATCTACTTGCATTGATGCTAAACTCGGTCAGTTACTGTAGAAATATTAGGATTTCTAAGGACCATTCACTAGGAAACAAGTGTGTATTTCAGGTGGATGAATATTTCTGAGAATAATCTTTGGAAAAGATGATTATAAATCCACATACATGAGCATGAATGAATTTTTGGAGTGTATAATAAGACACATATATTTCATACTTTGAAAAATCTGGAGAGAGAGACTCTGTGTGTGTGTGTGTTTGTGTATATATATATATATATATATATATATATACATATATATATATATATATACATTCAAACAATACAAACACACAGAGACTTTAAAAAGTCGAAATATATATGCCAATCAAAATTCATCATGAAATATGTATCATCCACAGATCCAAAAATATTTAATTTACTGAACATGGATTTATGTATCATGTTGTTCAAGTAGAAAGCTCACCCATAGGTTGAATTTTCAGTTCCAACAGCATTTACGAGGAGTGATCTCTTCTCACAATTTGTATCTGCCATGTCAGCCTCCTCACAAGAATGTACGTGGGATACCAGGTAGGATTCTATATGTGCATGTAAAAATACATGTGCTGAATAGGCTACAGAGAAAGGGAGACAGGAATTCACATACTTGTTAACTTTACAAACACATGGAGAACTACTTCTCTTAAATTGGACTAGATTTATAACACCTAGCCTTTATAATGCCAAAGGAAAGTCCAATTATACACCATGCCTCCTCTGAACTGCATGTATTGCTATTCTGTTTGTGTGATTTTCCTCCATCATATCAGGATTGGTAATCAGAGTCTAGGAGGGTATGGGTTAGTGTCAGGGATTCAGTATTTTGAATGGAAAATAGGAAAATGAATCCAATGTGTATGCAATTCTGTGCTACACAAAAATCTTCCCACTCTCATCAAGAACAATGCCTTGACATTACCTTTGCCCCAAGTAAGACACGATTCGAAGAGAAGAGTTAGAAAATCTGTGAATACATATATACAATGGAAAATGCTCAGGAGTTCACAACCTTGGAGGTGGTAGAGGAGTTTCCATAAGTAAGGGACAGGATTAACACTCCCCAAACATGGAGCTCTGCTGGCCTAAAGACTTCTTGGGAAACTGCCTCTGAGGTTGGACCCTTGAAATATATGTTGTTGTCAGGAGCTTTATCTTCCTTTGTAGTGAGACCATCAAAGCTTGGTCTGCATCTATGTGGCCTGGAGGACATGGTTTCTGATTTTCCAATGAACATGAGGCAGCAGTGCTGAATTCTCTCTTTGTAGGTCAACTGTGGCCACTGGGGTCTAAGTGTTTCCCCGTGTGGACTGTGAGGCCATTTGGTCATCCTCCACTTTTCCTGGTGTTTCTTGCTGCTTCACTGGGAGTTTCCTATTTGCTTCATGAAATACAAGGAGTTCAACTGGGACACAGTGCTGGAGGGAGTTCTGTCACGTGTGCTGACTCAGGGTCCTAGGACAATGCACCAACCAGGCTTCTATCCCACAGAGCTTGCCCCCTTGACCATAGCAACCTGATTCTGAACATTGCCCGGAAACCTCTCCATAGAACAAGATGCCTTTACATATAAGGGTCTGCTGGCTGCACCGTGTCAGTCACAAGCCATGTGGAAGCCAATGGCAGATCCACATGGCCCCACCACAGATGTTTTATCACACACCTGCACACCACTGCTCTAGGCCCACTAATCAGCAGGCTCCAACTTACTGGCATCTCTGTTCTACACCATTTTCATGAAACCCAGTCAATCAAGGCACTGTCTGGTACACTCATGATCAGCAACAGGACATCCAAAGGTTCTCCAGTGCCACGTGGTCATGGTAATTTCAAAAATTTCATGGTATTTATCAAGCCATTTCTCAAGGATGAACTTGGAGGCACTGTGGGTTTCTATTCATTCAGGAACCACTAAATGGTGAGGAAGCTCATTTCAATGAAAGCTCTGGAGAAACACTCAGAGGCAAGGCTTCCCAAGAGTGGCCAAAAGGTCACATCAAGCCAGGCCCATTGAGGTCTACAATGTGAGGTCCCTGTGTGTTTTGACTCTCAATTATGGCTGCCAGGTCTTTAAGAATAAAATCATGTGATATCCTGGCTGAGATTCCCAGTGCTCTGTGGAAAGCCACCCTGGGCCTAGATCTCAGTTTCCAAGGGCAACTCTCATGCGTGGCCTCCTAAAATCCCAACACAATTCATGGCAATACTTCTCTGAGTTCAGTACCAGAACTCAGTCTCTAAGGGGAATCACGCCAGAGTTCAAGCCCAGGTGGACAAAGTCATCCCTTCCAACCGCCTCAGAAATGACCACAATTCCAACCAAAACACTGCCACATGGCCCTCATCTTCTTCCATACAGACACTCATCATAACCTCTGGCTGGAGGTTTCCATGAGGGGGCAGCCCAAGACAGTGTCTAGAATAAGCTCCCTTGCCCCTCATTTGCCTAATGTCAGGGTGGCCTGTGAACCAGGAGTGATCAAATATGCCTGCCATTAATACTGCTCTGCTTCTCCAAATTGAGGACTACTGACTTTCGGGTATAGATTCTTTCTGTGAATTGGAGACATGAGAAAACCCAAGAACCTATGGGATAGCCTCTGCAGGGCTTTGAAGAACTCATTTGACCCAAAGGATCCCTATTCTCACTTGATGGAGGTCAGGAACTTTCCAGAGGAAAGTGAGAGGCTTCATCCACAATGACTGCTCTTTTTGCCATTTTGGCTTTGGATGCACACATGGGATCTTTCTTTCATCCATCAGGTGCTGAGAATCTAAGCCACAGCCTCACACAGGGCCAAGAGGCTGATTCACACACATCCCTTTGCACAGGAATTAAGCAAAAAGCCACAGGTGATGCCCCTTCATTTCCATTTGAAAACTGTTTACTTCAGGCTTCACAAAGGGGTAGCCTGAGGCAAAGACCTTCCTGAGAGTCAGGGCAACAGAACAATAGGTAAGCAAAAGGCCCAAAGCAGGGTTTCTCCACTGACACTTTACTGGTCACACTGATATCTGAGTTTTCTGAGATGCTTGCCATTCCCTTCAGTTATCCAGTACATGGCCATGTCACAGAGCTGGGAGGTGGTACATATCTTGGACACAAAACCATGAGCCAATTCTGGAGAGTGGCCAGAATTCAGGAAGAAAACAGGAACTTAGCAAGATAGTAGGTGTTGCCCATAGATAAGGCAAGCCCCAGTCCATTCATAAATTGGAAAGGATGAATGCTGGAAAGTTTTCTACTAGACAGGACGCATCCATTGATTCATTCTCTTTTCCAATGTCTACAACCAGGGATACAGTGGGATACACAGACATAGAAACACTCGCCTTGTCAAATGACTTACTAGAAACAGTCCACTCCAAACCAAACAAACTGCCTTTCCTACCTATTCTCAGAACATGAGACAAAACCATAAACTCACACCCACACCCACTAAGGCACCTCCTTCCCCCAAGTAGGTCTGTGACTATCTGGAGTGTCTTCTGACTGGTGGGCCATACAATGTTCCCCCAAAATGGCCCGTCCTCTCTCAGATCTGGCCTCCTTGGCCTACTCAATGAACTTGTCAGGAGCCACCAGTGAGCCACTCACTACCTGCTTTCTCAGAAAAGTCCCCTCTTCAGAGCTTTCCTGGCATTTGGTCATCCTCACATCAGTAGGTACCAAGAAAGACTGACTCTCTCCTTGGTAAATGCAAACAAGTCAGCCCACTGGGACTGGAACTGAAACTGGCTCTGGGTGCCTGGCTTCCTGGTTGCCAAGTTCAAAGAGTTCCATCACAAAAGAAGTGAGGTGAGGTCACTTCCTTCAGGAACTGAATGAGGTCACTGCCTTGGCAACCAAATTGTCCTAACAGTTGCTTCCAAGGGTCCTATGAGATGGAGGCTGCCCCTGCTTCCTGTGACACTTTCACAAGTTAGAATGGTATATCCTCCATAGGCACCCAGGAACAGCTTTCCACACAGGCCTGGTTTGGTCCATCTTGTCTACATTAAGAAGAGAGAGGCTCATACAGACACAACCCTTCATCCTGACCAGGTTGTTTGCCATGGAAGATGACTTTTGCTCTCTCCTGTCCTTCAGAGCTGCCTACTTCTTCTCCAGGGATCATTTCTGCATGGACCTTTGAGTTCTCAGCAGGTGGAAGATACCCTACATTCCTCTATTGTAAGACCAACTCTGTCCCTGCTCTTCTGTAAAGTTGGATTGAGGGAACAGTGTATGGTTAGGGGTAAGAACATGTTTGATTTGGGTTAGGAATCATTCTACTGGATGAAGAATGGTATTGGGAACCTGCGATATATATAATAATGTATAGGTGAAGTATATGTATGACAACAGAAATCTAAGGAAGCTTTGAAGCCCAGAAGGGCATTGGGCCCTTGACTGGGATACTTAGCTTTGAATTACATTCTGCACAGATGTCTCAGATAAATTGATATACAATGGCATAAGACCTTGTACCTTGGATGATTGAATGTGGAAGAGAACATCCAGTCAAAAAGGGATAGTAGGTAGGATTAGGAAGATAGTCAGTAGGTTTAGGAAGAAGAGTGAGTATAACATTTGGACCAAAAGTTCTTTAGCAGTAGGGTGTCAGTTAGAGAGTAGATGTAAATGTCAGCACATGTGAAGAGTCAGTCACAATAATGAATATGGGAAATTAGGTAGGAGAGCAGATATCAATAGAGACATTGGGAAATCAGTCAAAGTATAAAGTGAGTGATAGGATTAGATATTATCAACAGGGTTGAGGTTGAATATGTACTCTTAGGACGAAGCAACTGTGTAGTCACCAATAGGATTGACATTTGAGAGCATTAGGCCCCTGGACAAGGATGTGTTTAGTAATCCATGCTCACTTTCCATTTAGACTTTGGTACAATCATAAGTGTGAACTTTGCATTATGTGTCCAGAATATCAGTGTGATCAAATGTATATGTAGATGAGGTGACATGAGTATTTCTTCCACCATTTCTGGGAGCAATATCTTGAAGACGTGTTGATTAGTATTTGGGGGCACCAATAGGTGTACCTTGTGTCTATGAATATAGAGATAATGCATGAATAGACCATACTGTGAATAAATAGTATAACTGGTTCCAATTTACATAATGGATTGAACTGATACCTGAATATATATAGGAAATCTAATATTGATACACAATCATTCATTCCAACCAGTTATATATCTAATGGTAATATTAGGGTTCTGGTTTACCATGAAGGCTGTGTGAGATTTGCTTGAAAAGTGATTATGGAAATCGAAAATAATGTGTTTGGAAAGAAGTCTCATGAAAAGACCAGTCCAGAAATATACAGGAGTACATGTGTTCTGAAGCAGGAAGTGATTGAAAGTGAACCAAATGCCTGTAAATTTGTGAACTTGTGGATGAAATACATATCCTATGATGTGCATCAACTGAAGAAATAGTGATGTACCAGTGTCGAAAAAAAAGAAACGTCAAAATACACATCATGTATCATAGGAATCTACTTGCATTGATGCTAAACTCGGTCAGTTACTGTAGAAATATTAGGATTTCTAAGGACCATTCACTAGGAAACAAATGTGTATTTCAGGTGGATGAATATTTCTGAGAATAATCTTTGGAAAAGATGATTATAAATCCACATACATGAGCATGAATGAATTTAGGGAGTGTATAATAAGACACATATATTTCATACTTTGAAAAAACTGGAGAGAGAGACTCTGTGTGTGTGTGTGTTTGTGTATATATATATATATATATATATATATATATATACATACATACATACATTCAAACCATACAAACACACAGAGACTTTAAAAAGTCGAAATATATATGCCAATCAAAATTCATCATGAAATATGTATCATCCACAGATCCAAAAATATTTAATTTACTGAACATGGATTTATGTATCATGTTGTTCAAGTAGAAAGCTCACCCATAGTTTGAATTTTCAGTTCCAACAGCATTTAGGAGGAGTGATCTCTTCTCACAATTTGTATCTGCCATGTCAGCCTCCTCACAAGAATGTACGTGGGATACCAGGTAGGATTCTATATGTGCATGTAAAAATACATGTGCTGAATAGGCTACAGAGAAAGGGAGACAGGAATTCACATACTTGTTAACTTTACAAACACATGGAGAACTACTTCTCTTAAATTGGACTAGATTTATAACACCTAGCCTTTATAATGCCAAAGGAAAGTCCAATTATACACCATGCCTCCTCTGAACTGCATGTATTGCTATTCTGTTTGTGTGATTTTCCTCCATCATATCAGGATTGGTAATCAGAGTCTAGGAGGGTATGGGTTAGTGTCAGGGATTCAGTATTTTGAATGGAAAATAGGAAAATGAATCCAATGTGTATGCAATTCTGTGCTACACAAAAATCTTCCCACTCTCATCAAGAACAATGCCTTGACATTACCTTTGCCCCAAGTAAGACACGATTCGAAGAGAAGAGTTAGAAAATCTGTGAATACATATATACAATGGAAAATGCTCAGGAGTTCACAACCTTGGAGGTGGTAGAGGAGTTTCCATAAGTAAGGGACAGGATAAACACTCCCCAAACATGGAGCTCTGCTGGCCTAAAGACTTCTTGGGAAACTGCCTCTGAGGTTGGACCCTTGAAATATATGTTGTTGTCAGGAGCTTTATCTTCCTTTGTAGTGAGACCATCAAAGCTTGGTCTGCATCTATGTGGCCTGGAGGACATGGTTTCTGATTTTCCAATGAACATGAGGTAGCAGTGCTGAATTCTCTCTTTGTAGGTCAACTGTGGCCACTGGGGTCTAAGTGTTTCCCCGTGTGGACTGTGAGGCCATTTGGTCATCCTCCACTTTTCCTGGTGTTTCTTGCTGCTTCACTGGGAGTTTCCTATTTGCTTCATGAAATACAAGGAGTTCAACTGGGACACAGTGCTGGAGGGAGTTCTGTCACGTGTGCTGACTCAGGGTCCTAGGACAATGCACCAACCAGGCTCCTATCCCACAGAGCTTGCCCCCTTGACCATAGCAACCTGATTCTGAACATTGCCTGGAAACCTCTCCATAGAACAAGATGCCTTTACATATAAGGGTCTGCTGGCTGCACCGTGTCAGTCACAAGCCATGTGGAAGCCAATGGCAGATCCACATGGCCCCACCACAGATGTTTTATCACACACCTGCACACCACTGCTCTAGGCCCACTAATCAGCAGGCTCCAACTTACTGGCATCTCTGTTCTACACCATTTTCATGAAACCCAGTCAATCAAGGCACTGTCTGGTACACTCATGATCAGCAACAGGACATCCAAAGGTTCTCCAGTGCCACGTGGTCATGGGAATTTCAAAAATTTCATGGTATTTATCAAGCCATTTCTCAAGGATGAACTTGGAGGCACTGTGGGTTTCTATTCATTCAGGAACCACTAAATGGTGAGGAAGCTCATTTCAATGAAAGCTCTGGAGAAACACTCAGAGGCAAGGCTTCCGAAGAGTGGCCAAAAGGTCACATCAAGCCAGGCCCATTGAGGTCTACAATGTGAGGTCCCTGTGTGTTTTGACTCTCAATTATGGCTGCCAGGTCTTTAAGAATAAAATCATGTGATATCCTGGCTGAGATTCCCAGTGCTCTGTGGAAAGCCACCCTGGGCCTAGATCTCAGTTTCCAAGGGCAACTCTCATGCGTGGCCTCCTAAAATCCCAACACAATTCATGGCAATACTTCTCTGAGTTCAGTACCAGAACTCAGTCTCTAAGGGGAATCAGGCCAGAGTTCAAGCCCAGGTGGACAAAGTCATCCCTTCCAACCGCCACAGAAATGACCACAATTCCAACCAAAACACTGCCACATGGCCCTCATCTTCTTCCATATAGACACTCATCATAACCTCTGGCTGGAGGTTTCCATGAGGGGGCAGCCCAAGACAGTGTCTAGAATAAGCTCCCTTGCCCCTCTTTTGCCTAATGTCAGGGTGGCCTGTGAACCAGGAGTGATCAAATACGCCTGCCATTAATACTGCTCTGCTTCTCCAAATTGAGGACTACTGACTTTCGGGTATAGATTCTTTCTGTGAATTGGAGACATGAGAAAACCCAAGAACCTATGGGATAGCCTCTGCAGGGCTTTGAAGAACTCATTTGACCCAAAGGATCCCTATTCTCACTTGATGGAGGTCAGGAACTTTCCAGAGGAAAGTGAGAGGCTTCATCCACAATGACTGCTCTTTTTGCAATTTTGGCTTTGGATGCACACATGGGATCTTTCTTTAATCCATCAGGTGCTGAGAATCTAAGCCACAGCCTCACACAGGGCCAAGAGGCTGATTCACACACATCCCTTTGCAAAGGAATTAAGCAAAAAGCCACAGGTGATGCCCCTTCATTTCCATTTGAAAACTGTTTACTTCAGGCTTCACAAAGGGGTAGCCTGAGGCAAAGACCTTCCTGACATTCAGGGCAACAAACAATAGGTAAGCAAAAGGCCCAAAGCAGGGTTTCTCCACTGACACTTTAATGGTCACACTGATATCTGAGTTTTCTGAGATGCTTGCCATTCCCTTCAGTTATCCAGTACACGGCCATGTCACAGAGCTGGGAGGTGGTACATATCTTGGACACAAAACCATGAGCCAATTCTGGAGAGTGGCCAGAATTCAGGAAGAAAACAGGAACTTAGCAAGATAGTAGGTGTTGCCCATAGATAAGGCAAGCCCCAGTCCATTCATAAATTGGAAAGGATGAATGCTGGAAAGTTTTCTACTAGACAGGACGCATCCATTGATTCATTC
Organism: Urocitellus parryii; assembly: GCF_045843805.1. Taxonomy (NCBI): domain Eukaryota; kingdom Metazoa; phylum Chordata; class Mammalia; order Rodentia; family Sciuridae; genus Urocitellus; species Urocitellus parryii. The sequence goes on along the minus strand of NC_135535.1, from coordinate 113,961,814 downwards.
TCTTTTCCAATGTCTACAACCAGGGATACAGTGGGATACACAGACATAGAAACACTCGCCTTGTCAAATCACTTACTAGAAACAGTCCACTCCAAACCAAACAAACTGCCTTTCCTACCTATTCTCAGAACATGAGACAAAACCATAAACTCACACCCACACCCACTAAGGCACCTCCTTCCCCCAAGTAGGTCTGTGACTATCTGGAGTGTCTTCTGACTGGTGGGCCATACAATGTTCCCCCAAAATGGCCCGTCCTCTCTCAGATCTGGCCTCCTTGGCCTACTCAATGAACTTGTCAGGAGCCACCAGTGAGCCACTCACTACCTGCTTTCTCAGAAAAATCCCCTCTTCAGAGCTTTCCTGGCATTTGGTCATCCTCACATCAGTAGGTACCAAGAAAGACTGACTCTCTCCTTGGTAAATGCAAACAAGTCAGCCCACTGGGACTGGGACTGAAACTGGCTCTGGGTGCCTGGCTTCCTGGTTGCCAAGTTCAAAGAGTTCCATCACCAAAGAAGTGAGGTGAGGTCACTTCCTTCAGGAACTGAATGAGGTCACTGCCTTGGCAACCAAATTGTCCTAACAGTTGCTTCCAAGGGTCCTATGAGATGGAGGCTGCCCCTGCTTCCTGTGACACTTTCACAAGTTAGAATGGTATATCCTCCATAGGCACCCAGGAACAGCTTTCCACACAGGCCTGGTTTGGTCCATCTTGTCTACATTAAGAAGAGAGAGGCTCATACAGACACAACCCTTCATCCTGACCAGGTTGTTTGCCATGGAAGATGACTTTTGCTCTCTCATGTCCTTCAGAGCTGCCTACTTCTTCTCCAGGGATCATTTCTGCATGGACCTTTGAGTTCTCAGCAGGTGGAAGATCCCCTACATTCCTCTATTGTAAGACCAACTCTGTCCCTGCTCTTCTGTAAAGTTGGATTGAGGGAACAGTGTATGGTTAGGGGTAAGAACATGTTTGATTTGGGTTAGGAATCATTCTACTGGGTGAAGAATGGTATTGGGAACCTGCGATATATATAATAATGTATAGGTGAAGTATATGTATGACAACAGAAATCTAAGTAAGCTTTGAAGCCCAGAAGGGCATTGGGCCCTTGACTGGGATACTTAGCTTTGAATTACATTCTGCACAGATGTCTCAGATAAATTGATATACAATGGCATAAGACCTTGTACCTTGGATGATTGAATGTGGAAGAGAACATCCAGTCAAAAAGGGATAGTAGGTAGGATTAGGAAGATAGTCAGTAGGTTTAGGAAGAAGAGTGAGTATAACATTTGGACCAAAAGTTCTTTAGCAGTAGGGTGTCAGTTAGAGAGTAGATGTAAATGTCAGCACATGTGAAGAGTCAGTCACAATAATGAATATGGGAAATTAGGTAGGAGAGCAGATATCAATAGATACATTGGGAAATCAGTCAAAGTATAAAGTGAGTGATAGGATTAGATATTTTCAACAGGGTTGAGGTTGAATATGTACTCTTAGGACGAAGCAACTGTGTAGTCACCAATAGGATTGACATTTGAGAGCATTAGGCCCCTGGACAAGGATGTGTTTAGTAATCCATGCTCACTTTCCATTTAGACTTTGGTACAATCATAAGTGTGAACTTTGCATTATGTGTCCAGAATATCACTGTGATCAAATGTATATGTAGATCAGGTGACATGAGTATTTCTTCCACCATTTCTGGGAGCAATATCTTGAAGACGTGTTGATTAGTATTTGGGGGCACCAATAGGTGTACCTTGTGTCTATGAATATAGAGATAATGCATGAATAGACCATACTGTGAATAAATAGTATAACTGGTTCCAATTTACATAATGGATTGAACTGATACCTGAAAATATATAGGAAATCTAATATTGATACACAATCATTCATTCCAACCAGTTATATATCTAATGGTAATATTAGGGTTCTGGTTTACCATGAAGGCTGTGTGAGATTTGCTTGAAAAGTGATTATGGAAATCGAAAATAATGTGTTTGGAAAGAAGTCTCATGAAAAGACCAGTCCAGAAATATACAGGAGTACATGTGTTCTGAAGCAGGAAGTGATTGAAAGTGAACCAAATGCCTGTAAATTTGTGAACTTGTGGATGAAATATATATCCTATGATGTGCATCAACTGAAGAAATAGTGATGTACCAGTGTCGAAAAAAAAAGAAACGTCAAAATACACATCATGTATCATAGGAATCTACTTGCATTGATGCTAAACTCGGTCAGTTACTGTAGAAATATTAGGATTTCTAAGGACCATTCACTAGGAAACAAGTGTGTATTTCAGGTGGATGAATATTTCTGAGAATAATCTTTGGAAAAGATGATTATAAATCCACATACATGAGCATGAATGAATTTTTGGAGTGTATAATAAGACACATATATTTCATACTTTGAAAAATCTGGAGAGAGAGACTCTGTGTGTGTGTGTGTGTGTTTGTGTATATATATATATATATATATATATATATATATATATATATATATACATATATATATATATACATTCAAACAATACAAACACACAGAGACTTTAAAAAGTCGAAATATATATGCCAATCAAAATTCATCATGAAATATGTATCATCCACAGATCCAAAAATATTTAATTTACTGAACATGGATTTATGTATCATGTTGTTCAAGTAGAAAGCTCACCCATAGGTTGAATTTTCAGTTCCAACAGCATTTACGAGGAGTGATCTCTTCTCACAATTTGTATCTGCCATGTCAGCCTCCTCACAAGAATGTACGTGGGATACCAGGTAGGATTCTATATGTGCATGTAAAAATACATGTGCTGAATAGGCTACAGAGAAAGGGAGACAGGAATTCACATACTTGTTAACTTTACAAACACATGGAGAACTACTTCTCTTAAATTGGACTAGATTTATAACACCTAGCCTTTATAATGCCAAAGGAAAGTCCAATTATACACCATGCCTCCTCTGAACTGCATGTATTGCTATTCTGTTTGTGTTATTTTCCTCCATCATATCAGGATTGGTAATCAGAGACTAGGAGGGTATGGGTTAGTGTCAGGGATTCAGTATTTTGAATGGAAAATAGGAAAATGAATCCAATGTGTATGCAATTCTGTGCTACACAAAAATCTTCCCACTCTCATCAAGAACAATGCCTTGACATTACCTTTGCCCCAAGTAAGACACGATTCGAAGAGAAGAGTTAGAAAATCTGTGAATACATATATACAATGGAAAATGCTCAGGAGTTCACAACCTTGGAGGTGGTAGAGGAGTTTCCATAAGTAAGGGACAGGATAAACACTCCCCAAACATGGAGCTCTGCTGGCCTAAAGACTTCTTGGGAAACTGCCTCTGAGGTTGGACCCTTGAAATATATGTTGTTGTCAGGAGCTTTATCTTCCTTTGTAGTGAGACCATCAAAGCTTGGTCTGCATCTATGTGGCCTGGAGGACATGGTTTCTGATTTTCCAATGAACATGAGGCAGCAGTGCTGAATTCTCTCTTTGTAGGTCAACTGTGGCCACTGGGGTCTAAGTGTTTCCCCGTGTGGACTGTGAGGCCATTTGGTCATCCTCCACTTTTCCTGGTGTTTCTTGCTGCTTCACTGGGAGTTTCCTATTTGCTTCATGAAATACAAGGAGTTCAACTGGGACACAGTGCTGGAGGGAGTTCTGTCACGTGTGCTGACTCAGGGTCCTAGGAGAATGCACCAACCAGGCTTCTATCCCACAGAGCTTGCCCCCTTGACCATAGCAACCTGATTCTGAACATTGCCCGGAAACCTCTCCATAGAAGAAGATGCCTTTACATATAAGGGTCTGCTGGCTGCACCGTGTCAGTCACAAGCCATGTGGAAGCCAATGGCAGATCCACATGGCCCCACCACAGATGTTTTATCACACACCTGCACACCACTGCTCTAGGCCCACTAATCAGCAGGCTCCAACTTACTGGCATCTCTGTTCTACACCATTTTCATGAAACCCAGTCAATCAAGGCACTGTCTGGTACACTCATGATCAGCAACAGGACACCCAAAGGTTCTCCAGTGCCACGTGGTCATGGGAATTTCAAAAATTTCATGGTATTTATCAAGCCATTTCTCAAGGATGAACTTGGAGGCACTGTGGGTTTCTATTCATTCAGGAACCACTAAATGGTGAGGAAGCTCATTTCAATGAAAGCTCTGGAGAAACACTCAGAGGCAAGGCTTCCCAAGAGTGGCCAAAAGGTCACATCAAGCCAGGCCCATTGAGGTCTACAATGTGAGGTCCCTGTGTGTTTTGACTCTCAATTATGGCTGCCAGGTCTTTAAGAATAAAATCATGTGATATCCTGGCTGAGATTCCCAGTGCTCTGTGGAAAGCCACCCTGGGCCTAGATCTCAGTTTCCAAGGGCAACTCTCATGCGTGGCCTCCTAAAATCCCAACACAATTCATGGCAATACTTCTCTGAGTTCAGTACCAGAACTCAGTCTCTAAGGGGAATCACGCCAGAGTTCAAGCCCAGGTGGACAAAGTCATCCCTTCCAACCGCCACAGAAATGACCACAATTCCAACCAAAACACTGCCACATGGCCCTCATCTTCTTCCATATAGACACTCATCATAACCTCTGGCTGGAGGTTTCCATGAGGGGGCAGCCCAAGACAGTGTTTAGAATAAGCTCCCTTGCCCCTCATTTGCCTAATGTCAGGGTGGCCTGTGAACCAGGAGTGATCAAATACGCCTGCCATTAATACTGCTCTGCTTCTCCAAATTGAGGACTACTGACTTTCGGGTATAGATTCTTTCTGTGAATTGGAGACATGAGAAAACCCAAGAACCTATGGGATAGCCTCTGCAGGGCTTTGAAGAACTCATTTGACCCAAAGGATCCCTATTCTCACTTGATGGAGGTCAGGAACTTTCCAGAGGAAAGTGAGAGGCTTCATCCACAATGACTGCTCTTTTTGCTATTTTGGCTTTGGATGCACACATGGGATCTTTCTTTCATCCATCAGGTGCTGAGAATCTAAGCCACAGCCTCACACAGGGCCAAGAGGCTGATTCACACACATCCCTTTGCAAAGGAATTAAGCAAAAAGCCACAGGTGATGCCCCTTCATTTCCATTTGAAAACTGTTAACTTCAGGCTTCACAAAGTGGTAGCCTGAGGCAAAGACCTTCCTGACATTCAGGGCAACAAACAATAGGTAAGCAAAAGGCCCAAAGCAGGGTTTCTCCACTGACACTTTACTGGTCACACTGATATCTGAGTTTTCTGAGATGCTTGCCATTCCCTTCAGTTATCCAGTACACGGCCATGTCACAGAGCTGGGAGGTGGTACATATCTTGGACACAAAACCATGAGCCAATTCTGGAGAGTGGCCAGAATTCAGGAAGAAAACAGGAACTTAGCAAGATAGTAGGTGTTGCCCATAGATAAGGCAAGCCCCAGTCCATTCATAAATTGGAAAGGATGAATGCTGGAAAGTTTTCTACTAGACAGGACGCATCCATTGATTCATTCTCTTTTCCAATGTCTACAACCAGGGATACAGTGGGATACACAGACATAGAAACACTCGCCTTGTCAAATGACTTACTAGAAACAGTCCACTCCAAACCAAACAAACTGCCTTTCCTACCTATTCTCAGAACATGAGACAAAACCATAAACTCACACCCACACCCACTAAGGCACCTCCTTCCCCCAAGTAGGTCTGTGACTATCTGGAGTGTCTTCTGACTGGTGGGCCATACAATGTTCCCCCAAAATGGCCCGTCCTCTCTCAGATCTGGCCTCCTTGGCCTACTCAATGAACTTGTCAGGAGCCACCAGTGAGCCACTCACTACCTGCTTTCTCAGAAAAGTCCCCTCTTCAGAGCTTTCCTGGCATTTGGTCATCCTCACATCAGTAGGTACCAAGAAAGACTGACTCTCTCCTTGGTAAATGCAAACAAGTCAGCCCACTGGGACTGGGACTGAAACTGGCTCTGGGTGCCTGGCTTCCTGGTTGTCAAGTTCAAAGAGTTCCATCACAAAAGAAGTGAGGTGAGGTCACTTCCTTCAGGAACTGAATGAGGTCACTGCCTTGGCAACCAAATTGTCCTAACAGTTGCTTCCAAGGGTCCTATGAGATGGAGGCTGCCCCTGCTTCCTGTGACACTTTCACAAGTTAGAATGGTATATCCTCCATAGGCACCCAGGAACAGCTTTCCACACAGGCCTGGTTTGGTCCATCTTGTCTACATTAAGAAGAGAGAGGCTCATACAGACACAACCCTTCATCCTGACCAGGTTGTTTGCCATGGAAGATGACTCTTGCTCTCTCATGTCCTTCAGAGCTGCCTACTTCTTCTCCAGGGATCATTTCTGCATGGACCTTTGAGTTCTCAGCAGGTGGAAGATACCCTACATTCCTCTATTGTAAGACCAACTCTGTCCCTGCTCTTCTGTAAAGTTGGATTGAGGGAACAGTGTATGTTTAGGGGTAAGAACATGTTTGATTTGGGTTAGGAATCATTCTACTGGATGAAGAATGGTATTGGGAACCTGCGATATATATAATAATGTATAGGTGAAGTATATGTATGACAACAGAAATCTAAGTAAGCTTTGAAGCCCAGAAGGGCATTGGGCCCTTGACTGGGATACTTAGCTTTGAATTACATTCTGCACAGATGTCTCAGATAAATTGATATACAATGGCATAAGACCTTGTACCTTGGATGATTGAATGTGGAAGAGAACATCCAGTCAAAAAGGGATAGTAGGTAGGATTAGGAAGATAGTCAGTAGGTTTAGGAAGAAGAGTGAGTATACCATTTGGACCAAAAGTTCTTTAGCAGTAGGGTGTCAGTTAGAGAGTAGATGTAAATGTCAGCACATGTGAAGAGTCAGTCACAATAATGAATATGGGAAATTAGGTAGGAGAGCAGATATCAATAGAGACATTGGGAAATCAGTCAAAGTATAAAGTGAGTGATAGGATTAGATATTTTCAACAGGGTTGAGGTTGAATATGTACTCTTAGGACGAAGCAACTGTGTAGTCACCAATAGGATTGACATTTGAGAGCATTAGGCCCCTGGACAAGGATGTGTTTAGTAATCCATGCTCACTTTCCATTTAGACTTTGGTACAATCATAAGTGTGAACTTTGCATTATGTGTCCAGAATATCAGTGTGATCAAATGTATATGTAGATCAGGTGACATGAGTATTTCTTCCACCATTTCTGGGAGCAATATCTTGAAGACGTGTTGATTAGTATTTGGGGGCACCAATAGGTGTACCTTGTGTCTATGAAAATAGAGATAATGCATGAATAGACCATACTGTGAATAAATAGTATAACTGGTTCCAATTTACATAATGGATTGAACTGATACCTGAAAATATATAGGAAATCTAATATTGATACACAATCATTCATTCCAACCAGTTATATATCTAATGGTAATATTAGGGTTCTGGTTTACCATGAAGGCTGTGTGAGATTTGCTTGAAAAGTGATTATGGAAATCGAAAATAATGTGTTTGGAAAGAAGTCTCATGAAAAGGCCAGTCCAGAAATATACAGGAGTACATGTGTTCTGAAGCAGGAAGTGATTGAAAGTGAACCAAATGCCTGTAAATTTGTGAACTTGTGGATGAAATATATATCCTATGATGTGCATCAACTGAAGAAATAGTGATGTACCAGTGTCGAAAAAAAAGAAACGTCAAAATACACATCATGTATCATAGGAATCTACTTGCATTGATGCTAAACTCGGTCAGTTACTGTAGAAATATTAGGATTTCTAAGTACCATTCACTAGGAAACAAATGTGTATTTCAGGTGGATGAATATTTCTGAGAATAATGTTTGGAAAAGATGATTATAAATCCACATACATGAACATGAATGAATTTAGGGAGTGTATAATAAGACACATATATTTCATACTTTGAAAAATCTGGAGAGAGAGACTGTGTGTGTGTGTGTGTGTGTGTGTGTGTTTGTGTATATATATATATATATATATATATATATACATATATATATATACATACATTCAAACAATACAAACACACAGAGACTTTAAAAAGTCGAAATATATATGCCAATCAAAATTCATCATGAAATATGTATCATCCACAGATCCAAAAATATTTAATTTACTGAACATGGATTTATGTATCATGTTGTTCAAGTAGAAAGCTCACCCATAGGTTGAATTTTCAGTTCCAACAGCATTTACGAGGAGTGATCTCTTCTCACAATTTGTATCTGCCATGTCAGCCTCCTCACAAGAATGTACGTGGGATACCAGGTAGGATTCTATATGTGCATGTAAAAATACATGTGCTGAATAGGCTACAGAGAAAGGGACACAGGAATTCACATACTTGTTAACTTTACAAACACATGGAGAACTACTTCTCTTAAATTGGACTAGATTTATAACACCTAGCCTTTATAATGCCAAAGGAAAGTCCAATTATACACCATGCCTCCTCTGAACTGCATGTATTGCTATTCTGTTTGTGTTATTTTCCTCCATCATATCAGGATTGGTAATCAGAGACTAGGAGGGTATGGGTTAGTGTCAGGGATTCAGTATTTTGAATGGAAAATAGGAAAATGAATCCAATGTGTATGCAATTCTGTGCTACACAAAAATCTTCCCACTCTCATCAAGAACAATGCCTTGACATTACCTTTGCCCCAAGTAAGACACGATTCGAAGAGAAGAGTTAGAAAATCTGTGAATACATATATACAATGGAAAATGCTCAGGAGTTCACAACCTTGGAGGTGGTAGAGGAGTTTCCATAAGTAAGGGACAGGATAAACACTCCCCAAACATGGAGCTCTGCTGGCCTAAAGACTTCTTGGGAAACTGCCTCTGAGGTTGGACCCTTGAAATATATGTTGTTGTCAGGAGCTTTATCTTCCTTTGTAGTGAGACCATCAAAGCTTGGTCTGCATCTATGTGGCCTGGAGGACATGGTTTCTGATTTTCCAATGAACATGAGGCAGCAGTGCTGAATTCTCTCTTTGTAGGTCAACTGTGGCCACTGGGGTCTAAGTGTTTCCCCGTGTGGACTGTGAGGCCATTTGGTCATCCTCCACTTTTCCTGGTGTTTCTTGCTGCTTCACTGGGAGTTTCCTATTTGCTTCATGAAATACAAGGAGTTCAACTGGGACACAGTGCTGGAGGGAGTTCTGTCACGTGTGCTGACTCAGGGTCCTAGGAGAATGCACCAACCAGGCTTCTATCCCACAGAGCTTGCCCCCTTGACCATAGCAACCTGATTCTGAACATTGCCCGGAAACCTCTCCATAGAACAAGATGCCTTTACATATAAGGGTCTGCTGGCTGCACCGTGTCAGTCACAAGCCATGTGGAAGCCAATGGCAGATCCACATGGCCCCACCACAGATGTTTTATCACACACCTGCACACCACTGCTCTAGGCCCACTAATCAGCAGGCTCCAACTTACTGGCATCTCTGTTCTACACCATTTTCATGAAACCCAGTCAATCAAGGCACTGTCTGGTACACTCATGATCAGCAACAGGACACCCAAAGGTTCTCCAGTGCCACGTGGTCATGGGAATTTCAAAAATTTCATGGTATTTATCAAGCCATTTCTCAAGGATGAACTTGGAGGCACTGTGGGTTTCTATTCATTCAGGAACCACTAAATGGTGAGGAAGCTCATTTCAATGAAAGCTCTGGAGAAACACTCAGAGGCAAGGCTTCCCAAGAGTGGCCAAAAGGTCACATCAAGCCAGGCCCATTGAGGTCTACAATGTGAGGTCCCTGTGTGTTTTGACTCTCAATTATGGCTGCCAGGTCTTTAAGAATAAAATCATGTGATATCCTGGCTGAGATTCCCAGTGCTCTGTGGAAAGCCACCCTGGGCCTAGATCTCAGTTTCCAAGGGCAACTCTCATGCGTGGCCTCCTAAAATCCCAACACAATTCATGGCAATACTTCTCTGAGTTCAGTACCAGAACTCAGTCTCTAAGGGGAATCACGCCAGAGTTCAAGCCCAGGTGGACAAAGTCATCCCTTCCAACCGCCACAGAAATGACCACAATTCCAACCAAAACACTGCCACATGGCCCTCATCTTCTTCCATATAGACACTCATCATAACCTCTGGCTGGAGGTTTCCATGAGGGGGCAGCCCAAGACAGTGTTTAGAATAAGCTCCCTTGCCCCTCATTTGCCTAATGTCAGGGTGGCCTGTGAACCAGGAGTGATCAAATACGCCTGCCATTAATACTGCTCTGCTTCTCCAAATTGAGGACTACTGACTTTCGGGTATAGATTCTTTCTGTGAATTGGAGACATGAGAAAACCCAAGAACCTATGGGATAGCCTCTGCAGGGCTTTGAAGAACTCATTTGACCCAAAGGATCCCTATTCTCACTTGATGGAGGTCAGGAACTTTCCAGAGGAAAGTGAGAGGCTTCATCCACAATGACTGCTCTTTTTGCCATTTTGGCTTTGGATGCACACATGGGATCTTTCTTTCATCCATCAGGTGCTGAGAATCTAAGCCACAGCCTCACACAGGGCCAAGAGGCTGATTCACACACATCCCTTTGCAAAGGAATTAAGCAAAAAGCCACAGGTGATGCCCCTTCATTTCCATTTGAAAACTGTTAACTCCAGGCTTCACAAAGTGGTAGCCTGAGGCAAAGACCTTCCTGACATTCAGGGCAACAAACAATAGGTAAGCAAAAGGCCCAAAGCAGGGTTTCTCCACTGACACTTTACTGGTCACACTGATATCTGAGTTTTCTGAGATGCTTGCCATTCCCTTCAGTTATCCAGTACACGGCCATGTCACAGAGCTGGGAGGTGGTACATATCTTGGACACAAAACCATGAGCCAATTCTGGAGAGTGGCCAGAATTCAGGAAGAAAACAGGAACTTAGCAAGATAGTAGGTGTTGCCCATAGATAAGGCAAGCCCCAGTCCATTCATAAATTGGAAAGGATGAATGCTGGAAAGTTTTCTACTAGACAGGACGCATCCATTGATTCATTCTCTTTTCCAATGTCTACAACCAGGGATACAGTGGGATACACAGACATAGAAACACTCGCCTTGTCAAATGACTTACTAGAAACAGTCCACTCCAAACCAAACAAACTGCCTTTCCTACCTATTCTCAGAACATGAGACAAAACCATAAACTCACACCCACACCCACTAAGGCACCTCCTTCCCCCAAGTAGGTCTGTGACTATCTGGAGTGTCTTCTGACTGGTGGGCCATACAATGTTCCCCCAAAATGGCCCGTCCTCTCTCAGATCTGGCCTCCTTGGCCTACTCAATGAACTTGTCAGGAGCCACCAGTGAGCCACTCACTACCTGCTTTCTCAGAAAAGTCCCCTCTTCAGAGCTTTCCTGGCATTTGGTCATCCTCACATCAGTAGGTACCAAGAAAGACTGACTCTCTCCTTGGTAAATGCAAACAAGTCAGCCCACTGGGACTGGGACTGAAACTGGCTCTGGGTGCCTGGCTTCCTGGTTGTCAAGTTCAAAGAGTTCCATCACAAAAGAAGTGAGGTGAGGTCACTTCCTTCAGGAACTGAATGAGGTCACTGCCTTGGCAACCAAATTGTCCTAACAGTTGCTTCCAAGGGTCCTATGAGATGGAGGCTGCCCCTGCTTCCTGTGACACTTTCACAAGTTAGAATGGTATATCCTCCATAGGCACCCAGGAACAGCTTTCCACACAGGCCTGGTTTGGTCCATCTTGTCTACATTAAGAAGAGAGAGGCTCATACAGACACAACCCTTCATCCTGACCAGGTTGTTTGCCATGGAAGATGACTCTTGCTCTCTCATGTCCTTCAGAGCTGCCTACTTCTTCTCCAGGGATCATTTCTGCATGGACCTTTGAGTTCTCAGCAGGTGGAAGATACCCTACATTCCTCTATTGTAAGACCAACTCTGTCCCTGCTCTTCTGTAAAGTTGGATTGAGGGAACAGTGTATGTTTAGGGGTAAGAACATGTTTGATTTGGGTTAGGAATCATTCTACTGGATGAAGAATGGTATTGGGAACCTGCGATATATATAATAATGTATAGGTGAAGTATATGTATGACAACAGAAATCTAAGTAAGCTTTGAAGCCCAGAAGGGCATTGGGCCCTTGACTGGGATACTTAGCTTTGAATTACATTCTGCACAGATGTCTCAGATAAATTGATATACAATGGCATAAGACCTTGTACCTTGGATGATTGAATGTGGAAGAGAACATCCAGTCAAAAAGGGATAGTAGGTAGGATTAGGAAGATAGTCAGTAGGTTTAGGAAGAAGAGTGAGTATACCATTTGGACCAAAAGTTCTTTAGCAGTAGGGTGTCAGTTAGAGAGTAGATGTAAATGTCAGCACATGTGAAGAGTCAGTCACAATAATGAATATGGGAAATTAGGTAGGAGAGCAGATATCAATAGAGACATTGGGAAATCAGTCAAAGTATAAAGTGAGTGATAGGATTAGATATTTTCAACAGGGTTGAGGTTGAATATGTACTCTTAGGACGAAGCAACTGTGTAGTCACCAATAGGATTGACATTTGAGAGCATTAGGCCCCTGGACAAGGATGTGTTTAGTAATCCATGCTCACTTTCCATTTAGACTTTGGTACAATCATAAGTGTGAACTTTGCATTATGTGTCCAGAATATCAGTGTGATCAAATGTATATGTAGATCAGGTGACATGAGTATTTCTTCCACCATTTCTGGGAGCAATATCTTGAAGACGTGTTGATTAGTATTTGGGGGCACCAATAGGTGTACCTTGTGTCTATGAAAATAGAGATAATGCATGAATAGACCATACTGTGAATAAATAGTATAACTGGTTCCAATTTACATAATGGATTGAACTGATACCTGAAAATATATAGGAAATCTAATATTGATACACAATCATTCATTCCAACCAGTTATATATCTAATGGTAATATTAGGGTTCTGGTTTACCATGAAGGCTGTGTGAGATTTGCTTGAAAAGTGATTATGGAAATCGAAAATAATGTGTTTGGAAAGAAGTCTCATGAAAAGGCCAGTCCAGAAATATACAGGAGGACATGTGTTCTGAAGCAGGAAGTGATTGAAAGTGAACCAAATGCCTGTAAATTTGTGAACTTGTGGATGAAATATATATCCTATGATGTGCATCAACTGAAGAAATAGTGATGTACCAGTGTCGAAAAAAAAGAAACGTCAAAATACACATCATGTATCATAGGAATCTACTTGCATTGATGCTAAACTCGGTCAGTTACTGTAGAAATATTAGGATTTCTAAGGACCATTCACTAGGAAACAAATGTGTATTTCAGGTGGATGAATATTTCTGAGAATAATGTTTGGAAAAGATGATTATAAATCCACATACATGAACATGAATGAATTTAGGGAGTGTATAATAAGACACATATATTTCATACTTTGAAAAATCTGGAGAGAGAGACTGTGTGTGTGTGTGTGTGTGTGTGTGTGTTTGTGTATATATATATATATATATATATATATATATATACATATATATATATACATACATTCAAACAATACAAACACACAGAGACTTTAAAAAGTCGAAATATATATGCCAATCAAAATTCATCATGAAATATGTATCATCCACAGATCCAAAAATATTTAATTTACTGAACATGGATTTATGTATCATGTTGTTCAAGTAGAAAGCTCACCCATAGGTTGAATTTTCAGTTCCAACAGCATTTACGAGGAGTGATCTCTTCTCACAATTTGTATCTGCCATGTCAGCCTCCTCACAAGAATGTACGTGGGATACCAGGTAGGATTCTATATGTGCATGTAAAAATACATGTGCTGAATAGGCTACAGAGAAAGGGACACAGGAATTCACATACTTGTTAACTTTACAAACACATGGAGAACTACTTCTCTTAAATTGGACTAGATTTATGACACCTAGCCTTTATAATGCCAAAGGAAAGTCCAATTATACACCATGCCTCCTCTGAACTGCATGTATTGCTATTCTGTTTGTGTTATTTTCCTCCATCATATCAGGATTGGTAATCAGAGTCTAGGAGGGTATGGGTTAGTGTCAGGGATTCAGTATTTTGAATGGAAAATAGGAAAATGAATCCAATGTGTATGCAATTCTGTGCTACACAAAAATCTTCCCACTCTCATCAAGAACAATGCCTTGACATTACCTTTGCCCCAAGTAAGACACGATTCGAAGAGAAGAGTTAGAAAATCTGTGAATACATATATACAATGGAAAATGCTCAGGAGTTCACAACCTTGGAGGTGGTAGAGGAGTTTCCATAAGTAAGGGACAGGATTAACACTCCCCAAACATGGAGCTCTGCTGGCCTAAAGACTTCTTGGGAAACTGCCTCTGAGGTTGGACCCTTGAAATATATGTTGTTGTCAGGAGCTTTATCTTCCTTTGTAGTGAGACCATCAAAGCTTGGTCTGCATCTATGTGGCCTGGAGGACATGGTTTCTGATTTTCCAATGAACATGAGGCAGCAGTGCTGAATTCTCTCTTTGTAGGTCAACTGTGGCCACTGGGGTCTAAGTGTTTCCCCGTGTGGACTGTGAGGCCATTTGGTCATCCTCCACTTTTCCTGGTGTTTCTTGCTGCTTCACTGGGAGTTTCCTATTTGCTTCATGAAATACAAGGATTTCAACTGGGACACAGTGCTGGAGGGAGTTCTGTCACGTGTGCTGACTCAGGGTCCTAGGAGAATGCACCAACCAGGCTTCTATCCCACAGAGCTTGCCCCCTTGACCATAGCAACCTGATTCTGAACATTGCCCGGAAACCTCTCCATAGAACAAGATGCCTTTACATATAAGGGTCTGCTGGCTGCACCGTGTCAGTCACAAGCCATGTGGAAGCCAATGGCAGATCCACATGGCCCCACCACAGATGTTTTATCACACACCTGCACACCACTGCTCTAGGCCCACTAATCAGCAGGCTCCAACTTACTGGCATCTCTGTTCTACACCATTTTCATGAAACCCAGTCAATCAAGGCACTGTCTGGTACACTCATGATCAGCAACAGGACACCCAAAGGTTCTCCAGTGCCACGTGGTCATGGGAATTTCAAAAATTTCATGGTATTTATCAAGCCATTTCTCAAGGATGAACTTGGAGGCACTGTGGGTTTCTATTCATTCAGGAACCACTAAATGGTGAGGAAGCTCATTTCAATGAAAGCTCTGGAGAAACACTCAGAGGCAAGGCTTCCCAAGAGTGGCCAAAAGGTCACATCAAGCCAGGCCCATTGAGGTCTACAATGTGAGGTCCCTGTGTGTTTTGACTCTCAATTATGGCTGCCAGGTCTTTAAGAATAAAATCATGTGATATCCTGGCTGAGATTCCCAGTGCTCTGTGGAAAGCCACCCTGGGCCTAGATCTCAGTTTCCAAGGGCAACTCTCATGCGTGGCCTCCTAAAATCCCAACACAATTCATGGCAATACTTCTCTGAGTTCAGTACCAGAACTCAGTCTCTAAGGGGAATCACGCCAGAGTTCAAGCCCAGGTGGACAAAGTCATCCCATCCAACCGCCTCAGAAATGACCACAATTCCAACCAAAACACTGCCACATGGCCCTCATCTTCTTCCATACAGACACTCATCATAACCTCTGGCTGGAGGTTTCCATGAGGGGGCAGCCCAAGACAGTGTCTAGAATAAGCTCCCTTGCCCCTCATTTGCCTAATGTCAGGGTGGCCTGTGAACCAGGAGTGATCAAATATGCCTGCCATTAATACTGCTCTGCTTCTCCAAATTGAGGACTACTGACTTTCGGGTATAGATTCTTTCTGTGAATTGGAGACATGAGAAAACCCAAGAACCTATGGGATAGCCTCTGCAGGGCTTTGAAGAACTCATTTGACCCAAAGGATCCCTATTCTCACTTGATGGACGTCAGGAACTTTCCAGAGGAAAGTGAGAGGCTTCATCCACAATGACTGCTCTTTTTGCCATTTTGGCTTTCGATGCACACATGGGATCTTTCTTTAATCCATCAGGTGCTGAGAATCTAAGCCACAGCCTCACACAGGGCCAAGAGGCTGATTCACACACATCCCTTTGCAAAGGAATTAAGCAAAAAGCCACAGGTGATGCCCCTTCATTTCCATTTGAAAACTGTTGACTTCAGGCTTCACAAAGGGGTAGCCTGAGGCAAAGACCTTCCTGAGAGTCAGGGCAACAGAACAATAGGTAAGCAAAAGGCCCAAAGCAGGGTTTCTCCACTGACACTTTACTGGTCACACTGATATCTGAGTTTTCTGAGATGCTTGCCATTCCCTTCAGTTATCCAGTACATGGCCATGTCACAGAGCTGGGAGGTGGTACATATCTTGGACACAAAACCATGAGCCAATTCTGGAGAGTGGCCAGAATTCAGGAAGAAAACAGGAACTTAGCAAGATAGTAGGTGTTGCCCATAGATAAGGCAAGCCCCAGTCCATTCATAAATTGGAAAAAATGAATGCTGGAAAGTTTTCTACTAGACAGGACACATCCATTGATTCATTCTCTTTTCCAATGTCTACAACCAGGGATACAGTGGGATACACAGACATAGAAACACTCGCCTTGTCAAATGACTTACTAGAAACAGTCCACTCCAAACCAAACAAACTGCCTTTCCTACCTATTCTCAGAACATGAGACAAAACCATAAACTCACACCCACACCCACTAAGGCACCTCCTTCCCCCAAGTAGGTCTGTGACTATCTGGAGTGTCTTCTGACTGGTGGGCCATACAATGTTCCCCCAAAATGGCCCGTCCTCTCTCAGATCTGGCCTCCTTGGCCTACTCAATGAAGTTGTCAGGAGCCACCAGTGAGCCACTCACTACCTGCTTTCTCAGAAAAGTCCCCTCTTCAGAGCTTTCCTGGCATTTGGTCATCCTCACATCAGTAGGTACCAAGAAAGACTGACTCTCTCCTTGGTAAATGCAAACAAGTCAGCCCACTGGGACTGGGACTGAAACTGGCTCTGGGTGCCTGGCTTCCTGGTTGTCAAGTTCAAAGTGTTCCTTCACAAAAGAAGTGAGGTGAGGTCACTTCCTTCAGGAACTGAATGAGGTCACTACCTTGGCAACCAAATTGTCCTAACAGTTGCTTCCAAGGGTCCTATGAGATGGAGGCTGCCCCTGCTTCCTGTGACACTTTCACAAGTTAGAATGGTATATCCTCCATAGGCACCCAGGAACAGCTTTCCACACAGGCCTGGTTTGGTCCATCTTGTCTACATTAAGAAGAGAGAGGCTCATACAGACACAACCCTTCATCCTGACCAGGTTGTTTGCCATGGAAGATGACTTTTGCTCTCTCATGTCCTTCAGAGCTGCCTACTTCTTCTCCAGGGATCATTTCTGCATGGACCTTTGAGTTCTCAGCAGGTGGAAGATACCCTATATTCCTCTATTGTAAGACCAACTCTGTCCCTGCTCTTCTGTAAAGTTGGATTGAGGGAACAGTGTATGGTTAGGGGTAAGAACATGTTTGATTTGGGTTAGGAATCATTCTACTGCATGAAGAATGGTATTGGGAACCTGCGATATATATAATAATGTATAGGTGAAGTATATGTATGACAACAGAAATCTAAGTAAGCTTTGAAGCCCAGAAGGGCATTGGGCCCTTGACTGGGATACTTAGCTTTGAATTACATTCTGCACAGATGTCTCAGATAAATTGATATACAATGGCATAAGACCTTGTACCTTGGATGATTGAATGTGGAAGAGAACATCCAGTCAAAAAGGGATAGTAGGTAGGATTAGGAAGATAGTCAGTAGGTTTAGGAAGAAGAGTGAGTATAACATTTGGACCAAAAGTTCTTTAGCAGTAGGGTGTCAGTTAGAGAGTAGATGTAAATGTCAGCACATGTGAAGAGTCAGTCACAATAATGAATATGGGAAATGAGGTAGGAGAGCAGATATCAATAGAGACATTGGGAAATCAGTCAAAGTATAAAGTGAGTGATAGGATTAGATATTTTCAACAGGGTTGAGGTTGAATATGTACTCTTAGGACGAAGCAACTGTGTAGTCACCAATAGGATTGACATTTGAGAGCATTAGGCCCCTGGACAAGGATGTGTTTAGTAATCCATGCTCACTTTCCATTTAGACTTTGGTACAATCATAAGTGTGAACTTTGCATTATGTGTCCAGAATATCAGTGTGATCAAATGTATATGTAGATCAGGTGACATGAGTATTTCTTCCACCATTTCTGGGAGCAATATCTTGAAGACGTGTTGATTAGTATTTGGGGGCACCAATAGGTGTACCTTGTGTCTATGAATATAGAGATAATGCATGAATAGACCATACTGTGAATAAATAGTATAACTGGTTCCAATTTACATAATGGATTGAACTGATACCTGAAAATATATAAGAAATCTAATATTGATACACAATCATTCATTCCAACCAGTTATATATCTAATGGTAATATTAGGGTTCTGGTTTACCATGAAGGCTGTGTGAGATTTGCTTGAAAAGTGATTATGGAAATCGAAAATAATGTGTTTGGAAAGAAGTCTCATGAAAAGGCCAGTCCAGAAATATACAGGAGTACATGTGTTCTGAAGCAGGAAGTGATTGAAAGTGAACCAAATGCCTGTAAATTTGTGAACTTGTGGATGAAATATATATCCTATGATGTGCATCAACTGAAGAAATAGTGATGTACCAGTGTCGAAAAAAAAGAAACGTCAAAATACACATCATGCATCATAGGAATCTACTTGCATTGATGCTAAACTCGGTCAGTTACTGTAGAAATATTAGGATTTCTAAGGACCATTCACTAAAAATCAAATGTGTATTTCAGGTGGATGAATATTTCTGAGAATAATGTTTGGAAAAGATGATTATAAATCCACATACATGAACATGAATGAATTTAGGGAGTGTATAATAAGACACATATATTTCATACTTTGAAAAATCTGGAGAGAGAGACTGTGTGTGTGTGTGTGTGTGTGTGTGTTTGTGTATATAAATATATATATATATATATATATATATATATATATATATATATACATTCAAACAATACAAACACACAGAGACTTTAAAAAGTCGAAATATATATGCCAATCAAAATTCATCATGAAATATGTATCATCCACAGATCCAAAAATATTTAATTTACTGAACATGGATTTATGTATCATATTGTTCAAGTAGAAAGCTCACCCATAGGTTGAATTTTCAGTTCCAACAGCATTTACGAGGAGTGATCTCTTCTCACAATTTGTATCTGCCATGTCAGCCTCCTCACAAGAATGTACGTGGGATACCAGGTAGGATTCTATATGTGCATGTAAAAATACATGTGCTGAATAGGCTACAGAGAAAGGGAGACAGGAATTCACATACTTGTTAACTTTACAAACACATGGAGAACTACTTCTCTTAAATTGGACTAGATTTATAACACCTAGCCTTTATAATGCCAAAGGAAAGTCAAATTATACACCATGCCTCCTCTGAACTGCATGTATTGCTATTCTGTTTGTGTGATTTTCCTCCATCATATCAGGATTGGTAATCAGAGTCTAGGAGGGTATGGGTTAGTGTCAGGGATTCAGTATTTTGAATGGAAAATAGGAAAATGAATCCAATGTGTATGCAATTCTGTGCTACACAAAAATCTTCCCACTCTCATCAAGAACAATGCCTTGACATTACCTTTGCCCCAAGTAAGACACGATTCGAAGAGAAGAGTTAGAAAATCTGTGAATACATATATACAATGGAAAATGCTCAGGAGTTCACAACCTTGGAGGTGGTAGAGGAGTTTCCATAAGTAAGGGACAGGATAAACACTCCCCAAACATGGAGCTCTGCTGGCCTAAAGACTTCTTGGGAAACTGCCTCTGAGGTTGGACCCTTGAAATATATGTTGTTGTCAGGAGCTTTATCTTCCTTTGTAGTGAGACCATCAAAGCTTGGTCTGCATCTATGTGGCCTGGAGGACATGGTTTCTGATTTTCCAATGAACATGAGGCAGCAGTGCTGAATTCTCTCTTTGTAGGTCAACTGTGGCCACTGGGGTCTAAGTGTTTCCCCGTGTGGACTGTGAGGCCATTTGGTCATCCTCCACTTTTCCTGGTGTTTCTTGCTGCTTCACTGGGAGTTTCCTATTTGCTTCATGAAATACAAGGAGTTCAACTGGGACACAGTGCTGGAGGGAGTTCTGTCACGTGTGCTGACTCAGGGTCCTAGGAGAATGCACCAACCAGGCTTCTATCCCACAGAGCTTGCCCCCTTGACCATAGCAACCTGATTCTGAACATTGCCCGGAAACCTCTCCATAGAAGAAGATGCCTTTACATATAAGGGTCTGCTGGCTGCACCGTGTCAGTCACAAGCCATGTGGAAGCCAATGGCAGATCCACATGGCCCCACCACAGATGTTTTATCACACACCTGCACACCACTGCTCTAGGCCCACTAATCAGCAGGCTCCAACTTACTGGCATCTCTGTTCTACACCATTTTCATGAAACCCAGTCAATCAAGGCACTGTCTGGTACACTCATGATCAGCAACAGGACACCCAAGGTTCTCCAGTGCCACGTGGTCATGGGAATTTCAAAAATTTCATGGTATTTATCAAGCCATTTCTCAAGGATGAACTTGGAGGCACTGTGGGTTTCTATTCATTCAGGAACCACTAAATGGTGAGGAAGCTCATTTCAATGAAAGCTCTGGAGAAACACTCAGAGGCAAGGCTTCCCAAGAGTGGCCAAAAGGTCACATCAAGCCAGGCCCATTGAGGTCTACAATGTGAGGTCCCTGTGTGTTTTGACTCTCAATTATGGCTGCCAGGTCTTTAAGAATAAAATCATGTGATATCCTGGCTGAGATTCCCAGTGCTCTGTGGAAAGCCACCCTGGGCCTAGATCTCAGTTTCCAAGGGCAACTCTCATGCGTGGCCTCCTAAAATCCCAACACAATTCATGGCAATACTTCTCTGAGTTCAGTACCAGAACTCAGTCTCTAAGGGGAATCACGCCAGAGTTGAAGCCCAGGTGGACAAAGTCATCCCTTCCAACCGCCTCAGAAATGACCACAATTCCAACCAAAACACTGCCACATGGCCCTCATCTTCTTCCATATAGACACTCATCATAACCTCTGGCTGGAGGTTTCCATGAGGGGGCAGCCCAAGACAGTGTCTAGAATAAGCTCCCTTGCCCCTCATTTGCCTAATGTCAGGGTGGCCTGTGAACCAGGAGTGATCAAATACGCCTGCCATTAATACTGCTCTGCTTCTCCAAATTGAGGACTACTGACTTTCGGGTATAGATTCTTTCTGTGAATTGGAGACATGAGAAAACCCAAGAACCTATGGGATAGCCTCTGCAGGGCTTTGAAGAACTCATTTGACCCAAAGGATCCCTATTCTCACTTGATGGACGTCAGGAACTTTCCAGAGGAAAGTGAGAGGCTTCATCCACAATGACTGCTCTTTGTGCCATTTTGGCTTTGGATGCACACATGGGATCTTTCTTTAATCCATCAGGTGCTGAGAATCTAAGCCACAGCCTCACACAGGGCCAAGAGGCTGATTCACACACATCCCTTTGCAAAGGAATTAAGCAAAAAGCCACAGGTGATGCCCCATCATTTCCATTTGAAAACTGATTACTTCAGGCTTCACAAAGGGGTAGCCTGAGGCAAAGACCTTCCTGACATTCAGGGCAACAGAACAATAGGTAAGCAAAAGGCCCAAAGCAGGGTTTCTCCACTGACACTTTACTGGTCACACTGATATCTGAGTTTTCTGAGATGCTTGCCATTCCCTTCAGTTATCCAGTACATGGCCATGTCACAGAGCTGGGAGGTGGTACATATCTTGGACACAAAACCATGAGCCAATTCTGGAGAGTGGCCAGAATTCAGGAAGAAAACAGGAACTTAGCAAGATAGTAGGTGTTGCCCATAGATAAGGCAAGCCCCAGTCCATTCATAAATTGGAAAGGATGAATGCTGGAAAGTTTTCTACTAGACAGGACACATCCATTGATTCATTCTCTTTTCCAATGTCTACAACCAGGGATACAGTGGGATACACAGACATAGAAACACTCGCCTTGTCAAATGACTTACTAGAAACAGTCCACTCCAAACCAAACAAACTGCCTTTCCTACCTATTCTCAGAACATGAGACAAAACCATAAACTCACACCCACAACCACTAAGGCACCTCCTTCCCCCAAGTAGGTCTGTGACTATCTGGAGTGTCTTCTGACTGGTGGGCCATACAATGTTCCCCCAAAATGGCCCGTCCTCTCTCAGATCTGGCCTCCTTGGCCTACTCAATGAAGTTGTCAGGAGCCACCAGTGAGCCACTCACTACCTGCTTTCTCAGAAAAGTCCCCTCTTCAGAGCTTTCCTGGCATTTGGTCATCCTCACATCAGTAGGTACCAAGAAAGACTGACTCTCTCCTTGGTAAATGCAAACAAGTCAGCCCACTGTGACTGGGACTGAAACTGGCTCTGGGTGCCTGGCTTCCTGGTTGTCAAGTTCAAAGAGTTCCATCACAAAAGAAGTGAGGTGAGGTCACTTCCTTCAGGAACTGAATGAGGTCACTACCTTGGCAACCAAATTGTCCTAACAGTTGCTTCCAAGGGTCCTATGAGATGGAGGCTGCCCCTGCTTCCTGTGACACTTTCACAAGTTAGAATGGTATATCCTCCGTAGGCACCCAGGAACAGCTTTCCACACAGGCCTGGTTTGGTCCATCTTGTCTACATTAAGAAGAGAGAGGCTCATACAGACACAACCCTTCATCCTGACCAGGTTGTTTGCCATGGAAGATGACTTTTGCTCTCTCATGTCCTTCAGAGCTGCCTACTTCTTCTCCAGGGATCATTTCTGCATGGACCTTTGAGTTCTCAGCAGGTGGAAGATCCCCTACATTCCTCTCTTGTAAGACCAACTCTGTCCCTGCTCTTCTGTAAAGTTGGATTGAGGGAACAGTGTATGGTTAGGGGTAAGAACATGTTTGATTTGGGTTAGGAATCATTCTACTGCATGAAGAATGGTATTGGGAACCTGCTATATATATAATAATGTATAGGTGAAGTATATGTATGACAACAGAAATCTAAGTAAGCTTTGAAGCCCAGAAGGGCATTGGGCCCTTGACTGGGATACTTAGCTTTGAATTACATTCTGCACAGATGTCTCAGATAAATTGATATACAATGGCATAAGACCTTGTACCTTGGATGATTGAATGTGGAAGAGAACATCCAGTCAAAAAGGGATAGTAGGTAGGATTAGGAAGATAGTCAGTAGGTTTAGGAAGAAGAGTGAGTATAACATTTGGACCAAAAGTTCTTTAGCAGTAGGGTGTCAGTTAGAGAGTAGATGTAAATGTCAGCACATGTGAAGAGTCAGTCACAATAATGAATATGGGAAATGAGGTAGGAGAGCAGATATCAATAGAGACATTGGGAAATCAGTCAAAGTATAAAGTGAGTGAGAGGATTAGATATTTTCAACAGGGTTGAGGTTGAATATGTACTCTTAGGACGAAGCAACTGTGTAGTCACCAATAGGATTGACATTTGAGAGCATTAGGCCCCTGGACAAGGATGTGTTTAGTAATCCATGCTCACTTTCCATTTAGACTTTGGTACAATCATAAGTGTGAACTTTGCATTATGTGTCCAGAATATCAGTGTGATCAAATGTATATGTAGATCAGGTGACATGAGTATTTCTTCCACCATTTCTGGGAGCAATATCTTGAAGACGTGTTGATTAGTATTTGGGGGCACCAGTAGGTGTACCTTGTGTCTATGAAAATAGAGTTAATGCATGAATAGACCATACTGTGAATAAATAGTATAACTGGTTCCAATTTACATAATGGATTCAACTGATACCTGAAAATATATAGGAAATCTAATATTGATACACAATCATTCATTCCAACCAGTTATATATCTAATGGTAATATTAGGGTTCTGGTTTACCATGAAGGCTGTGTGAGATTTGCTTGAAAAGTGATTATGGAAATCGAAAATAATGTGTTTGGAAAGAAGTCTCATGAAAAGGCCAGTCCAGAAATATACAGGAGTACATGTGTTCTGAAGCAGAGAGTGATTGAAAGTGAACCAAATGCCTGTAAATTTGTGAACTTGTGGATGAAATATATATCCTATGATGTGCATCAACTGAAGAAATAGTGATGTACCAGTGTCGAAAAAAAAGAAACGTCAAAATACACATCATGTATCATAGGAATCTACTTGCATTGATGCTAAACTCGGTCAGTTACTGTAGAAATATTAGGATTTCTAAGGACCATTCACTAGGAAACAAATGTGTATTTCAGGTGGATGAATATTTCTGAGAATAAACTTTGGAAAAGATGATTATAAATCCACATACATGAACATGAATGAATTTAGGGAGTGTATAATAAGACACATATATTTCATACTTTGAAAAATCTGGAGAGAGAGACTGTGTGTGTGTGTGTGTGTGTGTGTGTGTGTGTGTGTTTGTGTATATATATATATATATATATATATATATATATATATACATTCAAACAATACAAACACACAGAGACTTTAAAAAGTCGAAATATATATGCCAATCAAAATTCATCATGAAATATGCATCATCCACAGATCCAAAAATATTTAATTTACTGAACATGGATTTATGTATCATGTTGTTCAAGTAGAAAGCTCACCCACAGGTTGAATTTTCAGTTCAAACAGCATTTACGAGGAGTGATCTCTTGTCACAATTTGTATCTGCCATGTCAGCCTCCTCACAAGAATGTACGTGGGATACCAGGTAGGATTCTATATGTGCATGTAAAAATACATGTGCTGAATAGGCTACAGAGAAAGGGAGACAGGAATTCACATACTTGTTAACTTTACAAACACATGGAGAACTACTTCTCTTAAATTGGACTAGATTTATAACACCTAGCCTTTATAATGCCAAAGGAAACTCCAATTATACACCATGCCTCCTCTGAACTGCATGTATTGCTATTCTGTTTGTCTTATTTTCCTCCATCATATCAGGATTGGTAATCAGAGTCTAGGAGGGTATGGGTTAGTGTCAGGGATTCAGTATTTTGAATGGAAAATAGGAAAATGAATCCAATGTGTATGCAATTCTGTGCTACACAAAAATCTTCCCACTCTCATCAAGAACAATGCCTTGACATTACCTTTGCCCCAAGTAAGACACGATTCGAAGAGAAGAGTTAGAAAATCTGTGAATACATATATACAATGGAAAATGCTCAGGAGTTCACAACCTTGGAGGTGGTAGAGGAGTTTCCATAAGTAAGGGACAGGATAAACACTCCCCAAACATGGAGCTCTGCTGGCCTAAAGACTTCTTGGGAAACTGCCTCTGAGGTTGGACCCTTGAAATATATGTTGTTGTCAGGAGCTTTATCTTCCTTTGTAGTGAGACCATCAAAGCTTGGTCTGCATCTATGTGGCCTGGAGGACATGGTTTCTGATTTTCCAATGAACATGAGGCAGCAGTGCTGAATTCTCTCTTTGTAGGTCAACTGTGGCCACTGGGGTCTAAGTGTTTCCCCGTGTGGACTGTGAGGCCATTTGGTCATCCTCCTCTTTTCCTGGTGTTTCTTGCTGCTTCACTGGGAGTTTCCTATTTGATTCATGAAATACAAGGAGTTCAACTGGGACACAGTGCTGGAGGGAGTTCTGTCCTGTCACGTGTGCTGACTCAGGGTCCTAGGAGAATGCACCAACCAGGCTTCTATCCCACAGAGCTTGCCCCCTTGACCATAGCAACCTGATTCTGAACATTGCCCGGAAACCTCTCCATAGAACAAGATGCCTTTACATATAAGGGTCTGCTGGCTGCACCGTGTCAGTCACAAGCCATGTGGAAGCCAATGGCAGATCCACATGGCCCCACCACAGATGTTTTATCACACACCTGCACACCACTGCTCTAGGCCCACTAATCAGCAGGCTCCAACTTACTGGCATCTCTGTTCTACACCATTTTCATGAAACCCAGTCAATCAAGGCACTGTCTGGTACACTCATGATCAGCAACAGGACACCCAAAGGTTCTCCAGTGCCACGTGGTCATGGGAATTTCAAAAATTTCATGGTATTTATCAAGCCATTTCTCAAGGATGAACTTGGAGGCACTGTGGGTTTCTATTCATTCAGGAACCACTAAATGGTGAGGAAGCTCATTTCAATGAAAGCTCTGGAGAAACACTCAGAGGCAAGGCTTCCCAAGAGTGGCCAAAAGGTCACATCAAGCCAGGCCCATTGAGGTCTACAATGTGAGGTCCCTGTGTGTTTTGACTCTCAATTATGGCTGCCAGTTCTTTAAGAATAAAATCATGTGATATCCTGGCTGAGATTCCCAGTGCTCTGTGGAAAGCCACCCTGGGCCTAGATCTCAGTTTCCAAGGGCAACTCTCATGCGTGGCCTCCTAAAATCCCAACACAATTCATGGCAATACTTCTCTGAGTTCAGTACCAGAACTCAGTCTCTAAGGGGAATCACGCCAGAGTTCAAGCCCAGGTGGACAAAGTCATCCCTTCCTACCGCCACAGAAATGACCACAATTCCAACCAAAACACTGCCACATGGCCCTCATCTTCTTCCATATAGACACTCATCATAACCTCTGGCTGGAGGTTTCCATGAGGGGGCAGCCCAAGACAGTGTCTAGAATAAGCTCCCTTGCCCCTCATTTACCTAATGTCAGGGTGGCCTGTGAACCAGGAGTGATCAAATACGCCTGCCATTAATACTGCTCTGCTTCTCCAAATTGAGGACTACTGACTTTCGGGTATAGATTCTTTCTGTGAATTGGAGACATGAGAAAACCCAAGAACCTATGGGATAGCCTCTGCAGGGCTTTGAAGAACTCATTTGACCCAAAGGATCCCTATTCTCACTTGATGGAGGTCAGGAACTTTCCAGAGGAAAGTGAGAGGCTTCATCCACAATGACTGCTCTTTTTGCCATTTTGGCTTTGGATGCACACATGGGATCTTTCTTTAATCCATCAGGTGCTGAGAATCTAAGCCACAGCCTCACACAGGGCCAAGAGGCTGATTCACACACATCCCTTTGCAAAGGAATTAAGCAAAAAGCCACAGGTGATGCCCCTTCATTTCCATTTGAAAACTGTTGACTTCAGGCTTCACAAAGGGGTAGCCTGAGGCAAAGACCTTCCTGAGAGTCAGGGCAACAGAACAATAGGTAAGCAAAAGGCCCAAAGCAGGGTTTCTCCACTGACACTTTACTGGTCAAACTGATATCTGAGTTTTCTGAGATGCTTGCCATTCCCTTCAGTTATCCAGTACATGGCCATGTCACAGAGCTGGGAGGTGGTACATATCTTGGACACAAAACCATGAGCCAATTCTGGAGAGTGGCCAGAATTCAGGAAGAAAACAGGAACTTAGCAAGATAGTAGGTGTTGCCCATAGATAAGGCAAGCCCCAGTCCATTCATAAATTGGAAAGGATGAATGCTGGAAAGTTTTCTACTAGACAGGACGCATCCATTGATTCATTCTCTTTTCCAATGTCTACAACCAGGGATACAGTGGGATACACAGACATAGAAACACTCGCCTTGTCAAATCACTTACTAGAAACAGTCCACTCCAAACCAAACAAACTGCCTTTCCTACCTATTCTCAGAACATGAGACAAAACCATAAACTCACACCCACACCCACTAAGGCACCTCCTTCCCCCAAGTAGGTCTGTGACTATCTGGAGTGTCTTCTGACTGGTGGGCCATACAATGTTCCCCCAAAATGGCCCGTCCTCTCTCAGATCTGGCCTCCTTGGCCTACTCAATGAAGTTGTCAGGAGCCACCAGTGAGCCACTCACTACCTGCTTTCTCAGAAAAGTCCCCTCTTCAGAGCTTTCCTGGCATTTGGTCATCCTCACATCAGTAGGTACCAAGAAAGACTGACTCTCTCCTTGGTAAATGCAAACAAGTCAGCCCACTGGGACTGGGACTGAAACTGGCTCTGGGTGCCTGGCTTCCTGGTTGCCAAGTTCAAAGAGTTCCATCACAAAAGAAGTGAGGTGAGGTCACTTCCTTCGGGAACTGAATGAGGTCACTGCCTTGGCAACCAAATTGTCCTAACAGTTGCTTCCAAGGGTCCTATGAGATGGAGGCTGCCCCTGCTTCCTGTGACACTTTCACAAGTTAGAATGGTATATCCTCCATAGACACCCAGGAACAGCTTTCCACACAGGCCTGGTTTGGTCCATCTTGTCTACATTAAGAAGAGAGAGGCTCATACAGACACAACCCTTCATCCTGACCAGGTTGTTTGCCATGGAAGATGACTTTTGCTCTCTCATGTCCTTCAGAGCTGCCTACTTCTTCTCCAGGGATCATTTCTGCATGGACCTTTGAGTTCTCAGCAGGTGGAAGATCCCCTACATTCCTCTATTGTAAGACCAACTCTGTCCCTGCTCTTCTGTAAAGTTGGATTGAGGGAACAGTGTATGGTTAGGGGTAAGAACATGTTTGATTTGGGTTAGGAATCATTCTACTGGATGAAGAATGGTATTGGGAACCTGCGATATATATAATAATGTATAGGTGAAGTATATGTATGACAACAGAAATCTAAGTAAGCTTTGAAGCCCAGAAGGGCATTGGGCCCTTGACTGGGATACTTAGCTTTGAATTACATTCTGCACAGATGTCTCAGATAAATTGATATACAATGGCATAAGACCTTGTACCTTGGATGATTGAATGTGGAAGAGAACATCCAGTCAAAAAGGGATAGTAGGTAGGATTAGGAAGATAGTCAGTAGGTTTAGGAAGAAGAGTGAGTATAACATTTGGACCAAAAGTTCTTTAGCAGTAGGGTGTCAGTTAGAGAGTAGATGTAAATGTCAGCACATGTGAAGAGTCAGTCACAATAATGAATATGGGAAATGAGGTAGGAGAGCAGATATCAATAGAGACATTGGGAAATCAGTCAAAGTATAAATTGAGTGATAGGATTAGATATTTTCAACAGGGTTGAGGTTGAATATGTACTCTTAGGACGAAGCAACTGTGTAGTCACCAATAGGATTGACATTTGAGAGCATTAGGCCCCTGGACAAGGATGTGTTTAGTAATCCATGCTCACTTTCCATTTAGACTTTGGTACAATCATAAGTGTGAACTTTGCATTATGTGTCCAGAATATCAGTGTGATCAAATGTATATGTAGATCAGGTGACATGAGTATTTCTTCCACCATTTCTGGGAGCAATATCTTGAAGACGTGTTGATTAGTATTTGGGGGCA
This sequence comes from Urocitellus parryii, assembly GCF_045843805.1. Classification (NCBI taxonomy): domain Eukaryota; kingdom Metazoa; phylum Chordata; class Mammalia; order Rodentia; family Sciuridae; genus Urocitellus; species Urocitellus parryii. The sequence continues at coordinate 113,932,387 of NC_135535.1, read as the reverse complement.
CCAATAGGTGTACCTTGTGTCTATGAATATAGAGATAATGCATGAATAGACCATACTGTGAATAAATAGTATAACTGGTTCCAATTTACATAATGGATTGAACTGATACCTGAAAATATATAGGAAATCTAATATTGATACAGAATCATTCATTTCAACCAGTTATATATCTAATGGTAATATTAGGGTTCTGGTTTACCATGAAGGCTGTGTGAGATTTGCTTGAAAAGTGATTATGGAAATCGAAAATAATGTGTTTGGAAAGAAGTCTCATGAAAAGGCCAGTCCAGAAATATACAGGAGTACATGTGTTCTGAAGCAGGAAGTGATTGAAAGTGAACCAAATGCCTGTAAATTTGTGAACTTGTGGATGAAATATATATCCTATGATGTGCATCAACTGAAGAAATAGTGATGTACCAGTGTCGAAAAAAAAGAAACGTCAAAATACACATCATGTATCATAGGAATCTACTTGCATTGATGCTAAACTCGGTCAGTTACTGTAGAAATATTAGGATTTCTAAGGACCATTCACTAGGAAACAAATGTGTATTTCAGGTGGATGAATATTTCTGAGAATAATCTTTGGAAAAGATGATTATAAATCCACATACATGAACATGAATGAATTTAGGGAGTGTATAATAAGACACATATATTTCATACTTTGAAAAATCTGGAGAGAGAGACTGTGTGTGTGTGTGTGTGTGTGTGTGTGTTTGTGTATATATATACATATATATATATATATATATATACATACATTCAAACAATACAAACACACAGAGACTTTAAAAAGTCGAAATATATATGCCAATCAAAATTCATCATGAAATATGTATCATCCACAGATCCAAAAATATTTAATTTACTGAACATGGATTTATGTATCATGTTGTTCAAGTAGAAAGCTCACCGATAGGTTGAATTTTCAGTTCCAACAGCATTTACGAGGAGTGATCTCTTCTCACAATTTGTATCTGCCATGTCAGCCTCCTCACAAGAATGTACGTGGGATACCAGGTAGGATTCTATATGTGCATGTAAAAATACATGTGCTGAATAGGCTACAGAGAAAGGGAGACAGGAATTCACATACTTGTTAACTTTACAAACACATGGAGAACTACTTCTCTTAAATTGGACTAGATTTATAACACCTAGCCTTTATAATGCCAAAGGAAAGTCCAATTATACACCATGCCTCCTCTGAACTGCATGTATTGCTATTCTGTTTGTCTTATTTTCCTCCATCATATCAGGATTGGTAATCAGAGTCTAGGAGGGTATGGGTTAGTGTCAGGGATTCAGTATTTTGAATGGAAAATAGGAAAATGAATCCAATGTGTATGCAATTCTGTGCTACACAAAAATCTTCCCACTCTCATCAAGAACAATGCCTTGACATTACCTTTGCCCCAAGTAAGACACGATTCGAAGAGAAGAGTTAGAAAATCTGTGAATACATATATACAATGGAAAATGCTCAGGAGTTCACAACCTTGGAGGTGGTAGAGGAGTTTCCATAAGTAAGGGACAGGATAAACACTCCCCAAACATGGAGCTCTGCTGGCCTAAAGACTTCTTGGGAAACTGCCTCTGAGGTTGGACCCTTGAAATATATGTTGTTGTCAGGAGCTTTATCTTCCTTTGTAGTGAGACCATCAAAGCTTGGTCTGCATCTATGTGGCCTGGAGGACATGGTTTCTGATTTTCCAATGAACATGAGGCAGCAGTGCTGAATTCTCTCTTTGTAGGTCAACTGTGGCCACTGGGGTCTAAGTGTTTCCCCGTGTGGACTGTGAGGCCATTTGGTCATCCTCCACTTTTCCTGGTGTTTCTTGCTGCTTCACTGGGAGTTTCCTATTTGCTTCATGAAATACAAGGAGTTCAACTGGGACACAGTGCTGGAGGGAGTTCTGTCACGTGTGCTGACTCAGGGTCCTAGGAGAATGCACCAACCAGGCTTCTATCCCACAGAGCTTGCCCCCTTGACCATAGCAACCTGATTCTGAACATTGCCCGGAAACCTCTCCATAGAACAAGATGCCTTTACATATAAGGGTCTGCTGGCTGCACCGTGTCAGTCACAAGCCATGTGGAAGCCAATGGCAGATCCACATGGCCCCACCACAGATGTTTTATCACACACCTGCACACCACTGCTCTAGGCCCACTAATCAGCAGGCTCCAACTTACTGGCATCTCTGTTCTACACCATTTTCATGAAACCCAGTCAATCAAGGCACTGTCTGGTACACTCATGATCAGCAACAGGACATCCAAAGGTTCTCCAGTGCCACGTGGTCATGGGAATTTCAAAAATTTCATGGTATTTATCAAGCCATTTCTCAAGGATGAACTTGGAGGCACTGTGGGTTTCTATTCATTCAGGAACCGCTAAATGGTGAGGAAGCTCATTTCAATGAAAGCTCTGGAGAAACACTCAGAGGCAAGGCTTCCCAAGAGTGGCCAAAAGGTCACATCAAGCCAGGCCCATTGAGCTCTACAATGTGAGGTCCCTGTGTGTTTTGACTCTCAATTATGGCTGCCAGGTCTTTAAGAATAAAAACATGTGATATCCTGGCTGAGATTCCCAGTGCTCTGTGGAAAGCCACCCTGGGCCTAGATCTCAGTTTCCAAGGGCAACTCTCATGCGTGGCCTCCTAAAATCCCAACACAATTCATGGCAATACTTCTCTGAGTTCAGTACCAGAACTCAGTCTCTAAGGGGAATCACGCCAGAGTTCAAGCCCAGGTGGACAAAGTCATCCCTTCCAACCGCCACAGAAATGACCACAATTCCAACCAAAACACTGCCACATGGCCCTCATCTTCTTCCATATAGACACTCATCATAACCTCTGGCTGGAGGTTTCCATGAGGGGGCAGCCCAAGACAGTGTCTAGAATAAGCTCCCTTGCCCCTCATTTGCCTAATGTCAGGGTGGCCTGTGAACCAGGAGTGATCAAATACGCCTGCCATTAATACTGCTCTGCTTCTCCAAATTGAGGACTACTGACTTTCGGGTATAGATTCTTTCTGTGAATTGGAGACATGAGAAAACCCAAGAACCTATGGGATAGCCTCTGCAGGGCTTTGAAGAACTCATTTGACCCAAAGGATCCCTATTCTCACTTGATGGAGGTCAGGAACTTTCCAGAGGAAAGTGAGAGGCTTCATCCACAATGACTGCTCTTTTTGCCATTTTGGCTTTGGATGCACACATGGGATCTTTCTTTAATCCATCAGGTGCTGAGAATCTAAGCCACAGCCTCACACAGGGCCAAGAGGCTGATTCACACACATCCCTTTGCAAAGGAATTAAGCAAAAAACCACAGGTGATGCCCTTCATTTCCATTTGAAAACTGTTGACTTCAGGCTTCACAAAGGGGTAGCCTGAGGCAAAGACCTTCCTGACACTCAGGGCAACAGAACAATAGGTAAGCAAAAGGCCCAAAGCAGGGTTTCTCCACTGACACTTTACTGGTCACACTGATATCTGAGTTTTCTGAGATGCTTGCCATTCCCTTCAGTTATCCAGTACACGGCCATGTCACAGAGCTGGGAGGTGGTACATATCTTGGACACAAAACCATGAGCCAATTCTGGAGAGTGGCCAGAATTCAGGAAGAAAACAGGAACTTAGCAAGATAGTAGGTGTTGCCCATAGATAAGGCAAGCCCCAGTCCATTCATAAATTGGAAAGGATGAATGCTGGAAAGTTTTCTACTAGACAGGACGCATCCATTGATTCATTCTCTTTTCCAATGTCTACAACCAGGGATACAGTGGGATACACAGACATAGAAACACTCGCCTTGTCAAATGACTTACTAGAAACAGTCCACTCCAAACCAAACAAACTGCCTTTCCTACCTATTCTCAGAACATGAGACAAAACCATAAACTCACACCCACACCCACTAAGGCACCTCCTTCCCCCAAGTAGGTCTGTGACTATCTGGAGTGTCTTCTGACTGGTGGGCCATACAATGTTCCCCCAAAATGGCCCGTCCTCTCTCAGATCTGGCCTCCTTGGCCTACTCAATGAACTTGTCAGGAGCCACCAGTGAGCCACTCACTACCTGCTTTCTCAGAAAAGTCCCCTCTTCAGAGCTTTCCTGGCATTTGGTCATCCTCACATCAGTAGGTACCAAGAAAGACTGACTCTCTCCTTGGTAAATGCAAACAAGTCAGCCCACTGGGACTGGGACTGAAACTGGCTCTGGGTGCCTGGCTTCCTGGTTGCCAAGTTCAAAGAGTTCCATCACAAAAGAAGTGAGGTGAGGTCACTTCCTTCAGGAACTGAATGAGGTCACTGCCTTGGCAACCAAATTGTCCTAACTGTTGCTTCCAAGGGTCCTATGAGATGGAGGCTGCCCCTGCTTCCTGTGACACTTTCACAAGTTAGAATGGTATATCCTCCATAGGCACCCAGGAACAGCTTTCCACACAGGCCTGGTTTGGTCCATCTTGTCTACATTAAGAAGAGAGAGGCTCATACAGACACAACCCTTCATCCTGACCAGGTTGTTTGCCATGGAAGATGACTTTTGCTCTCTCATGTCCTTCAGAGCTGCCTACTTCTTCTCCAGGGATCATTTCTGCATGGACCTTTGAGTTCTCAGCAGGTGGAAGATACCCTACATTCCTCTATTGTAAGACCAACTCTGTCCCTGCTCTTCTGTAAAGTTGGATTGAGGGAACAGTGTATGGTTAGGGGTAAGAACATGTTTGATTTGGGTTAGGAATCATTCTACTGCATGAAGAATGGTATTGGGAACCTGCGATATATATAATAATGTATAGGTGAAGTATATGTATGACAACAGAAATCTAAGTAAGCTTTGAAGCCCAGAAGGGCATTGGGCCCTTGACTGGGATACTTAGCTTTGAATTACATTCTGCACAGATGTCTCAGATAAATTGATATACAATGGCATAAGACCTTGTACCTTGGATGATTGAATGTGGAAGAGAACATCCAGTCAAAAAGGGATAGTAGGTAGGATTAGGAAGATAGTCAGTAGGTTTAGGAAGAAGAGTGAGTATACCATTTGGACCAAAAGTTCTTTAGCAGTAGGGTGTCAGTTAGAGAGTAGATGTAAATGTCAGCACATGTGAAGAGTCAGTCACAATAATGAATATGGGAAATGAGGTAGGAGAGCAGATATCAATAGAGACATTGGGAAATCAGTCAAAGTATAAAGTGAGTGATAGGATTAGATATTTTCAACAGGGTTGAGGTTGAATATGTACTCTTAGGACGAAGCAACTGTGTAGTCACCAATAGGATTGACATTTGAGAGCATTAGGCCCCTGGACAAGGATGTGTTTAGTAATCCATGCTCACTTTCCATTTAGACTTTGGTACAATCATAAGTGTGAACTTTGCATTATGTGTCCAGAATATCAGTGTGATCAAATGTATATGTAGATCAGGTGACATGAGTATTTCTTCCACCATTTCTGGGAGCAATATCTTGAAGACGTGTTGATTAGTATTTGGGGGCACCAATAGGTGTACCTTGTGTCTATGAATATAGAGATAATGCATGAATAGACCATACTGTGAATAAATAGTATAACTGGTTCCAATTTACATAATGGATTGAACTGATACCTGAAAATATATAGGAAATCTAATATTGATACACAATCATTCATTCCAACCAGTTATATATCTAATGGTAATATTAGGGTTCTGGTTTACCATGAAGGCTGTGTGAGATTTGCTTGAAAAGTGATTATGGAAATCGAAAATAATGTGTTTGGAAAGAAGTCTCATGAAAAGGCCAGTCCAGAAATATACAGGAGTACATGTGTTCTGAAGCAGGAAGTGATTGAAAGTGAACCAAATGCCTGTAAATTTGTGAACTTGTGGATGAAATATATATCCTATGATGTGCATCAACTGAAGAAATAGTGATGTACCAGTGTCGAAAAAAAAAGAAACGTCAAAATACACATCATGTATCATAGGAATCTACTTGCATTGATGCTAAACTCGGTCAGTTACTGTAGAAATATTAGGATTTCTAAGGACCATTCACTAGGAAACAAATGTGAAGTTCAGGTGGATGAATATTTCTGAGAATAATCTTTGGAAAAGATGATTATAAATCCACATACATGAACATGAATGAATTTAGGGAGTGTATAATAAGACACATATATTTCATACTTTGAAAAATCTGGAGAGAGAGACTGTGTGTGTGTGTGTGTGTGTGTGTGTTTGTATATATATATATATATATATATATATATATATATATATATATATATATATATACATTCAAACAATACAAACACACAGAGACTTTAAAAAGTCGAAATATATATGCCAATCAAAACTCATCATGAAATATGTATCATCCACAGATCCAAAAATATTTAATTTACTGAACATGGATTTATGTATCATGTTGTTCAAGTAGAAAGCTCACCCATAGGTTGAATTTTCAGTTCCAACAGCATTTACGAGGAGTGATCTCTTGTCACAATTTGTATCTGCCCTGTCAGCCTCCTCACAAGAATGTACGTGGGATACCAGGTAGGATTATATATGTGCATGTAAAAATACATGTGCTGAATAGGCTACAGAGAAAGGGAGACAGGAATTCACATACTTGTTAACTTTACAAACACATGGAGAACTACTTCTCTTAAATTGGACTAGATTTATAACACCTAGCCTTTATAATGCCAAAGGAAAGTCCAATTATACACCATGCCTCCTCTGAACTGCATGTATTGCTATTCTGTTTGTGTTATTTTCCTCCATCATATCAGGATTGGTAATCAGAGTCTAGGAGGGTATGGGTTAGTGTCAGGGATTCAGTATTTTGAATGGGAAATAGGAAAATGAATCCAATGTGTATGCAATTCTGTGCTACACAAAAATCTTCCCACTCTCATCAAGAACAATGCCTTGACATTACCTTTGCCCCAAGTAAGACACGATTCGAAGAGAAGAGTTCGAAAATCTGTGAATACATATATACAATGGAAAATGCTCAGGAGTTCACAACCTTGGAGGTGGTAGAGGAGTTTCCATAAGTAAGGGACAGGATAAACACTCCCCAAACATGGAGCTCTGCTGGCCTAAAGACTTCTTGGGAAACTGCCTCTGAGGTTGGACCCTTGAAATATATGTTGTTGTCAGGAGCTTTATCTTCCTTTGTAGTGAGACCATCAAAGCTTGGTCTGCATCTATGTGGCCTGGAGGACATGGTTTCTGATTTTCCAATGAACATGAGGCAGCAGTGCTGAATTCTCTCTTTGTAGGTCAACTGTGGCCACTGGGGTCTAAGTGTTTCCCCGTGTGGACTGTGAGGCCATTTGGTCATCCTCCACTTTTCCTGGTGTTTCTTGCTGCTTCACTGGGAGTTTCCTATTTGCTTCATGAAATACAAGGAGTTCAACTGGGACACAGTGCTGGAGGGAGTTCTGTCACGTGTGCTGACTCAGGGTCCTAGGAGAATGCACCAACCAGGCTTCTATCCCACAGAGCTTGCCCCCTTGACCATAGCAACCTGATTCTGAACATTGCCCGGAAACCTCTCCATAGAACAAGATGCCTTTACATATAAGGGCCTGCTGGCTGCACCGTGTCAGTCACAAGCCATGTGGATGCCAATGGCAGATCCACATGGCCCCACCACAGATGTTTTATCACACACCTGCACACCACTGCTCTAGGCCCACTAATCAGCAGGCTCCAACTTACTGGCATCTCTGTTCTACACCATTTTCATGAAACCCAGTCAATCAAGGCACTGTCTGGTACACTCATGATCAGCAACAGGACATCCAAAGGTTCTCCAGTGCCACGTGGTCATGGGAATTTCAAAAATTTCATGGTATTTATCAAGCCATTTCTCAAGGATGAACTTGGAGGCACTGTGGGTTTCTATTCATTCAGGAACCACTAAATGGTGAGGAAGCTCATTTCAATGAAAGCTCTGGAGAAACACTCAGAGGCAAGGCTTCCCAAGAGTGGCCAAAAGGTCACATCAAGCCAGGCCCATTGAGGTCTACAATGTGAGGTCCCTGTGTGTTTTGACTCTCAATTATGGCTGCCAGGTCTTTAAGAATAAAATCATGTGATATCCTGGCTGAGATTCCCAGTGCTCTGTGGAAAGCCACCCTGGGCCTAGATCTCAGTTTCCAAGGGCAACTCTCATGCGTGGCCTCCTAAAATCCCAACACAATTCATGGCAATACTTCTCTGAGTTCAGTACCAGAACTCAGTCTCTAAGGGGAATCACGCCAGAGTTCAAGCCCAGGTGGACAAAGTCATCCCTTCCAACCGCCACAGAAATGACCACAATTCCAACTAAAACACTGCCACATGGCCCTCATCTTCTTCCATATAGACACTCATCATAACCTCTGGCTGGAGGTTTCCATGAGGGGGTAGCCCAAGACAGTGTCTAGATTAAGCTCCCTTGCCCCTCATTTGCCTAATGTCAGGGTGGCCTGTGAACCAGGAGTGATCAAATACGCCTGCCATTAATACTGCTCTGCTTCTCCAAATTGAGGACTACTGACTTTCGGGTATAGATTCTTTCTGTGAATTGGAGACATGAGAAAACCCAAGAACCTATGGGATAGCCTCTGCAGGGCTTTGAAGAACTCATTTGACCCAAAGGATCCCTATTCTCACTTGATGGAGGTCAGGAACTTTCCAGAGGAAAGTGAGAGGCTTCATCCACAATGACTGCTCTTTTTGCCATTTTGGCTTTGGATGCACACATGGGATCTTTCTTTAATCCATCAGGTGCTGAGAATCTAAGCCACAGCCTCACACAGGGCCAAGAGGCTGATTCAAACACATCCCTTTGCAAAGGAATTAAGCAAAAAGCCACAGGTGATGCCCCTTCATTTCCATTTGAAAAGTGTTTACTTCAGGCTTCACAAAGGGGTAGCCTGAGGCAAAGACCTTCCTGACATTCAGGGCAACAGAACAATAGGTAAGCAAAAGGCCCAAAGCAGGGTTTCTCCACTGACACTTTACTGGTCACACTGATATCTGAGTTTTCTGAGATGCTTGCCATTCCCTTCAGTTATCCAGTACATGGCCATGTCACAGAGCTGGGAGGTGGTACATATCTTGGACACAAAACCATGAGCCAATTCTGGAGAGTGGCCAGAATTCAGGAAGAAAACAGGAACTTAGCAAGATAGTAGGTGTTGCCCATAGATAAGGCAAGCCCCAGTGCATTCATAAATTGGAAAGGATGAATGCTGGAAAGTTTTCTACTAGACAGGATGCATCCATTGATTCATTCTCTTTTCCAATGTCTACAACCAGGGATACAGTGGGATACACAGACATGGAAACACTCGCCTTGTCAAATGACTTACTAGAAACAGTCCACTCCAAACCAAACAAACTGCCTTTCCTACCTATTCTCAGAACATGAGACAAAACCATAAACTCACACCCACACCCACTAAGGCACCTCCTTCCCCCAAGTAGGTCTGTGACTATCTGGAGTGTCTTCTGACTGGTGGGCCATACAATGTTCCCCCAAAATGGCCCGTCCTCTCTCAGATCTGGCCTCCTTGGCCTACTCAATGAACTTGTCAGGAGCCACCAGTGAGCCACTCACTACCTGCTTTCTCAGAAAAGTCCCCTCTTCAGAGCTTTCCTGGCATTTGGTCATCCTCACATCAGTAGGTACCAAGAAAGACTGACTCTCTCCTTGGTAAATGCAAACAAGTCAGCCCACTGGGACTGGGACTGAAACTGGCTCTGGGTGCCTGGCCTCCTGGTTGCCAAGTTCAAAGAGTTCCATCACAAAAGAAGTGAGGTGAGGTCACTTCCTTCAGGAACTGAATGAGGTCACTGCCTTGGCAACCAAATTGTCCTAACAGTTGCTTCCAAGGGTCCTATGAGATGGAGGCTGCCCCTGCTTCCTGTGACACTTTCACAAGTTAGAATGGTATATCCTCCATAGGCACCCAGGAACAGCTTTCCACACAGGCCTGGTTTGGTCCATCTTGTCTACATTAAGAAGAGAGAGGCTCATACAGACACAACCCTTCATCCTGACCAGGTTGTTTGCCATGGAAGATGACTTTTGCTCTCTCATGTCCTTCAGAGCTGCCTACTTCTTCTCCAGGGATCATTTCTGCATGGACCTTTGAGTTCTCAGCAGGTGGAAGATCCCCTACATTCCTCTATTGTAAGACCAACTCTGTCCCTGCTCTTCTGTAAAGTTGGATTGAGGGAACAGTGTATGGTTAGGGGTAAGAACATGTTTGATTTGGGTTAGGAATCATTCTACTGGATGAAGAATGGTATTGGGAACCTCGATATATATAATAATGTATAGTTGAAGTATATGTATGACAACAGAAATCTAAGTAAGCTTTGAAGCCCAGAAGGGCATTGGGCCCTTGACTGGGATACTTAGCTTTGAATTACATTCTGCACAGATGTCTCAGATAAATTGATATACAATGGCATAAGACCTTGTACCTTGGATGATTGAATGTGGAAGAGAACATCCAGTCAAAAAGGGATAGTAGGTAGGATTAGGAAGATAGTCAGTAGGTTTAGGAAGAAGACTGAGTATAACATTTGGACCAAAAGTTCTTTAGCAGTAGGGTGTCAGTTAGAGAGTAGATGTAAATGTCAGCACATGTGAAGAGTCAGTCACAATAATGAATATGGGAAATTAGGTCGGAGAGCAGATATCAATAGATACATTGGGAAATCAGTCAAAGTATAAAGTGAGTGATAGGATTAGATATTTTCAACAGGGTTGAGGTTGAATATGTACTCTTAGGACGAAGCAACTGTGTAGTCACCAATAGGATTGACATTTGAGAGCATTAGGCCCCTGGACAAGGATGTGTTTAGTAATCCATGCTCACTTTCCATTTAGACTTTGGTACAATCATAAGTGTGAACTTTGCATTATGTGTCCAGAATATCAGTGTGAACAAATGTATATGTAGATCAGGTGACATGAGTATTTCTTCCACCATTTCTGGGAGCAATATCTTGAAGACGTGTTGATTAGTATTTGGGGGCACCAATAGGTGTACCTTGTGTCTATGAATATAGAGATAATGCATGAATAGACCATACTGTGAATAAATAGTATAACTGGTTCCAATTTACATAATGGATTGAACTGATACCTGAAAATATATAGGAAATCTAATATTGATACACAATCATTCATTCCAACCAGTTATATATCTAATGGTAATATTAGGGTTCTGGTTTACCATGAAGGCTGTGTGAGATTTGCTTGAAAAGTGATTATGGAAATCGAAAATAATGTGTTTGGAAAGAAGTCTCATGAAAAGGCCAGTCCAGAAATATACAGGAGTACATGTGTTCTGAAGCAGGAAGTGATTGAAAGTGAACCAAATGCCTGTAAATTTGTGAACTTGTGGATGAAATATTTATCCTATGATGTGCATCAACTGAAGAAATAGTGATGTACCAGTGTCGAAAAAAAAAATAAACGTCAAAATACACATCATGTATCATAGGAATCTACTTGCATTGATGCTAAACTCGGTCAGTTACTGTAGAAATATTAGGATTTCTAAGGACCATTCACTAGGAAACAAATGTGTATTTCAGGTGGATGAATATTTCTGAGAATAATCTTTGGAAAAGATGATTATAAATCCACATACATGAACATGAATGAATTTAGGGAGTGTATAATAAGACACATATACTTCATACTTTGAAAAATCTGGAGAGAGAGACTGTGTGTGTGTGTGTGTGTGTGTGTGTGTGTTTGTGTATATATATATATATATATATATATATATATATATATATATATACACATACATACATTCAAACAATACAAACACACAGAGACTTTATTCAAAATATATATGCCAATCAAAATTCATCATGAAATATGTATCATCCACAGATCCAAAAATATTTAATTTACTGAACATGGATTTATGTATCATGTTGTTCAAGTAGAAAGCTCACCCATAGTTTGAATTTTCAGTTCCAACAGCATTTACGAGGAGTGATCTCTTGTCACAATTTGTATCTTCCATGTCAGCCTCCTCACAAGAATGTACGTGGGATACCAGGTAGGATTCTATATGTGCATGTAAAAATACATGTGCTGAATAGGCTACAGAGAAAGGGAGACAGGAATTCACATACTTGTTAACTTTACAAACACATGGAGAACTACTTCTCTTAAATTGGACTAGATTTATAACACCTAGCCTTTATAATGCCAAAGGAAAGTCCAATTATACACCATGCCTCCTCTGAACTGCATGTATTGCTATTCTGTTTGTGTTATTTTCCTCCATCATATCAGGATTGGTAATCAGAGTCTAGGAGGGTATGGGTTAGTGTCAGGGATTCAGTATTTTGAATGGAAAATAGGAAAATGAATCCAATGTGTATGCAATTCTGTGCTACACAAAAATCTTCCCACTCTCATCAAGAACAATGCCTTGACATTACCTTTGCCCCAAGTAAGACACGATTCGAAGAGAAGAGTTAGAAAATCTGTGAATACATATATACAATGGAAAATGCTCAGGAGTTCACAACCTTGGAGGTGGTAGAGGAGTTTCCATAAGTAAGGGACAGGATAAACACTCCCCAAACATGGAGCTCTGCTGGCCTAAAGACTTCTTGGGAAACTGCCTCTGAGGTTGGACCCTTGAAATATATGTTGTTGTCAGGAGCTTTATCTTCCTTTGTAGTGAGACCATCAAAGCTTGGTCTGCATCTATGTGGCCTGGAGGACATGGTTTCTGATTTTCCAATGAACATGAGGCAGCAGTGCTGAATTCTCTCTTTGTAGGTCAACTGTGGCCACTGGGGTCTAAGTGTTTCCCCGTGTGGACTGTGAGGCCATTTGGTCATCCTCCACTTTTCCTGGTGTTTCTTGCTGCTTCACTGGGAGTTTCCTATTTGCTTCATGAAATACAAGGAGTTCAACTGGGACACAGTGCTGGAGGGAGTTCTGTCACGTGTGCTGACTCAGGGTCCTAGGAGAATGCACCAACCAGGCTTCTATCCCACAGAGCTTGCCCCCTTGACCATAGCAACCTGATTCTGAACATTGCCCAGAAACCTCTCCATAGAACAAGATGCCTTTACATATAAGGGTCTGCTGGCTGCACCGTGTCAGTCACAAGCCATGTGGAAGCCAATGGCAGATCCACATGGCCCCACCACAGATGTTTTATCACACACCTGCACACCACTGCTCTAGGCCCACTAATCAGCAGGCTCCAACTTACTGGCATCTCTGTTCTACACCATTTTCATGAAACCCAGTCAATCAAGGCACTGTCTGGTACACTCATGATCAGCAACAGGACATCCAAAGGTTCTCCAGTGCCACGTGGTCATGGGAATTTCAAAAATTTCATGGTATTTATCAAGCCATTTCTCAAGGATGAACTTGGAGGCACTGTGGGTTTCTATTCATTCAGGAACCACTAAATGGTGAGGAAGCTCATTTCAATGAAAGCTCTGGAGAAACACTCAGAGGCAAGGCTTCCCAAGAGTGGCCAAAAGGTCACATCAAGCCAGGCCCATTGAGGTCTACAATGTGAGGTCCCTGTGTGTTTTGACTCTCAATTATGGCTGCCAGGTCTTTAAGAATAAAATCATGTGATATCCTGGCTGAGATTCCCAGTGCTCTGTGGAAAGCCACCCTGGGCCTAGATCTCAGTTTCCAAGGGCAACTCTCATGCGTGGCCTCCTAAAATCCCAACACAATTCATGGCAATACTTCTCTGAGTTCAGTACCAGAACTCAGTCTCTAAGGGGAATCACGCCAGAGTTGAAGCCCAGGTGGACAAAGTCATCCCTTCCAACCGCCACAGAAATGACCACAATTCCAAACAAAACACTGCCACGTGGCCCTCATCTTCTTCCATATAGACACTCATCATAACCTCTGGCTGGAGGTTTCCATGAGGGGGCAGCCCAAGACAGTGTCTAGAATAAGCTCCCTTGCCCCTCATTTGCCTAATGTCAGGGTGGCCTGTGAACCAGGAGTGATCAAATACGCCTGCCATTAATACTGCTCTGCTTCTCCAAATTGAGGACTACTGACTTTCGGGTATAGATTCTTTCTGTGAATTGGAGACATGAGAAAACCCAAGAACCTATGGGATAGCCTCTGCAGGGCTTTGAAGAACTCATTTGACCCAAAGGATCCCTATTCTCACTTGATGGAGGTCAGGAACTTTCCAGAGGAAAGTGAGAGGCTTCATCCACAATGACTGCTCTTTGTGCCATTTTGGCTTTGGATGCACACATGGGATCTTTCTTTAATCCATCAGGTGCTGAGAATCTAAGCCACAGCCTCACACAGGGCCAAGAGGCTGATTCACACACATCCCTTTGCAAAGGAATTAAGCAAAAAGCCACAGGTGATGCCCCTTCATTTCCATTTGAAAACTGTTTACTTCAGGCTTCACAAAGGGGTAGCCTGAGGCAAAGACCTTCCTGACACTCAGGGCAACAGAACAATAGGTAAGCAAAAGGCCCAAAGCAGGGTTTCTCCACTGACACTTTACTGGTCACACTGATATCTGAGTTTTCTGAGATGCTTGCCATTCCCTTCAGTTATCCAGTACATGGCCATGTCACAGAGCTGGGAGGTGGTACATATCTTGGACACAAAACCATGAGCCAATTCTGGAGAGTGGCCAGAATTCAGGAAGAAAACAGGAACTTAGCAAGATAGTAGGTGTTGCCCATAGATAAGGCAAGCCCCAGTCCATTCATAAATTGGAAAGGATGAATGCTGGAAAGTTTTCTACTAGACAGGACGCATCCATTGATTCATTCTCTTTTCCAATGTCTACAACCAGGGATACAGTGGGATACACAGACATAGAAACACTCGCCTTGTCAAATGACTTACTAGAAACAGTCCACTCCAAACCAAACAAACTGCCTTTCCTACCTATTCTCAGAACATGAGACAAAACCATAAACTCACACCCACACCCACTAAGGCACCTCCTTCCCCCAAGTAGGTCTGTGACTATCTGGAGTGTCTTCTGACTGGTGGGCCATACAATGTTCCCCCAAAATGGCCCGTCCTCTCTCAGATCTGGCCTCCTTGGCCTACTCAATGAACTTGTCAGGAGCCACCAGTGAGCCACTCACTACCTGCTTTCTCAGAAAAGTCCCCTCTTCAGAGCTTTCCTGGCATTTGGTCATCCTCACATCAGTAGGTACCAAGAAAGACTGACTCTCTCCTTGGTAAATGCAAACAAGTCAGCCCACTGGGACTGGGACTGAAACTGGCTCTGGGTGCCTGGCTTCCTGGTTGCCAAGTTCAAAGAGTTCCATCACAAAAGAAGTGAGGTGAGGTCACTTCCTTCAGGAACTGAATGAGGTCACTGCCTTGGCAACCAAATTGTCCTAACAGTTGCTTCCAAGGGTCCTATGAGATGGAGGCTGCCCCTGCTTCCTGTGACACTTTCACAAGTTAGAATGGTATATCCTCGATAGGCACCCAGGAACAGCTTTCCACACAGGCCTGGTTTGGTCCATCTTGTCTACATTAAGAAGAGAGAGGCTCATACAGACACAACCCTTCATCCTGACCAGGTTGTTTGCCATGGAAGATGACTTTTGCTCTCTCATGTCCTTCAGAGCTGCCTACTTCTTCTCCAGGGATCATTTCTGCATGGACCTTTGAGTTCTCAGCAGGTGGAAGATCCCCTACATTCCTCTATTGTAAGACCAACTCTGTCCCTGCTCTTCTGTAAAGTTGGATTGAGGGAACAGTGTATGGTTAGGGGTAAGAACATGTTTGATTTGGGATAGGAATCATTCTACTGGATGAAGAATGGTATTGGGAACCTGCGATATATATAATAATGTATAGGTGAAGTATATGTATGACAACAGAAATCTAAGTAAGCTTTGAAGCCCAGAAGGGCATTGGGCCCTTGACTGGGATACTTAGCTTTGAATTACATTCTGCACAGATGTCTCAGATAAATAGATATACAATGGCATAAGACCTTGTACCTTGGATGATTGAATGTGGAAGAGAACATCCAGTCAAAAAGGGATAGTAGGTAGGATTAGGAAGATAGTCAGTAGGTTTAGGAAGAAGAGTGAGTATACCATTTGGACCAAAAGTTCTTTAGCAGTAGGGTGTCAGTTAGAGAGTAGATGTAAATGTCAGCACATGTGAAGAGTCAGTCACAATAATGAATATGGGAAATTAGGTAGGAGAGCAGATATCAATAGAGACATTGGGAAATCAGTCAACGTATAAAATGAGTGATAGGATTAGATATTTTCAACAGGGTTGAGGTTGAATATGTACTCTTAGGACGAAGCAACTGTGTAGTCACCAATAGGATTGACATTTGAGAGCATTAGGCCCCTGGACAAGGATGTGTTTAGTAATCCATGCTCACTTTCCATTTAGACTTTGGTACAATCATAAGTGTGAACTTTGCATTATGTGTCCAGAATATCACTGTGATCAAACGTATATGTAGATCAGGTGACATGAGTATTTCTTCCACCATTTCTGGGAGCAATATCTTGAAGACGTGTTGATTAGTATTTGGGGGCACCAATAGGTGTACCTTGTGTCTATGAATATAGAGATAATGCATGAATAGACCATACTGTGAATAAATAGTATAACTGGTTCCAATTTACATAATGGATTGAACTGATACCTGAAAATATATAGGAAATCTAATATTGATACACAATCATTCATTCCAACCAGTTATATATCTAATGGTAATATTAGGGTTCTGGTTTACCATGAAGGCTGTGTGAGATTTGCTTGAAAAGTGATTATGGAAATCGAAAATAATGTGTTTGGAAAGAAGTCTCATGAAAAGGCCAGTCCAGAAATATACAGGAGTACATGTGTTCTGAAGCAGGAAGTGATTGAAAGTGAACCAAATGCCTGTAAATTTGTGAACTTGTGGATGAAATATATATCCTATGATGTGCATCAACTGAAGAAATAGTGATGTACCAGTGTCGAAAAAAAAGAAACGTCAAAATACACATCATGTATCATAGGAATCTACTTGCATTGATGCTAAACTCGGTCAGTTACTGTAGAAATATTAGGATTTCTAAGGACCATTCACTAGGAAACAAATGTGTATTTCAGGTGGATGAATATTTCTGAGAATAATCTTTGGAAAAGATGATTATAAATCCACATACATGAACATGAATGAATTTAGGGAGTGTATAATAAGACACATATATTTCATACTTTGAAAAATCTGGAGAGAGAGACTGTGTGTGTGTGTGTGTGTGTGTGTGTGTGTTTGTGTATATATATATATATATATATATATATATATATATATATATGTATATATATACATTCAAACAATACAAACACACAGAGACTTTAAAAAGTCGAAATATATATGCCAATCAAAATTCATCATGAAATATGTATCATCCACAGATCCAAAAATATTTAATTTACTGAACATGGATTTATGTATCATGTTGTTCAAGTAGAAAGCTCACCCATAGGTTGAATTTTCAGTTCCAACAGCATTTACGAGGAGTGATCTCTTGTCACAATTTGTATCTGCCATGTCAGCCTCCTCACAAGAATGTACGTGGGATACCAGGTAGGATTCTATATGTGCATGTAAAAATACATGTGCTGAATAGGCTACAGAGAAAGGGAGACAGGAATTCACATACTTGTTAACTTTACAAACACATGGAGAACTACTTCTCTTAAATTGGACTAGATTTATAACACCTAGCCTTTATAATGCCAAAGGAAAGTCCAATTATACACCATGCCTCCTCTGAACTGCATGTATTGCTATTCTGTTTGTGTTATTTTCCTCCATCATATCAGGATTGGTAATCAGAGTCTAGGAGGGTATGGGTTAGTGTCAGGGATTCAGTATTTTGAATGGGAAATAGGAAAATGAATCCAATGTGTATGCAATTCTGTGCTACACAAAAATCTTCCCACTCTCATCAAGAACAATGCCTTGACATTACCTTTGCCCCAAGTAAGACACGATTCGAAGAGAAGAGTTAGAAAATCTGTGAATACATATATACAATGGAAAATGCTCAGGAGTTCACAACCTTGGAGGTGGTAGAGGAGTTTCCATAAGTAAGGGACAGGATAAACACTCCCCAAACATGGAGCTCTGCTGGCCTAAAGACTTCTTGGGAAACTGCCTCTGAGGTTGGACCCTTGAAATATATGTTGTTGTCAGGAGCTTTATCTTCCTTTGTAGTGAGACCATCAAAGCTTGGTCTGCATCTATGTGGCCTGGAGGACATGGTTTCTGATTTTCCAATGAACATGAGGCAGCAGTGCTGAATTCTCTCTTTGTAGGTCAACTGTGGCCACTGGGGTCTAAGTGTTTCCCCGTGTGGACTGTGAGGCCATTTGGTCATCCTCCACTTTTCCTGGTGTTTCTTGCTGCTTCACTGGGAGTTTCCTATTTGCTTCATGAAATAAAAGGAGTTCAACTGGGACACAGTGCTGGAGGGAGTTCTGTCACGTGTGCTTACTCAGGGTCCTAGGAGAATGCACCAACCAGGCTTCTATCCCACAGAGCTTGCCCCCTTGACCATAGCAACCTGATTCTGAACATTGCCCGGAAACCTCTCCATAGAACAAGATGCCTTTACATATAAGGGTCTGCTGGCTGCACCGTGTCAGTCACAAGCCATGTGGAAGCCAATGGCAGATCCACATGGCCCCACCACAGATGTTTTATCACACACCTGCACACCACTGCTCTAGGCCCACTAATCAGCAGGCTCCAACTTACTGGCATCTCTGTTCTACACCATTTTCATGAAACCCAGTCAATCAAGGCACTGTCTGGTACACTCATGATCAGCAACAGGACATCCAAAGGTTCTCCAGTGCCACGTGGTCATGGGAATTTCAAAAATTTCATGGTATTTATCAAGCCATTTCTCAAGGATGAACTTGGAGGCACTGTGGGTTTCTATTCATTCAGGAACCACTAAATGGTGAGGAAGCTCATTTCAATGAAAGCTCTGGAGAAACACTCAGAGGCAAGGCTTCCCAAGAGTGGCCAAAAGGTCACATCAAGCCAGGCCCATTGAGGTCTACAATGTGAGGTCCCTGTGTGTTTTGACTCTCAATTATGGCTGCCAGGTCTTTAAGAATAAAAACATGTGATATCCTGGCTGAGATTCCCAGTGCTCTGTGGAAAGCCACCCTGGGCCTAGATCTCAGTTTCCAAGGGCAACTCTCATGCGTGGCCTCCTAAAATCCCAACACAATTCATGGCAATACTTCTCTGAGTTCAGTACCAGAACTCAGTCTCTAAGGGGAATCACGCCAGAGTTCAAGCCCAGGTGGACAAAGTCATCCCTTCCAACCGCCACAGAAATGACCACAATTCCAACCAAAACACTGCCACATGGCCCTCATCTTCTTCCATATAGACACTCATCATAACCTCTGGCTGGAGGTTTCCATGAGGGGGCAGCCCAAGACAGTGTCTAGAATAAGCTCCCTTGCCCCTCATTTGCCTAATGTCAGGGTGGCCTGTGAACCAGGAGTGATCAAATACGCCTGCCATTAATACTGCTCTGCTTCTCCAAATTGAGGACTACTGACTTTCGGGTATAGATTCTTTCTGTGAATTGGAGACATGAGAAAACCCAAGAACCTATGGGATAGCCTCTGCAGGGCTTTGAAGAACTCATTTGACCCAAAAGATCCCTATTCTCACTTGATGGAGGTCAGGAACTTTCCAGAGGAAAGTGAGAGGCTTCATCCACAATGACTGCTCTTTGTGCCATTTTGGCTTTGGATGCACACATGGGATCTTTCTTTAATCCATCAGGTGCTGAGAATCTAAGCCACAGCCTCACACAGGGCCAAGAGGCTGATTCACACACATCCCTTTGCAAAGGAATTAAGCAAAAAAGCCACAGGTGATGCCCCTTCATTGCCATTTGAAAACTGTTAACTTCAGGCTTCACAAAGTGGTAGCCTGAGGCAAAGACCTTCCTGACATTCAGGGCAACAGAACAATAGGTAAGCAAAAGGCCCAAATCAGGGTTTCTCCACTGACACTTTACTGGTCACACTGATATCTGAGTTTTCTGAGATGCTTGCCATTCCCTTCAGTTATCCAGTACACGGCCATGTCACAGAGCTGGGAGGTGGTACATATCTTGGACACAAAACCATGAGCCAATTCTGGAGAGTGGCCAGAATTCAGGAAGAAAACAGGAACTTAGCAAGATAGTAGGTGTTGCCCATAGATAAGGCAAGCCCCAGTCCATTCATAAATTGGAAAGGATGAATGCTGGAAAGTTTTCTACTAGACAGGACGCATCCATTGATTCATTCTCTTTTCCAATGTCTACAACCAGGGATACAGTGGGATCCACAGACATAGAAACACTCGCCTTGTCAAATGACTTACTAGAAACAGTCCACTCCAAACCAAACAAACTGCCTTTCCTACCTATTCTCAGAACATGAGACAAAACCATAAACTCACACCCACACCCACTAAGGCACCTCCTTCCCCCAAGTAGGTCTGTGACTATCTGGAGTGTCTTCTGACTGGTGGGCCATACAATGTTCCCCCAAAATGGCCCGTCCTCTCTCAGATCTGGCCTCCTTGGCCTACTCAATGAACTTGTCAGGAGCCACCAGTGAGCCACTCACTACCTGCTTTCTCAGAAAAGTCCCCTCTTCAGAGCTTTCCTGGCATTTGGTCATCCTCACATCAGTAGGTACCAAGAAAGACTGACTCTCTCCTTGGTAAATGCAAACAAGTCAGCCCACTGGGACTGGGACTGAAACTGGCTCTGGGTGCCTGGCTTCCTGGTTGCCAAGTTCAAAGAGTTCCATCACAAAAGAAGTGAGGTGAGGTCACTTCCTTCGGGAACTGAATGAGGTCACTGCCTTGGCAACCAAATTGTCCTAACAGTTGCTTCCAAGGGTCCTATGAGATGGAGGCTGCCCCTGCTTCCTGTGACACTTTCACAAGTTAGAATGGTATATCCTCCATAGGCACCCAGGAACAGCTTTCCACACAGGCCTGGTTTGGTCCATCTTGTCTACATTAAGAAGAGAGAGGCTCATACAGACACAACCCTTCATCCTGACCAGGTTGTTTGCCATGGAAGATAACTTTTGCTCTCTCATGTCCTTCAGAGCTGCCTACTTCTTCTCCAGGGATCATTTCTGCATGGACCTTTGAGTTCTCAGCAGGTGGAAGATCCCCTACATTCCTCTCTTGTAAGACCAACTCTGTCCCTGCTCTTCTGTAAAGTTGGATTGAGGGAACAGTGTATGGTAAGGGGTAAGAACATGTTTGATTTGGGTTAGGAATCATTCTACTGGATGAAGAATGGTATTGGGAACCTGCGATATATATAATAATGTATAGGTGAAGTATATGTATGACAACAGAAATCTAAGTAAGCTTTGAAGCCCAGAAGGGCATTGGGCCCTTGACTGGGATACTTAGCTTTGAATTACATTCTGCACAGATGTCTCAGATAAATTGATATACAATGGCATAAGACCTTGTACCTTGGATGATTGAATGTGGAAGAGAACATCCAGTCAAAAAGGGATAGTAGGTAGGATTAGGAAGATAGTCAGTAGGTTTAGGAAGAAGAGTGAGTATACCATTTGGACCAAAAGTTCTTTAGCAGTAGGGTGTCAGTTAGAGAGTAGATGTAAATGTCAGCACATGTGAAGAGTCAGTCACAATAATGAATATGGGAAATTAGGTAGGAGAGCAGATATCAATAGATACATTGGGAAATCAGTCAAAGTATAAAGTGAGTGATAGGATTAGATATTTTCAACAGGGTTGAGGTTGAATATGTACTCTTAGGACGAAGCAACTGTGTAGTCACCAATAGGATTGACATTTGAGAGCATTAGGCCCCTGGACAAGGATGTGTTTAGTAATCCATGCTCACTTTCCATTTAGACTTTGGTACAATCATAAGTGTGAACTTTGCATTATGTGTCCAGAATATCACTGTGATCAAATGTATATGTAGATCAGGTGACATGAGTATTTCTTCCACCATTTCTGGGAGCAATATCTTGAAGACGTGTTGATTAGTATTTGGGGGCACCAATAGGTGTACCTTGTGTCTATGAATATAGAGATAATGCATGAATAGACCATACTGTGAATAAATAGCATAACTGGTTCCAATTTACATAATGGATTGAACTGATACCTGAAAATATATAGGAAATCTAATATTGATACAGAATCATTCATTCCAACCAGTTATATATCTAATGGTAATATTAGGGTTCTGGTTTACCATGAAGGCTGTGTGAGATTTGCTTGAAAAGTGATTATGGAAATCGAAAATAATGTGTTTGGAAAGAAGTCTCATGAAAAGGCCAGTCCAGAAATATACAGGAGTACATGTGTTCTGAAGCAGAAAGTGATTGAAAGTGAACCAAATGCCTGTAAATTTGTGAACTTGTGGATGAAATATATATCCTATGATGTGCATCAACTGAAGAAATAGTGATGTACCAGTGTCGAAAAAAAAGAAACGTCAAAATACACATCATGTATCATAGGAATCTACTTGCATTGATGCTAAACTCGGTCAGTTACTGTAGAAATATTAGGATTTCTAAGGACCATTCACTAGGAAACAAATGTGTATTTCAGGTGGATGAATATTTCTGAGAATAATCTTTGGAAAAGATGATTATAAATCCACATACATGAACATGAATGAATTTAGGGAGTGTATAATAAGACACATATATTTCATACTTTGAAAAATCTGGAGAGAGAGATTGTGTGTGTGTGTGTGTGTTTGTGTATATATATATATATATATATATATATATATATATATATATATATACATACATTCAAACGATACAAACACACAGAGACTTTAAAACGTCGAAATATATATGCCAATCAAAATTCATCATGAAATATGTATCATCCACAGATCCAAAAATATTTAATTTACTGAACATGGATTTATGTATCATGTTGTTCAAGTAGAAAGCTCACCCATAGGTTGAATTTTCAGTTCCAACAGCATTTACGAGGAGTGATCTCTTGTCACAATTTGTATCTGCCATGTCAGCCTCCTCACAAGAATGTACGTGGGATACCAGGTAGGATTCTATATGTGCATGTAAAAATACATTTGCTGAATAGGCTACAGAGAAAGGGAGACAGGAATTCACATACTTGTTAACTTTACAAACACATGGAGAACTACTTCTCTTAAATTGGACTAGATTTATAAAACCTAGCCTTTATAATGCCAAAGGAAAGTCCAATTATACACCATGCCTCCTCTGAACTGCATGTATTGCTATTCTGTTTGTGTTATTTTCCTCCATCATATCAGGATTGGTAATCAGAGTCTAGGAGGGTATGGGTTAGTGTCAGGGATTCAGTATTTTGAATGGAAAATAGGAAAATGAATCCAATGTGTATGCAATTCTGTGCTATACAAAAATCTTCCCACTCTCATCAAGAACAATGCCTTGACATTACCTTTGCCCCAAGTAAGACACGATTCGAAGAGAAGAGTTAGAAAATCTGTGAATACATATATACAATGGAAAATGCTCAGGAGTTCACAACCTTGGAGGTGGTAGAGGAGTTTCCATAAGTAAGGGACAGGATAAACACTCCCCAAACATGGAGCTCTGCTGGCCTAAAGATTTCTTGGGAAACTGCCTCTGAGGTTGGACCCTTGAAATATATGTTGTTGTCAGGAGCTTTATCTTCCTTTGTAGTGAGACCATCAAAGCTTGGTCTGCGTCTATGTGGCCTGGAGGACATGGTTTCTGATTTTCCAATGAACATGAGGCAGCAGTGCTGAATTCTCTCTTTGTAGGTCAACTGTGGCCACTGGGGTCTAAGTGTTTCCCCGTGTGGACTGTGAGGCCATTTGGTCATCCTCCACTTTTCCTGGTGTTTCTTGCTGCTTCACTGGGAGTTTCCTATTTGCTTCATGAAATACAAGGAGTTCAACTGGGACACAGTGCTGGAGGGAGTTCTGTCACGTGTGCTGACTCAGGGTCCTAGGAGAATGCACCAACCAGGCTTCTATCCCACAGAGCTTGCCCCCTTGACCAGAGCAACCTGATTCTGAACATTGCCCGGAAACCTCTCCATAGAACAAGATGCCTTTACATATAAGGGTCTGCTGGCTGCACCGTGTCAGTCACAAGCCATGTGGAAGCCAATGGCAGATCCACATGGCCCCACCACAGATGTTTTATCACACACCTGCACACCACTGCTCTAGGCCCACTAATCAGCAGGCTCCAACTTACTGGCATCTCTGTTCTACACCATTTTCATGAAACCCAGTCAATCAAGGCACTGTCTGGTACACTCATGATCAGCAACAGGACATCCAAAGGTTCTCCAGTGCCACGTGGTCATGGGAATTTCAAAAATTTCATGGTATTTATCAAGCCATTTCTCAAGGATGTACTTGGAGGCACTGTGGGTTTCTATTCATTCAGGAACCACTAAATGGTGAGGAAGCTCATTTCAATGAAAGCTCTGGAGAAACACTCAGAGGCAAGGCTTCCCAAGAGTGGCCAAAAGGTCACATCAAGCCAGGCCCATTGAGGTCTACAATGTGAGGTCCCTGTGTGTTTTGACTCTCAATTATGGCTGCCAGGTCTTTAAGAATAAAATCATGTGATATCCTGGCTGAGATTCCCAGTGCTCTGTGGAAAGCCACCCTGGGCCTAGATCTCAGTTTCCAAGGGCAACTCTCATGCATGGCCTCCTAAAATCCCAACACAATTCATGGCAATACTTCTCTGAGTTCAGTACAAGAACTCAGTCTCTAAGGGGAATCACGCCAGAGTTCAAGCCCTGGTGAACAAAGTCATCCCTTCCAACCGCCACAGAAATGACCACAATTCCAACCAAAACACTGCCACATGGCCCTCATCTTCTTCCATATAGACACTCATCATAACCTCTGGCTGGAGGTTTCCATGAGGGGGCAGCCCAAGACAGTGTCTAGAATAAGCTCCCTTGCCCCTCATTTGCCTAATGTCAGGGTGGCCTGTGAACCAGGAGTGATCAAATACGCCTGCCATTAATACTGCTCTGCTTCTCCAAATTGAGGACTACTGACTTTCGGGTATAGGTTCTTTCTGTGAATTGGAGACATGAGAAAACCCAAGAACCTATGGGATAGCCTCTGCAGGGCTTTGAAGAACTCATTTGACCCAAAGGATCCCTATTCTCACTTGATGGAGGTCAGGAACTTTCCAGAGGAAAGTGAGAGGCTTCATCACAATGACTGCTCTTTTTGCCATTTTGGCTTTGGATGCACACAAGGGATCTTTCTTTAATCCATCAGGTGCTGAGAATCTAAGCCACAGCCTCACACAGGGCCAAGAGGCTGATTCACACACATCCCTTTGCAAAGGAATTAAGCAAAAAGCCACAGGTGATGCCCCTTCATTTCCATTTGAAAACTGTTTACTTCAGGCTTCACAAAGGGGTAGCCTGAGGCAAAGACCTTCCTGAGAGTCAGGGAAACAGAACAATAGGTAAGCAAAAGGCCCAAAGCAGGGTTTCTCCACTGACACTTTACTGGTCACACTGATATCTGAGTTTTCTGAGATGCTTGCCATTCCCTTCAGTTATCCAGTACATGGCCATGTCACAGAGCTGGGAGGTGGTACATATCTAGGACACAAAACCATGAGCCAATTCTGGAGAGTGGCCAGAATTCAGGAAGAAAACAGGAACTTAGCAAGATAGTAGGTGTTGCCCATAGATAAGGCAAGCCCCGGTCCATTCATAAATTGGAAAGGATGAATGCTGGAAAGTTTTCTACTAGACAGGACGCATCCATTGATTCATTCTCTTTTCCAATGTCTACAACCAGGGATACAGTGGGATACACAGACATAGAAACACTCGCCTTGTCAAATGACTTACTAGAAACAGTCCACTCCAAACCAAACAAACTGCCTTTCCTACCTATTCTCAGAACATGAGACAAAAACCATAAACTCACACCCACACCCACTAAGGCACCTCCTTCCCCCAAGTAGGTCTGTGACTATCTGGAGTGTCTTCTGACTGGTGGGCCATACAATGTTCCCCCAAAATGGCCCGTCCTCTCTCAGATCTGGCCTCCTTGGCCTACTCAATGAAGTTGTCAGGAGCCACCAGTGAGCCACTCACTACCTGCTTTCTCAGAAAAGTCCCCTCTTCAGAGCTTTCCTGGCATTTGGTCATCCTCACATCAGTAGGTACCAAGAAAGACTGACTCTCTCCTTGGTAAATGCAAACAAGTCAGCCCACTGGGACTGGGACTGAAACTGGCTCTGGGTGCCTGGCTTCCTGGTTGTCAAGTTCAAAGAGTTCCATCACAAAAGAAGTGAGGTGAGGTCACTTCATTCAGGAACTGAATGAGGTCACTGCCTTGGCAACCAAATTGTCCTAACAGTTGCTTCCAAGGGTCCTATGAGATGGAGGCTGCACCTGCTTCCTGTGACACTTTCACAAGTTAGAATGGTATATCCTCCATAGGCACCCAGGAACAGCTTTCCACACAGGCCTGGTTTGGTCCATCTTGTCTACATTAAGAAGAGAGAAGCTCATACAGACACAACCCTTAATCCTGACAAGGTTGTTTGCCATGGAAGATAACTTTTGCTCTCTCATGTCCTTCAGAGCTGCCTACTTCTTCTCCAGGGATCATTTCTGCATGGACCTTTGAGTTCTCAGCAGGTGGAAGATCCCCTACATTCCTCTCTTGTAAGACCAACTCTGTCCCTGCTCTTCTGTAAAGTTGGATTGAGGGAACAGTGTATGGTAAGGGGTAAGAACATGTTTGATTTGGGTTAGGAATCATTCTACTGGATGAAGAATGGTATTGGGAACCTGCGATATATATAATAATGTATAGGTGAAGTATATGTATGACAACAGAAATCTAAGTAAGCTTTGAAGCCCAGAAGGGCATTGGGCCCTTGACTGGGATACTTAGCTTTGAATTACATTCTGCACAGATGTCTCAGATAAATTGATATACAATGGCATACGACCTTGTACCTTGGATGATTGAATGTGGAAGAGAACATCCAGTCAAAAAGGGATAGTAGGTAGGATTAGGAAGATAGTCAGTAGGTTTAGGAAGAAGAGTGAGTATACCATTTGGACCAAAAGTTCTTTAGCAGTAGGGTGTCAGTTAGAGAGTAGATGTACATGTCAGCACATGTGAAGAGTCAGTCACAATAATGAATATGGGAAATTAGGTAGGAGAGCAGATATCAATAGATACATTGGGAAATCAGTCAAAGTATAAAGTGAGTGATAGGATTAGATATTTTCAACAGGGTTGAGGTTGAATATGTACTCTTAAGACGAAGCAACTGTGTAGTCACCAATAGGATTGACATTTGAGAGCATTAGGCCCCTGGACAAGGATGTGTTTAGTAATCCATGCTCACTTTCCATTTAGACTTTGGTACAATCATAAGTGTGAACTTTGCATTATGTGTCCAGAATATCACTGTGATCAAATGTATATGTAGATCAGGTGACATGAGTATTTCTTCCACCATTTCTGGGAGCAATATCGTGAAGACGTGTTGATTAGTATTTGGGGGCACCAATAGGTGTACCTTGTGTCTATGAATATAGAGATAATGCATGAATAGACCATACTGTGAATAAATAGTATAACTGGTTCCAATTTACATAATGGATTGAACTGATACCTGAAAATATATAGGAAATCTAATATTGATACACAATCATTCATTCCAACCAGTTATATATCTAATGGTAATATTAGGGTTCTGGTTTACCATGAAGGCTGTGTGAGATTTGCTTGAAAAGTGATTATGGAAATCGAAAATAATGTGTTTGGAAAGAAGTCTCATGAAAAGGCCAGTCCAGAAATATACAGGAGTACATGTGTTCTGAAGCAGGAAGTGATTGAAAGTAAACCAAATGCCTGTAAATTTGTGAACTTGTGGATGAAATATATATCCTATGATGTGCATCAACTGAAGAAATAGTGATGTACCAGTGTAGAAAAAAAAGAAACGTCAAAATACACATCATGTATCATAGGAATCTACTTGGATTGATGCTAAACTCGGTCAGTTACTGTAGAAATATTAGGATTTCTAAGGACCATTCACTAGGAAACAAATGTGTATTTCAGGTGGATGAATATTTCTGAGATAATCTTTGGAAAAGATGATTATAAATCCACATACATGAACATGAATGAATTTAGGGAGTGTATAATAAGACACATATATTTCATACTTTGAAAAATCTGGAGAGAGAGATTGTGTGTGTGTGTGTGTGTGTGTGTGTGTGTGTGTGTTTGTGTGTATATATATATATATATATATATATATATATACACATACATTCAAACAATACAAACACACAGAGACTTTAAAACGTCGAAATATATATGCCAATCAAAATTCATCATGAAATATGTATCATCCACAGATCCAAAAATATTTAATTTACTGAACATGGATTTATGTATCATGTTGTTCAAGTAGAAAGCTCACCCATAGGTTGAATTTTCAGTTCCAACAGCATTTACGAGGAGTGATCTCTTGTCACAATTTGTATCTGCCATGTCAGCCTCCTCACAAGAATGTACGTGGGATACCAGGTAGGATTCTATATGTGCATGTAAAAATACATGTGCTGAATAGGCTACAGAGAAAGGGAGACAGGAATTCACATACTTGTTAACTTTACAAACACATGGAGAACTACTTCTCTTAAATTGGACTAGATTTATAACACCTAGCCTTTATAATGCCAAAGGAAAGTCCAATTATACACCATGCCACCTCTGAACTGCATGTATTGCTATTCTGTTTGTGTTATTTCCCTCCATCATATCAGGATTGGTAATCAGAGTCTAGGAGGGTATGGGTTAGTGTCAGGGATTCAGTATTTTGAATGGAAAATAGGAAAATGAATCCAATGTGTATGCAATTCTGTGCTACACAAAAATCTTCCCACTCTCATCAAGAACAATGCCTTGACATTACCTTTGCCCCAAGTAAGACACGATTCGAAGAGAAGAGTTCGAAAATCTGTGAATACATATATACAATGGAAAATGCTCAGGAGTTCACAACATTGGAGGTGGTAGAGGAGTTTCCATAAGTATGGGACAGGATAAACACTCCCCAAACATGGAGCTCTGCTGGCCTAAAGACTTCTTGGGAAACTGCCTCTGAGGTTGGACCCTTGAAATATATGTTGTTGTCAGGAGCTTTATCTTCCTTTGTAGTGAGACCATCAAAGATTGGTCTGCGTCTATGTGGCCTGGAGGACATGGTTTCTGATTTTCCAATGAACATGAGGCAGCAGTGCTGAATTCTCTCTTTGTAGGTCAACTGTGGCCACTGGGGTCTAAGTGTTTCCCCGTGTGGACTGTGAGGCCATTTGGTCATCCTCCACTTTTCCTGGTGTTTCTTGCTGCTTCACTGGGAGTTTCCTATTTGCTTCATGAAATACAAGGAGTTCAACTGGGACACAGTGCTGGAGGGAGTTCTGTCACGTGTGCTGACTCAGGGTCCTAGGAGAATGCACCAACCAGGCTTCTATCCCACAGAGCTTGCCCCCTTGACCATAGCAACCTGATTCTGAACATTGCCCGGAAACCTCTACATAGAACAAGATGCCTTTACATATAAGGGTCTGCTGGCTGCACCATGTCAGTCACAAGCCATGTGGAAGCCAATGGCAGATCCACATGGCCCCACCACAGATGTTTTATCACACACCTGCACACCACTGCTCTAGGCCCACTAATCAGCAGGCTCCAACTTACTGGCATCTCTGTTCTACACCATTTTCATGAAACCCAGTCAATCAAGGCACTGTCTGGTACACTCATGATCAGCAACAGGACATCCAAAGGTTCTCCAGGGCCACGTGGTCATGGGAATTTCAAAAATTTCATGGTATTTATCAAGCCATTTCTCAAGGATGAACTTGGAGGCACTGTGGGTTTCTATTCATTCAGGAACCACTAAATGGTGAGGAAGCTCATTTCAATGAAAGCTCTGGAGAAACACTCAGAGGCAAGGCTTCCCAAGAGTGGCCAAAAGGTCACATCAAGCCAGGCCCATTGAGGTCTACAATGTGAGGTCCCTGTGTGTTTTGACTCTCAATTATGGCTGCCAGGTCTTTAAGAATAAAATCATGTGATATCCTGGCTGAGATTCCCAGTGCTCTGTGGAAAGCCACCCTGGGCCTAGATCTCAGTTTCCAAGGGCAACTCTCATGCGTGGCCTCCTAAAATCCCAACACAATTCATGGCAATACTTCTCTGAGTTCAGTACCAGAACTCAGTCTCTAAGGGGAATCACGCCAGAGTTCAAGCCCAGGTGGACAAAGTCATCCCTTCCAACCGCCACAGAAATGACCAAAATTCCAACCAAAACACTGCCACATGGCCCTCATCTTCTTCCATATAGACACTCATCATAACCTCTGGCTGGAGGTTTCCATGAGGGGGCAGCCCAAGACAGTGTCTAGAATAAGCTCCCTTGCCCCTCATTTGCCTAATGTCAGGGTGGCCTGTGAACCAGGAGTGATCAAATACGCCTGCCATTAATACTGCTCTGCTTCTCCAAATTGAGGACTACTGACTTTCGGGTATAGATTCTTTCTGTGAATTGGAGACATGAGAAAACCCAAGAACCTATGGGATAGCCTCTGCAGGGCTTTGAAGAACTCATTTGACCCAAAGGATCCCTATTCTCACTTGATGGAGGTCAGGAACTTTCCAGAGGAAAGTGAGAGGCTTCATCCACAATGACTGCTCTTTGTGCCATTTTGGCTTTGGATGCACACATGGGATCTTTCTTTAATCCATCAGGTGCTGAGAATCTAAGCCACAGCCTCACACAGGGCCAAGAGGCTGATTCACACACATCCCTTTGCAAAGGAATTAAGCAAAAAGCCACAGGTGATGCCCCTTCATTTCCATTTGAAAACTGTTTACTTCAGGCTTCACAAAGGGGTAGCCTGAGGCAAAGACCTTCCTGACACTCAGGGCAACAGAACAATAGGTAAGCAAAAGGCCCAAAGCAGGGTTTCTCCACTGACACTTTACTGGTCACACTGATATCTGAGTTTTCTGAGATGCTTGCCATTCCCTTCAGTTATCCAGTACATGGCCATGTCACAGAGCTGGGAGGTGGTACATATCTTGGACACAAAACCATGAGCCAATTCTGGAGAGTGGCCAGAATTCAGGAAGAAAACAGGAACTTAGCAAGATAGTAGGTGTTGCCCATAGATAAGGCAAGCCCCAGTCCATTCATAAATTGGAAAGGATGAATGCTGGAAAGTTTTCTACTAGACAGGACGCATCCATTGATTCATTCTCTTTTCCAATGTCTACAACCAGGGATACAGTGGGATACACAGACATAGAAACACTCGCCTTGTCAAATGACTTACTAGAAACAGTCCACTCCAAACCAAACAAACTGCCTTTCCTACCTATTCTCAGAACATGAGACAAAACCATAAACTCACACCCACACCCACTAAGGCACCTCCTTCCCCCAAGTAGGTCTGTGACTATCTGGAGTGTCTTCTGACTGGTGGGCCATACAATGTTCCCCCAAAATGGCCCGTCCTCTCTCAGATCTGGCCTCCTTGGCCTACTCAATGAACTTGTCAGGAGCCACCAGTGAGCCACTCACTACCTGCTTTCTCAGAAAAGTCCCCTCTTCAGAGCTTTCCTGGCATTTGGTCATCCTCACATCAGTAGGTACCAAGAAAGACTGACTCTCTCCTTGGTAAATGCAAACAAGTCAGCCCACTGGGACTGGGACTGAAACTGGCTCTGGGTGCCTGGCTTCCTGGTTGCCAAGTTCAAAGAGTTCCATCACAAAAGAAGTGAGGTGAGGTCACTTCCTTCAGGAACTGAATGAGGTCACTGCCTTGGCAACCAAATTGTCCTAACAGTTGCTTCCAAGGGTCCTATGAGATGGAGGCTGCCCCTGCTTCCTGTGACACTTTCACAAGTTAGAATGGTATATCCTCCGTAGGCACCCAGGAACAGCTTTCCACACAGGCCTGGTTTGGTCCATCTTGTCTACATTAAGAAGAGAGAGGCTCATACAGACACAACCCTTCATCCTGACCAGGTTGTTTGCCATGGAAGATGACTTTTGCTCTCTCATGTCCTTCAGAGCTGCCTACTTCTTCTCCAGGGATCATTTCTGCATGGACCTTTGAGTTCTCAGCAGGTGGAAGATCCCCTACATTCCTCTATTGTAAGACCAACTCTGTCCCTCCTCTTCTGTAAAGTTGGATTGAGGGAACAGTGTATGGTTAGGGGTAAGAACATGTTTGATTTGGGTTAGGAATCATTCTACTGGATGAAGAATGGTATTGGGAACCTGCGATATATATAATAATGTATAGGTGAAGTATATGTATGACAACAGAAATCTAAGTAAGCTTTGAAGCCCAGAAGGGCATTGGGCCCTTGACTGGGATACTTAGCTTTGAATTACATTCTGCACAGATGTCTCAGATAAATTGATATTCAATGGCATAAGACCTTGTACCTTGGATGATTGAACGTGGAAGAGAACATCCAGTCAAAAAGGGATAGTAGGTAGGATTAGGAAGATAGTCAGTAGGTTTAGGAAGAAGAGTGAGTATACCATTTGGACCAAAAGTTCTTTAGCAGTAGGGTGTCAGTTAGAGAGTAGATGTAAATGTCAGCACATGTGAAGAGTCAGACACAATAATGAATATGGGAAATTAGGTAGGAGAGCAGATATCAATAGAGACATTGGGAAATCAGTCAAAGTATAAAGTGAGTGATAGGATTAGATATTTTCAACAGGGTTGAGGTTGAATATGTACTCTTAGGACGAAGCAACTGTGTAGTCACCAATAGGATTGACATTTGAGAGCAATAGGCCCCTGGACAAGGTTGTGTTTAGTAATCCATGCTCACTTTCCATTTAGACTTTGGTACAATCATAAGTGTGAACTTTGCATTATGTGTGCAGAATATCACTGTGATCAAATGTATATGTAGATCAGGTGACATGAGTATTTCTTCCACCATTTCTGGGAGCAATATCTTGAAGACGTGTTGATTAGTATTTGGGGGCACCAATAGGTGTACCTTGTGTCTATGAATATAGAGATAATGCATGAATAGACCATACTGTGAATAAATAGTATAACTGGTTCCAATTTACATAATGGATTGAACTGATACCTGAAAATATATAGGAAATCTAATATTGATACACAATCATTCATTCCAACCAGTTATATATCTAATGGTAATATTAGGGTTCTGGTTTACCATGAAGGCTGTGTGAGATTTGCTTGAAAAGTGATTATGGAAATCGAAAATAATGTGTTTGGAAAGAAGTCTCATGAAAAGGCCAGTCCAGAAATATACAGGAGTACATGTGTTCTGAAGCAGGAAGTGATTGAAAGTGAACCAAATGCCTGTAAATTTGTGAACTTGTGGATGAAATATATATCCTATGATGTGCATCAACTGAAGAAATAGTGATGTACCAGTGTCGAAAAAAAAGAAACGTCAAAATACACATCATGTATCATAGGAATCTACTTGCATTGATGCTAAACTCGGTCAGTTACTGTAGAAATATTAGGATTTCTAAGGACCATTCACTAGGAAACAAATGTGTATTTCAGGTGGATGAATATTTCTGAGAATAATCTTTGGAAAAGATGATTATAAATTCACATACATGAACATGAATGAATTTAGGGAGTGTATAATAAGACACATATATTTCATACTTTGAAAAATCTGGAGAGAGAGACTGTGTGTGTGTGTGTGTGTTCGTGTGTGTATATATATATATATATATATATATATATATATATATATATATATAAATATATATATATATATATATATATATATATATATATATATACATTCAAACAATACAAACACACAGAGACTTTAAAACGTCGAAATATATATGCCAATCAAAATTCATCATGAAATATGTATCATCCACAGATCCAAAAATATTTAATTTACTGAACATGGATTTATGTATCATGTTGTTCAAGTAGAAAGCTCACCCATAGGTTGAATTTTCAGTTCCAACAGCATTTACGAGGAGTGATCTCTTGTCACAATTTGTATCTGCCATGTCAGCCTCCTCACAAGAATGTACGTGGGATACCAGGTAGGATTCTATATGTGCATGTAAAAATACATGTGCTGAATAGGCTACAGAGAAAGGGAGACAGGAATTCACATACTTGTTAACTTTACAAACACATGGAGAACTACTTCTCTTAAATTGGACTAGATTTATAACACCTAGCCTTTATAATGCCAAAGGAAAGTCCAATTATACACCATGCCTCCTCTGAACTGCATGTATTGCTATTCTGTTTGTCTTATTTTCCTCCATCATATCAGGATTGGTAATCAGAGTCTAGGAGGGTATGGGTTAGTGTCAGGGATTCAGTATTTTGAATGGAAAATAGGAAAATGAATCCAATGTGTATGCAATTCTGTGCTACACAAAAATCTTCCCACTCTCATCAAGAACAATGCCTTGACATTACCTTTGCCCCAAGTAAGACACGATTCGAAGAGAAGAGTTCGAAAATCTGTGAATACATATATACAATGGAAAATGCTCAGGAGTTCACAACCTTGGAGGTGGTAGAGGAGTTTCCATAAGTAAGGAACAGGATAAACACTCCCCAAACATGGAGCTCTGCTGGCCTAAAGACTTCTTGGGAAACTGCCTCTGAGGTTGGACCCTTGAAATATATGTTGTTGTCAGGAGCTTTATCTTCCTTTGTAGTGAGACCATCAAAGCTTGGTCTGCATCTATGTGGCCTGGAGGACATGGTTTCTGATTTTCCAATGAACATGAGGCAGCAGTGCTGAATTCTCTCTTTGTAGGTCAACTGTGGCCACTGGGGTCTAAGTGTTTCCCCGTGTGGACTGTGAGGCCATTTGGTCATCCTCCACTTTTCCTGGTGTTTCTTGCTGCTTCACTGGGAGTTTCCTATTTGCTTCATGAAATACAAGGAGTTCAACTGGGACACAGTGCTGGAGGGAGTTCTGTCACGTGTGCTGACTCAGGGTCCTAGGAGAATGCACCAACCAGGCTTCTATCCCACAGAGCTTGCCCCCTTGACCATAGCAACCTGATTCTGAACATTGCCCGGAAACCTCTCCATAGAACAAGATGCCTTTACATATAAGGGTCTGCTGGCTGCACCGTGTCAGTCACAAGCCATGTGGAAGCCAATGGCAGATCCACATGGCCCCACCACAGATGTTTTATCACACACCTGCACACCACTGCTCTAGGCCCACTAATCAGCAGGCTCCAACTTACTGGCATCTCTGTTCTACACCATTTTCATGAAACCCAGTCAATCAAGGCACTGTCTGGTACACTCATGATCAGCAACAGGACATCCAAAGGTTCTCCAGGGCCACGTGGTCATGGGAATTTCAAAAATTTCATGGTATTTATCAAGCCATTTCTCAAGGATGAACTTGGAGGCACTGTGGGTCTCTATTCATTCAGGAACCACTAAATGGTGAGGAAGCTCATTTCAATGAAAGCTCTGGAGAAACACTCAGAGGCAAGGCTTCCCAAGAGTGGCCAAAAGGTCACATCAAGCCAGGCCCATTGAGGTCTACAATGTGAGGTCCCTGTGTGTTTTGACTCTCAATTATGGCTGCCAGGTCTTTAAGAATAAAATCATGTGATATCCTGGCTGAGATTCCCAGTGCTCTGTGGAAAGCCACCCTGGGCCTAGATCTCAGTTTCCAAGGGCAACTCTCATGCGTGGCCTCCTAAAATCCCAACACAATTCATGGCAATACTTCTCTGAGTTCAGTACCAGAACTCAGTCTCTAAGGGGAATCACGCCAGAGTTCAAGCCCAGGTGGACAAAGTCATCCCTTCCAACCGCCACAGAAATGACCACAATTCCAACCAAAACACTGCCACATGGCCCTCATCTTCTTCCATATAGACACTCATCATAACCTCTGGCTGGAGGTTTCCATGAGGGGGCAGCCCAAGACAGTGTCTAGAATAAGCTCACTTGCCCCTCATTTGCCTAATGTCAGGGTGGCCTGTGAACCAGGAGTGATCAAATACGCCTGCCATTAATACTGCTCTGCTTCTCCAAATTGAGGACTACTGACTTTCGGGTATAGATTCTTTCTGTGAATTGGAGACATGAGAAAACCCAAGAACCTATGGGATAGCCTCTGCAGGGCTTTGAAGAACTCATTTGACCCAAAGGATCCCTATTCTCACTTGATGGAGGTCAGGAACTTTCCAGAGGAAAGTGAGAGGCTTCATCCACAATGACTGCTCTTTGTGCCATTTTGGCTTTGGATGCACACATGGGATCTTTCTTTAATCCATCAGGTGCTGAGAATCTAAGCCACAGCCTCACACAGGGCCAAGAGGCTGATTCACACACATCCCTTTGCAAAGGAATTAAGCAAAAAGCCACAGGTGATGCCCCTTCATTTCCATTTGAAAACTGTTTACTTCAGGCTTCACAAAGGGGTAGCCTGAGGCAAAGACCTTCCTGACACTCAGGGCAACAGAACAATAGGTAAGCAAAAGGCCCAAAGCAGGGTTTCTCCACTGACACTTTACTGGTCACACTGAT
The DNA here is from genome assembly GCF_045843805.1 of Urocitellus parryii. Taxonomy (NCBI): domain Eukaryota; kingdom Metazoa; phylum Chordata; class Mammalia; order Rodentia; family Sciuridae; genus Urocitellus; species Urocitellus parryii. The sequence continues at coordinate 113,895,651 of NC_135535.1, read as the reverse complement.
ATCTGAGTTTTCTGAGATGCTTGCCATTCCCTTCAGTTATCCAGTACATGGCCATGTCACAGAGCTGGGAGGTGGTACATATCTTGGACACAAAACCATGAGCCAATTCTGGAGAGTGGCCAGAATTCAGGAAGAAAACAGGAACTTAGCAAGATAGTAGGTGTTGCCCATAGATAAGGCAAGCCCCAGTCCATTCATAAATTGGAAAGGATGAATGCTGGAAAGTTTTCTACTAGACAGGACGCATCCATTGATTCATTCTCTTTTCCAATGTCTACAACCAGGGATACAGTGGGATACACAGACATAGAAACACTCGCCTTGTCAAATGACTTACTAGAAACAGTCCACTCCAAACCAAACAAACTGCCTTTCCTACCTATTCTCAGAACATGAGACAAAACCATAAACTCACACCCACACCCACTAAGGCACCTCCTTCCCCCAAGTAGGTCTGTGACTATCTGGAGTGTCTTCTGACTGGTGGGCCATACAATGTTCCCCCAAAATGGCCCGTCCTCTCTCAGATCTGGCCTCCTTGGCCTACTCAATGAAGTTGTCAGGAGCCACCAGTGAGCCACTCACTACCTGCTTTCTCAGAAAAGTCCCCTCTTCAGAGCTTTCCTGGCATTTGGTCATCCTCACATCAGTAGGTACCAAGAAAGACTGACTCTCTCCTTGGTAAATGCAAACAAGTCAGCCCACTGGGACTGGGACTGAAACTGGCTCTGGGTGCCTGGCTTCCTGGTTGCCAAGTTCAAAGAGTTCCATCACAAAAGAAGTGAGGTGAGGTCACTTCCTTCAGGAACTGAATGAGGTCACTGCCTTGGCAACCAAATTGTCCTAACAGTTGCTTCCAAGGGTCCTATGAGATGGAGGCTGCCCCTGCTTCCTGTGACACTTTCACAAGTTAGAATGGTATATCCTCCGTAGGCACCCAGGAACAGCTTTCCACACAGGCCTGGTTTGGTCCATCTTGTCTACATTAAGAAGAGAGAGGCTCATACAGACACAACCCTTCATCCTGACCAGGTTGTTTGCCATGGAAGATGACTTTTGCTCTCTCATGTCCTTCAGAGCTGCCTACTTCTTCTCCAGGGATCATTTCTGCATGGACCTTTGAGTTCTCAGCAGGTGGAAGATCCCCTTCATTCCTCTATTGTAAGACCAACTCTGTCCCTGCTCTTCTGTAAAGTTGGATTGAGGGAACAGTGTATGGTTAGGGGTAAGAACATGTTTGATTTGGGTTAGGAATCATTCTACTGGATGAAGAATGGTATTGGGAACCTGCGATATATATAATAATGTATAGGTGAAGTATATGTATGACAACAGAAATCTAAGTAAGCTTTGAAGCCCAGAAGGGCATTGGGCCCTTGACTTGGATACTTAGCTTTGAATTACATTCTGCACAGATGTCTCAGATAAATTGATGTACAATGGCATAAGACCTTGTACCTTGGATGATTGAATGTGGAAGAGAACATCCAGTCAAAAAGGGATAGTAGATAGGATTAGGAAGATAGTCAGTAGGTTTAGGAAGAAGAGTGAGTATAACATTTGGACCAAAAGTTCTTTAGCAGTAGGGTGTCAGTTAGAGAGTAGATGTAAATGTCAGCACATGTGAAGAGTCAGTCACAATAATGAATATGGGAAATTAGGTAGGAGAGCAGATATCAATAGAGACATTGGGAAATCAGTCAAAGTATAAAGTGAGTGATAGGATTAGATATTTTCAACAGGGTTGAGGTTTAATATGTACTCTTAGGACGAAGCAACTGTGTAGTCACCAATAGGATTGACATTTGAGAGCATTAGGCCCCTGGACAAGGATGTGTTTAGTAATCCATGCTCACTTTCCATTTAGACTTTGGTACAATCATAAGTGTGAACTTTGCATTATGTGTCCAGAATATCACTGTGATCAAATGTATATGTAGATCAGGTGACATGAGTATTTCTTCCACCATTTCTGGGAGCAATATCTTGAAGACGTGTTGATTAGTATTTGGGGGCACCAATAGGTGTACCTTGTGTCTATGAATATAGAGATAATGCATGAATAGACCATACTGTGAATAAATAGTATAACTGGTTCCAATTTACATAATGGATTGAACTGATACCTGAAAATATATAGGAAATCTAATATTGATACACAATCATTCATTCCAACCAGTTATATATCTAATGGTAATATTAGGGTTCTAGTTTACCATGAAGGCTGTGTGAGATTTGCTTGAAAAGTGATTATGGAAATCGAAAATAATGTGTTTGGAAAGAAGTCTCATGAAAAGGCCAGTCCAGAAATATACAGGAGTACATGTGTTCTGAAGCAGGAAGTGATTGAAAGTGAACCAAATGCCTGTAAATTTGTGAACTTGTGGATGAAATATATATCCTATGATGTGCATCAACTGAAGAAATAGTGATGTACCAGTGTAGAAAAAAAAGAAACGTCAAAATACACATCATGTATCATAGGAATGTACTTGCATTGATGCTAAACTCGGTCAGTTACTGTAGAAATATTAGGATTTCTAAGGACCATTTACTAGGAAACAAATGTGTATTTCAGGTGGATGAAAATTTCTGAGAATAATCTTTGGAAAAGATGATTATAAATCCACATACATGAACATGAATGAATTTAGGGAGTGTATAATAAGACACATATACTTCATACTTTGAAAAATCTGGAGAGAGAGACTGTGTGTGTGTGTGTGTGTGTGTGTGTGTGTTTGTATATATATATATATATATATATATATATATATATATATATATATATATATATACATTCAAACAATACAAACACACAGAGACTTACAAAGTCGAAATATGTATGCCAATCAAAATTCATCATGAAATATGTATCATCCACAGATCCAAAAATATTTAATTTACTGAACATGGATTTATGTATCATGTTGTTCAAGTAGAAAGCTCACCCATAGTTTGAATTTTCAGTTCCAACAGCATTTACGAGGAGGGATCTCTTCTCACAATTTGTATCTGCCATGTCAGCCTCCTCACAAGAATGTACGTGGGATACCAGGTAGGATTCTATATGTGCATGTAAAAATACATGTGCTGAATAGGCTACAGAGAAAGGGAGACAGGAATTCACATACTTGTTAACTTTACAAACACATGGAGAACTACTTCTCTGAAATTGGACTAGATTTATAACACCTAGCCTTTATAATGCCAAAGGAAAGTCCAATTATACACCATGCCTCCTCTGAACTGCATGTATTGCTATTCTGTTTGTGTTATTTTCCTCCGTCATATCAGGATTGGTAATCAGAGTCTAGGAGGGTATGGGTTAGTGTCAGGGATTCAGTATTTTGAATGGAAAATAGGAAAATGAATCCAATGTGTATGCAATTCTGTGCTACACAAAAATCTTCCCACTCTCATCAAGAACAATGCCTTGACATTACCTTTGCCCCAAGTAAGACACGATTCGAAGAGAAGAGTTCGAAAATCTGTGAATACATATATACAATGGAAAATGCTCAGGAGTTCACAACCTTGGAGGTGGTAGAGGAGTTTCCATAAGTAAGGGACAGGATAAACACTCCCCAAACATGGAGCTCTGCTGGCCTAAAGACTTCTTGGGAAACTGCCTCTGAGGTTGGACCCTTGAAATATATGTTGTTGTCAGGAGCTTTATCTTCCTTTGTAGTGAGACCATCAAAGCTTGGTCTGCATCTATGTGGCCTGGAGGACATGGTTTCTGATTTTCCAATGAACATGAGGCAGCAGTGCTGAATTCTCTCTTTGTAGGTCAACTGTGGCCACTGGGGTCTAAGTGTTTCCCCGTGTGGACTGTGAGGCCATTTGGTCATCCTCCACTTTTCCTGGTGTTTCTTGCTGCTTCACTGGGAGTTTCCTATTTGCTTCATGAAATAAAAGGAGTTCAACTGGGACACAGTGCTGGAGGGAGTTCTGTCACGTGTGCTTACTCAGGGTCCTAGGAGAATGCACCAACCAGGCTTCTATCCCACAGAGCTTGCCCCCTTGACCATAGCAACCTGATTCTGAACATTGCCCGGAAACCTCTCCATAGAAGAAGATGCCTTTACATATAAGGGTCTGCTGGCTGCACCGTGTCAGTCACAAGCCATGTGGAAGCCAATGGCAGATCCACATGGCCCCACCACAGATGTTTTATCACACACCTGCACACCACTGCTCTAGGCCCACTAATCAGCAGGCTCCAACTTACTGGCATCTCTGTTCTACACCATTTTCATGAAACCCAGTCAATCAAGGCACTGTCTGGTACACTCATGATCAGCAACAGGACATCCAAAGGTTGTCCAGGGCCACGTGGTCATGGGAATTTCAAAAATTTCATGGTATTTATCAAGCCATTTCTCAAGGATGAACTTGGAGGCACTGTGGGTTTCTATTCATTCAGGAACCACTAAATGGTGAGGAAGCTCATTTCAATGAAAGCTCTGGAGAAACACTCAGAGGCAAGGCTTCCCAAGAGTGGCCAAAAGGTCACATCAAGCCAGGCCCATTGAGGTCTACAATGTGAGGTCCCTGTGTGTTTTGACTCTCAATTATGGCTGCCAGGTCTTTAAGAATAAAATCATGTGATATCCTGGCTGAGATTCCCAGTGCTCTGTGGAAAGCCACCCTGGGCCTAGATCTCAGTTTCCAAGGGCAACTCTCATGCGTGGCCTCCTAAAATCCCAACACAATTCATGGCAATACTTCTCTGAGTTCAGTACCAGAACTCAGTCTCTAAGGGGAATCACGCCAGAGTTCAAGCCCAGGTGGACAAAGTCATCCCTTCCAACCGCCACAGAAATGACCACAATTCCAACCAAAACACTGCCACGTGGCCCTCATCTTCTTCCATATAGACACTCATCATAACCTCTGGCTGGAGGTTTCCATGAGGGGGCAGCCCAAGACAGTGTCTAGAATAAGCTCACTTGCCCCTCATTTGCCTAATGTCAGGGTGGCCTGTGAACCAGGAGTGATCAAATACGCCTGCCATTAATACTGCTCTGCTTCTCCAAATTGAGGACTACTGACTTTCGGGTATAGATTCTTTCTGTGAATTGGAGACATGAGAAAACCCAAGAACCTATGGGATAGCCTCTGCAGGGCTTTGAAGAACTCATTTGACCCAAAGGATCCCTATTCTCACTTGATGGAGGTCAGGAACTTTCCAGAGGAAAGTGAGAGGCTTCATCCACAATGACTGCTCTTTTTGCCATTTTGGCTTTGGATGCACACATGGGATCTTTCTTTAATCCATCAGGTGCTGAGAATCTAAGCCACAGCCTCACACAGGGCCAAGAGGCTGATTCACACACATCCCTTTGCAAAGGAATTAAGCAAAAAGCCACAGGTGATGCCCCTTCATTGCCATTTGAAAACTGTTAACTTCAGGCTTCACAAAGTGGTAGCCTGAGGCAAAGACCTTCCTGACATTCAGGGCAACAGAACAATAGGTAAGCAAAAGGCCCAAATCAGGGTTTCTCCACTGACACTTTACTGGTCACACTGATATCTGAGTTTTCTGAGATGCTTGCCATTCCCTTCAGTTATCCAGTACACGGCCATGTCACAGAGCTGGGAGGTGGTACATATCTTGGACACAAAACCATGAGCCAATTCTGGAGAGTGGCCAGAATTCAGGAAGAAAACAGGAACTTAGCAAGATAGTAGGTGTTGCCCATAGATAAGGCAAGCCCCAGTCCATTCATAAATTGGAAAGGATGAATGCTGGAAAGTTTTCTACTAGACAGGACGCATCCATTGATTCATTCTCTTTTCCAATGTCTACAACCAGGGATACAGTGGGATACACAGACATAGAAACACTCGCCTTGTCAAATGACTTACTAGAAACAGTCCACTCCAAACCAAACAAACTGCCTTTCCTACCTATTCTCAGAACATGAGACAAAACCATAAACTCACACCCACACCCACTAAGGCACCTCCTTCCCCCAAGTAGGTCTGTGACTATCTGGAGTGTCTTCTGACTGGTGGGCCATACAATGTTCCCCCAAAATGGCCCGTCCTCTCTCAGATCTGGCCTCCTTGGCCTACTCAATGAACTTGTCAGGAGCCACCAGTGAGCCACTCACTACCTGCTTTCTCAGAAAAGTCCCCTCTTCAGAGCTTTCCTGGCATTTGGTCATCCTCACATCAGTAGGTACCAAGAAAGACTGACTCTCTCCTTGGTAAATGCAAACAAGTCAGCCCACTGGGACTGGGACTGAAACTGGCTCTGGGTGCCTGGCTTCCTGGTTGCCAAGTTCAAAGAGTTCCATCACAAAAGAAGTGAGGTGTGGTCACTTCCTTCAGGAACTGAATGAGGTCACTGCCTTGGCAACCAAATTGTCCTAACAGTTGCTTCCAAGGGTCCTATGAGATGGAGGCTGCCCCTGCTTCCTGTGACACTTTCACAAGTTAGAATGGTATATCCTCCATAGGCACCCAGGTACAGCTTTCCACACAGGCCTGGTTTGGTCCATCTTGTCTACATTAAGAAGAGAGAGGCTCATACAGACACAACCCTTCATCCTGACCAGGTTGTTTGCCATGGAAGATGACTTTTGCTCTCTCATGTCCTTCAGAGCTGCCTACTTCTTCTCCAGGGATCATTTCTGCATGGACCTTTGAGTTCTCAGCAGGTGGAAGATCCCCTACATTCCTCTATTGTAAGACCAACTCTGTCCCTCCTCTTCTGTAAAGTTGGATTGAGGGAACAGTGTATGGTTAGGGGTAAGAACATGTTTGATTTGGGTTAGGAATCATTCTACTGGATGAAGAATGGTATTGCGAACCTGCGATATATATAATAATGTATAGGTGAAGTATATGTATGACAACAGAAATATAAGTAAGCTTTGAAGCCCAGAAGGGCATTGGGCCCTTGACTGGGATACTTAGCTTTGAATTACATTCTGCACAGATGTCTCAGATAAATAGATATACAATGGCATAAGACCTTGTACCTTGGATGATTGAATGTGGAAGAGAACATCCAGTCAAAAAGGGATAGTAGGTAGGATTAGGAAGATAGTCAGTAGGTTTAGGAAGAAGAGTGAGTATACCATTTGGACCAAAAGTTCTTTAGCAGTAGGGTGTCAGTTAGAGAGTAGATGTAAATGTCAGCACATGTGAAGAGTCAGTCACAATAATGAATATGGGAAATTAGGTAGGAGAGCAGATATCAATAGAGACATTGGGAAATCAGTCAAAGTATAAAGTGAGTGATAGGATTAGATATTTTCAACAGGGTTGAGGTTGAATATGTACTCTTAGGACGAAGCAACTGTGTAGTCACCAATAGGATTGACATTTGAGAGCATTAGGCCCCTGGACAAGGATGTGTTTAGTAATCCATGCTCACTTTCCATTTAGACTTTGGTACAATCATAAGTGTGAACTTTGCATTCTGTGTCCAGAATATCACTGTGATCAAACGTATATGTAGATCAGGTGACATGAGTATTTCTTCCACCATTTCTGGGAGCAATATCTTGAAGACGTGTTGATTAGTATTTGGGGGCACCAATAGGTGTACCTTGTGTCTATGAATATAGAGATAATGCATGAATAGACCATACTGTGAATAAATAGTATAACTGGTTCCAATTTACATAATGGATTGAACTGATACCTGAAAATATATAGGAAATCTAATATTGATACACAATCATTCATTCCAACCAGTTATATATCTAATGGTAATATTAGGGTTCTGGTTTACCATGAAGGCTGTGTGAGATTTGCTTGAAAAGTGATTATGGAAATCGAAAATAATGTGTTTGGAAAGAAGTCTCATGAAAAGGCCAGTCCAGAAATATACAGGAGTACATGTGTTCTGAAGCAGGAAGTGATTGAAAGTGAACCAAATGCCTGTAAATTTGTGAACTTGTGGATGAAATATATATCCTATGATGTGCATCAACTGAAGAAATAGTGATGTACCAGTGTCGAAAAAAAAGAAACGTCAAAATACACATCATGTATCATAGGAATCTACTTGCATTGATGCTAAACTCGGTCAGTTACTGTAGAAATATTAGGATTTCTAAGGACCATTCACTAGGAAACAAATGTGTATTTCAGGTGGATGAAAATTTCTGAGAATAATGTTTGGAAAAGATGATTATAAATCCACATACATGAACATGAATGAATTTAGGGAGTGTATAATAAGACACATATATTTCATACTTTGAAAAATCTGGAGAGAGAGACTGTGTGTGTGTGTGTGTGTGTGTGTGTGTGTTTGTGTATATATATATATATATATATATATATATATATATATATATATACATACATTCAAACAATACAAACACACAGAGACTTTAAAAAGTCGAAATATATATTCCAATCAAAATTCATCATGAAATATGTATCATCCACAGATCCAAAAATATTTAATTTACTGAACATGGATTTATGTATCATGTTGTTCAAGTAGAAAGCTCACTCATAGGTTGAATTTTCAGTTCCAACAGCATTTACGAGGAGTGATCTCTTGTCACAATTTGTATCTGCCATGTCAGCCTCCTCACAAGAATGTACGTGGGATACCAGGTAGGATTCTATATGTGCATGTAAAAATACATGTGCTGAATAGGCTACAGAGAAAGGGAGACAGGAATTCACATACTTGTTAACTTTACAAACACATGGAGAACTACTTCTCTTAAATTGGACTAGATTTATAACACCTAGCCTTTATAATGCCAAAGGAAAGTCCAATTATACACCATGCCTCCTCTGAACTGCATATATTGCTATTCTGTTTGTGTTATTTTCCTCCATCATATCAGGATTGGTAATCAGAGTCTAGGAGGGTATGGGTTAGTGTCAGGGATTCAGTATTTTGAATGGGAAATAGGAAAATGAATCCAATGTGTATGCAATTCTGTGCTACACAAAAATCTTCCCACTCTCATCAAGAACAATGCCTTGACATTACCTTTGCCCCAAGTAAGACACGATTCGAAGAGAAGAGTTAGAAAATCTGTGAATACATATATACAATGGAAAATGCTCAGGAGTTCACAACCTTGGAGGTGGTAGAGGAGTTTCCATAAGTAAGGGACAGGATAAACACTCCCCAAACATGGAGCTCTGCTGGCCTAAAGACTTCTTGGGAAACTGCCTCTGAGGTTGGACCCTTGAAATATATGTTGTTGTCAGGAGCTTTATCTTCCTTTGTAGTGAGACCATCAAAGCTTGGTCTGCATCTATGTGGCCTGGAGGACATGGTTTCTGATTTTCCAATGAACATGAGGCAGCAGTGCTGAATTCTCTCTTTGTAGGTCAACTGTGGCCACTGGGGTCTAAGTGTTTCCCCGTGTGGACTGTGAGGCCATTTGGTCATCCTCCACTTTTCCTGGTGTTTCTTGCTGCTTCACTGGGAGTTTCCTATTTGCTTCATGAAATACAAGGATTTCAACTGGGACACAGAGCTGGAGGGAGTTCTGTCACGTGTGCTGACTCAGGGTCCTAGGAGAATGCACCAACCAGGCTTCTATCCCACAGAGCTTGCCCCCTTGACCAGAGCAACTTGATTCTGAACATTGCCCGGAAACCTCTTCATAGAACAAGATGCCTTTACATATAAGGGTCTGCTGGCTGCACCGTGTCAGTCACAAGCCATGTGGAAGCCAATGGCAGATCCACATGGCCCCACCACAGATGTTTTATCACACACCTGCACACCACTGCTCTAGGCCCACTAATCAGCAGGCTCCAACTTACTGGCATCTCTGTTCTACACCATTTTCATGAAACCCAGTCAATCAAGGCACTGTCTGGTACACTCATGATCAGCAACAGGACACCCAAAGGTTCTCCAGTGCCACGTGGTCATGGGAGTTTCAAAAATTTCATGGTATTTATCAAGCCATTTCTCAAGGATGAACTTGGAGGCACTGTGGGTTTCTATTCATTCAGGAACCACTAAATGGTGAGGAAGCTCATTTCAATGAAAGCTCTGGAGAAACACTCAGAGGCAAGGCTTCCCAAGAGTGGCCAAAAGGTCACATCAAGCCAGGCCCATTGAGGTCTACAATGTGAGGTCCCTGTGTGTTTTGACTCTCAATTATGGCTGCCAGGTCTTTAAGAATAAAATCATGTGATATCCTGGCTGAGATTCCCAGTGCTCTGTGGAAAGCCACCCTGGGCCTAGATCTCAGTTTCCAAGGGCAACTCTCATGCGTGGCCTCCTAAAATCCCAACACAATTCATGGCAATACTTCTCTGAGTTCAGTACCAGAACTCAGTCTCTAAGGGGAATCACGCCAGAGTTCAAGCCCAGGTGGACAAAGTCATCCCTTCCAACCGCCACAGAAATGACCACAATTCCAACCAAAACACTGCCACATGGCCCTCATCTTCTTCCATATAGACACTCATCATAACCTCTGGCTGGAGGTTTCCATGAGGGGGCAGCCCAAGACAGTGTCTAGAATAAGCTCCCTTGCCCCTCATTTGCCTAATGTCAGGGTGGCCTGTGAACCAGGAGTGATCAAATACGCCTGCCATTAATACTGCTCTGCTTCTCCAAATTGAGGACTACTGACTTTCGGGTATAGATTCTTTCTGTGAATTGGAGACATGAGAAAACCCAAGAACCTATGGGATAGCCTCTGCAGGGCTTTGAAGAACTCATTTGACCCAAAGGATCCCTATTCTCACTTGATGGAGGTCAGGAACTTTCCAGAGGAAAGTGAGAGGCTTCATCCACAATGACTGCTCTTTTTGCCATTTTGGCTTTGGATGCACACATGGGATCTTTCTTTAATCCATCAGGTGCTGAGAATCTAAGCCACAGCCTCACACAGGGCCAAGAGGCTGATTCACACACATCCCTTTGCAAAGGAATTAAGCAAAAAGCCACAGGTGATGCCCCTTCATTGCCATTTGAAAACTGTTAACTTCAGGCTTCACAAAGTGGTAGCCTGAGGCAAAGACCTTCCTGACATTCAGGGCAACAGAACAATAGGTAAGCAAAAGGCCCAAATCAGGGTTTCTCCACTGACACTTTACTGGTCACACTGATATCTGAGTTTTCTGAGATGCTTGCCATTCCCTTCAGTTATCCAGTACACGGCCATGTCACAGAGCTGGGAGGTGGTACATATCTTGGACACAAAACCATGAGCCAATTCTGGAGAGTGGCCAGAATTCAGGAAGAAAACAGGAACTTAGCAAGATAGTAGGTGTTGCCCATAGATAAGGCAAGCCCCAGTCCATTCATAAATTGGAAAGGATGAATGCTGGAAAGTTTTCTACTAGACAGGACGCATCCATTGATTCATTCTCTTTTCCAATGTCTACAACCAGGGATACAGTGGGATACACAGACATAGAAACACTCGCCTTGTCAAATGACTTACTAGAAACAGTCCACTCCAAACCAAACAAACTGCCTTTCCTACCTATTCTCAGAACATGAGACAAAACCATAAACTCACACCCACACCCACTAAGGCACCTCCTTCCCCCAAGTAGGTCTGTGACTATCTGGAGTGTCTTCTGACTGGTGGGCCATACAATGTTCCCCCAAAATGGCCCGTCCTCTCTCAGATCTGGCCTCCTTGGCCTACTCAATGAACTTGTCAGGAGCCACCAGTGAGCCACTCACTACCTGCTTTCTCAGAAAAGTCCCCTCTTCAGAGCTTTCCTGGCATTTGGTCATCCTCACATCAGTAGGTACCAAGAAAGACTGACTCTCTCCTTGGTAAATGCAAACAAGTCAGCCCACTGGGACTGGGACTGAAACTGGCTCTGGGTGCCTGGCTTCCTGGTTGCCAAGTTCAAAGAGTTCCATCACAAAAGAAGTGAGGTGTGGTCACTTCCTTCAGGAACTGAATGAGGTCACTGCCTTGGCAACCAAATTGTCCTAACAGTTGCTTCCAAGGGTCCTATGAGATGGAGGCTGCCCCTGCTTCCTGTGACACTTTCACAAGTTAGAATGGTATATCCTCCATAGGCACCCAGGTACAGCTTTCCACACAGGCCTGGTTTGGTCCATCTTGTCTACATTAAGAAGAGAGAGGCTCATACAGACACAACCCTTCATCCTGACCAGGTTGTTTGCCATGGAAGATGACTTTTGCTCTCTCATGTCCTTCAGAGCTGCCTACTTCTTCTCCAGGGATCATTTCTGCATGGACCTTTGAGTTCTCAGCAGGTGGAAGATCCCCTACATTCCTCTATTGTAAGACCAACTCTGTCCCTGCTCTTCTGTAAAGTTGGATTGAGGGAACAGTGTATGGTTAGGGGTAAGAACATGTTTGATTTGGGTTAGGAATCATTCTACTGGATGAAGAATGGTATTGGGAACCTGCGATATATATAATAATGTATAGGTGAAGTATATGTATGACAACAGAAATATAAGTAAGCTTTGAAGCCCAGAAGGGCATTGGGCCCTTGACTGGGATACTTAGCTTTGAATTACATTCTGCACAGATGTCTCAGATAAATAGATATACAATGGCATAAGACCTTGTACCTTGGATGATTGAATGTGGAAGAGAACATCCAGTCAAAAAGGGATAGTAGGTAGGATTAGGAAGATAGTCAGTAGGTTTAGGAAGAAGAGTGAGTATACCATTTGGACCAAAAGTTCTTTAGCAGTAGGGTGTCAGTTAGAGAGTAGATGTAAATGTCAGCACATGTGAAGAGTCAGTCACAATAATGAATATGGGAAATTAGGTAGGAGAGCAGATATCAATAGAGACATTGGGAAAATAGTCAAAGTATAAAATGAGTGATAGGATTAGATATTTTCAACAGGGTTGAGGTTGAATATGTACTCTTAGGACGAAGCAACTGTGTAGTCACCAATAGGATTGACATTTGAGAGCATTAGGCCCCTGGACAAGGATGTGTTTAGTAATCCATGCTCACTTTCCATTTAGACTTTGGTACAATCATAAGTGTGAACTTTGCATTATGTGTCCAGAATATCACTGTGATCAAACGTATATGTAGATCAGGTGACATGAGTATTTCTTCCACCATTTCTGGGAGCAATATCTTGAAGACGTGTTGATTAGTATTTGGGGGCACCAATAGGTGTACCTTGTGTCTATGAATATAGAGATAATGCATGAATAGACCATACTGTGAATAAATAGTATAACTGGTTCCAATTTACATAATGGATTGAACTGATACCTGAAAATATATAGGAAATCTAATATTGATACACAATCATTCATTCCAACCAGTTATATATCTAATGGTAATATTAGGGTTCTGGTTTACCATGAAGGCTGTGTGAGATTTGCTTGAAAAGTGATTATGGAAATCGAAAATAATGTGTTTGGAAAGAAGTCTCATGAAAAGGCCAGTCCAGAAATATACAGGAGTACATGTGTTCTGAAGCAGGAAGTGATTGAAAGTGAACCAAATGCCTGTAAATTTGTGAACTTGTGGATGAAATATATATCCTATGATGTGCATCAACTGAAGAAATAGTGATGTACCAGTGTCGAAAAAAAAGAAACGTCAAAATACACATCATGTATCATAGGAATCTACTTGCATTGATGCTAAACTCGGTCAGTTACTGTAGAAATATTAGGATTTCTAAGGACCATTCACTAGGAAACAAATGTGTATTTGAGTGGATGAATATTTCTGAGAATAATGTTTGGAAAAGATGATTATAAATCCACATACATGAACATGAATGAATTTAGGGAGTGTATAATAAGACACATATATTTCATACTTTGAAAAATCTGGAGAGAGAGACTGTGTGTGTGTGTGTGTGTGTGTGTGTGTGTGTGTTTGTGTATATATATATATATATATATATATATATATATATACATACATTCAAACAATACAAACACACAGAGACTTTAAAAAGTCGAAATATATATTCCAATCAAAATTCATCATGAAATATGTATCATCCACAGATCCAAAAATATTTAATTTACTGAACATGGATTTATGTATCATGTTGTTCAAGTAGAAAGCTCACTCATAGGTTGAATTTTCAGTTCCAACAGCATTTACGAGGAGTGATCTCTTGTCACAATTTGTATCTGCCATGTCAGCCTCCTCACAAGAATGTACGTGGGATACCAGGTAGGATTCTATATGTGCATGTAAAAATACATGTGCTGAATAGGCTACAGAGAAAGGGAGACAGGAATTCACATACTTGTTAACTTTACAAACACATGGAGAACTACTTCTCTTAAATTGGACTAGATTTATAACACCTAGCCTTTATAATGCCAAAGGAAAGTCCAATTATACACCATGCCTCCTCTGAACTGCATGTATTGCTATTCTGTTTGTGTTATTTTCCTCCATCATATCAGGATTGGTAATCAGAGTCTAGGAGGGTATGGGTTAGTGTCAGGGATTCAGTATTTTGAATGGGAAATAGGAAAATGAATCCAATGTGTATGCAATTCTGTGCTACACAAAAATCTTCCCACTCTCATCAAGAACAATGCCTTGACATTACCTTTGCCCCAAGTAAGACACGATTCGAAGAGAAGAGTTAGAAAATCTGTGAATACATATATACAATGGAAAATGCTCAGGAGTTCACAACCTTGGAGGTGGTAGAGGAGTTTCCATAAGTAAGGGACAGGATAAACACTCCCCAAACATGGAGCTCTGCTGGCCTAAAGACTTCTTGGGAAACTGCCTCTGAGGTTGGACCCTTGAAATATATGTTGTTGTCAGGAGCTTTATCTTCCTTTGTAGTGAGACCATCAAAGCTTGGTCTGCATCTATGTGGCCTGGAGGACATGGTTTCTGATTTTCCAATGAACATGAGGCAGCAGTGCTGAATTCTCTCTTTGTAGGTCAACTGTGGCCACTGGGGTCTAAGTGTTTCCCCGTGTGGACTGTGAGGCCATTTGGTCATCCTCCACTTTTCCTGGTGTTTCTTGCTGCTTCACTGGGAGTTTCCTATTTGCTTCATGAAATACAAGGAGTTCAACTGGGACACAGAGCTGGAGGGAGTTCTGTCACGTGTGCTGACTCAGGGTCCTAGGAGAATGCACCAACCAGGCTTCTATCCCACAGAGCTTGCCCCCTTGACCAGAGCAACCTGATTCTGAACATTGCCCGGAAACCTCTCCATAGAACAAGATGCCTTTACATATAAGGGTCTGCTGGCTGCACCGTGTCAGTCACAAGCCATGTGGAAGCCAATGGCAGATCCACATGGCCCCACCACAGATGTTTTATCACACACCTGCACACCACTGCTCTAGGCCCACTAATCAGCAGGCTCCAACTTACTGGCATCTCTGTTCTACACCATTTTCATGAAACCCAGTCAATCAAGGCACTGTCTGGTACACTCATGATCAGCAACAGGACACCCAAAGGTTCTCCAGTGCCACGTGGTCATGGGAGTTTCAAAAATTTCATGGTATTTATCAAGCCATTTCTCAAGGATGAACTTGGAGGCACTGTGGGTTTCTATTCATTCAGGAACCACTAAATGGTGAGGAAGCTCATTTCAATGAAAGCTCTGGAGAAACACTCAGAGGCAAGGCTTCCCAAGAGTGGCCAAAAGGTCACATCAAGCCAGGCCCATTGAGGTCTACAATGTGAGGTCCCTGTGTGTTTTGACTCTCAATTATGGCTGCCAGGTCTTTAAGAATAAAATCATGTGATATCCTGGCTGAGATTCCCAGTGCTCTGTGGAAAGCCACCCTGGGCCTAGATCTCAGTTTCCAAGGGCAACTCTCATGCGTGGCCTCCTAAAATCCCAACACAATTCATGGCAATACTTCTCTGAGTTCAGTACCAGAACTCAGTCTCTAAGGGGAATCACGCCAGAGTTCAAGCCCAGGTGGACAAAGTCATCCCTTCCAACCGCCACAGAAATGACCACAATTCCAACCCAAACACTGCCACATGGCCCTCATCTTCTTCCATATAGACACTCATCATAACCTCTGGCTGGAGGTTTCCATGAGGGGGCAGCCCAAGACAGTGTCTAGAATAAGCTCCCTTGCCCCTCATTTGCCTAATGTCAGGGTGGCCTGTGAACCAGGAGTGATCAAATACGCCTGCCATTAATACTGCTCTGCTTCTCCAAATTGAGGACTACTGACTTTCGGGTATAGATTCTTTCTGTGAATTGGAGACATGAGAAAACCCAAGAACCTATGGGATAGCCTCTGCAGGGCTTTGAAGAACTCATTTGACCCAAAGGATCCCTATTCTCACTTGATGGAGGTCAGGAACTTTCCAGAGGAAAGTGAGAGGCTTCATCCACAATGACTGCTCTTTTTGCCATTTTGGCTTTGGATGCACACATGGGATCTTTCTTTAATCCATCAGGTGCTGAGAATCTAAGCCACAGCCTCACACAGGGCCAAGAGGCTGATTCACACACATCCCTTTGCAAAGGAATTAAGCAAAAAGCCACAGGTGATGCCCCTTCATTTCCATTTGAAAACTGTTAACTTCAGGCTTCACAAAGTGGTAGCCTGAGGCAAAGACCTTCCTGACATTCAGGGCAACAAACAATAGGTAAGCAAAAGGCCCAAAGCAGGGTTTCTCCACTGACACTTTACTGGTCACACTGATATCTGAGTTTTCTGAGATGCTTGCCATTCCCTTCAGTTATCCAGTACACGGCCATGTCACAGAGCTGGGAGGTGGTACATATCTTGGACACAAAACCATGAGCCAATTCTGGAGAGTGGCCAGAATTCAGGAAGAAAACAGGAACTTAGCAAGATAGTAGGTGTTGCCCATAGATAAGGCAAGCCCCAGTCCATTCATAAATTGGAAAGGATGAATGCTGGAAAGTTTTCTACTAGACAGGACGCATCCATTGATTCATTCTCTTTTCCAATGTCTACAACCAGGGATACAGTGGGATACACAGACATAGAAACACTCGCCTTGTCAAATGACTTACTAGAAACAGTCCACTCCAAACCAAACAAACTGCCTTTCCTACCTATTCTCAGAACATGAGACAAAACCATAAACTCACACCCACACCCACTAAGGCACCTCCTTCCCCCAAGTAGGTCTGTGACTATCTGGAGTGTCTTCTGACTGGTGGGCCATACAATGTTCCCCCAAAATGGCCCGTCCTCTCTCAGATCTGGCCTCCTTGGCCTACTCAATGAACTTGTCAGGAGCCACCAGTGAGCCACTCACTACCTGCTTTCTCAGAAAAGTCCCCTCTTCAGAGCTTTCCTGGCATTTGGTCATCCTCACATCAGTAGGTACCAAGAAAGACTGACTCTCTCCTTGGTAAATGCAAACAAGTCAGCCCACTGGGACTGGGACTGAAACTGGCTCTGGGTGCCTGGCTTCCTGGTGGCCAAGTTCAAAGAGTTCCATCACAAAAGAAGTGAGGTGAGGTCACTTCCTTCAGGAACTGAATGAGGTCACTGCCTTGGCAACCAAATTGTCCTAACAGTTGCTTCCAAGGGTCCTATGAGATGGAGGCTGCCCCTGCTTCCTGTGACACTTTCACAAGTTAGAATGGTATATCCTCCATAGGCACCCAGGAACAGCTTTCCACACAGGCCTGGTTTGGTCCATCTTGTCTACATTAAGAAGAGAGAGGCTCATACAGACACAACCCTTCATCCTGACCAGGTTGTTTGCCATGGAAGATGACTTTTGCTCTCTCATGTCCTTCAGAGCTGCCTACTTCTTCTCCAGGGATCATTTCTGCATGGACCTTTGAGTTCTCAGCAGGTGGAAGATCCCCTACATTCCTCTATTGTAAGACCAACTCTGTCCCTGCTCTTCTGTAAAGTTGGATTGAGGGAACAGTGTATGGTTAGGGGTAAGAACATGTTTGATTTGGGTTAGGAATCATTCTACTGGATGAAGAATGGTATTGGGAACCTGCGATATATATAATAATGTATAGGTGAAGTATATGTATGACAACAGAAATCTAAGTAAGCTTTGAAGCCCAGAAGGGCATTGGGCCCTTGACTGGGATACTTAGCTTTGAATTACATTCTGCACAGATGTCTCAGATAAATTGATATACAATGGCATAAGAGCTTGTACCTTGGATGATTGAATGTGGAAGAGAACATCCAGTCAAAAAGGGATAGTAGGTAGGATTAGGAAGATAGTCAGTAGGTTTAGGAAGAAGAGTGAGTATACCATTTGGACCAAAAGTTCTTTAGCAGTAGGGTGTCAGTTAGATAGTAGATGTAAATGTCAGCACATGTGAAGAGTCAGTCACAATAATGAATATGGGAAATTAGGTAGGAGAGCAGATATCAATAGAGACATTGGGAAATCAGTCAAAGTATAAAGTGAGTGATAGGATTAGATATTTTCAACAGGGTTGAGGTTGAATATGTACTCTTAGGACGAAGCAACTGTGTAGTCACCAATAGGATTGACATTTGAGAGCATTAGGCCCCTGGACAAGGATGTGTTTAGTAATCCATGCTCACTTTCCATTTAGACTTTGGTACAATCATAAGTGTGAACTTTGCATTATGTGTCCAGAATATCACTGTGATCAAACGTATATGTAGATCAGGTGACATGAGTATTTCTTCCACCATTTCTGGGAGCAATATCTTGAAGACGTGTTGATTAGTATTTGGGGGCACCAATAGGTGTACCTTGTGTCTATGAATATAGAGATAATGCATGAATAGACCATACTGTGAATAAATAGTATAACTGGTTCCAATTTACATAATGGATTGAACTGATACCTGAAAATATATAGGAAATCTAATATTGATACACAATCATTCATTCCAACCAGTTATATATCTAATGGTAATATTAGGGTTCTGGTTTACCATGAAGGCTGTGTGAGATTTGCTTGAAAAGTGATTATGGAAATCGAAAATAATGTGTTTGGAAAGAAGTCTCATGAAAAGGCCAGTCCAGAAATATACAGGAGTACATGTGTTCTGAAGCAGGAAGTGATTGAAAGTGAACCAAATGCCTGTAAATTTGTGAACTTGTGGATGAAATATATATCCTATGATGTGCATCAACTGAAGAAATAGTGATGTACCAGTGTCGAAAAAAAAGAAACGTCAAAATACACATCATGCATCATAGGAATCTACTTGCATTGATGCTAAACTCGGTCAGTTACTGTAGAAATATTAGGATTTCTAAGGACCATTCACTAGGAAACAAATGTGTATTTCAGGTGGATGAATATTTCTGAGAATAATGTTTGGAAAAGATGATTATAAATCCACATACATGAACATGAATGAATTTAGGGAGTGTATAATAAGACACATATATTTCATACTTTGAAAAATCTGGAGAGAGAGACTGTGTGTGTGTGTGTGTGTGTGTGTGTTTGTGTATATATATATATATATATATATATATATATATATATATATATATACATTCAAACAATACAAACACACAGAGACTTTAAAAAGTCGAAATATATATGCCAATCAAAATTCATCATGAAATATGTATCATCCACAGATCCAAAAATATTTAATTTACTGAACATGGATTTATGTATCATATTGTTCAAGTAGAAAGCTCACCCATAGGTTGAATTTTCAGTTCCAACAGCATTTACGAGGAGTGATCTCTTGTCACAATTTGTATCTGCCATGTCAGCCTCCTCACAAGAATGTACGTGGGATACCAGGTAGGATTCTATATGTGCATGTAAAAATACATGTGCTGAATAGGCTACAGAGAAAGGGAGACAGGAATTCACATACTTGTTAACTTTACAAACACATTGAGAACTACTTCTCTTAAATTGGACTAGATTTATAACACCTAGCCTTTATAATGCCAAAGGAAAGTCCAATTATACACCATGCCTCCTCTGAACTGCATGTATTGCTATTCTGTTTGTGTTATTTTCCTCCATCATATCAGGATTGGTAATCAGAGTCTAGGAGGGTATGGGTTAGTGTCAGGGATTCAGTATTTTGAATGGAAAATAGGAAAATGAATCCAATGTGTATGCAATTCTGTGCTACACAAAAATCTTCCCACTCTCATCAAGAACAATGCCTTGACATTACCTTTGCCCCAAGTAAGACACGATTCGAAGAGAAGAGTTAGAAAATCTGTGAATACATATATACAATGGAAAATGCTCAGGAGTTCACAACCTTGGAGGTGGTAGAGGAGTTTCCATAAGTAAGGGACAGGATAAACACTCCCCAAACATGGAGCTCTGCTGGCCTAAAGACTTCTTGGGAAACTGCCTCTGAGGTTGGACCCTTGAAATATATGTTGTTGTCAGGAGCTTTATCTTCCTTTGTAGTGAGACCATCAAAGCTTGGTCTGCATCTATGTGGCCTGGAGGACATGGTTTCTGATTTTCCAATGAACATGAGGCAGCAGTGCTGAATTCTCTCTTTGTAGGTCAACTGTGGCCACTGGGGTCTAAGTGTTTCCCCGTGTGGACTGTGAGGCCATTTGGTCATCCTCCACTTTTCCTGGTGTTTCTTGCTGCTTCACTGGGAGTTTCCTATTTGCTTCATGAAATACAAGGAGTTCAACTGGGACACAGTGCTGGAGGGAGTTCTGTCACGTGTGCTGACTCAGGGTCCTAGGAGAATGCACCAACCAGGCTTCTATCCCACAGAGCTTGCCCCCTTGACCATAGCAACCTGATTCTGAACATTGCCCGGAAACCTCTCCATAGAACAAGATGCCTTTACATATAAGGGTCTGCTGGCTGCACCGTGTCAGTCACAAGCCATGTGGAAGCCAATGGCAGATCCACATGGCCCCACCACAGATGTTTTATCACACACCTGCACACCACTGCTCTAGGCCCACTAATCAGCAGGCTCCAACTTACTGGCATCTCTGTTCTACACCATTTTCATGAAACCCAGTCAATCAAGGCACTGTCTGGTACACTCATGATCAGCAACAGGACCCCCAAAGGTTCTCCAGTGCCACGTGGTCATGGGAATTTCAAAAATTTCATGGTATTTATCAAGCCATTTCTCAAGGATGAACTTGGAGGCACTGTGGGTTTCTATTCATTCAGGAACCACTAAATGGTGAGGAAGCTCATTTCAATGAAAGCTCTGGAGAAACACTCAGAGGCAAGGCTTCCCAAGAGTGGCCAAAAGGTCACATCAAGCCAGGCCCATTGAGGTCTACAATGTGAGGTCCCTGTGTGTTTTGACTCTCAATTATGGCTGCCAGGTCTTTAAGAATAAAATCATGTGATATCCTGGCTGAGATTCCCAGTGCTCTGTGGAAAGCCACCCTGGGCCTAGATCTCAGTTTCCAAGGGCAACTCTCATGCGTGGCCTCCTAAAATCCCAACACAATTCATGGCAATACTTCTCTGAGTTCAGTACCAGAACTCAGTCTCTAAGGGGAATCACGCCAGAGTTCAAGCCCAGGTGGACAAAGTCATCCCTTCCAACCGCCACAGAAATGACCACAATTCCAACCAAAACACTGCCACATGGCCCTCATCTTCTTCCATACAGACACTCATCATAACCTCTGGCTGGAGGTTTCCATGAGGGGGCAGCCCAAGACAGTGTCTAGAATAAGCTCCCTTGCCCCTCATTTGCCTAATGTCAGGGTGGCCTGTGAACCAGGAGTGATCAAATGTGCCTGCCATTAATACTGCTCTGCTTCTCCAAATTGAGGACTACTGACTTTCGGGTATAGATTCTTTCTGTGAATTGGAGACATGAGAAAACCCAAGAACCTATGGGATAGCCTCTGCAGGGCTTTGAAGAACTCATTTGACCCAAAGGATCCCTATTCTCACTTGATGGAGGTCAGGAACTTTCCAGAGGAAAGTGAGAGGCTTCATCCACAATGACTGCTCTTTTTGCCATTTTGGCTTTGGATGCACACATGGGATCTTTCTTTAATCCATCAGGTGCTGAGAATCTAAGCCACAGCCTCACACAGGGCCAAGAGGCTGATTCACACACATCCCTTTGCAAAGGAATTAAGCAAAAAGCCACAGGTGATGCCCCTTCATTTCCATTTGAAAACTGTTGACTTCAGGCTTCACAAAGGGGTAGCCTGAGGCAAAGACCTTCCTGACATTCAGGGCAACAGAACAATAGGTAAGCAAAAGGCCCAAAGCAGGGTTTCTCCACTGACACTTTACTGGTCACACTGATATCTGAGTTTTCTGAGATGCTTGCCATTCCCTTCAGTTATCCAGTACATGGCCATGTCACAGAGCTGGGAGGTGGTACATATCTTGGACACAAAACCATGAGCCAATTCTGGAGAGTGGCCAGAATTCAGGAAGAAAACAGGAACTTAGCAAGATAGTAGGTGTTGCCCATAGATAAGGCAAGCCCCAGTCCATTCATAAATTGGAAAGGATGAATGCTGGAAAGTTTTCTACTAGACAGGACACATCCATTGATTCATTCTCTTTTCCAATGTCTACAACCAGGGATACAGTGGGATACACAGACATAGAAACACTCGCCTTGTCAAATGACTTACTAGAAACAGTCCACTCCAAACCAAACAAACTGCCTTTCCTACCTATTCTCAGAACATGAGACAAAACCATAAATTCACACCCACACCCACTAAGGCACCTCCTTCCCCCAAGTAGGTCTGTGACTATCTGGAGTGTCTTCTGACTGGTGGGCCATACAATGTTCCCCCAAAATGGCCCGTCCTCTCTCAGATCTGGCCTCCTTGGCCTACTCAATGAAGTGGTCAGGAGCCACCAGTGAGCCACTCAATACCTGCTTTCTCAGAAAAGTCCCCTCTTCAGAGCTTTCCTGGCATTTGGTCATCCTCACATCAGTAGGTACCAAGAAAGACTGACTCTCTCCTTGGTAAATGCAAACAAGTCAGCCCACTGGGACTGGGACTGAAACTGGCTCTGGGTGCCTGGCTTCCTGGTTGCCAAGTTCAAAGAGTTCCATCACAAAAGAAGTGAGGTGAGGTCACTTCCTTCAGGAACTGAATGAGGTCACTACCTTGGCAACCAAATTGTCCTAACAGTTGCTTCCAAGGGTCCTATGAGATGGAGGCTGCCCCTGCTTCCTGTGACACTTTCACAAGTTAGAATGGTATATCCTCCATAGGCACCCAGGAACAGCTTTCCACACAGGCCTGGTTTGGTCCATCTTGTCTACATTAAGAAGAGAGAGGCTCATACAGACACAACCCTTCATCCTGACCAGGTTGTTTGCCATGGAAGATGACTTTTGCTCTCTCATGTCCTTCAGAGCTGCCTACTTCTTCTCCAGGGATCATTTCTGCATGGACCTTTGAGTTCTCAGCAGGTGGAAGATCCCCTACATTCCTCTATTGTAAGACCAACTCTGTCCCTGCTCTTCTGTAAAGTTGGATTGAGGGAACAGTGTATGGTTAGGGGTAAGAACATGTTTGATTTGGGATAGGAATCATTCTACTGGATGAAGAATGGTATTGGGAACCTGCGATATATATAATAATGTATAGGTGAAGTATATGTATGACAACAGAAATCTAAGTAAGCTTTGAAGCCCAGAAGGGCATTGGGCCCTTGACTGGGATACTTAGCTTTGAATTACATTCTGCACAGATGTCTCAGATAAATTGATATACAATGGCATAAGACCTTGTACCTTGGATGATTGAATGTGGAAGAGAACATCCAGTCAAAAAGGGATAGTAGGTAGGATTAGGAAGATAGTCAGTAGGTTTAGGAAGAAGAGTGAGTATACCATTTGGACCAAAAGTTCTTTAGCAGTAGGGTGTCAGTTAGAGAGTAGATGTAAATGTCAGCACATGTGAAGAGTCAGTCACAATAATGAATATGGGAAATTAGGTAGGAGAGCAGATATCAATAGATACATTGGGAAATCAGTCAAAGTATAAAGTGAGTGATAGGATTAGATATTTTCAACAGGGTTGAGGTTGAATATGTACTCTTAGGACGAAGCAACTGTGTAGTCACCAATAGGATTGACATTTGAGAGCATTAGGCCCCTGGACAAGGATGTGTTTAGTAATCCATGCTTACTTTCCATTTAGACTTTGGTACAATCATAAGTGTGAACTTTGCATTATGTGTCCAGAATATCAGTGTGATCAAATGTATATGTAGATCAGGTGACATGAGTATTTCTTCCACCATTTCTGGGAGCAATATCTTGAAGACGTGTTGATTAGTATTTGGGGGCACCAATAGGTGTACCTTGTGTCTATGAATATAGAGATAATGCATGAATAGACCATACTGTGAATAAATAGTATAACTGGTTCCAATTTACATAATGGATTGAACTGATACCTGAAAATATATAGGAAATCTAATATTGATACACAATCATTCATTCCAACCAGTTATATATCT
Organism: Urocitellus parryii; assembly: GCF_045843805.1. Taxonomy (NCBI): domain Eukaryota; kingdom Metazoa; phylum Chordata; class Mammalia; order Rodentia; family Sciuridae; genus Urocitellus; species Urocitellus parryii. The sequence continues at coordinate 113,871,335 of NC_135535.1, read as the reverse complement.
AATGGTAATATTAGGGTTCTGGTTTACCATGAAGGCTGTGTGAGATTTGCTTGAAAAGTGATTATGGAAATCGAAAATAATGTGTTTGGAAAGAAGTCTCATGAAAAGGCCAGTCCAGAAATATACAGGAGTACATGTGTTCTGAAGCAGGAAGTGATTGAAAGTGAACCAAATGCCTGTAAATTTGTGAACTTGTGGATGAAATATATATCCTATGATGTGCATCAACTGAAGAAATAGTGATGTACCAGTGTCGAAAAAAAAGAAACGTCAAAATACACATCATGTATCATAGGAATGTACTTGCATTGATGCTAAACTCGGTCAGTTCCTGTAGAAATATTAGGATTTCTAAGGACCATTCACTAGGAAACAAATGTGTATTTCAGGTGGATGAATATTTCTGAGAATAAACTTTGAAAAAGATGATTATAAATCCACATACATGAACATGAATGAATTTAGGGAGTGTATAATAAGACACATATATTTCATACTTTGAAAAATCTGGAGAGAGAGACTGTGTGTGTGTGTGTGTGTGTGTGTGTTTGTGTATATATATATATATATATATATATATATATATATATATATATACATTCAAACAATACTAACACACAGAGACTTTAAAAAGTCGAAATATATATGCCAATCAAAATTCATCATGAAATATGTATCATCCACAGATCCAAAAATATTTAATTTACTGAACATGGATTTATGTATCATGTTGTTCAAGTAGAAAGCTCACCCATAGGTTGAATTTTCAGTTCCAACAGCATTTACGAGGAGGGATCTCTTCTCACAATTTGTATCTGCCATGTCAGCCTCCTCACAAGAATGTACGTGGGATACCAGGTAGGATTCTATATGTGCATGTAAAAATACATGTGCTGAATAGGCTACAGAGAAAGGGAGACAGGAATTCACATACTTGTTAACTTTACAAACAGATGGAGAACTACTTCTCTTAAATTGGACTAGATTTATAACACCTAGCCTTTATAATGCCAAAGGAAAGTCCAATTATACACCATGCCTCCTCTGAACTGCATGTATTGCTATTCTGTTTGTGTTATTTTCCTCCATCATATCAGGATTGGTAATCAGAGTCTAGGAGGGTATGGGTTAGTGTCAAGGATTCAGTATTTTGAATGGAAAATAGGAAAATGAATCCAATGTGTATGCAATTCTGTGCTACACAAAAATCTTCCCACTCTCATCAAGAACAATGCCTTGACATTACCTTTGCCCCAAGTAAGACACGATTCGAAGAGAAGAGTTAGAAAATCTGTGAATACATATATACAATGGAAAATGCTCAGGAGTTCACAACCTTGGAGGTGGTAGAGGAGTTTCCATAAGTAAGGGACAGGATAAACACTCCCCAAACATGGAGCTCTGCTGGCCTAAAGACTTCTTGGGAAACTGCCTCTGAGGTTGGACCCTTGAAATATATGTTGTTGTCAGGAGCTTTATCTTCCTTTGTAGTGAGACCATCAAAGCTTGGTCTGCGTCTATGTGGCCTGGAGGACATGGTTTCTGATTTTCCAATGAACATGAGGCAGCAGTGCTGAATTCTCTCTTTGTAGGTCAACTGTGGCCACTGGGGTCTAAGTGTTTCCCCGTGTGGACTGTGAGGCCATTTGGTCATCCTACACTTTTCCTGGTGTTTCTTGCTGCTTCACTGGGAGTTTCCTATTTGCTTCATGAAATACAAGGAGTTCAACTGGGACACAGTGCTGGAGGGAGTTCTGTCACGTGTGCTGACTCAGGGTCCTAGGAGAATGCACCAACCAGGCTTCTATCCCACAGAGCTTGCCCCCTTGACCATAGCAACCTGATTCTGAACATTGCCCGGAAACCTCTCCATAGAACAAGATGCCTTTACATATAAGGGTCTGCTGGCTGCACCGTGTCAGTCACAAGCCATGTGGAAGCCAATGGCAGATCCACATGGCCCCACCACAGATGTTTTATCACACACCTGCACACCACTGCTCTAGGCCCACTAATCAGCAGGCTCCAACTTACTGGCATCTCTGTTCTACACCATTTTCATGAAACCCAGTCAATCAAGGCACTGTCTGGTACACTCATGATCAGCAACAGGACATCCAAAGGTTCTCCAGTGCCACGTGGTCATGGGAATTTCAAAAATTTCATGGTATTTATCAAGCCATTTCTCAAGGATGAACTTGGAGGCACTGTGGGTTTCTATTCATTCAGGAACCACTAAATGGTGAGGAAGCTCATTTCAATGAAAGCTCTGGAGAAACACTCAGAGGCAAGGCTTCCCAAGAGTGGCCAAAAGGTCACATCAAGCCAGGCCCATTGAGGTCTACAATGTGAGGTCCCTGTGTGTTTTGACTCTCAATTATGGCTGCCAGGTCTTTAAGAATAAAATCATGTGATATCCTGGCTGAGATTCCCAGTGCTCTGTGGAAAGCCACCCTGGGCCTAGATCTCAGTTTCCAAGGGCAACTCTCATGCGTGGCCTCCTAAAATCCCAACACAATTCATGGCAATACTTCTCTGAGTTCAGTACAAGAACTCAGTCTCTAAGGGGAATCACGCCAGAGTTCAAGTCCTGGTGGACAAAGTCATCCCTTCCAACCGCCACAGAAATGACCACAATTCCAACCAAAACACTGCCACATGGCCCTCATCTTCTTCCATATAGACACTCATCATAACCTCTGGCTGGAAGTTTCCATGAGGGGGCAGCCCAAGACAGTGTCTAGAATAAGCTCCCTTGCCCCTCATTTGCCTAATGTCAGGGTGGCCTGTGAACCAGGAGTGATCAAATACGCCTGCCATTAATACTGCTCTGCTTCTCCAAATTGAGGACTACTGACTTTCGGGTATAGATTCTTTCTGTGAATTGGAGACATGAGAAAACCCAAGAACCTATGGGATAGCCTCTGCAGGGCTTTGAAGAACTCATTTGACCCAAAGGATCCCTATTCTCACTTGATGGAGGTCAGGAACTTTCCAGAGGAAAGTGAGAGGCTTCATCCACAATGACTGCTCTTTTTGCCATTTTGGCTTTGGATGCACACATGGGATCTTTCTTTAATCCATCAGGTGCTGAGAATCTAAGGCACAGCCTCACACAGGGCCAAGAGGCTGATTCACACACATCCCTTTGCAAAGGAATTAAGCAAAAAGCCACAGGTGATGCCCCTTCATTTCCATTTGAAAACTGTTTACTTCAGGCTTCACAAAGGGGGAGCCTGAGGCAAAGACCTTCCTGACATTCAGGGCAACAGAACAATAGGTAAGCAAAAGGCCCAAAGCAGGGTTTCTCCACTGACACTTTACTGGTCACACTGATATCTGAGTTTTCTGAGATGCTTGCCATTCCCTTCAGTTATCCAGTACACGGCCATGTCACAGATCTGGGAGGTGGTACATATCTTGGACACAAAACCATGAGCCAATTCTGGAGAGTGGCCAGAATTCAGGAAGAAAACAGGAACTTAGCAAGATAGTAGGTGTTGCCCATAGATAAGGCAAGCCCCAGTCCATTCATAAATTGGAAAGGATGAATGCTGGAAAGTTTTCTACTAGACAGGACGCATCCATTGATTCATTCTCTTTTCCAATGTCTACAACCAGCGATACAGAGGGATACACAGACATAGAAACACTCGCCTTGTCAAATGACTTACTAGAAACAGTCCACTCCAAACCAAACAAACTGCCTTTCCTACCTATTCTCAGAACATGAGACAAAAACCATAAACTCACACCCACACCCACTAAGGCACCTCCTTCCCCCAAGTAGGTCTGTGACTATCTGGAGTGTCTTCTGACTGGTGGGCCATACAATGTTCCCCCAAAATGGCCCGTCCTCTCTCAGATCTGGCCTCCTTGGCCTACTCAATGAAGTTGTCAGGAGCCACCAGTGAGCCACTCACTACCTGCTTTCTCAGAAAAGTCCCCTCTTCAGAGCTTTCCTGGCATTTGGTCATCCTCACATCAGTAGGTACCAAGAAAGACTGACTGTCTCCTTGGTAAATGCAAACAAGTCAGCCCACTGGGACTGGGACTGAAACTGGCTCTGGGTGCCTGGCTTCCTGGTTGCCAAGTTCAAAGAGTTCCATCACAAAAGAAGTGAGGTGAGGTCACTTCCTTCAGGAACTGAATGAGGTCACTGCCTTGGCAACCAAATTGTCCTAACAGTTGCTTCCAAGGGTCCTATGAGATGGAGGCTGCCCCTGCTTCCTGTGACACTTTCACAAGTTAGAATGGTATATCCTCCATAGGCACCCAGGAACAGCTTTCCACACAGGCCTGGTTTGGTCCATCTTGTCTACATTAAGAAGAGAGAGGCTCATACAGACACAACCCTTCATCCTGACCAGGTTGTTTGCCATGGAAGATGACTTTTGCTCTCTCATGTCCTTCAGAGCTGCCTACTTCTTCTCCAGGGATCATTTCTGCATGGACCTTTGAGTTCTCAGCAGGTGGAAGATCCCCTACATTCCTCTCTTGTAAGACCAACTCTGTCCCTGCTCTTCTGTAAAGTTGGATTGAGGGAACAGTGTATGGTTAGGGGTAAGAACATGTTTGATTTGGGTTAGGAATCATTCTACTGGATGAAGAATGGTATTGGGAACCTGCGATATATATAATAATGTATAGGTGAAGTATATATATGACAACAGAAATCTAAGTAAGCTTTGAAGCCCAGAAGGGCATTGGGCCCTTGACTGGGATACTTAGCTTTGAATTACATTCTGCACAGATGTCTCAGATAAATTGATATACAATGGCATAAGACCTTGTACCTTGGATGATTGAATGTGGAAGAGAACATCCAGTCAAAAAGGGATAGTAGGTAGGATTAGGAAGATAGTCAGTAGGTTTAGGAAGAAGAGTGAGTATAACATTTGGACCAAAAGTTCTTTAGCAGTAGGGTGTCAGTTAGAGAGTAGATGTAAATGTCAGCACATGTGAAGAGTCAGTCACAATAATGAATATGGGAAATTAGGTAGGAGAGCAGATATCAATAGAGACATTGGGAAATCAGTCAAAGTATAAAGTGAGTGATAGGATTAGATATTTTCAACAGGGTTGAGGTTGAATATGTACTCTTAGGACGAAGCAACTGTGTAGTCACCAATAGGATTGACATTTGAGAGAATTAGGCCCCTGGACAAGGATGTGTTTAGTAATCCATGCTCACTTTCCATTTAGACTTTGGTACAATCATAAGTGTGAACTTTGCATTATGTGTCCAGAATATCACTGTGATCAAATGTATATGTAGATCAGGTGACATGAGTATTTCTTCCACCATTTCTGGGAGCAATATCGTGAAGACGTGTTGATTAGTATTTGGGGGCACCAATAGGTGTACCTTGTGTCTATGAATATAGAGATAATGCATGAATAGACCATACTGTGAATAAATAGTATAACTGGTTCCAATTTACATAATGGATTGAACTGATACCTGAAAATATATAGGAAATCTAATATTGATACAGAATCATTCATTCCAACCAGTTATATATCTAATGGTAATATTAGGGTTCTGGTTTACCATGAAGGCTGTGTGAGATTTGCTTGAAAAGTGATTATGGAAATCGAAAATAATGTGTTTGGAAAGAAGTCTCATGAAAAGGCCAGTCCAGAAATATACAGGAGTACATGTGTTCTGAAGCAGGAAGTGATTGAAAGTGAACCAAATGCCTGTAAATTTGTGAACTTGTGGATGAAATATATATCCTATGATGTGCATCAACTGAAGAAATAGTGATGTACCAGTGTTGAAAAAAAAGAAACGTCAAAATACACATCATGTATCATAGGAATCTACTTGCATTGATGCTAAACTCGGTCAGTTACTGTAGAAATATTAGGATTTCTAAGGATCATTCACTAGGAAACAAATGTGTATTTCAGGTGGATGAATATTTCTGAGAATAATCTGGAAAAGATGATTATAAATCCACATACATGAACATGAATGAATTTAGGGAGTGTATAATAAGACACATATACTTCATACTTTGAAAAATCTGGAGAGAGAGACTGTGTGTGTGTGTGTGTGTGTTTGTATATATATATATATATATATATATATATATATATATATATATATACATATATATATATATACATACATTCAAACAATACAAACACACAGAGACTTTAAAAAGTCGAAATATATATGCCAATCAAAATTCATCATGAAATATGTATCATCCACTGATCCAAAAATATTTAATTTACTGAACATGGATTTATGTATCATGTTGTTCAAGTAGAAAGCTCACCCATAGGTTGAATTTTCAGTTCCAACAGCATTTACGTTGAGTGATCTCTTGTCACAATTTGTATCTGCCATGTCAGCTCCCTCACAAGAATGTACGTGGGATACCAGGTAGGATTCTATATGTGCATGTAAAAATACATGTGCTGAATAGGCTACAGAGAAAGGGAGACAGGAATTCACATACTTGTTAACTTTACAAACACATGGAGAACTACTTCTCTTAAATTGGACTAGATTTATAACACCTAGCCTTTATAATGCCAAAGGAAAGTCCAATTCTACACCATGCCTCCTCTGAACTGCATGTATTGCTATTCTGTTTGTGTTATTTTCCTCCATCATATCAGGATTGGTAATCAGAGTCTAGGAGGGTATGGGTTAGTGTCAGGGATTCAGTATTTTGAATGGAAAATAGGAAAATGAATCCAATGTGTATGCAATTCTGTGCTACACAAAAATCTTCCCACTCTCATCAAGAACAATGCCTTGACATTACCTTTGCCCCAAGTAAGACACGATTCGAAGAGAAGAGTTAGAAAATCTGTGAATACATATATACAATGGAAAATGCTCAGGAGTTCACAACCTTGGAGGTGGTAGAGGAGTTTCCATAAGTAAGGGACAGGATAAACACTCCCCAAACATGGAGCTCTGCTAGCCTAAAGACTTCTTGGGAAACTGCCTCTGAGGTTGGACCCTTGAAATATATGTTGTTGTCAGGAGCTTTATCTTCCTTTGTAGTGACACCATCAAAGCTTGGTCTGCGTCTATGTGGCCTGGAGGACATGGTTTCTGATTTTCCAATGAACATGAGGCAGCAGTGCTGAATTCTCTCTTTGTAGGTCAACTGTGGCCACTGGGGTCTAAGTGATTCCCCGTGTGGACTGTGAGGCCATTTGGTCATCCTCCACTTTTCCTGGTGTTTCTTGCTGCTTCACTGGGAGTTTCCTATTTGATTCATGAAATACAAGGAGTTCAACTGGGACACAGTGCTGGAGGGAGTTCTGTCACGTGTGCTGACTCAGGGTCCTAGGAGAATGCACCAACCAGGTTTCTATCCCACAGAGCTTGCCCCCTTGACCATAGCAACCTGATTCTGAACATTGCCCGGGAACCTCTCCATAGAACAAGATGCCTTTACATATAAGGGTCTGCTGGCTGCACCGTGTCAGTCACAAGCCATGTGGAAGCCAATGGCAGATCCACATGGCCCCACCACAGATGTTTTATCACACACCTGCACACCACTGCTCTAGGCCCACTAATCAGCAGGCTCCAACTTACTGGCATCTCTGTTCTACACCATTTTCATGAAACCCAGTCAATCAAGGCACTGTCTGGTACACTCATGATCAGCAACAGGACATCCAAAGGTTCTCCAGTGCCACGTGGTCATGGTAATTTCATAAATTTCATGGTATTTATCAAGCCATTTCTCAAGGATGAACTTGGAGGCACTGTGGGTTTCTATTCATTCAGGAACCACTAAATGGTGAGGAAGCTCATTTCAATGAAAGCTCTGGAGAAACACTCAGAGGCAAGGCTTCCCAAGAGTGGCCAAAAGGTCACATCAAGCCAGGCCCATTGAGGTCTACAATGTGAGGTCCCTGTGTGTTTTGACTCTCAATTATGGCTGCCAGGTCTTTAAGAATAAAATCATGTGATATCCTGGCTGAGATTCCCAGTGCTCTGTGGAAAGCCACCCTGGGCCTAGATCTCAGTTTCCAAGGGCAACTCTCATGCGTGGCCTCCTAAAATCCCAACACAATTCATGGCAATACTTCTCTGAGTTCAGTACAAGAACTCAGTCTCTAAGGGGAATCACGCCAGAGTTCAAGCCCTGGTGGACAAAGTCATCCCTTCCAACCGCCACAGAAATGACCACAATTCCAACCAAAACACTGCCACATGGCCCTCATCTTCTTCCATATAGACACTCATCATAACCTCTGGCTGGAGTTTTCCATGAGGGGGCAGCCCAAGACAGTGTCTAGAATAAGCTCCCTTGCCCCTCATTTGCCTAATGTCAGGGTGGCCTGTGAACCAGGAGTGATCAAATACGCCTGCCATTAATACTGCTCTGCTTCTCCAAATTGAGGACTACTGACTTTCGGGTATAGATTCTTTCTGTGAATTGGAGACATGAGAAAACCCAAGAACCTATGGGATAGCCTCTGCAGGGCTTTGAAGAACTCATTTGACCCAAAGGATCCCTATTCTCACTTGATGGAGGTCAGGAACTTTCCAGAGGAAAGTGAGAGGCTTCATCCACAATGACTGCTCTGTTTGCCATTTTGGCTTTGGATGCACACATGGGATCTTTCTTTCATCCATCAGGTGCTGAGAATCTAAGCCACAGCCTCACACAGGGCCAAGAGGCTGATTCACACACATCCCTTTGCAAAGGAATTAAGCAAAAAGCCACAGGTGATGCCCCTTCATTTCCATTTGAAAACTGTTTACTTCAGGCTTCACAAAGGGGTAGCCTGAGGCAAAGACCTTCCTGACATTCAGGGCAACAGAACAATAGGTAAGCAAAAGGCCCAAAGCAGGGTTTCTCCACTGACACTTTACTGGTCACACTGATATCTGAGTTTTCTGAGATGCTTGCCATTCCCTTCAGTTATCCAGTACATGGCCATGTCACAGAGCTGGGAGGTGGTACATATCTAGGACACAAAACCATGAGCCAATTCTGGAGAGTGGCCAGAATTCAGGAAGAAAACAGGAACTTAGCAAGATAGTAGGTGTTGCCCATAGATAAGGCAAGCCCCGGTCCATTCATAAATTGGAAAGGATGAATGCTGGAAAGTTTTCTACTAGACAGGACGCATCCATTGATTCATTCTCTTTTCCAATGTCTACAACCAGGGATACAGTGGGATACACAGACATAGAAACACTCGCCTTGTCAAATGACTTACTAGAAACAGTCCACTCCAAACCAAACAAACTGCCTTTCCTAGCTATTCTCAGAACATGAGACAAAAACCATAAACTCACACCCACACCCACTAAGGCACCTCCTTCCCCCAAGTAGGTCTGTGACTATCTGGAGTGTCTTCTGACTGGTGGGCCATACAATGTTCCCCCAAAATGGCCCGTCCTCTCTCAGATCTGGCCTCCTTGGCCTACTCAATGAACTTGTCAGGAGCCACCAGTGAGCCACTCACTACCTGCTTTCTCAGAAAAGTCCCCTCTTCAGAGCTTTCCTGGCATTTGGTCATCCTCACATCAGTAGGTACCAAGAAAGACTGACTCTCTCCTTGGTAAATGCAAACAAGTCAGCCCACTGGGACTGGGACTGAAACTGGCTCTGGGTGCCTGGCTTCCTGGTTGCCAAGTTCAAAGAGTTCCATCACAAAAGAAGTGAGGTGAGGTCACTTCCTTCAGGAACTGAATGAGGTCACTGCCTTGGCAACCAAATTGTCCTAACAGTTGCTTCCAAGGGTCCTATGAGATGGAGGCTGCCCCTGCTTCCTGTGACACTTTCACAAGTTAGAATGGTATATCCTCCGTAGGCAACCAGGAACAGCTTTCCACACAGGCCTGGTTTGGTCCATCTTGTCTACATTAAGAAGAGAGAGGCTCATACAGACACAACCCTTCATCCTGACCAGGTTGTTTGCCATGGAAGATGACTTTTGCTCTCTCATGTCCTTCAGAGCTGCCTACTTCTTCTCCAGGGATCATTTCTGCATGGACCTTTGAGTTCTCAGCAGGTGGAAGATCCCCTACATTCCTCTCTTGTAAGACCAACTCTGTCCCTGCTCTTCTGTAAAGTTGGATTGAGGGAACAGTGTATGGTTAGGGGTAAGAACATGTTTGATTTGGGTTAGGAATCATTCTACTGGATGAAGAATGTTATTGGGAACCTGCGATATATATAATAATGTATAGGTGAAGTATATGTATGACAACAGAAATCTAAGTAAGCTTTGAAGCCCAGAAGGGCATTGGGCCCTTGACTGGGATACTTAGCTTTGAATTACATTCTGCACAGATGTCTCAGATAAATTGATATACAATGGCATAAGACCTTGTACCTTGGATGATTGAATGTGGAAGAGAACATCCAGTCAAAAAGGGATAGTAGGTAGGATTAGGAAGATAGTCAGTAGGTTTAGGAAGAAGAGTGATTATAACATTTGGACCAAAAGTTCTTTAGCAGTAGGGTGTCAGTTAGAGAGTAGATGTAAATGTCAGCACATGTGAAGAGTCAGTCACAATAATGAATATGGGAAATTAGGTAGGAGAGCAGATATCAATAGATACATTGGGAAATCAGTCAAAGTATAAAGTGAGTGATAGGATTAGATATTTTCAACAGGGTTGAGGTTGAATATGTACTCTTAGGACGAAGCAACTGTGTAGTCACCAATAGGATTGACATTTGAGAGCATTAGGCCCCTGGACAAGGATGTGTTTAGTAATCCATGCTCACTTTCCATTTAGACTTTGGTACAATCATAAGTGTGAACTTTGCATTATGTGTCCAGAATATCACTGTGATCAAATGTATATGTAGATCAGGTGACATGAGTATTTCTTCCACCATTTCTGGGAGCAATATCTTGAAGACGTGTTGATTAGTATTTGGGGGGCACCAATAGGTGTACCTTGTGTCTATGAATATAGAGATAATGCATGAATAGACCATACTGTGAATAAATAGTATAACTGGTTCCAATTTACATAATGGATTGAACTGATACCTGAAAATATATAGGAAATCTAATATTGATACACAATCATTCATTCCAACCAGTTATATATCTAATGGTAATATTAGGGTTCTGATTTACCATGAAGGCTGTGTGAGATTTGCTTGAAAAGTGATTATGGAAATCGAAAATAATGTGTTTGGAAAGAAGTCTCATGAAAAGGCCAGTCCAGAAATATACAGGAGTACATGTGTTCTGAAGCAGGAAGTGATTGAAAGTGAACCAAATGCCTGTAAATTTGTGAACTTGTGGATGAAATATATATCCTATGATGTGCATCAACTGAAGAAATAGTGATGTACCAGTGTCAAAAAAAAAGAAACGTCAAAATACACATCATGTATCATAGGAATCTACTTGCATTGATGCTAAACTCGGTCAGTTACTGTAGAAATATTAGGATTTCTAAGGACCATTCACTAGGAAACAAATGTGTATTTCAGGTGGATGAATATTTCTGAGAATAATCTTTGGAAAAGATGATTATAAATCCACATACATGAACATGAATGAATTTAGGGAGTGTATAATAAGACACATATACTTCATACTTTGAAAAATCTGGAGAGAGAGACTGTGTGTGTGTGGGTGTGTGTGTGTGTTTGTATATATATATATATATATATATATATATATACATACATTCAAACAATACAAACACACAGAGACTTTAAAAAGTCGAAATATATATGCCAATCAAAATTCATCATGAAATATGTATCATCCACAGATCCAAAAATATTTAATTTACTGAACATGGATTTATGTATCATGTTGTTCAAGTAGAAAGCTCACCCATAGGTTGAATTTTCAGTTCCAACAGCATTTACGAGGAGTGATCTCTTCTCACAATTTATATCTGCCATGTCAGCCTCCTCACAAGAATGTACGTGGGATACCAGGTAGGATTCTATATGTGCATGTAAAAATACATGTGCTGAATAGGCTACAGAGAAAGGGAGACAGGAATTCACATACTTGTTAACTTTACAAACACATGGAGAACTACTTCTCTTAAATTGGACTAGATTTATAACACCTAGCCTTTATAATGCCAAAGGAAAGTCCAATTATACACCATGCCTCCTCTGAACTGCATGTATTGCTATTCTGTTTGTGTTATTTTCCTCCATCATATCAGGATTGGTAATCAGAGTCTATGAGGGTATGGGTTAGTGTCAGGGATTCAGTATTTTGAATGGAAAATAGGAAAATGAATCCAATGTGTATGCAATTCTGTGCTACACAAAAATCTTCCCACTCTCATCAAGAACAATGCCTTGACATTACCTTTGCCCCAAGTAAGACACGATTCGAAGAGAAGAGTTAGAAAATCTGTGAATACATATATACAATGGAAAATGCTCAGGAGTTCACAACCTTGGAGGTGGTAGAGGAGTTTCCATAAGTAAGGGACAGGATTAACACTCCCCAAACATGGAGCTCTGCTGGCCTAAAGACTTCTTGGGAAACTGCCTCTGAGGTTGGACCCTTGAAATATATGTTGTTGTCAGGAGCTTTATCTTCCTTTGTAGTGAGGCCATCAAAGCTTGGTCTGCATCTATGTGGCCTGGAGGACATGGTTTCTGATTTTCCAATGAACATGAGGCAGCAGTGCTGAATTCTCTCTTTGTAGGTCAACTGTGGCCACTGTGGTCTAAGTGTTTCCCCGTGTGGACTGTGAGGCCATTTGGTCATCCTCCACTTTTCCTGGTGTTTCTTGCTGCTTCACTGGGAGTTTCCTATTTGCTTCATGAAATACAAGGAGTTCAACTGGGACACAGTGCTGGAAGGAGTTCTGTCACGTGTGCTGACTCAGGGTCCTAGGAGAATGCACCAACCAGGCTTCTATCCCACAGAGCTTGCCCCCTTGACCATAGCAACCTGATTCTGAACATTGCCCGGAAACCTCTCCATAGAACAAGATGCCTTTACATATAAGGGTCTGCTGGCTGCACCGTGTCAGTCACAAGCCATGTGGAAGCCAATGGCAGATCCACATGGCCCCACCACAGATGTTTTATCACACACCTGCACACCACTGCTCTAGGCCCACTAATCAGCAGGCTCCAACTTACTGGCATCTCTGTTCTACACCATTTTCATGAAACCCAGTCAATCAAGGCACTGTCTGGTACACTCATGATCAGCAACAGGACATCCAAAGGTTCTCCAGTGCCACGTGGTCATGGGAATTTCAAAAATTTCATGGTATTTATCAAGCCATTTCTCAAGGATGAACTTGGAGGCACTGTGGGTTTCTATTCATTCAGGAACCACTAAATGGTGAGGAAGCTCATTTCAATGAATGCTCTGGAGAAACACTCAGAGGCAAGGCTTCCCAAGAGTGGCCAAAAGGTCACATCAAGCCAGGCCCATTGAGGTCTACAATGTGAGGTCCCTATGTGTTTTGACTCTCAATTATGGCTGCCAGGTCTTTAAGAATAAAATCATGTGATATCCTGGCTGAGATTCCCAGTGCTCTGTGGAAAGCCACCCTGGGCCTAGATCTCAGTTTCCAAGGGCAACTCTCATGCGTGGCCTCCTAAAATCAGCAATACTTCTCTGAGTTCAGTACCAGAACTCAGTCTCTAAGGGGAATCACGCCAGAGTTCAAGCCCAGGTGGACAAAGTCATCCCTTCCAACCGCCACAGAAATGACCACAATTCCAACCAAAACACTGCCACATGGCCCTCATCTTCTTCCATATAGACACTCATCATAACCTCTGGCTGGAGGTTTCCATGAGGGGGCAGCCCAAGACAGTGTCTAGAATAAGCTCACTTGCCCCTCATTTGCCTAATGTCAGGGTGGCCTGTGAACCAGGAGTGATCAAATACGCCTGCCATTAATACTGCTCTGCTTCTCCAAATTGAGGACTACTGACTTTCGGGTATAGATTCTTTCTGTGAATTGGAGACATGAGAAAACCCAAGAACCTATGGGATAGCCTCTGCAGGGCTTTGAAGAACTCCTTTGACCCAAAGGATCCCTATTCTCACTTGATGGAGGTCAGGAACTTTCCAGAGGAAAGTGAGAGGCTTCATCCACAATGACTGCTCTTTTTGCCATTTTGGCTTTGGATGCACACATGGGATCTTTCTTTAATCCATCAGGTGCTGAGAATCTAAGCCACAGCCTCACACAGGGCCAAGAGGCTGATTCACACACATCCCTTTGCAAAGGAATTAAGCAAAAAGCCACAGGTGATGCCCCTTCATTTCCATTTGAAAACTGTTTACTTCAGGCTTCACAAAGTGGTAGCCTGAGGCAAAGACCTTCCTGACACTCAGGGCAACAGAACAATAGGTAAGCAAAAGGCCCAAAGCAGGGTTTCTCCACTGACACTTTACTGGTCACACTGATATCTGAGTTTTCTGAGATACTTGCCATTCCCTTCAGTTTTCCAGTACATGGCCATGTCACAGAGCTGGGAGGTGGTACATATCTTGGACACAAAACCATGAGCCAATTCTGGAGAGTGGCCAGAATTCAGGAAGAAAACAGGAACTTAGCAAGATAGTAGGTGTTGCCCATAGATAAGGCAAGCCCCAGTCCATTCATAAATTGGAAAGGATGAATGCTGGAAAGTTTTCTACTAGACAGGACACATCCATTGATTCATTCTCTTTTCCAATGTCTACAACCAGGGATACAGTGGGATACACAGACATAGAAACACTCGCCTTGTCAAATGACTTACTAGAAACAGTCCACTCCAAACCAAACAAACTGCCTTTCCTACCTATTCTCAGAACATGAGACAAAACCATAAACTCACACCCACACCCACTAAGGCACCTCCTTCCCCCAAGTAGGTCTGTGACTATCTGGAGTGTCTTCTGACTGGTGGGCCATACAATGTTCCCCCAAAATGGCCCGTCCTCTCTCAGATCTGGCCTCCTTGGCCTACTCAATGAAGTTGTCAGGAGCCACCAGTGAGCCACTCACTACCTGCTTTCTCAGAAAAGTCCCCTCTTCAGAGCTTTCCTGGCATTTGGTCATCCTCACATCAGTAGGTACCAAGAAAGACTGACTCTCTCCTTGGTAAATGCAAACAAGTCAGCCCACTGGGACTGGGACTGAAACTGGCTCTGGGTGCCTGGCTTCCTGGTTGTCAAGTTCAAAGAGTTCCATCACAAAAGAAGTGAGGTGAGGTCACTTCCTTCAGGAACTGAATGAGGTCACTGCCTTGGCAACCAAATTGTCCTAACAGTTGCTTCCAAGGGTCCTATGAGATGGAGGCTGCCCCTGCTTCCTGTGACACTTTCACAAGTTAGAATGGTATATCCTCCGTAGGCACCCAGGAACAGCTTTCCACACAGGCCTGGTTTGGTCCATCTTGTCTACATTAAGAAGAGAGAGGCTCATACAGACACAACCCTTCATCCTGACCAGGTTGTTTGCCATGGAAGATGACTTTTGCTCTCTCATGTCCTTCAGAGCTGCCTACTTCTTCTCCAGGGATCATTTCTGCATGGACCTTTGAGTTCTCAGCAGGTGGAAGATCCCCTACATTCCTCTATTGTAAGACCAACTCTGTCCCTGCTCTTCTGTAAAGTTGGATTGAGGGAACAGTGTATGGTTAGGGGTAAGAACATGTTTGATTTGGGTTAGGAATCATTCTACTGGATGAAGAATGGTATTGGGAACCTGCGATATATATAATAATGTATAGGTGAAGTATATGTATGACAACAGAAATCTAAGTAAGCTTTGAAGCCCAGAAGGGCATTGGGCCCTTGACTGGGATACTTAGCTTTGAATTACATTCTGCACAGATGTCTCAGATAAATTGATATACAATGGCATAAGACCTTGTACCTTGGATGATTGAATGTGGAAGAGAACATCCAGTCAAAAAGGGATAGTAGGTAGGATTAGGAAGATAGTCAGTAGGTTTAGGAAGAAGAGTGAGTATACCATTTGGACCAAAAGTTCTTTAGCAGTAGGGTGTCAGTTAGAGAGTAGATGTAAATGTCAGCACATGTGAAGAGTCAGTCACAATAATGAATATGGGAAATTAGGTAGGAGAGCAGATATCAATAGAGACATTGGGAAATCAGTCAAAGTATAAAGTGAGTGATAGGATTAGATATTTTCAACAGGGTTGAGGTTGAATATGTACTCTTAGGACGAAGCAACTGTGTAGTCACCAATAGGATTGACATTTGAGAGCATTAGGCCCCTGGACAAGGATGTGTTTAGTAATCCATGCTCACTTTCCATTTAGACTTTGGTACAATCATAAGTGTGAACTTTGCATTATGTGTCCAGAATATCACTGTGATCAAATGTATATGTAGATCAGGTGACATGAGTATTTCTTCCACCATTTCTGGGAGCAATATCGTGAAGACGTGTTGATTAGTATTTGGGGGCACCAATAGGTGTACCTTGTGTCTATGAATATAGACATAATGCATGAATAGACCATACTGTGAATAAATAGTATAACTGGTTCCAATTTACATAATGGATTGAACTGATACCTGAAAATATATAGGAAATCTAATATTGATACACAATCATTCATTCCAACCAGTTATATATCTAATGGTAATATTAGGGTTCTGGTTTACCATGAAGGCTGTGTGAGATTTGCTTGAAAAGTGATTATGGAAATCGAAAATAATGTGTTTGGAAAGAAGTCTCATGAAAAGGCCAGTCCAGAAATATACAGGAGTATATGTGTTCTGAAGCAGGAAGTGATTGAAAGTGAACCAAATGCCTGTAAATTTGTGAACTTGTGGATGAAATATATATCCTATGATGTGCATCAACTGAAGAAATAGTGATGTACCAGTGTCGAAAAAAAAGAAACGTCAAAATACACATCATGTATCATAGGAATCTACTTGCATTGATGCTAAACTCGGTCAGTTACTGTAGAAATATTAGGATTTCTAAGGACCATTCACTAGGAAACAAATGTGTATTTCAGGTGGATGAATATTTCTGAGAATAATCTTTGGAAAAGATGATTATAAATCCACATACATGAACGTGAATGAATTTAGGGAGTGTATAATAAGACACATATATTTCATACTTTGAAAAATCTGGAGAGAGAGACTGTGTGTGTGTGTGTGTGTGTGTGTTTGTGTATATATATATATATATATATATATATATATATATATATATATACATTCAAACAATACAAACACACAGAGACTTTAAAAAGTCGAAATATATATGCCAATCAAAATTCATCATGAAATATGAATCATCCACAGATCCAAAAATATTTAATTTACTGAACATGGATTTATGTATCAAGTTGTTCAAGTAGAAAGCTCACCCATAGGTTGAATTTTCAGTTCAAACAGCATTTACGAGGAGTGATCTCTTGTCACAATTTGTATCTGCCATGTCAGCCTCCTCACAAGAATGTACGTGGGATACCAGGTAGGATTCTATATGTGCATGTAAAAATACATGTGCTGAATAGGCTACAGAGAAAGGGAGACAGGAATTCACATACTTGTTAACTTTACAAACACATGGAGAACTACTTCTCTTAAATTGGACTAGATTTATAACACCTAGCCTTTATAATGCCAAAGGAAAGTCCAATTATACACCATGCCTCCTCTGAACTGCATGTATTGCTATTCTGTTTGTGTTATTTTCCTCCATCATATCAGGATTGGTAATCAGAGTCTAGGAGGGTATGGGTTAGTGTCAGGGATTCAGTATTTTGAATGGAAAATAGGAAAATGAATCCAATGTGTATGCAATTCTGTGCTACACAAAAATCTTCCCACTCTCATCAAGAACAATGCCTTGACATTACCTTTGCCCCAAGTAAGACACGATTCGAAGAGAAGAGTTAGAAAATCTGTGAATACATATATACAATGGAAAATGCTCAGGAGTTCACAACCTTGGAGGTGGTAGAGGAGTTTCCATAAGTAAGGGACAGGATAAACACTCCCCAAACATGGAGCTCTGCTGGCCTAAAGACTTCTTGGGAAACTGCCTCTGAGGTTGGACCCTTGAAATATATGTTGTTGTCAGGAGCTTTATCTTCCTTTGTAGTGAGACCATCAAAGCTTGGTCTGCATCTATGTGGCCTGGAGGACATGGTTTCTGATTTTCCAATGAACATGAGGCAGCAGTGCTGAATTCTCTCTTTGTAGGTCAACTGTGGCCACTGGGGTCTAAGTGTTTCCCCGTGTGGACTGTGAGGCCATTTGGTCATCCTCCACTTTTCCTGGTGTTTCTTGCTGCTTCACTGGGAGTTTCCTATTTGCTTCATGAAATACAAGGAGTTCAACTGGGACACAGTGCTGGAGGGAGTTCTGTCACGTGTGCTGACTCAGGGTCCTAGGAGAATGCACCAACCAGGCTTCTATCCCACAGAGCTTGCCCCCTTGACCATAGCAACCTGATTCTGAACATTGCCCGGAAACCTCTCCACAGAACAAGATGCCTTTACATATAAGGGTCTGCTGGCTGCACCGTGTCAGTCACAAGCCATGTGGAAGCCAATGGCAGATCCACATGGCCCCACCACAGATGTTTTATCACACACCTGCACACCACTGCTCTAGGCCCACTAATCAGCAGGCTCCAACTTACTGGCATCTCTGTTCTACACCATTTTCATGAAACCCAGTCAATCAAGGCACTGTCTGGTACACTCATGATCAGCAACAGGACATCCAAAGGTCCTCCAGTGCCACGTGGTCATGGGAATTTCAAAAATTTCATGGTATTTATCAAGCCATTTCTCAAGGATGAACTTGGAGGCACTGTGGGTTTCTATTCATTCAGGAACCACTAAATGGTGAGGAAGCTCATTTCAATGAAAGCTCTGGAGAAACACTCAGAGGCAAGGCTTCCCAAGAGTGGCCAAAAGGTCACATCAAGCCAGGCCCATTGAGGTCTACAATGTGAGGTCCCTGTGTGTTTTGACTCTCAATTATGGCTGCCAGGTCTTTAAGAATAAAATCATGTGATATCCTGGCTGAGATTCCCAGTGCTCTGTGGAAAGCCACCCTGGGCCTAGATCTCAGTTTCCAAGGGCAACTCTCATGCGTGGCCTCCTAAAATCCCAACACAATTCATGGCAATACTTCTCTGAGTTCAGTACCAGAACTCAGTCTCTAAGGGGAATCACGCCAGAGTTCAAGCCCAGGTGGACAAAGTCATCCCTTCCAACCGCCACAGAAATGACCACAATTCCAACCAAAACACTGCCACATGGCCCTCATCTTCTTCCATATAGACACTCATCATAACCTCTGGCTGGAGGTTTCCATGAGGGGGCAGCCCAAGACAGTGTCTAGAATAAGCTCCCTTGCCCCTCATTTGCCTAATGTCAGGGTGGCCTGTGAACCAGGAGTGATCAAATACGCCTGCCATTAATACTGCTCTGCTTCTCCAAATTGAGGACTACTGACTTTCGGGTATAGATTCTTTCTGTGAATTGGAGACATGAGAAAACCCAAGAACCTATGGGATAGCCTCTGCAGGGCTTTGAAGAACTCATTTGACCCAAAGGATCCCTATTCTCACTTGATGGAGGTCAGGAACTTTCCAGAGGAAAGTGAGAGGCTTCATCCACAATGACTGCTCTTTTTGCCATTTTGGCTTTGGATGCACACATGGGATCTTTCTTTAATCCATCAGGTGCTGAGAATCTAAGCCACAGCCTCACACAGGGCCAAGAGGCTGATTCACACACATCCCTTTGCAAAGGAATTAAGCAAAAAGGCACAGGTGATGCCCCTTCATTTCCATTTGAAAACTGTTGACTTCAGGCTTCACAAAGGGGTAGCCTGAGGCAAAGACCTTCCTGACATTCAGGGCAACAGAACAATAGGTAAGCAAAAGGCCCAAAGCAGGGTTTCTCCACTGACACTTTACTGGTCACACTGATATCTGAGTTTTCTGAGATGCTTGCCATTCCCTTCAGTTATCCAGTACACGGCCATGTCACAGAGCTGGGAGGTGGTACATATCTTGGACACAAAACCATGAGCCAATTCTGGAGAGTGGCCAGAATTCAGGAAGAAAACAGGAACTTAGCAAGATAGTAGGTGTTGCCCATAGATAAGGCAAGCCCCAGTCCATTCATAAATTGGAAAGGATGAATGCTGGAAAGTTTTCTACTAGACAGGACGCATCCATTGATTCATTCTCTTTTCCAATGTCTACAACCAGGGATACAGTGGGATACACAGACATAGAAACACTCGCCTTGTCAAATGACTTACTAGAAACAGTCCACTCCAAACCAAACAAACTGCCTTTCCTACCTATTCTCAGAACATGAGACAAAACCATAAACTCACACCCACACCCACTAAGGCACCTCCTTCCCCCAAGTAGGTCTGTGACTATCTGGAGTGTCTTCTGACTGGTGGGCCATACAATGTTCCCCCAAAATGGCCCGTCCTCTCTCAGATCTGGCCTCCTTGGCCTACTCAATGAACTTGTCAGGAGCCACCAGTGAGCCACTCACTACCTGCTTTCTCAGAAAAGTCCCCTCTTCAGAGCTTTCCTGGCATTTGGTCATCCTCACATCAGTAGGTACCAAGAAAGACTGACTCTCTCCTTGGTAAATGCAAACAAGTCAGCCCACTGGGACTGGGACTGAAACTGGCTCTGGGTGCCTGGCTTCCTGGTTGCCAAGTTCAAAGAGTTCCATCACAAAAGAAGTGAGGTGAGGTCACTTCCTTCAGGAACTGAATGAGGTCACTGCCTTGGCAACCAAATTGTCCTAACAGTTGCTTCCAAGGGTCCTATGAGATGGAGGCTGCCCCTGCTACCTGTGACACTTTCACAAGTTAGAATGGTATATCCTCCATAGGCACCCAGGAACAGCTTTCCACACAGGCCTGGTTTGGTCCATCTTGTCTACATTAAGAAGAGAGAGGCTCATACAGACACAACCCTTCATCCTGACCAGGTTGTTTGCCATGGAAGATGACTTTTGCTCTCTCATGTCCTTCAGAGCTGCCTACTTCTTCTCCAGGGATCATTTCTGCATGGACCTTTGAGTTCTCAGCAGGTGGAAGATCCCCTACATTCCTCTATTGTAAGACCAACTCTGTCCCTGCTCTTCTGTAAAGTTGGATTGAGGGAACAGTGTATGGTTAGGGGTAAGAACATGTTTGATTTGGGTTAGGAATCATTCTACTGGATGAAGAATGGTATTGGGAACCTGCAATATATATAATAATGTATAGGTGAAGTATATGTATGACAACAGAAATCTAAGTAAGCTTTGAAGCCCAGAAGGGCATTGGGCCCTTGACTGGGATACTTAGCTTTGAATTACATTCTGCACAGATGTCTCAGATAAATTGATATACAATGGCATAAGACCTTGTACCTTGGATGATTGAATGTGGAAGAGAACATCCAGTTAAAAAGGGATAGTAGGTAGGATTAGGAAGATAGTCAGTAGGTTTAGGAAGAAGAGTGAGTATAACATTTGGACCAAAAGTTCTTTAGCAGTAGGGTGTCTGTTAGAGAGTAGATGTACATGTCAGCACATGTGAAGAGTCAGTCACAATAATGAATATGGGAAATTAGGTAGGAGAGCAGATATCAATAGATACATTGGGAAATCAGTCAAAGTATAAAGTGAGTGATAGGATTAGATATTTTCAACAGGGTTGAGGTTGAATATGTACTCTTAGGACGAAGCAACTGTGTAGTCACCAATAGGATTGACATTTGAGAGCATTAGGCCCCTGGACAAGGATGTGTTTAGTAATCCATGCTCACTTTCCATTTAGACTTTGGTACAATCATAAGTGTGAACTTTGCATTATGTGTCCAGAATATCACTGTGATCAAATGTATATGTAGATCAGGTGACATGAGTATTTCTTCCACCATTTCTGGGAGCAATATCTTGAAGACGTGTTGATTAGTATTTGGGGGCACCAATAGGTGTACCTTGTGTCTATGAATATAGAGATAATGCATGAATAGACCATACTGTGAATAAATAGTATAACTGGTTCCAATTTACATAATGGATTGAACTGATACCTGAAAATATATAGGAAATCTAATATTGATACACAATCATTCATTCCAACCAGTTATATATCTAATGGTAATATTAGGGTTCTGGTTTACCATGAAGGCTGTGTGAGATTTGCTTGAAAAGTGATTATGGAAATCGAAAATAATGTGTTTGGAAAGAAGTCTCATGAAAAGGCCAGTCCAGAAATATACAGGAGTACATGTGTTCTGAAGCAGGAAGTGATTGAAAGTGAACCAAATGCCTGTAAATTTGTGAACTTGTGGATGAAATATATATCCTATGATGTGCATCAACTGAAGAAATAGTGATGTACCAGTGTCGAAAAAAAAGAAACGTCAAAATACACATCATGTATCATAGGAATCTACTTGCATTGATGCTAAACTCGGTCAGTTACTGTAGAAATATTAGGATTTCTAAGGACCATTCACTAGGAAACAAATGTGTATTTCAGGTGGATGAATATTTCTGAGAATAATCTTTGGAAAAGATGATTATAAATCCACATACATGAACATGAATGAATTTAGGGAGTGTATAATAAGACACATATATTTCATACTTTGAAAAATCTGGAGAGAGAGACTGTGTGTGTGTGTGTGTGTGTGTGTTTGTGTATATATATATATATATATATATATATATATATATATATATATATATACATTCAAACAATACAAACACACAGAGACTTTAAAAAGTCGAAATATATATGCCAATCAAAATTCATCATGAAATATGTATCATCCACAGATCCAAAAATATTTAATTTACTGAACATGGATTTATGTATCAAGTTGTTTAAGTAGAAAGCTCACCCATAGGTTGAATTTTCAGTTCAAACAGCATTTACGAGGAGTGATCTCTTGTCACAATTTGTATCTGCCATGTCAGCCTCCTCACAAGAATGTACGTGGGATACCAGGTAGGATTCTATATGTGCATGTAAAAATACATGTGCTGAATAGGCTACAGAGAAAGGGAGACAGGAATTCACATACTTGTTAACTTTACAAACACATGGAGAACTACTTCTCTTAAATTGGACTAGATTTATAACACCTAGCCTTTATAATGCCAAAGGAAAGTCCAATTATACACCATGCCTCCTCTGAACTGCATGTATTGCTATTCTGTTTGTGTTATTTTCCTCCATCATATCAGGATTGGTAATCAGAGTCTAGGAGGGTATGGGTTAGTGTCAGGGATTCAGTATTTTGAATGGAAAATAGGAAAATGAATCCAATGTGTATGCAATTCTGTGCTACACAAAAATCTTCCCACTCTCATCAAGAACAATGCCTTGACATTACCTTTGCCCCAAGTAAGACACGATTCGAAGAGAAGAGTTAGAAAATCTGTGAATACATATATACAATGGAAAATGCTCAGGAGTTCACAACCTTGGAGGTGGTAGAGGAGTTTCCATAAGTAAGGGACAGGATAAACACTCCCCAAACATGGAGCTCTGCTGGCCTAAAGACTTCTTGGGAAACTGCCTCTGAGGTTGGACCCTTGAAATATATGTTGTTGTCAGGAGCTTTATCTTCCTTTGTAGTGACACCATCAAAGCTTGGTCTGCGTCTATGTGGCCTGGAGGACATGGTTTCTGATTTTCCAATGAACATGAGGCAGCAGTGCTGAATTCTCTCTTTGTAGGTCAACTGTGGCCACTGGGGTCTAAGTGTTTCCCCGTGTGGACTGTGAGGCCATTTGGTCATCCTCCACTTTTCCTGGTGTTTCTTGCTGCTTCACTGGGAGTTTCCTATTTGCTTCATGAAATACAAGGAGTTCAACTGGGACACAGTGCTGGAGGGAGTTCTGTCACGTGTGCTGACTCAGGGTCCTAGGAGAATGCACCAACCAGGCTTCTATCCCACAGAGCTTGCCCCCTTGACCATAGCAACCTGATTCTGAACATTGCCCGGAAACCTCTCCACAGAACAAGATGCCTTTACATATAAGGGTCTGCTGGCTGCACCGTGTCAGTCACAAGCCATGTGGAAGCCAATGGCAGATCCACATGGCCCCACCACAGATGTTTTATCACACACCTGCACACCACTGCTCTAGGCCCACTAATCAGCAGGCTCCAACTTACTGGCATCTCTGTTCTACACCATTTTCATGAAACCCAGTCAATCAAGGCACTGTCTGGTACACTCATGATCAGCAACAGGACATCCAAAGGTCCTCCAGTGCCACGTGGTCATGGGAATTTCAAAAATTTCATGGTATTTATCAAGCCATTTCTCAAGGATGAACTTGGAGGCACTGTGGGTTTCTATTCATTCAGGAACCACTAAATGGTGAGGAAGCTCATTTCAATGAAAGCTCTGGAGAAACACTCAGAGGCAAGGCTTCCCAAGAGTGGCCAAAAGGTCACATCAAGCCAGGCCCATTGAGGTCTACAATGTGAGGTCCCTGTGTGTTTTGACTCTCAATTATGGCTGCCAGGTCTTTAAGAATAAAATCATGTGATATCCTGGCTGAGATTCCCAGTGCTCTGTGGAAAGCCACCCTGGGCCTAGATCTCAGTTTCCAAGGGCAACTCTCATGCGTGGCCTCCTAAAATCCCAACACAATTCATGGCAATACTTCTCTGAGTTCAGTACCAGAACTCAGTCTCTAAGGGGAATCACGCCAGAGTTCAAGCCCAGGTGGACAAAGTCATCCCTTCCAACCGCCACAGAAATGACCACAATTCCAACCAAAACACTGCCACATGGCCCTCATCTTCTTCCATATAGACACTCATCATAACCTCTGGCTGGAGGTTTCCATGAGGGGGCAGCCCAAGACAGTGTCTAGAATAAGCTCCCTTGCCCCTCATTTGCCTAATGTCAGGGTGGCCTGTGAACCAGGAGTGATCAAATACGCCTGCCATTAATACTGCTCTGCTTCTCCAAATTGAGGACTACTGACTTTCAGGTATAGATTCTTTCTGTGAATTGGAGACATGAGAAAACCCAAGAACCTATGGGATAGCCTCTGCAGGGCTTTGAAGAACTCATTTGACCCAAAGGATCCCTATTCTCACTTGATGGAGGTCAGGAACTTTCCAGAGGAAAGTGAGAGGCTTCATCCACAATGACTGCTCTTTTTGCCATTTTGGCTTTGGATGCACACATGGGATCTTTCTTTAATCCATCAGGTGCTGAGAATCTAAGCCACAGCCTCACACAGGGCCAAGAGGCTGATTCACACACATCCCTTTGCAAAGGAATTAAGCAAAAAGGCACAGGTGATGCCCCTTCATTTCCATTTGAAAACTGTTGACTTCAGGCTTCACAAAGGGGTAGCCTGAGGCAAAGACCTTCCTGACATTCAGGGCAACAGAACAATAGGTAAGCAAAAGGCCCAAAGCAGGGTTTCTCCACTGACACTTTACTGGTCACACTGATATCTGAGTTTTCTGAGATGCTTGCCATTCCCTTCAGTTATCCAGTACACGGCCATGTCACAGAGCTGGGAGGTGGTACATATCTTGGACACAAAACCATGAGCCAATTCTGGAGAGTGGCCAGAATTCAGGAAGAAAACAGGAACTTAGCAAGATAGTAGGTGTTGCCCATAGATAAGGCAAGCCCCAGTCCATTCATAAATTGGAAAGGATGAATGCTGGAAAGTTTTCTACTAGACAGGACGCATCCATTGATTCATTCTCTTTTCCAATGTCTACAACCAGGGATACAGTGGGATACACAGACATAGAAACACTCGCCTTGTCAAATGACTTACTAGAAACAGTCCACTCCAAACCAAACAAACTGCCTTTCCTACCTATTCTCAGAACATGAGACAAAACCATAAACTCACACCCACACCCACTAAGGCACCTCCTTCCCCCAAGTAGGTCTGTGACTATCTGGAGTGTCTTCTGACTGGTGGGCCATACAATGTTCCCCCAAAATGGCCCGTCCTCTCTCAGATCTGGCCTCCTTGGCCTACTCAATGAACTTGTCAGGAGCCACCAGTGAGCCACTCACTACCTGCTTTCTCAGAAAAGTCCCCTCTTCAGAGCTTTCCTGGCATTTGGTCATCCTCACATCAGTAGGTACCAAGAAAGACTGACTCTCTCCTTGGTAAATGCAAACAAGTCAGCCCACTGGGACTGGGACTGAAACTGGCTCTGGGTGCCTGGCTTCCTGGTTGCCAAGTTCAAAGAGTTCCATCACAAAAGAAGTGAGGTGAGGTCACTTCCTTCAGGAACTGAATGAGGTCACTGCCTTGGCAACCAAATTGTCCTAACAGTTGCTTCCAAGGGTCCTATGAGATGGAGGCTGCCCCTGCTACCTGTGACACTTTCACAAGTTAGAATGGTATATCCTCCATAGGCACCCAGGAACAGCTTTCCACACAGGCCTGGTTTGGTCCATCTTGTCTACATTAAGAAGAGAGAGGCTCATACAGACACAACCCTTCATCCTGACCAGGTTGTTTGCCATGGAAGATGACTTTTGCTCTCTCATGTCCTTCAGAGCTGCCTACTTCTTCTCCAGGGATCATTTCTGCATGGACCTTTGAGTTCTCAGCAGGTGGAAGATCCCCTACATTCCTCTATTGTAAGACCAACTCTGTCCCTGCTCTTCTGTAAAGTTGGATTGAGGGAACAGTGTATGGTTAGGGGTAAGAACATGTTTGATTTGGGTTAGGAATCATTCTACTGGATGAAGAATGGTATTGGGAACCTGCAATATATATAATAATGTATAGGTGAAGTATATGTATGACAACAGAAATCTAAGTAAGCTTTGAAGCCCAGAAGGGCATTGGGCCCTTGACTGGGATACTTAGCTTTGAATTACATTCTGCACAGATGTCTCAGATCAATTGATATACAATGGCATAAGACCTTGTACCTTGGATGATTGAATGTGGAAGAGAACATCCAGTTAAAAAGGGATAGTAGGTAGGATTAGGAAGATAGTCAGTAGGTTTAGGAAGAAGAGTGAGTATAACATTTGGACCAAAAGTTCTTTAGCAGTAGGGTGTCTGTTAGAGAGTAGATGTACATGTCAGCACATGTGAAGAGTCAGTCACAATAATGAATATGGGAAATTAGGTAGGAGAGCAGATATCAATAGATACATTGGGAAATCAGTCAAAGTATAAAGTGAGTGATAGGATTAGATATTTTCAACAGGGTTGAGGTTGAATATGTACTCTTAGGACGAAGCAACTGTGTAGTCACCAATAGGATTGACATTTGAGAGCATTAGGCCCCTGGACAAGGATGTGTTTAGTAATCCATGCTCACTTTCCATTTAGACTTTGGTACAATCATAAGTGTGAACTTTGCATTATGTGTCCAGAATATCACTGTGATCAAATGTATATGTAGATCAGGTGACATGAGTATTTCTTCCACCATTTCTGGGAGCAATATCTTGAAGACGTGTTGATTAGTATTTGGGGGCACCAATAGGTGTACCTTGTGTCTATGAATATAGAGATAATGCATGAATAGACCATACTGTGAATAAATAGTATAACTGGTTCCAATTTACATAATGGATTGAACTGATACCTGAAAATATATAGGAAATCTAATATTGATACACAATCATTCATTCCAACCAGTTATATATCTAATGGTAATATTAGGGTTCTGGTTTACCATGAAGGCTGTGTGAGATTTGCTTGAAAAGTGATTATGGAAATCGAAAATAATGTGTTTGGAAAGAAGTCTCATGAAAAGGCCAGTCCAGAAATATACAGGAGTACATGTGTTCTGAAGCAGGAAGTGATTGAAAGTGAACCAAATGCCTGTAAATTTGTGAACTTGTGGATGAAATATATATCCTATGATGTGCATCAACTGAAGAAATAGTGATGTACCAGTGTCGAAAAAAAAGAAACGTCAAAATACACATCATGTATCATAGGAATCTACTTGCATTGATGCTAAACTCGGTCAGTTACTGTAGAAATATTAGGATTTCTAAGGACCATTCACTAGGAAACAAATGTGTATTTCAGGTGGATGAATATTTCTGAGAATAATCTTTGGAAAAGATGATTATAAATCCACATACATGAACATGAATGAATTTAGGGAGTGTATAATAAGACACATATATTTCATACTTTGAAAAATCTGGAGAGAGAGACTGTGTGTGTGTGTGTGTGTGTGTGTGTTTGTGTATATATATATATATATATATATATATATATATATATATATATACATTCAAACAATACAAACACACAGAGACTTTAAAAAGTCGAAATATATATGCCAATCAAAATTCATCATGAAATATGTATCATCCACAGATCCAAAAATATTTAATTTACTGAACATGGATTTATGTATCAAGTTGTTTAAGTAGAAAGCTCACCCATAGGTTGAATTTTCAGTTCAAACAGCATTTACGAGGAGTGATCTCTTGTCACAATTTGTATCTGCCATGTCAGCCTCCTCACAAGAATGTACGTGGGATACCAGGTAGGATTCTATATGTGCATGTAAAAATACATGTGCTGAATAGGCTACAGAGAAAGGGAGACAGGAATTCACATACTTGTTAACTTTACAAACACATGGAGAACTACTTCTCTTAAATTGGACTAGATTTATAACACCTAGCCTTTATAATGCCAAAGGAAAGTCCAATTATACACCATGCCTCCTCTGAACTGCATGTATTGCTATTCTGTTTGTGTTATTTTCCTCCATCATATCAGGATTGGTAATCAGAGTCTAGGAGGGTATGGGTTAGTGTCAGGGATTCAGTATTTTGAATGGAAAATAGGAAAATGAATCCAATGTGTATGCAATTCTGTGCTACACAAAAATCTTCCCACTCTCATCAAGAACAATGCCTTGACATTACCTTTGCCCCAAGTAAGACACGATTCGAAGAGAAGAGTTAGAAAATCTGTGAATACATATATACAATGGAAAATGCTCAGGAGTTCACAACCTTGGAGGTGGTAGAGGAGTTTCCATAAGTAAGGGACAGGATAAACACTCCCCAAACATGGAGCTCTGCTGGCCTAAAGACTTCTTGGGAAACTGCCTCTGAGGTTGGACCCTTGAAATATATGTTGTTGTCAGGAGCTTTATCTTCCTTTGTAGTGACACCATCAAAGCTTGGTCTGCGTCTATGTGGCCTGGAGGACATGGTTTCTGATTTTCCAATGAACATGAGGCAGCAGTGCTGAATTCTCTCTTTGTAGGTCAACTGTGGCCACTGGGGTCTAAGTGTTTCCCCGTGTGGACTGTGAGGCCATTTGGTCATCCTCCACTTTTCCTGGTGTTTCTTGCTGCTTCACTGGGAGTTTCCTATTTGCTTCATGAAATACAAGGAGTTCAACTGGGACACAGTGCTGGAGGGAGTTCTGTCACGTGTGCTGACTCAGGGTCCTAGGAGAATGCACCAACCAGGCTTCTATCCCACAGAGCTTGCCCCCTTGACCATAGCAACCTGATTCTGAACATTGCCCGGAAACCTCTCCACAGAACAAGATGCCTTTACATATAAGGGTCTGCTGGCTGCACCGTGTCAGTCACAAGCCATGTGGAAGCCAATGGCAGATCCACATGGCCCCACCACAGATGTTTTATCACACACCTGCACACCACTGCTCTAGGCCCACTAATCAGCAGGCTCCAACTTACTGGCATCTCTGTTCTACACCATTTTCATGAAACCCAGTCAATCAAGGCACTGTCTGGTACACTCATGATCAGCAACAGGACATCCAAAGGTCCTCCAGTGCCACGTGGTCATGGGAATTTCAAAAATTTCATGGTATTTATCAAGCCATTTCTCAAGGATGAACTTGGAGGCACTGTGGGTTTCTATTCATTCAGGAACCACTAAATGGTGAGGAAGCTCATTTCAATGAAAGCTCTGGAGAAACACTCAGAGGCAAGGCTTCCCAAGAGTGGCCAAAAGGTCACATCAAGCCAGGCCCATTGAGGTCTACAATGTGAGGTCCCTGTGTGTTTTGACTCTCAATTATGGCTGCCAGGTCTTTAAGAATAAAATCATGTGATATCCTGGCTGAGATTCCCAGTGCTCTGTGGAAAGCCACCCTGGGCCTAGATCTCAGTTTCCAAGGGCAACTCTCATGCGTGGCCTCCTAAAATCCCAACACAATTCATGGCAATACTTCTCTGAGTTCAGTACCAGAACTCAGTCTCTAAGGGGAATCACGCCAGAGTTCAAGCCCAGGTGGACAAAGTCATCCCTTCCAACCGCCACAGAAATGACCACAATTCCAACCAAAACACTGCCACATGGCCCTCATCTTCTTCCATATAGACACTCATCATAACCTCTGGCTGGAGGTTTCCATGAGGGGGCAGCCCAAGACAGTGTCTAGAATAAGCTCCCTTGCCCCTCATTTGCCTAATGTCAGGGTGGCCTGTGAACCAGGAGTGATCAAATACGCCTGCCATTAATACTGCTCTGCTTCTCCAAATTGAGGATACTGACTTTCGGGTATAGATTCTTTCTGTGAATTGGAGACATGAGAAAACCCAAGAACCTATGGGATAGCCTCTGCAGGGCTTTGAAGAACTCATTTGACCCAAAGGATCCCTATTCTCACTTGATGGAGGTCAGGAACTTTCCAGAGGAAAGTGAGAGGCTTCATCCACAATGACTGCTCTTTTTGCCATTGTGGCTTTGGATGCACACATGGGATCTTTCTTTAATCCATCAGGTGCTGAGAATCTAAGCCATAGCCTCACACAGGGCCAAGAGGCTGATTCACACACATCCCTTTGCAAAGGAATTAAGCAAAAAGGCACAGGTGATGCCCCTTCATTTCCATTTGAAAACTGTTGACTTCAGGCTTCACAAAGGGGTAGCCTGAGGCAAAGACCTTCCTGACATTCAGGGCAACAGAACAATAGGTAAGCAAAAGGCCCAAAGCAGGGTTTCTCCACTGACACTTTACTGGTCACACTGATATCTGAGTTTTCTGAGATGCTTGCCATTCCCTTCAGTTATCCAGTACACGGCCATGTCACAGAGCTGGGAGGTGGTACATATCTTGGACACAAAACCATGAGCCAATTCTGGAGAGTGGAGAGAATTCAGGAAGAAAACAGGAACTTAGCAAGATAGTAGGTGTTGCCCATAGATAAGGCAAGCCCCAGTCCATTCATAAATTGGAAAGGATGAATGCTGGAAAGTTTTCTACTAGACAGGAAGCATCCATTGATTCATTCTCTTTTCCAATGTCTACAACCAGGGATACAGTGGGATACACAGACATAGAAACACTCGCCTTGTCAAATGACTTACTAGAAACAGTCCACTCCAAACCAAACAAACTGCCTTTCCTACCTATTCTCAGAACATGAGACAAAACCATAAACTCACACCCACACCCACTAAGGCACCTCCTTCCCCCAAGTAGGTCTGTGACTATCTGGAGTGTCTTCTGACTGGTGGGCCATACAATGTTCCCCCAAAATGGCCCGTCCTCTCTCAGATCTGGCCTCCTTGGCCTACTCAATGAACTTGTCAGGAGCCACCAGTGAGCCACTCACTACCTGCTTTCTCAGAAAAGTCCCCTCTTCAGAGCTTTCCTGGCATTTGGTCATCCTCACATCAGTAGGTACCAAGAAAGACTGACTCTCTCCTTGGTAAATGCAAACAAGTCAGCCCACTGGGACTGGGACTGAAACTGGCTCTGGGTGCCTGGCTTCCTGGTTGCCAAGTTCAAAGAGTTCCATCACAAAAGAAGTGAGGTGAGGTCACTTCCTTCAGGAACTGAATGAGGTCACTGCCTTGGCAACCAAATTGTCCTAACAGTTGCTTCCAAGGGTCCTATGAGATGGAGGCTGACCCTGCTTCCTGTGACACTTTCAGAAGTTAGAATGGTATATCCTCCATAGGCACCCAGGAACAGCTTTCCACACAGGCCTGGTTTGGTCCATCTTGTCTACATTAAGAAGAGAGAGGCTCATACAGACACAACCCTTCATCCTGACCAGGTTGTTTGCCATGGAAGATGACTTTTGCTCTCTCATGTCCTTCAGAGCTGCCTACTTCTTCTCCAGGGATCATTTCTGCATGGACCTTTGAGTTCTCAGCAGGTGGAAGATCCCCTACATTCCTCTATTGTAAGACCAACTCTGTCCCTGCTCTTCTGTAAAGTGGGATTGAGGGAACAGTGTATGGTTAGGGGTAAGAACATGTTTGATTTGGGTTAGGAATCATTCTACTGGATGAAGAATGGTATTGGGAACCTGCGATATATATAATAATGTATAGGTGAAGTATATGTATGACAACAGAAATCTAAGTAAGCTTTGAAGCCCAGAAGGGCATTGGGCCCTTGACTGGGATACTTAGCTTTGAATTACATTCTGCACAGATGTCTCAGATAAATTGATATACAATGGCATAAGACCTTGTACCTTGGATGATTGAATGTGGAAGAGAACATCCAGTCAAAAAGGGATAGTAGGTAGGATTAGGAAGATAGTCAGTAGGTTTAGGAAGAAGAGTGAGTATACCATTTGGACCAAAAGTTCTTTAGCAGTAGGGTGTCAGTTAGAGAGTAGATGTAAATGTCAGCACATGTGAAGAGTCAGTCACAATAATGAATATGGGAAATTAGGTAGGAGAGCAGATATCAATAGAGACATTGGGAAATCAGTCAAAGTATAAAGTGAGTGATAGGATTAGATATTTTCAACAGGGTTGAGGTTGAATATGTACTCTTAGGACGAAGCAACTGTGTAGTCACCAATAGGATTGACATTTGAGAGCATTAGGCCCCTGGACAAGGATGTGTTTAGTAATCCATGCTCACTTTCCATTTAGACTTTGGTACAATCATAAGTGTGAACTTTGCATTATGTGTCCAGAATATCACTGTGATCAAATGTATATGTAGATCAGGTGACATGAGTATTTCTTCCACCATTTCTGGGAGCAATATCTTGAAGACGTGTTGATTAGTATTTGGGGGCACCAATAGGTGTACCTTGTGTCTATGAATATAGAGATAATGCATGAATAGACCATACTGTGAATAAATAGTATAACTGGTTCCAATTTACATAATGGATTGAACTGATACCTGAAAATATATAGGAAATCTAATATTGATACACAATCATTCATTCCAACCAGTTATATATCTAATGGTAATATTAGGGTTCTGGTTTACCATGAAGGCTGTGTGAGATTTGCTTGAAAAGTGATTATGGAAATCGAAAATAATGTGTTTGGAAAGAAGTCTCATGAAAAGGCCAGTCCAGAAATATACAGGAGTACATGTGTTCTGAAGAAGGAAGTGATTGAAAGTGAACCAAATGCCTGTAAATTTGTGAACTTGTGGATGAAATATATATCCTATGATGTGCATCAACTGAAGAAATAGTGATGTACCAGTGTCGAAAAAAAAGAAACGTCAAAATACACATCATGTATCATAGGAATCTACTTGCATTGATGCTAAACTCGGTCAGTTACTGTAGAATTATTAGGATTTCTAAGGACCATTCACTAGGAAACAAATGTGTATTTCAGGTGGATGAATATTTCTGAGAATAATCTTTGGAAAAGATGATTATAAATCCACATACATGAACATGAATGAATTTAGGGAGTGTATAATAAGACACATATACTTCATACTTTGAAAAATCTGGAGAGAGAGACTCTGTGTGTGTGTGTGTTTGTATATATATATATATATATATATATATATATATATATATATATATACATACATACATACATTCAAACCATACAAACACACAGAGACTTTAAAAAGTCGAAATATATATGCCAATCAAAATTCATCATGAAATATGTATCATCCACAGATCCAAAAATATTTAATTTACTGAACATGGATTTATGTATCATGTTGTTCAAGTAGAAAGCTCACCCATAGTTTGAATTTTCAGTTCCAACAGCATTTACGAGGAGTGATCTCTTCTCACAATTTGTATCTGCCATGTCAGCCTCCTCACAAGAATGTACGTGGGATACCAGGTAGGATTCTGTATGTGCATGTAAAAATACATGTGCTGAATAGGCTACAGAGAAAGGGAGACAGGAATTCACATACTTGTTAACTTTACAAACACATGGAGAACTACTTCTCTTAAATTGGACTAGATTTATGACACCTAGCCTTTATAATGCCAAAGGAAAGTCCAATTATACACCATACCTCCTCTGAACTGCATGTATTGCTATTCTGTTTGTGTTATTTTCCTCCATCATATCAGGATTGGTAATCAGAGTCTAGGAGGGTATGCGTTAGTGTCAGGGATTCAGTATTTTGAATGGAAAATAGGAAAATGAATCCAATGTGTATGCAATTCTGTGCTACACAAAAATCTTCCCACTCTCATCAAGAACAATGCCTTGACATTACCTTTGCCCCAAGTAAGACACGATTCGAAGAGAAGAGTTAGAAAATCTGTGAATACATATATACAATGGAAAATGCTCAGGAGTTCACAACCTTGGGGGTGGTAGAGGAGTTTCCATAAGTAAGGGACAGGATAAACACTCCCCAAACATGGAGCTCTGCTGGCCTAAAGACTTCTTGGGAAACTGCCTCTGAGGTTGGACCCTTGAAATATATGTTGTTGTCAGGAGCTTTATCTTCCTTTGTAGTGAGACCATCAAAGCTTGGTCTGCATCTATGTGGCCTGGAGGACATGGTTTCTGATTTTCCAATGAACATGAGGCAGCAGTGCTGAATTCTCTCTTTGTAGGTCAACTGTGGCCACTGGGGTCTAAGTGTTTCCCCGTGTGGACTGTGAGGCCATTTGGTCATCCTCCACTTTTCCTGGTGTTTCTTGCTGCTTCACTGGGAGTTTCCTATTTGCTTCATGAAATACAAGGAGTTCAACTGGGACACAGTGCTGGAGGGAGTTCTGTCACGTGTGCTGACTCAGGGTCCTAGGACAATGCACCAACCAGGCTTCTATCCCACAGAGCTTGCCCCCTTGACCATAGCAACCTGATTCTGAACATTGCCCGGAAACCTCTCCATAGAACAAGATGCCTTTACATATAAGGGTCTGCTGGCTGCACCGTGTCAGTCACAAGCCATGTGGAAGCCAATGGCAGATCCACATGGCCCCACCACAGATGTTTTATCACACACCTGCACACCACTGCTCTAGGCCCACTAATCAGCAGGCTCCAACTTACTGGCATCTCTGTTCTACACCATTTTCATGAAACCCAGTCAATCAAGGCACTGTCTGGTACACTCATGATCAGCAACAGGACATCCAAAGGTCCTCCAGTGCCACGTGGTCATGGGAATTTCAAAAATTTCATGGTATTTATCAAGCCATTTCTCAAGGATGAACTTGGAGGCACTGTGGGTTTCTATTCATTCAGGAACCACTAAATGGTGAGGAAGCTCATTTCAATGAAAGCTCTGGAGAAACACTCAGAGGCAAGGCTTCCCAAGAGTGGCCAAAAGGTCACATCAAGCCAGGCCCATTGAGGTCTACAATGTGAGGTCCCTGTGTGTTTTGACTCTCAATTATGGCTGCCAGGTCTTTAAGAATAAAATCATGTGATATCCTGGCTGAGATTCCCAGTGCTCTGTGGAAAGCCACCCTGGGCCTAGATCTCAGTTTCCAAGGGCAACTCTCATGCGTGGCCTCCTAAAATCCCAACACAATTCATGGCAATACTTCTCTGAGTTCAGTACCAGAACTCAGTCTCTAAGGGGAATCACGCCAGAGTTCAAGCCCAGGTGGACAAAGTCATCCCTTCCAACCGCCACAGAAATGACCACAATTCCAACCAAAACACTGCCACATGGCCCTCATCTTCTTCCATACAGACACTCATCATAACCTCTGGCTGGAGGTTTCCATGAGGGGGCAGCCCAAGACAGTGTCTAGAATAAGCTCCCTTGCCCCTCATTTGCCTAATGTCAGGGTGGCCTGTGAACCAGGAGTGATCAAATACGCCTGCCATTAATACTGCTCTGCTTCTCCAAATTGAGGACTACTGACTTTCGGGTATAGATTCTTTCTGTGAATTGGAGACATGAGAAAACCCAAGAACCTATGGGATAGCCTCTGCAGGGCTTTGAAGAACTCATTTGACCCAAAGGATCCCTATTCTCACTTGATGGAGGTCAGGAACTTTCCAGAGGAAAGTGAGAGGCTTCATCCACAATGACTGCTCTTTTTGCCATTTTGGCTTTGGATGCACACATGGGATCTTTCTTTAATCCATCAGGTGCTGAGAATCTAAGCCACAGCCTCACACAGGGCCAAGAGGCTGATTCACACACATCCCTTTGCAAAGGAATTAAGCAAAAAGCCACAGGTGATGCCCCTTCATTTCCATTTGAAAACTGTTGACTTCAGGCTTCACAAAGTGGTAGCCTGAGGCAAAGACCTTCCTGACATTCAGGGCAACAGAACAATAGGTAAGCAAAAGGCCCAAATCAGGGTTTCTCCACTGACACTTTACTGGTCACACTGATATCTGAGTTTTCTGAGATGCTTGCCATTCCCTTCAGTTATCCAGTACACGGCCATGTCACAGAGCTGGGAGGTGGTACATATCTTGGACACAAAACCATGAGCCAATTCTGGAGAGTGGCCAGAATTCAGGAAGAAAACAGGAACTTAGCAAGATAGTAGGTGTTGCCCATAGATAAGGCAAGCCCCAGTCCATTCATAAATTGGAAAGGATGAATGCTGGAAAGTTTTCTACTAGACAGGACGCATCCATTGATTCATTCTCTTTTCCAATGTCTACAACCAGGGATACAGTGGGATACACAGACATAGAAACACTCGCCTTGTCAAATGACTTACTAGAAACAGTCCACTCCAAACCAAACAAACTGCCTTTCCTACCTATTCTCAGAACATGAGACAAAACCATAAACTCACACCCACACCCACTAAGGCACCTCCTTCCCCCAAGTAGGTCTGTGACTATCTGGAGTGTCTTCTGACTGGTGGGCCATACAATGTTCCCCCAAAATGGCCCGTCCTCTCTCAGATCTGGCCTCCTTGGCCTACTCAATGAAGTTGTCAGGAGCCACCAGTGAGCCACTCACTACCTGCTTTCTCAGAAAAGTCCCCTCTTCAGAGCTTTCCTGGCATTTGGTCATCCTCACATCAGTAGGTACCAAGAAAGACTGACTCTCTCCTTGGTAAATGCAAACAAGTCAGCCCACTTGGACTGGGACTGAAACTGGCTCTGGGTGCCTGGCTTCCTGGTTGCCAAGTTCAAAGAGTTCCATCACAAAAGAAGTGAGGTGAGGTCACTTCCTTCAGGAACTGAATGAGGTCACTGCCTTGGCAACCAAATTGTCCTAACAGTTGCTTCCAAGGGTCCTATGAGATGGAGGCTGCCCCTGCTTCCTGTGACACTTTCACAAGTTAGAATGGTATATCCTCCATAGGCACCCAGGAACAGCTTTCCACACAGGCCTGGTTTGGTCCATCTTGTCTACATTAAGAAGAGAGAGGCTCATACAGACACAACCCTTCATCCTGACCAGGTTGTTTGCCATGGAAGATGACTTTTGCTCTCTCATGTCCTTCAGAGCTGCCTACTTCTTCTCCAGGGATCATTTCTGCATGGACCTTTGAGTTCTCAGCAGGTGGAAGATCCCCTACATTCCTCTATTGTAAGACCAACTCTGTCCCTGCTCTTCTGTAAAGTTGGATTGAGGGAACAGTGTATGGTTAGGGGTAAGAACATGTTTGATTTGGGTTAGGAATCATTCTACTGGATGAAGAATGGTATTGGGAACCTGCGATATATATAATAATGTATAGGTGAAGTATATGTATGACAACAGAAATCTAAGTAAGCTTTGAAGCCCAGAAGGGCATTGGGCCCTTGACTGGGATACTTAGCTTTGAATTACATTCTGCACAGATGTCTCAGATCAATTGATATACAATGGCATAAGACCTTGTACCTTGGATGATTGAATGTGGAAGAGAACATCCAGTCAAAAAGGGATAGTAGGTAGGATTAGGAAGATAGTCAGTAGGTTTAGGAAGAAGAGTGAGTATAACATTTGGACCAAAAGTTCTTTAGCAGTAGGGTGTCAGTTAGAGAGTAGATGTAAATGTCAGCACATGTGAAGAGTCAGTCACAATAATGAATATGGGAAATTAGGTAGGAGAGCAGATATCAATAGATACATTGGGAAATCAGTCAAAGTATAAAGTGAGTGATAGGATTAGATATTGTCAACAGGGTTGAGGTTGAATATGTACTCTTAGGACGAAGCAACTGTGTAGTCACCAATAGGATTGACATTTGAGAGCATTAGGCCCCTGGACAAGGATGTGTTTAGTAATCCATGCTCACTTTCCATTTAGACTTTGGTACAATCATAAGTGTGAACTTTGCATTATGTGTCCAGAATATCACTGTGATCAAATGTATATGTAGATCAGGTGACATGAGTATTTCTTCCACCATTTCTGGGAGCAATATCGTGAAGACGTGTTGATTAGTATTTGGGGGCACCAATAGGTGTACCTTGTGTCTATGAATATAGAGATAATGCATGAATAGACCATACTGTGAATAAATAGTATAACTGGTTCCAATTTACATAATGGATTGAACTGATACCTGAAAATATATAGGAAATCTAATATTGACACAGAATCATTCATTCCAACCAGTTATATATCTAATGGTAATATTAGGGTTCTGGTTTACCATGAAGGCTGTGTGAGATTTGCTTGAAAAGTGATTATGGAAATCGAAAATAATGTGTTTGGAAAGAAGTCTCATGAAAAGGCCAGTCCAGAAATATACAGGAGGACATGTGTTCTGAAGCAGGAAGTGATTGAAAGTGAACCAAATGCCTGTAAATTTGTGAACTTGTGGATGAAATATATATCCTATGATGTGCATCAACTGAAGAAACAGTGATGTACCAGTGTCGAAAAAAAAGAAACGTCAAAATACACATCATGTATCATAGGAATCTACTTGCATTGATGCTAAACTCGGTCAGTTACTGTAGAAATATTTGGATTTCTAAGGACCATTCACTAGGAAACAAATGTGTATTTCAGGTGGATGAATATTTCTGAGAATAATCTTTGGAAAAGATGATTATAAATCCACATACATGAACATGAATGAATTTAGGGAGTGTATAATAAGACACATATATTTCATACTTTGAAAAATCTGGAGAGAGAGACTGTGTGTGTGTGTGTGTTTGTATATATATATATATACATTCAAACCATACAAACACACAGAGACTTTAAAAAGTCGAAATATATATGCCAATCAAAATTCATCATGAAATATGTATCATCCACAGATCCAAAAATATTTAATTTACTGAACATGGATTTATGTATCATGTTGTTCAAGTAGAAAGCTCACCCATAGGTTGAATTTTCAGTTCCAACAGCATTTACGAGGAGTGATCTCTTGTCACAATTTGTATCTGCCATGTCAGCCTCCTCACAAGAATGTACGTGGGATACCAGGTAGGATTCTATATGTGCATGTAAAAATACATGTGCTGAATAGGCTACAGAGAAAGGGAGACAGGAATTCACATACTTGTTAACTTTACAAACACATGGAGAACTACTTCTCTTAAATTGGACTAGATTTATAACACCTAGCCTTTATAGTGCCAAAGGAAAGTCCAATTATACACCATGCCTCCTCTGAACTGCATGTATTGCTATTCTGTTTGTGTTATTTTCCTCCATCATATCAGGATTGGTAATCAGAGTCTAGGAGGGTATGGGTTAGTGTCAGGGATTCAGTATTTTGAATGGAAAATAGGAAAATGAATCCAATGTGTATGCAATTCTGTGCTACACAAAAATCTTCCCACTCTCATCAAGAACAATGCCTTGACATTACCTTTGCCCCAAGTAAGACAGGATTCGAAGAGAAGAGTTAGAAAATCTGTGAATACATATATACAATGGAAAATGCTCAGGAGTTCACAACCTTGGAGGTGGTAGAGGAGTTTCCATAAGTAAGGGACAGGATAAACACTCCCCAAACATGGAGCTCTGCTGGCCTAAAGACTTCTTGGGAAACTGCCTCTGAGGTTGGACCCTTGAAATATATGTTGTTGTCAGGAGCTTTATCTTCCTTTGTAGTGAGACCATCAAAGCTTGGTCTGCATCTATGTGGCCTGGAGGACATGGTTTCTGATTTTCCAATGAACATGAGGCAGCAGTGCTGAATTCTCTCTTTGTAGGTCAACTGTGGCCACTGGGGTCTAAGTGTTTCCCCGTGTGGACTGTGAGGCCATTTGGTCATCCTCCACTTTTCCTGGTGTTTCTTGCTGCTTCTCTGGGAGTTTCCTATTTGCTTCATGAAATACAAGGACTTCAACTGGGACACAGTGCTGGAGGGAGTTCTGTCACGTGTGCTGACTCAGGGTCCTAGGAGAATGCACCAACCAGGCTTCTATGCCACAGAGCTTGCCCCCTTGACCATTGCAACCTGATTCTGAACATTGCCCGGAAACCTCTCCATAGAACAAGATGCCTTTACATATAAGGGTCTGCTGGCTGCACCGTGTCAGTCACAAGCCATGTGGAAGCCAATGGCAGATCCACATGGCCCCACCACAGATGTTTTATCACACACCTGCACACCACTGCTCTAGGCCCACTAATCAGCAGGCTCCAACTTACTGGCATCTCTGTTCTACACCATTTTCATGAAACCCAGTAAATCAAGGCACTGTCTGGTACACTCATGATCAGCAACACGACATCCAAAGGTTCTCCAGTGCCACGTGGTCATGGGAATTTCAAAAATTTCATGGTATTTATCAAGCCATTTCTCAAGGATGAACTTGGAGGCACTGTGGGTTTCTATTCATTCAGGAACCACCAAATGGTGAGGAAGCTCATTTCAATGAAAGCTCTGGAGAAACACTCAGAGGCAAGGCTTCCCAAGAGTGGCCAAAAGGTCACATCAAGCCAGGCCCATTGAGGTCTACAATGTGAGGTCCCTGTGTGTTTTGACTCTCAATTATGGCTGCCAGGTCTTTAAGAATAAAATCATGTGATATCCTGGCTGAGATTCCCAGTGCTCTGTGGAAAGCCACCCTGGGCCTAGATCTCAGTTTCCAAGGGCAACTCTCATGCGTGGCCTCCTAAAATCCCAACACAATTCATGGCAATACTTCTCTGAGTTCAGTACCAGAACTCAGTCTCTAAGGGGAATCACGCCAGAGTTCAAGCCCAGGTGGACAAAGTCATCCCTTCCAACCGCCACAGAAATGACCACAATTCCAACCAAAACACTGCCACATGGCCCTCATCTTCTTCCATACAAACACTCATCATAACCTCTGGCTGGAGGTTTCCATGAGGGGGCAGCCCAAGACAGTGTCTAGAATAAGCTCCCTTGCCCCTCATTTGCCTAATGTCAGGGTGGCCTGTGAACCAGGAGTGATCAAATACGCCTGCCATTAATACTGCTCTGCTTCTCCAAATTGAGGACTACTGACTTTCGGGTATAGATTCTTTCTGTGAATTGGAGACATGAGAAAACCCAAGAACCTATGGGATAGCCTCTGCAGGGCTTTGAAGAACTCATTTGACCCAAAGGATCCCTATTCTCACTTGATGGAGGTCAGGAACTTTCCAGAGGAAAGTGAGAGGCTTCATCCACAATGACTGCTCTTTTTGCCATTTTGGCTTTGGATGCACACATGGGATCTTTCTTTAATCCATCAGGTGCTGAGAATCTAAGCCACAGCCTCACACAGGGCCAAGAGGCTGATTCACACACATCCCTTTGCAAAGGAATTAAGCAAAAAGCCACAGGTGATGCCCCTTCATTTCCATTTGAAAACTGTTAACTTCAGGCTTCACAAAGTGGTAGCCTGAGGCAAAGACCTTCCTGACATTCAGGGCAACAGAACAATAGGTAAGCAAAAGGCCCAAATCAGGGTTTCTCCACTGACACTTTACTGGTCACACTGATATCTGAGTTTTCTGAGATGCTTGCCATTCCCTTCAGTTATCCAGTACACGGCCATGTCACAGAGCTGGGAGGTGGTACATATCTTGGACACAAAACCATGAGCCAATTCTGGAGAGTGGCCAGAATTCAGGAAGAAAACAGGAACTTAGCAAGATAGTAGGTGTTGCCCATAGATAAGGCAAGCCCCAGTCCATTCATAAATTGGAAAGGATGAATGCTGGAAAGTTTTCTACTAGACAGGACGCATCCATTGATTCATTCTCTTTTCCAATGTCTACAACCAGGGATACAGTGGGATACACAGACATAGAAACACTCGCCTTGTCAAATGACTTACTAGAAACAGTCCACTCCAAACCAAACAAACTGCCTTTCCTACCTATTCTCAGAACATGAGACAAAACCATAAACTCACACCCACACCCACTAAGGCACCTCCTTCCCCCAAGTAGGTCTGTGACTATCTGGAGTGTCTTCTGACTGGTGGGCCATACAATGTTCCCCCAAAATGGCCCGTCCTCTCTCAGATCTGGCCTCCTTGGCCTACTCAATGAACTTGTCAGGAGCCACCAGTGAGCCACTCACTACCTGCTTTCTCAGAAAAGTCCCCTCTTCAGAGCTTTCCTGGCATTTGGTCATCCTCACATCAGTAGGTACCAAGAAAGACTGACTCTCTCCTTGGTAAATGCAAACAAGTCAGCCCACTGGGACTGGGACTGAAACTGGCTCTGGGTGCCTGGCTTCCTGGTTGCCAAGTTCAAAGAGTTCCATCACAAAAGAAGTGAGGTGAGGTCACTTCCTTCAGGAACTGAATGAGGTCACTGCCTTGGCAACCAAATTGTCCTAACAGTTGCTTCCAAGGGTCCTATGAGATGGAGGCTGCCCCTGCTTCCTGTGACACTTTCACAAGTTAGAATGGTATATCCTCCATAGGCACCCAGGAACAGCTTTCCACACAGGCCTGGTTTGGTCCATCTTGTCTACATTAAGAAGAGAGAGGCTCATACAGACACAACCCTTCATCCTGACCAGGTTGTTTGCCATGGAAGATGACTTTTGCTCTCTCATGTCCTTCAGAGCTGCCTACTTCTTCTCCAGGGATCATTTCTGCATGGACCTTTGAGTTCTCAGCAGGTGGAAGATCCCCTACATTCCTCTATTGTAAGACCAACTCTGTCCCTGCTCTTCTGTAAAGTTGGATTGAGGGAACAGTGTATGGTTAGGGGTAAGAACATGTTTGATTTGGGTTAGGAATCATTCTACTGGATGAAGAATGGTATTGGGAACCTGCGATATATATAATAATGTATAGGTGAAGTATATGTATGACAACAGAAATCTAAGTAAGCTTTGAAGCCCAGAAGGGCATTGGGCCCTTGACTGGGATACTTAGCTTTGAATTACATTCTGCACAGATGTCTCAGATAAATTGATATACAATGGCATAAGACCTTGTACCTTGGATGATTGAATGTGGAAGAGAACATCCAGTCAAAAAGGGATAGTAGGTAGGATTAGGAAGATAGTCAGTAGGTTTAGGAAGAAGAGTGAGTATACCATTTGGACCAAAAGTTCTTTAGCAGTAGGGTGTCAGTTAGAGAGTAGATGTAAATGTCAGCACATGTGAAGAGTCAGTCACAATAATGAATATGGGAAATTAGGTAGGAGAGCAGATATCAATAGATACATTGGGAAATCAGTCAAAGTATAAAGTGAGTGATAGGATTAGATATTGTCAACAGGGTTGAGGTTGAATATGTACTCTTAGGACGAAGCAACTGTGTAGTCACCAATAGGATTGACATTTGAGAGCATTAGGCCCCTGGACAAGGATGTGTTTAGTAATCCATGCTCACTTTCCATTTAGACTTTGGTACAATCATAAGTGTGAACTTTGCATTATGTGTCCAGAATATCACTGTGATCAAATGTATATGTAGATCAGGTGACATGAGTATTTCTTCCACCATTTCTGGGAGCAATATCGTGAAGACGTGTTGATTAGTATTTGGGGGCACCAATAGGTGTACCTTGTGTCTATGAATATAGAGATAATGCATGAATAGACCATACTGTGAATAAATAGTATAACTGGTTCCAATTTACATAATGGATTGAACTGATACCTGAAAATATATAGGAAATCTAATATTGATACACAATCATTCATTCCAACCAGTTATATATCTAATGGTAATATTAGGGTTCTGGTTTACCATGAAGGCTGTGTGAGATTTGCTTGAAAAGTGATTATGGAAATCGAAAATAATGTGTTTGGAAAGAAGTCTCATGAAAAGGCCAGTCCAGAAATATACAGGAGGACATGTGTTCTGAAGCAGGAAGTGATTGAAAGTGAACCAAATGCCTGTAAATTTGTGAACTTGTGGATGAAATATATATCCTATGATGTGCATCAACTGAAGAAATAGTGATGTACCAGTGTCGAAAAAAAAGAAACGTCAAAATACACATCATGTATCATAGGAATCTACTTGCATTGATGCTAAACTCGGTCAGTTACTGTAGAAATATTAGGATTTCTAAGGACCATTCACTAG
This sequence comes from Urocitellus parryii, assembly GCF_045843805.1. Classification (NCBI taxonomy): domain Eukaryota; kingdom Metazoa; phylum Chordata; class Mammalia; order Rodentia; family Sciuridae; genus Urocitellus; species Urocitellus parryii. Next base: position 113,826,806 of record NC_135535.1, on the reverse strand, counting down.
GAAACAAATGTGTATTTCAGGTGGATGAATATTTCTGAGAATAATCTTTGGAAAAGATGATTATAAATCCACATACATGAACATGAATGAATTTAGGGAGTGTATAATAAGACACATATATTTCATACTTTGAAAAATCTGGAGAGAGAGACTGTGTGTGTGTGTGTGTTTGTATATATATATATATATATATATATATATATATATACATTCAAACCATACAAACACACAGAGACTTTAAAAAGTCGAAATATATATGCCAATCAAAATTCATCATGAAATATGTATCATCCACAGATCCAAAAATATTTAATTTACTGAACATGGATTTATGTATCATGTTGTTCAAGTAGAAAGCTCACCCATAGGTTGAATTTTCAGTTCCAACAGCATTTACGAGGAGTGATCTCTTGTCACAATTTGTATCTGCCATGTCAGCCTCCTCACAAGAATGTACGTGGGATACCAGGTAGGATTCTATATGTGCATGTAAAAATACATGTGCTGAATAGGCTACAGAGAAAGGGAGACAGGAATTCACATACTTGTTAACTTTACAAACACATGGAGAACTACTTCTCTTAAATTGGACTAGATTTATAACACCTAGCCTTTATAGTGCCAAAGGAAAGTCCAATTATACACCATGCCTCCTCTGAACTGCATGTATTGCTATTCTGTTTGTGTTATTTTCCTCCATCATATCAGGATTGGTAATCAGAGTCTAGGAGGGTATGGGTTAGTGTCAGGGATTCAGTATTTTGAATGGAAAATAGGAAAATGAATCCAATGTGTATGCAATTCTGTGCTACACAAAAATCTTCCCACTCTCATCAAGAACAATGCCTTGACATTACCTTTGCCCCAAGTAAGACACGATTCGAAGAGAAGAGTTAGAAAATCTGTGAATACATATATACAATGGAAAATGCTCAGGAGTTCACAACCTTGGAGGTGGTAGAGGAGTTTCCATAAGTAAGGGACAGGATAAACACTCCCCAAACATGGAGCTCTGCTGGCCTAAAGACTTCTTGGGAAACTGCCTCTGAGGTTGGACCCTTGAAATATATGTTGTTGTCAGGAGCTTTATCTTCCTTTGTAGTGAGACCATCAAAGCTTGGTCTGCATCTATGTGGCCTGGAGGACATGGTTTCTGATTTTCCAATGAACATGAGGCAGCAGTGCTGAATTCTCTCTTTGTAGGTCAACTGTGGCCACTGGGGTCTAAGTGTTTCCCCGTGTGGACTGTGAGGCTATTTGGTCATCCTCCACTTTTCCTGGTGTTTCTTGCTGCTTCACTGGGAGTTTCCTATTTGCTTCATGAAATACAAGGAGTTCAACTGGGACACAGTGCTGGAGGGAGTTCTGTCACGTGTGCTGACTCAGGGTCCTAGGAGAATGCACCAACCAGGCTTCTATGCCACAGAGCTTGCCCCTTTGACCATAGCAACCTGATTCTGAACATTGCCCGGAAACCTCTCCATAGAACAAGATGCCTTTACATATAAGGGTCTGCTGGCTGCACCGTGTCAGTCACAAGCCATGTGGAAGCCAAAGGCAGATCCACATGGCCCCACCACAGATGTTTTATCACACACCTGCACACCACTGCTCTAGGCCCACTAATCAGCAGGCTCCAACTTACTGGCATCTCTGTTCTACACCATTTTCATGAAACCCAGTCAATCAAGGCACTGTCTGGTACACTCATGATCAGCAACACGACATCCAAAGGTTCTCCAGTGCCACGTGGTCATGGGAATTTCAAAAATTTCATGGTATTTATCAAGCCATTTCTCAAGGATGAACTTGGAGGCACTGTGGGTTTCTATTCATTCAGGAACCACTAAATGGTGAGGAAGCTCATTTCAATGAAAGCTCTGGAGAAACACTCAGAGGCAAGGCTTCCCAAGAGTGGCCAAAAGGTCACATCAAGCCAGGCCCATTGAGGTCTACAATGTGAGGTCCCTGTGTGTTTTGACTCTCAATTATGGCTGCCAGGTCTTTAAGAATAAAATCATGTGATATCCTGGCTGAGATTCCCAGTGCTCTGTGGAAAGCCACCCTGGGCCTAGATCTCAGTTTCCAAGGGCAACTCTCATGCGTGGCCTCCTAAAATCCCAACACAATTCATGGCAATACTTCTCTGAGTTCAGTACCAGAACACAGTCTCTAAGGGGAATCACGCCAGAGTTCAAGCCCAGGTGGACAAAGTCATCCCTTCCAACCGCCACAGAAATGACCACAATTCCAACCAAAACACTGCCACATGGCCCTCATCTTCTTCCATATAGACACTCATCATAACCTCTGGCTGGAGGTTTCCATGAGGGGGCAGCCCAAGACAGTGTCTAGAATAAGCTCCCTTGCCCCTCATTTGCCTAATGTCAGGGTGGCCTGTGAACCAGGAGTGATCAAATACGCCTGCCATTAATACTGCTCTGCTTCTCCAAATTGAGGACTACTGACTTTCGGGTATAGATTCTTTCTGTGAATTGGAGACATGAGAAAACCCAAGAACCTATGGGATAGCCTCTGCAGGGCTTTGAAGAACTCATTTGACCCAAAGGATCCCTATTCTCACTTGATGGAGGTCAGGAACTTTCCAGAGGAAAGTGAGAGGCTTCATCCACAATGACTGCTCTTTTTGCCATTTTGGCTTTGGATGCACACATGGGATCTTTCTTTAATCCATCAGGTGCTGAGAATCTAAGCCACAGCCTCACACAGGGCCAAGAGGCTGATTCACACACATCCCTTTGCAAAGGAATTAAGCAAAAAGCCACAGGGGATGCCCCTTCATTTCCATTTGAAAACTGTTTACTTCAGGCTTCACAAAGGGGTAGCCTGAGGCAAAGACCTTCCTGACACTCAGGGCAACAGAACAATAGGTAAGCAAAAGGCCCAAAGCAGGGTTTCTCCACTGACACTTTACTGGTCACACTGATATCTGAGTTTTCTGAGATGCTTGCCATTCCCTTCAGTTATCCAGTACATGGCCATGTCACAGAGCTGGGAGGTGGTACATATCTTGGACACAAAACCATGAGCCAATTCTGGAGAGTGGAGAGAATTCAGGAAGAAAACAGGAACTTAGCAAGATAGTAGGTGTTGCCCATAGATAAGGCAAGCCCCAGTCCATTCATAAATTGGAAAGGATGAATGCTGGAAAGTTTTCTACTAGACAAGACGCATCCATTGATTCATTCTCTTTTCCAATGTCTACAACCAGGGATACAGTGGGATACACAGACATAGAAACACTCGCCTTGTCAAATGACTTACTAGAAACAGTCCACTCCAAACCAAACAAACTGCCTTTCCTACCTATTCTCAGAACATGAGACAAAACCATAAACTCACACCCACACCCACTAAGGCACCTCCTTCCCCCAAGTAGGTCTGTGACTATCTGGAATGTCTTCTGACTGGTGGGCCATACAATGTTCCCTCAATATGGCCCATCCTCTCTCAGATCTGGCCTCCTTGGCCTACTCAATGAAGTTGTCAGGAGCCACCAGTGAGCCACTCACTACCTGCTTTCTCAGAAAAGTCCCCTCTTCAGAGCTTTCCTGGCATTTGGTCATCCTCACATCAGTAGGTACCAAGAAAGACTGACTCTCTCCTTGGTAAATGCAAACAAGTCAGCCCACTGGGACTGGGACTGAAACTGGCTCTGGGTGCCTGGCTTCGTGGTTGCCAAGTTCAAAGAGTTCCATCACAAAAGAAGTGAGGTGAGGTCACTTCCTTCAGGAACTGAATGAGGTCACTGCCTTGGCAACCAAATTGTCCTAACAGTTGCGTCCAAGGGTCCTATGAGATGGAGGCTGCCCCTGCTTCCTGTGACACTTTCACAAGTTAGAATGGTATATCCTCCGTAGGCACCCAGGAACAGCTTTCCACACAGGCCTGGTTTGGTCCATCGTGTCTACATTAAGAAGAGAGAGGCTCATACAGACACAACCCTTCATCCTGACCAGGTTGTTTGCCATGGAAGATGACTTTTGCTCTCTCATGTCCTTCAGAGCTGCCTACTTCTTCTCCAGGGATCATTTCTGCATGGACCTTTGAGTTCTCAGCAGGTGGAAGATCCCCTTCATTCCTCTATTGTAAGACCTACTCTGTCCCTGCTCTTCTGTAAAGTTGGATTGAGGGAACAGTGTATGGTTAGGGGTAAGAACATGTTTGATTTGGGTTAGGAATCATTCTACTGGATGAAGAATGGTATTGGGAACCTGCGATATATATAATAATGTATAGGTGAAGTATATGTATGACAACAGAAATCTAAGTAAGCTTTGAAGCCCAGAAGGGCATTGGGCCCTTGACTGGGATACTTAGCTTTGAATTACATTCTGCACAGATGTCTCAGATAAATTGATATACAATGGCATAAGACCTTGTACCTTGGATGATTGAATGTGGAAGAGAACATCCAGTCAAAAAGGGATAGTAGGTAGGATTAGGAAGATAGTCAGTAGGTTTAGGAAGAAGAGTGAGTATACCATTTGGACCAAAAGTTCTTTAGCAGTAGGGTGTCAGTTAGAGAGTAGATGTAAATGTCAGCACATGTGAAGAGTCAGTCACAATAATGAATATGGGAAATTAGGTAGGAGAGCAGATATCAATAGAGACATTGGGAAATCAGTCAAAGTATAAAGTGAGTGATAGGATTAGATATTGTCAACAGGGTTGAGGTTGAATATGTACTCTTAGGACGAAGCAACTGTGTAGTCACCAATAGGATTGACATTTGAGAGCATTAGGCCCCTGGACAAGGATGTGTTTAGTAATCCATGCTCACTTTCCATTTAGACTTTGGTACAATCATAAGTGTGAACTTTGCATTATGTGTCCAGAATATCACTGTGATCAAATGTATATGTAGATCAGGTGACATGAGTATTTCTTCCACCATTTCTGGGAGCAATATCTTGAAGACGTGTTGATTAGTATTTGGGGGCACCAATAGATGTACCTTGTGTCTATGAATATAGAGATAATGCATAAATAGACCATACTGTGAATAAATAGTATAACTGGTTCCAATTTACATAATGGATTGAACTGATACCTGAAAATATATAGGAAATCTAATATTGATACAGAATCATTCATTCCAACCAGTTATATATCTAATGGTAATATTAGGGTTCTGGTTCACCATGAAGGCTGTGTGAGATTTGCTTGAAAAGTGATTATGGAAATCGAAAATAATGTGTTTGGAAAGAAGTCTCATGAAAAGGCCAGTCCAGAAATATACAGGAGTACATGTGTTCTGAAGCAGGAAGTGATTGAAAGTGAACCAAATGCCTGTAAATTTGTGAACTTGTGGATGAAATATATATCCTATGATGTGCATCAACTGAAGAAATAGTGATGTACCAGTGTCGAAAAAAAAGAAACGTCAAAATACACATCATGTATCATAGGAATCTACTTGCATTGATGCTAAACTCGGTCAGTTACTGTAGAAATATTAGGATTTCTAAGGACCATTCAATAGGAAACAAATGTGTATTTCAGGTGGATGAATATTTCTGAGAATAATCTTTGGAAAAGATGATTATAAATCCACATACATGAACATGAATGAATTTAGGGAGTGTATAATAAGACACATATACTTCATACTTTGAAAAATCTGGAGAGAGAGACTGTGTGTGTGTGTGTGTGTGTGTGTGTTTGTATATATATATATATATATATATATATATATATATATATATACATCCATTCAAACAATACAAACACACAGAGACTTTAAAAAGTCGAAATATATATGCCAATCAAAATTCATCATGAAATATGTATCATCCACTGATCCAAAAATATTTAATTTACTGAACATGGATTTATGTATCATGTTGTTCAAGTAGAAAGCTCACCCATAGGTTGAATTTTCAGTTCCAACAGCATTTACGAGGAGTGATCTCTTCTCACAATTTGTATCTGCCATGTCAGCCTCCTCACAAGAATGTACGTGGGATACCAGGTAGGATTCTATATGTGCATGTAAAAATACATGTGCTGAATAGGCTACAGAGAAAGGGAGACAGGAATTCACATACTTGTTAACTTTACAAACACATGGAGAACTACTTCTCTTAAATTGGACTAGATTTATAACACCTAGCCTTTATAATGCCAAAGGAAAGTCCAATTATACACCATGCCTCCTCTGAACTGCATGTATTGCTATTCTGTTTGTGTGATTTTCCTCCATCATATCAGGATTGGTAATCAGAGTCTAGGAGGGTATGGGTTAGTGTCAGGGATTCAGTATTTTGAATGGAAAATAGGAAAATGAATCCAATGTGTATGCAATTCTGTGCTACACAAAAATCTTCCCACTCTCATCAAGAACAATGCCTTGACATTACCTTTGCCCCAAGTAAGACACGATTCGAAGAGAAGAGTTAGAAAATCTGTGAATACATATATACAATGGAAAATGCTCAGGAGTTCACAACCTTGGAGGTGGTAGAGGAGTTTCCATAAGTAAGGGACAGGATAAACACTCCCCAAACATGGAGCTCTGCTGGCCTAAAGACTTCTTGGGAAACTGCCTCTGAGGTTGGACCCTTGAAATATATGTTGTTGTCAGGAGCTTTATCTTCCTTTGTAGTGAGACCATCAAAGCTTGGTCTGCATCTATGTGGCCTGGAGGACATGGTTTCTGATTTTCCAATGAACATGAGGCAGCAGTGCTGAATTCTCTCTTTGTAGGTCAACTGTGGCCACTGGAGTCTAAGTGTTTCCCCGTGTGGACTGTGAGGCCATTTGGTCATCCTCCACTTTTCCTGGTGTTTCTTGCTGCTTCACTGGGAGTTTCCTATTTGCTTCATGAAATACAAGGAGTTCAACTGGGACACAGTGCTGGAGGGAGTTCTGTCACGTGTGCTGACTCAGGGTCCTAGGAGAATGCACCAACCAGGCTTCTATCCCACAGAGCTTGCCCCCTTGACCATAGCAACCTGATTCTGAACATTGCCCGGAAACCTCTCCATAGAACAAGATGCCTTTACATATAAGGGTCTGCTGGCTGCACCGTGTCAGTCACAAGCCATGTGGAAGCCAATGGCAGATCCACATGGCCCCACCACAGATGTTTTATCACACACCTGCACACCACTGCTCTAGGCCCACTAATCAGCAGGCTCCAACTTACTGGCATCTCTGTTCTACACCATTTTCATGAAACCCAGTCAATCAAGGCACTGTCTGGTACACTCATGATCAGTAACAGGACATCCAAAGGTCCTCCAGTGCCACGTGGTCATGGGAATTTCAAAAATTTCATGGTATTTATCAAGCCATTTCTCAAGGATGAACTTGGAGGCACTGTGGGTTTCTATTCATTCAGGAACCACTAAATGGTGAGGAAGCTCATTTCAATGAAAGCTCTGGAGAAACACTCAGAGGCAAGGCTTCCCAAGAGTGGCCAAAAGGTCACATCAAGCCAGGCCCATTGAGGTCTACAATGTGAGGTCCCTGTGTGTTTTGACTCTCAATTATGGCTGCCAGGTCTTTGAGAATAAAATCATGTGATATCCTGGCTGAGATTCCCAGTGCTCTGTGGAAAGCCACCCTGGGCCTAGATCTCAGTTTCCAAGGGCAACTCTCATGTGTGGCCTCCTAAAATCCCAACACAATTCATGGCAATACTTCTCTGAGTTCAGTACCAGAACTCAGTCTCTAAGGGGAATCACGCCAGAGTTCAAGCCCAGGTGGACAAAGTCATCCCTTCCAACCGCCACAGAAATGACCACAATTCCAACCAAAACACTGCCACATGGCCCTCATCTTCTTCCATATAGACACTCATCATAACCTCTGGCTGGAGGTTTCCATGAGGGGGCAGCCCAAGACAGTGTCTAGAATAAGCTCCCTTGCCCCTCATTTGCCTAATGTCAGGGTGGCCTGTGAACCAGGAGTGATCAAATACGCCTGCCATTAATACTGCTCTGCTTCTCCAAATTGAGGACTACTGACTTTCGGGTATAGATTCTTTCTGTGAATTGGAGACATGAGAAAACCCAAGAACCTATGGGATAGCCTCTGCAGGGCTTTGAAGAACTCATTTGACCCAAAGGATCCCTATTCTCACTTGATGGAGGTCAGGAACTTTCCAGAGGAAAGTGAGAGGCTTCATCCACAATGACTGCTCTTTTTGCCATTTTGGCTTTGGATGCACACATGGGATCTTTCTTTAATCCATCAGGTGCTGAGAATCTAAGCCACAGCCTCACACAGGGCCAAGAGGCTGATTCACACACATCCCTTTGCAAAGGAATTAAGCAAAAAGCCACAGGTGATGCCCCTTCATTTCCATTAGAAAACTGTTTACTTCAGGCTTCACAAAGGGGTAGCCTGAGGCAAAGACCTTCCTGACATTCAGGGCAACAGAACAATAGGTAAGCAAAAGGCCCAAAGCAGGGTTTCTCCACTGACACTTTACTGGTCACACTGATTCCCTTCAGTTATCCAGTACACGGCCAAGTCACAGAGCTGGGAGGTGGTACATATCTTGGACACAAAACCATGAGCCAATTCTGGAGAGTGGCCAGAATTCAGTAAGAAAACAGGAACTTAGCAAGATAGTAGGTGTTGCCCATAGATAAGGCAAGCCCCAGTCCATTCATAAATTGGAAAGGATGAATGCTGGAAAGTTTTCTACTAGACAGGACGCATCCATTGATTCATTCTCTTTTCCAATGTCTACAACCAGGGATACAGTGGGATACACAGACATAGAAACACTCGCCTTGTCAAATGACTTACTAGAAACAGTCCACTCCAAACCAAACAAACTGCCTTTCCTACCTATTCTCAGAACATGAGACAAAACCATGAACTCACACCCACACCCACTAAGGCACCTCCTTCCCCCAAGTAGGTCTGTGACTATCTGGAGTGTCTTCTGACTGGTGGGCCATACAATGTTCCCCCAAAATGGCCCGTCCTCTCTCAGATCTGGCCTCCTTGGCCTACTCAATGAAGTTGTCAGGAGCCACCAGTGAGCCACTCACTACCTGCTTTCTCAGAAAAGTCCCCTCTTCAGAGCTTTCCTGGCATTTGGTCATCCTCACATCAGTAGGTACCAAGAAAGACTGACTCTCTCCTTGGTAAATGCAAACAAGTCAGCCCACTGGGACTGGGACTGAAACTGGCTCTGGGTGCCTGGCTTCCTGGTTGCCAAGTTCAAAGAGTTCCATCACAAAAGAAGTGAGGTGAGGTCACTTCCTTCAGGAACTGAATGAGGTCACTGCCTTGGCAACCAAATTGTCCTAACAGTTGCTTCCAAGGGTCCTATGAGATGGAGGCTGCCCCTGCTACCTGTGACACTTTCACAAGTTAGAATGGTATATCCTCCATAGGCACCCAGGAACAGCTTTCCACACAGGCCTGGTTTGGTCCATCTTGTCTACATTAAGAAGAGAGAGGCTCATACAGACACAACCCTTCATCCTGACCAGGTTGTTTGCCATGGAAGATGACTTTTGCTCTCTCATGTCCTTCAGAGCTGCCTACTTCTTCTCCAGGGATCATTTCTGCATGGACCTTTGAGTTCTCAGCAGGTGGAAGATCCCCTACATTCCTCTATTGTAAGACCAACTCTGTCCCTGCTCTTCTGTAAAGTTGGATTGAGGGAACAGTGTATGGTTAGGGGTAAGAACATGTTTGATTTGGGTTAGGAATCATTCTACTGGATGAAGAATGGTATTGGGAACCTGCGATATATATAATAATGTATAGGTGAAGTATATGTATGACAACAGAAATCTAAGTAAGCTTTGAAGCCCAGAAGGGCATTGGGCCCTTGACTGGGATACTTAGCTTTGAATTACATTCTGCACAGATGTCTCAGATAAATTGATATACAATGGCATAAGACCTTGTACCTTGGATGATTGAATGTGGAAGAGAACATCCAGTCAAAAAGGGATAGTAGGTAGGATTAGGAAGATAGTCAGTATGTTTAGGAAGAAGAGTGAGTATACCATTTGGACCAAAAGTTCTTTAGCAGTAGGGTGTCAGTTAGAGAGTAGATGTAAATGTCAGCACATGTGAAGAGTCAGTCACAATAATGAATATGGGAAATTAGGTAGGAGAGCAGATATCAATAGAGACATTGGGAAATCAGTCAAAGTATAAAGTGAGTGATAGGATTAGATATTGTCAACAGGGTTGAGGTTGAATATGTACTCTTAGGACGAAGCAACTGTGTAGTCACCAATAGGATTGACATTTGAGAGCATTAGGCCCCTGGACAAGGATGTGTTTAGTAATCCATGCTCACTTTCCATTTAGACTTTGGTACAATCATAAGTGTGAACTTTGCATTATGTGTCCAGAATATCACTGTGATCAAATGTATATGTAGATCAGGTGACATGAGTATTTCTTCCACCATTTCTGGGAGCAATATCTTGAAGACGTGTTGATTAGTATTTGGGGGCACCAATAGGTGTACCTTGTGTCTATGAATATAGAGATAATGCATGAATAGACCATACTGTGAATAAATGATATAACTGGTTCCAATTTACATAATGGATTGAACTGATACCTGAAAATATATAGGAAATCTAATATTGATACACAATCATCCATTCCAACCAGTTATATATCTAATGGTAATATTAGGGTTCTGGTTTACCATGAAGGCTGTGTGAGATTTGCTTGAAAAGTGATTATGGAAATCGAAAATAATGTGTTTGGAAAGAAGTCTCATGAAAAGGCCAGTCCAGAAATATACAGGAGTACATGTGTTCTGAAGCAGGAAGTGATTGAAAGTGAACCAAATGCCTGTAAATTTGTGAACTTGTGGATGAAATATATATCCTATGATGTGCATCAACTGAAGAAATAGTGATGTACCAGTGTCGAAAAAAAAGAAACGTCAAAATACACATCATGTATCATAGGAATCTACTTGCATTGATGCTAAACTCGGTCAGTTACTGTAGAAATATTAGGATTTCTAAGGACCATTCACTAGGAAACAAATGTGTATTTCAGGTGGATGAATATTTCTGAGAATAATCTTTGGAAAATATGATTATAAATCAACATACATGAACATGAATGAATTTAGGGAGTGTATAATAAGACACATATATTTCATACTTTGAAAAATCTGGAGAGAGAGACTGTGTGTGTGTGTGTGTGTGTGTGTGTGTTTGTGTATATATATATATATATATATATATATATATATATATATATATATATATATTCAAACAATACAAACACACAGAGACTTTAAAAAGTCGAAATATATATGCCAATCAAAATTCATCATGAAATATGTATCATCCACTGATCCAAAAATATTTAATTTACTGAACATGGATTTATGTATCATGTTGTTCAAGTAGAAAGCTCACCCATAGGTTGAATTTTCAGTTCCAACAGCATTTACGAGGAGTGATCACTTCTCACAATTTGTATCTGCCATGTCAGCCTCCTCACAAGAATGTACGTGGGATACCAGGTAGGATTCTATATGTGCATCTAAAAATACATGTGCTGAATAGGCTACAGAGAAAGGGAGACAGGAATTCACATACTTGTTAACTTTACAAACACATGGAGAACTACTTCTCTTAAATTGGACTAGATTTATAACACCTAGCCTTTATAATGCCAAAGGAAAGTCCAATTATACACCATGCCTCCTTTGAACTGCATGTATTGCTATTCTGTTTGTGTTATTTTCCTCCATCATATCAGGATTGGTAATCAGAGTCTAGGAGGGTATGGGTTAGTGTCAGGGATTCAGTATTTTGAATGGAAAATAGGAAAATGAATCCAATGTGTATGCAATTCTGTGCTACACAAAAATCTTCCCACTCTCATCAAGAACAATGCCTTGACATTACCTTTGCCCCAAGTAAGACACGATTCGAAGAGAAGAGATAGAAAATCTGTGAATACATATATACAATGGAAAATGCTCAGGAGTTCACAACCTTGGAGGTGGTAGAGGAGTTTCCATAAGTAAGGGACAGGATAAACACTCCCCAAACATGGAGCTCTGCTGGCCTAAAGACTTCTTGGGAAACTGCCTCTGAGGTTGGACCCTTGAAATATATGTTGTTGTCAGGAGCTTTATCTTCCTTTGTAGTGAGACCATCAAAGCTTGGTCTGCATCTATGTGGCCTGGAGGACATGGTTTCTGATTTTCCAATGAACATGAGGCAGCAGTGCTGAATTCTCTCTTTGTAGGTCAACTGTGGCCACTGGGGTCTAAGTGTTTCCCCGTGTGGACTGTGAGGCCATTTGGTCATCCTCCACTTTTCCTGGTGTTTCTTGCTGCTTCACTGGGAGTTTCCTATTTGCTTCATGAAATACAAGGAGTTCAACTGGGACACAGTGCTGGAGGGAGTTCTGTCACGTGTGCTGACTCAGGGTCCTAGGAGAATGCACCAACCAGGCTTCTATCCCACAGAGCTTGCCCCCTTGACCAGAGCAACCTGATTCTGAACATTGCCCGGAAACCTCTCCATAGAACAAGATGCCTTTACATATAAGGGTCTGCTGGCTGCACCGTGTCAGTCACAAGCCATGTGGAAGCCAATGGCAGATCCACATGGCCCCACCACAGATGTTTTATCACACACCTGCACACCACTGCTCTAGGCCCACTAATCAGCAGGCTCCAACTTACTGGCATCTCTGTTCTACACCATTTTCATGAAACCCAGTCAATCAAGGCACTGTCTGGTACACTCATGATCAGCAACAGGACATCCAAAGGTTCTCCAGTGCCACGTGGTCATGGGAATTTCAAAAATTTCATGGTATTTATCAAGCCATTTCTCAAGGATGAACTTGGAGGCACTGTGGGTTTCTATTCATTCAGGAACCACTAAATGGTGAGGAAGCTCATTTCAATGAAAGCTCTGGAGAAACACTCAGAGGCAAGGCTTCCCAAGAGTGGCCAAAAGGTCACATCAAGCCAGGCCCATTGAGGTCTACAATGTGAGGTCCCTGTGTGTTTTGACTCTCAATTATGGCTGCCAGGTCTTTGAGAATAAAATCATGTGATATCCTGGCTGAGATTCCCAGTGCTCTGTGGAAAGCCACCCTGGGCCTAGATCTCAGTTTCCAAGGGCAACTCTCATGCGTGGCCTCCTAAAATCCCAACACAATTCATGGCAATACTTCTCTGAGTTCAGTACCAGAACTCAGTCTCTAAGGGGAATCACGCCAGAGTTCAAGCCCAGGTGGACAAAGTCATCCCTTCCAACCGCCACAGAAATGACCACAATTCCAACCAAAACACTGCCACATGGCCCTCATCTTCTTCCATATAGACACTCATCATAACCTCTGGCTGGAGGTTTCCATGAGGGGGCAGCCCAAGACAGTGTCTAGAATAAGCTCCCTTGCCCCTCATTTGCCTAATGTCAGGGTGGCCTGTGAACCAGGAGTGATCAAATACGCCTGCCATTAATACTGCTCTGCTTCTCCAAATTGAGGACTACTGACTTTCGGGTATAGATTCTTTCTGTGAATTGGAGACATGAGAAAACCCAAGAACCTATGGGATAGCCTCTGCAGGGCTTTGAAGAACTCATTTGACCCAAAGGATCCCTATTCTCACTTGATGGAGGTCAGGAACTTTCCAGAGGAAAGTGAGAGGCTTCATCCACAATGACTGCTCTTTTTGCCATTTTGGCTTTGGATGCACACATGGGATCTTTCTTTAATCCATCAGGTGCTGAGAATCTAAGCCACAGCCTCACACAGGGCCAAGAGGCTGATTCACACACATCCCTTTGCAAAGGAATTAAGCAAAAAGCCACAGGTGATGCCCCTTCATTTCCATTTGAAAACTGTTGACTTCAGGCTTCACAAAGGGGTAGCCTGAGGCAAAGACCTTCCTGACATTCAGGGCAACAGAACAATAGGTAAGCAAAAGGCCCAAAGCAGGGTTTCTCCACTGACACTTTACTGGTCACACTGATATCTGAGTTTTCTGAGATGCTTGCCATTCCCTTCAGTTATCTAGTACACGGCCATGTCACAGAGCCGGGAGCTGTTACATATCTTGGACACAAAACCATGAGCCAATTCTGGAGAGTGGCCAGAATTCAGGAAGAAAACAGGAACTTAGCAAGATAGTAGGTGTTGCCCATAGATAAGGCAAGCCCCAGTCCATTCATAAATTGGAAAGGATGAATGCTGGAAAGTTTTCTACTAGACAGGACGCATCCATTGATTCATTCTCTTTTCCAATGTCTACAACCAGGGATACAGTGGGATACACAGACATAGAAACACTCGCCTTGTCAAATGACTTACTAGAAACAGTCCACTCCAAACCAAACAAACTGCCTTTCCTACCTATTCTCAGAACATGAGACAAAACCATAAACTCACACCCACACCCACTAAGGCACCTCCTTCCCCCAAGTAGGTCTGTGACTATCTGGAGTGTCTTCTGACTGGTGGGCCATACAATGTTCCCCCAAAATGGCCCGTCCTCTCTCAGATCTGGCCTCCTTGGCCTACTCAATGAACTTGTCAGGAGCCACCAGTGAGCCACTCACTACCTGCTTTCTCAGAAAAGTCCCCTCTTCAGAGCTTTCCTGGCATTTGGTCATCCTCACATCAGTAGGTACCAAGAAAGACTGACTCTCTCCTTGGTAAATGCAAACAAGTCAGCCCACTGGGACTGGGACTGAAACTGGCTCTGGGTGCCTGGCTTCCTGGTTGCCAAGTTCAAAGAGTTCCATCACAAAAGAAGTGAGGTGAGGTCACTTCCTTCAGGAACTGAATGAGGTCACTGCCTTGGCAACCAAATTGTCCTAACAGTTGCTTCCAAGGGTCCTATGAGATGGAGGCTGCCCCTGCTTCCTGTGACACTTTCACAAGTTAGAATGGTATATCCTCCATAGGCACCCAGGAACAGCTTTCCACACAGGCCTGGTTTGGTCCATCTTGTCTACATTAAGAAGAGAGAGGCTCATACAGACACAACCCTTCATCCTGACCAGGTTGTTTGCCATGGAAGATGACTTTTGCTCTCTCATGTCCTTCAGAGCTGCCTACTTCTTCTCCAGGGATCATTTCTGCATGGACCTTTGAGTTCTCAGCAGGTGGAAGATCCCCTACATTCCTCTATTGTAAGACCAACTCTGTCCGTGCTCTTCTGTAAAGTTGGATTGAGGGAACAGTGTATGGTTAGGGGTAAGAACATGTTTGATTTGGGTTAGGAATCATTCTACTGGATGAAGAATGGTATTGGGAACCTGCGATATATATAATAATGTATAGGTGAAGTATATGTATGACAACAGAAATCTAAGTAAGCTTTGAAGCCCAGAAGGGCATTGGGCCCTTGACTGGGATACTTAGCTTTGAATTACATTCTGCACAGATGTCTCAGATAAATTGATATACAATGGCATAAGACCTTGTACCTTGGATGATTGAATGTGGAAGAGAACATCCAGTCAAAAAGGGATAGTAGGTAGGATTAGGAAGATAGTCAGTAGGTTTAGGAAGAAGAGTGAGTATAACATTTGGACCAAAAGTTCTTTAGCAGTAGGGTGTCTGTTAGAGAGTAGATGTAAATGTCAGCACATGTGAAGAGTCAGTCACAATAATGAATATGGGAAATTAGGTAGGAGAGCAGATATCAATAGATACATTGGGAAATCAGTCAAAGTATAAAGTGAGTGATAGGATTAGATATTTTCAACAGGGTTGAGGTTGAATATGTACCCTTAGGACGAAGCAACTGTGTAGTCACCAATAGGATTGACATTTGAGAGCATTAGGCCCCTGGACAAGGATGTGTTTAGTAATCCATGCTCAC
Organism: Urocitellus parryii; assembly: GCF_045843805.1. NCBI lineage: Eukaryota > Metazoa > Chordata > Mammalia > Rodentia > Sciuridae > Urocitellus > Urocitellus parryii. The sequence continues at coordinate 113,810,971 of NC_135535.1, read as the reverse complement.
TTTCCATTTAGACTTTGGTACAATCATAAGTGTGAACTTTGCATTATGTGTCCAGAATATCACTGTGATCAAATGTATATGTAGATCAGGTGACATGAGTATTTCTTCCACCATTTCTGGGAGCAATATCTTGAAGACGTGTTGATTAGTATTTGGGGGCACCAATAGGTGTACCTTGTGTGTATGAATATAGAGATAATGCATGAATAGACCATACTGTGAATAAATAGTATAACTGGTTCCAATTTACATAATGGATTGAACTTATACCTGAAAATATATAGGAAATCTAATATTGATACACAATCATTCATTCCAACCAGTTATATATCTAATGGTAATATTAGGGTTCTGGTTTACCATGAAGGCTGTGTGAGATTTGCTTGAAAAGTGATTATGGAAATCGAAAATAATGTGTTTGGAAAGAAGTCTCATGAAAAGGCCAGTCCAGAAATTTACAGGAGTACATGTGTTCTGAAGCAGGAAGTGATTGAAAGTGAACCAAATGCCTGTAAATTTGTGAACTTGTGGATGAAATATATATCCTATGATGTGCATCAACTGAAGAAATAGTGATGTACCAGTGTCGAAAAAAAAGAAATGTCAAAATACACATCATGTATCATAGGAATCTACTTGCATTGATGCTAAACTCGGTCAGTTACTGTAGAAATATTAGGATTTCTAAGGACCATTCACTAGGAAACAAATGTGTATTTCAGGTGGATGAATATTTCTGAGAATAATCTTTGGAAAAGATGATTATAAATCCACATACATGAGCATGAATGAATTTAGGGAGTGTATAATAAGACACATATATTTCATACTTTGAAAAATCTGGAGAGAGAGACTGTGTGTGTGTATGTGTGTGTGTGTGTGTGTGTGTGTGTGTGTGTGTTTGTGTATATATATATATATATATATATATATATATATATATATACATTCAAACAATACAAACACACAGAGACTTTAAAAAGTCGAAATATATATGCCAATCAAAATTCATCATGAAATATGTATCATCCACAGATCCAAAAATATTTAATTTACTGAACATGGATTTATGTATCATGTTGTTCAAGTAGAAAGCTCACCCATAGGTTGAATTTTCAGTTCCAACAGCATTTACGAGGAGTGATCTCTTCTCACAATTTGTATCTGCCATGTCAGCCTCCTCACAAGAATGTACGTGGGATACCAGGTAGGATTCTATATGTGCATGTAAAAATACATGTGCTGAATAGGCTACAGAGAAAGGGAGACAGGAATTCACATACTTGTTAACTTTACAAACACATGGAGAACTACTCTTAAATTGGACTAGATTTATAACACCTAGCCTTTATAATGCCAAAGGAAAGTCCAATTATACACCATGCCTCCTCTGAACTGCATGTATTGCTATTCTGTTTGTGTTATTTTCCTCCATCATATCAGGATTGGTAATCAGAGTCTAGGAGGGTATGGGTTAGTGTCAGGGATTCAGTATTTTGAATGGAAAATAGGAAAATGAATCCAATGTGTATGCAATTCTGTGCTACACAAAAATCTTCCCACTCTCATCAAGAACAATGCCTTGACATTACCTTTGCCCCAAGTAAGACACGATTCGAAGAGAAGAGTTAGAAAATCTGTGAATACATATATACAATGGAAAATGCTCAGGAGTTCACAACCTTGGAGGTGGTAGAGGAGTTTCCATAAGTAAGGGACAGGATAAACACTCCCCAAACATGGAGCTCTGCTGGCCTAAAGACTTCTTGGGAAACTGCCTCTGAGGTTGGACCCTTGAAATATATGTTGTTGTCAGGAGCTTTATCTTCCTTTGTAGTGAGACCATCAAAGCTTGGTCTGCATCTATGTGGCCTGGAGGACATGGTTTCTGATTTTCCAATGAACATGAGGCAGCAGTGCTGAATTCTCTCTTTGTAGGTCAACTGTGGCCACTGGGGTCTAAGTGTTTCCCCGTGTGGACTGTGAGGCCATTTGGTCATCCTCCACTTTTCCTGGTGTTTCTTGCTGCTTCACTGGGAGTTTCCTATTTGCTTCATGAAATACAAGGAGTTCAACTGGGACACAGTGCTGGAAGGAGTTCTGTCACGTGTGCTGACTCAGGGTCCTAGGAGAATGCACCAACCAGGCTTCTATCCCACAGAGCTTGCCCCCTTGACCATAGCAACCTGATTCTGAACATTGCCCGGAAACCTCTCCATAGAACAAGATGCCTTTACATATAAGGGTCTGCTGGCTGCACCGTGTCAGTCACAAGCCATGTGGAAGCCAATGGCAGATCCACATGGCCCCACCACAGATGTTTTATCACACACCTGCACACCACTGCTCTAGGCCCACTAATCAGCAGGCTCCAACTTACTGGCATCTCTGTTCTACACCATTTTCATGAAACCCAGTCAATCAAGGCACTGTCTGGTACACTCATGATCAGCAACAGGACATCCAAAGGTTCTCCAGTGCCACGTGGTCATGGGAATTTCAAAAATTTCATGGTATTTATCAAGCCATTTCTCAAGGATGAACTTGGAGGCACTGTGGGTTTCTATTCATTCAGGAACCACTAAATGGTGAGGAAGCTCATTTCAATGAAAGCTCTGGAGAAACACTCAGAGGCAAGGCTTCCCAAGAGTGACCAAAAGGTCACATCAAGCCAGGCCCATTGAGGTCTACAATGTGAGGTCCCTGTGTGTTTTGACTCTCAATTATGGCTGCCAGGTCTTTAAGAATAAAATCATGTGATATCCTGGCTGAGATTCCCAGTGCTCTGTGGAAAGCCACCCTGGGCCTAGATCTCAGTTTCCAAGGGCAACTCTCATGCGTGGCCTCCTAAAATCCCAACACAATTCATGGCAATACTTCTCTGAGTTCAGTACCAGAACTCAGTCTCTAAGGGGAATCACGCCAGAGTTCAAGCCCAGGTGGACAAAGTCATCCCTTCCAACCGCCACAGAAATGACCACAATTCCAACCAAAACACTGCCACATGGCCCTCATCTTCTTCCATATAGACACTCATCATAACCTCTGGCTGGAGGTTTCCATGAGGGGGCAGCCCAAGACAGTGTCTAGAATAAGCTCCCTTGCCCCTCATTTGCCTAATGTCAGGGTGGCCTGTGAACCAGGAGTGATCAAATACGCCTGCCATTAATACTGCTCTGCTTCTCCAAATTGAGGACTACTGACTTTCGGGTATAGATTCTTTCTGTGAATTGGAGACATGAGAAAACCCAAGAACCTATGGGATAGCCTCTGCAGGGCTTTGAAGAACTCATTTGACCCAAAGGATCCCTATTCTCACTTGATGGAGGTCAGGAACTTTCCAGAGGAAAGTGAGAGGCTTCATCCACAATGACTGCTCTGTTTGCCATTTTGGCTTTGGATGCACACATGGGATCTTTCTTTCATCCATCAGGTGCTGAGAATCTAAGCCACAGCCTCACACAGGGCCAAGAGGCTGATTCACACACATCCCTTTGCAAAGGAATTAAGCAAAAAGCCACAGGTGATGCCCCTTCATTTCCATTTGAAAACTGTTTACTTCAGGCTTCACAAAGGGGTAGCCTGAGGCAAAGACCTTCCTGAGAGTCAGGGCAACAGAACAATAGGTAAGCAAAAGGCCCAAAGCAGGGTTTCTCCACTGACACTTTACTGGTCACACTGATATCTGAGTTTTCTGAGATGCTTGCCATTCCCTTCAGTTATCCAGTACATGGCCATGTCACAGAGCTGGGAGGTGGTACATATCTTGGACACAAAACCATGAGCCAATTCTGGAGAGTGGCCAGAATTCAGGAAGAAAACAGGAACTTAGCAAGATAGTAGGTGTTGCCCATAGATAAGGCAAGCCCCAGTCCATTCATAAATTGGAAAGGATGAATGCTGGAAAGTTTTCTACTAGACAGGACGCATCCATTGATTCATTCTCTTTTCCAATGTCTACAACCAGGGATACAGTGGGATACACAGACATAGAAACACTCGCCTTGTCAAATGACTTACTAGAAACAGTCCACTCCAAACCAAACAAACTGCCTTTCCTACCTATTCTCAGAACATGAGACAAAACCATAAACTCACACCCACACCCACTAAGGCACCTCCTTCCCCCAAGTAGGTCTGTTACTATCTGGAGTGTCTTCTGACTGGTGGGCCATACAATGTTCCCCCAAAATGGCCCGTCCTCTCTCAGATCTGGCCTCCTTGGCCTACTCAATGAACTTGTCAGGAGCCACCAGTGAGCCACTCACTACCTGCTTTCTCAGAAAAGTCCCCTCTTCAGAGCTTTCCTGGCATTTGGTCATCCTCACATCAGTAGGTACTAAGAAAGACTGACTCTCTCCTTGGTAAATGCAAACAAGTCAGCCCACTGGGACTGGGACTGAAACTGGCTCTGGGTGCCTGGCTTCCTGGTTGCCAAGTTCAAAGAGTTCCATCACAAAAGAAGTGAGGTGAGGTCACTTCCTTCAGGAACTGAATGAGGTCACTGCCTTGGCAACCAAATTGTCCTAACAGTTGCTTCCAAGGGTCCTATGAGATGGAGGCTGCCCCTGCTTCCTGTGACACTTTCACAAGTTAGAATGGTATATCCTCCATAGGCACCCAGGAACAGCTTTCCACACAGGCCTGGTTTGGTCCATCTTGTCTACATTAAGAAGAGAGAGGCTCATACAGACACAACCCTTCATCCTGACCAGGTTGTTTGCCATGGAAGATGACTTTTGCTCTCTCATGTCCTTCAGAGCTGCCTACTTCTTCTCCAGGGATCATTTCTGCATGGACCTTTGAGTTCTCAGCAGGTGGAAGATCCCCTACATTCCTCTATTGTAAGACCAACTCTGTCCGTGCTCTTCTGTAAAGTTGGATTGAGGGAACAGTGTATGGTTAGGGGTAAGAACATGTTTGATTTGGGTTAGGAATCATTCTACTGGATGAAGAATGGTATTGGGAACCTGCGATATATATAATAATGTATAGGTGAAGTATATGTATGACAACAGAAATCTAAGTAAGCTTTGAAGCCCAGAAGGGCATTGGGCCCTTGACTGGGATACTTAGCTTTGAATTACATTCTGCACAGATGTCTCAGATAAATTGATATACAATGGCATAAGACCTTGTACCTTGGATGATTGAATGTGGAAGAGAACATCCAGTCAAAAAGGGATAATAGGTAGGATTAGGAAGATAGTCAGTAGGTTTAGGAAGAAGAGTGAGTATACCATTTGGACCAAAAGTTCTTTAGCAGTAGGGTGTCAGTTAGAGAGTAGATGTACATGTCAGCACATGTGAATAGTCAGTCACAATAATGAATATGGGAAATTAGGTAGGAGAGCAGATATCAATAGAGACATTGGGAAATCAGTCAAAGTATAAAGTGAGTGATAGGATTAGATATTGTCAACAGGGTTGAGGTTGAATATGTACTCTTAGGACGAAGCAACTGTGTCGTCACCAATAGGATTGACATTTGAGAGCATTAGGCCCCTGGACAAGGATGTGTTTAGTAATCCATGCTCACTTTCCATTTAGACTTTGGTACAATCATAAGTGTGAACTTTGCATTATGTGTCCAGAATATCACTGTGATCAAATGTATATGTAGATCAGGTGACATGAGTATTTCTTCCACCATTTCTGGGAGCAATATCTTGAAGACGTGTTGATTAGTATTTGGGGGCACCAATAGGTGTACCTTGTGTCTATGAATATAGAGATAATGCATGAATAGACCATACTGTGAATAAATAGTATAACTGGTTCCAATTTACATAATGGATTGAACTGATACCTGAAAATATATAGGAAATCTAATATTGATACACAATCATTCATTCCAACCAGTTATATATCTAATGGTAATATTAGGGTTCTGGTTTACCATGAAGGCTGTGTGAGATTTGCTTGAAAAGTGATTATGGAAATCGAAAATAATGTGTTTGGAAAGAAGTCTCATGAAAAGGCCAGTCCAGAAATATACAGGAGTACATGTGTTCTGAAGCAGGAAGTGATTGAAAGTGAACCAAATGCCTGTAAATTTGTGAACTTGTGGATGAAATATATATCCTATGATGTGCATCAACTGAAGAAATAGTGATGTACCAGTGTCGAAAAAAAAAGAAACGTCAAAATACACATCATGTATCATAGGAATCTACTTGCATTGATGCTAAACTCGGTCAGTTACTGTAGAAATATTAGGATTTCTAAGGACCATTCACTAGGAAACAAATGTGTATTTCAGGTGGATGAATATTTCTGAGAATAATCTTTGGAAAAGATGATTATAAATCCACATACATGAGCATGAATGAATTTAGGGAGTGTATAATAAGACACATATATTTCATACTTTGAAAAAACTGGAGAGAGAGACTCTGTGTGTGTGTGTTTGTGTATATATATATATATATATATATATATATATATATATATATACATTCATACATACATTCAAACCATACACACAGAGACTTTAAAAAGTCGAAATATATATGCCAATCAAAATTCATCATGAAATATGTATCATCCACAGATCCAAAAATATTTAATTTACTGAACATGGATTTATGTATCATGTTGTTCAAGTAGAAAGCTCACCCATAGTTTGAATTTTCAGTTCCAACAGCATTTACGAGGAGTGATCTCTTGTCACAATTTGTATCTGCCATGTCAGCCTCCTCACAAGAATGTACGTGGGATACCAGGTAGGATTCTATATGTGCATGTAAAAATACATGTGCTGAATAGGCTACAGAGAAAGGGAGACAGGAATTCACATACTTGTTAACTTTACAAACACATGGAGAACTACTTCTCTTAAATTGGACTAGATTTATAACACCTAGCCTTTATAATGCCAAAGGAAAGTCCAATTATACACCATGCCTCCTCTGAACTGCATGTATTGCTATTCTGTTTGTGTGATTTTCCTCCATCATATCAGGATTGGTAATCAGAGTCTAGGAGGGTATGGGTTAGTGTCAGGGATTCAGTATTTTGAATGGAAAATAGGAAAATGAATCCAATGTGTATGCAATTCTGTGCTACACAAAAATCTTCCCACTCTCATCAAGAACAATGCCTTGACATTACCTTTGCCCCAAGTAAGACACGATTCGAAGCGAAGAGTTAGAAAATCTGTGAATACATATATACAATGGAAAATGCTCAGGAGTTCACAACCTTGGAGGTGGTAGAGGAGTTTCCATAAGTAAGGGACAGGATAAACACTCCCCAAACATGGAGCTCTGCTGGCCTAAAGACTTCTTGGGAAACTGCCTCTGAGGTTGGACCCTTGAAATATATGTTGTTGTCAGGAGCTTTATCTTCCTTTGTAGTGAGACCATCAAAGCTTGGTCTGCATCTATGTGGCCTGGAGGACATGGTTTCTGATTTTCCAATGAACATGAGGCAGCAGTGCTGAATTCTCTCTTTGTAGGTCAACTGTGGCCACTGGGGTCTAAGTGTTTCCCCGTGTGGACTGTGAGGCCATTTGGTCATCCTCGACTTTTCCTGGTGTTTCTTGCTGCTTCACTGGGAGTTTCCTATTTGCTTCATGAAATACAAGGAGTTCAACTGGGACACAGTGCTGGAGGGAGTTCTGTCACGTGTGCTGACTCAGGGTCCTAGGAGAATGCACCAACCAGGCTTCTATCCCACAGAGCTTGCCCCCTTGACCATAGCAACCTGATTCTGAACATTGCCCGGAAACCTCTCCATAGAACAAGATGCCTTTACATATAAGGGTCTGCTGGCTGCACCGTGTCAGTCACAAGCCATGTGGAAGCCAATGGCAGATCCACATGGCCCCACCACAGATGTTTTATCACACACCTGCACACCACTGCTCTAGGCCCACTAATCAGCAGGCTCCAACTTACTGGCATCTCTGTTCTACACCATTTTCATGAAACCCAGTCAATCAAGGCACTGTCTGGTACACTCATGATCAGCAACAGGACATCCAAAGGTTCTCCAGTGCCACGTGGTCATGGGAATTTCAAAAATTTCATGGTATTTATCAAGCCATTTCTCAAGGATGAACTTGGAGGCACTGTGGGTTTCTATTCATTCAGGAACCACTAAATGGTGAGGAAGCTCATTTCAATGAAAGCTCTGGAGAAACACTCAGAGGCAAGGCTTCCCAAGAGTGGCCAAAAGGTCACATCAAGCCAGGCCCATTGAGGTCTACAATGTGAGGTCCCTGTGTGTTTTGACTCTCAATTATGGCTGCCAGGTCTTTAAGAATAAAATCATGTGATATCCTGGCTGAGATTCCCAGTGCTCTGTGGAAAGCCACCCTGGGCCTAGATCTCAGTTTCCAAGGGCAACTCTCATGCGTGGCCTCCTAAAATCCCAACACAATTCATGGCAATACTTCTCTGAGTTCAGTACCAGAACTCAGTCTCTAAGGGGAATCACGCCAGAGTTCAAGCCCAGGTGGACAAAGTCATCCCTTCCAACCGCCACAGAAATGACCACAATTCCAACCAAAACACTGCCACATGGCCCTCATCTTCTTCCATATAGACACTCATCATAACCTCTGGCTGGAGGTTTCCATGAGGGGGCAGCCCAAGACAGTGTCTAGAATAAGCTCCCTTGCCCCTCATTTGCCTAATGTCAGGGTGGCCTGTGAACCAGGAGTGATCAAATACGCCTGCCATTAATACTGCTCTGCTTCTCCAAATTGAGGACTACTGACTTTCGGGTATAGATTCTTTCTGTGAATTGGAGACATGAGAAAACCCAAGAACCTATGGGATAGCCTCTGCAGGGCTTTGAAGAACTCATTTGACCCAAAGGATCCCTATTCTCACTTGATGGAGGTCAGGAACTTTCCAGAGGAAAGTGAGAGGCTTCATCCACAATGACTGCTCTGTTTGCCATTTTGGCTTTGGATGCACACATGGGATCTTTCTTTCATCCATCAGGTGCTGAGAATCTAAGCCACAGCCTCACACAGGGCCAAGAGGCTGATTCACACACATCCCTTTGCAAAGGAATTAAGCAAAAAGCCACAGGTGATGCCCCTTCATTTCCATTTGAAAACTGTTTACTTCAGGCTTCACAAAGGGGTAGCCTGAGGCAAAGACCTTCCTGAGAGTCAGGGCAACAGAACAATAGGTAAGCAAAAGGCCCAAAGCAGGGTTTCTCCACTGACACTTTACTGGTCACACTGATATCTGAGTTTTCTGAGATGCTTGCCATTCCCTTCAGTTATCCAGTACATGGCCATGTCACAGAGCTGGGAGGTGGTACATATCTTGGACACAAAACCATGAGCCAATTCTGGAGAGTGGCCAGAATTCAGGAAGAAAACAGGAACTTAGCAAGATAGTAGGTGTTGCCCATAGATAAGGCAAGCCCCAGTCCATTCATAAATTGGAAAGGATGAATGCTGGAAAGTTTTCTACTAGACAGGACGCATCCATTGATTCATTCTCTTTTCCAATGTCTACAACCAGGGATACAGTGGGATACACAGACATAGAAACACTCGCCTTGTCAAATGACTTACTAGAAACAGTCCACTCCAAACCAAACAAACTGCCTTTCCTACCTATTCTCAGAACATGAGACAAAACCATAAACTCACACCCACACCCACTAAGGCACCTCCTTCCCCCAAGTAGGTCTGTTACTATCTGGAGTGTCTTCTGACTGGTGGGCCATACAATGTTCCCCCAAAATGGCCCGTCCTCTCTCAGATCTGGCCTCCTTGGCCTACTCAATGAACTTGTCAGGAGCCACCAGTGAGCCACTCACTACCTGCTTTCTCAGAAAAGTCCCCTCTTCAGAGCTTTCCTGGCATTTGGTCATCCTCACATCAGTAGGTACTAAGAAAGACTGACTCTCTCCTTGGTAAATGCAAACAAGTCAGCCCACTGGGACTGGGACTGAAACTGGCTCTGGGTGCCTGGCTTCCTGGTTGCCAAGTTCAAAGAGTTCCATCACAAAAGAAGTGAGGTGAGGTCACTTCCTTCAGGAACTGAATGAGGTCACTGCCTTGGCAACCAAATTGTCCTAACAGTTGCTTCCAAGGGTCCTATGAGATGGAGGCTGCCCCTGCTTCCTGTGACACTTTCACAAGTTAGAATGGTATATCCTCCATAGGCACCCAGGAACAGCTTTCCACACAGGCCTGGTTTGGTCCATCTTGTCTACATTAAGAAGAGAGAGGCTCATACAGACACAACCCTTCATCCTGACCAGGTTGTTTGCCATGGAAGATGACTTTTGCTCTCTCATGTCCTTCAGAGCTGCCTACTTCTTCTCCAGGGATCATTTCTGCATGGACCTTTGAGTTCTCAGCAGGTGGAAGATCCCCTACATTCCTCTATTGTAAGACCAACTCTGTCCGTGCTCTTCTGTAAAGTTGGATTGAGGGAACAGTGTATGGTTAGGGGTAAGAACATGTTTGATTTGGGTTAGGAATCATTCTACTGGATGAAGAATGGTATTGGGAACCTGCTATATATATAATAATGTATAGGTGAAGTATATGTATGACAACAGAAATCTAAGTAAGCTTTGAAGCCCAGAAGGGCATTGGGCCCTTGACTGGGATACTTAGCTTTGAATTACATTCTGCACAGATGTCTCAGATAAATTGATATACAATGGCATAAGACCTTGTACCTTGGATGATTGAATGTGGAAGAGAACATCCAGTCAAAAAGGGATAATAGGTAGGATTAGGAAGATAGTCAGTAGGTTTAGGAAGAAGAGTGAGTATACCATTTGGACCAAAAGTTCTTTAGCAGTAGGGTGTCAGTTAGAGAGTAGATGTACATGTCAGCACATGTGAAGAGTCAGTCACAATAATGAATATGGGAAATTAGGTAGGAGAGCAGATATCAATAGAGACATTGGGAAATCAGTCAAAGTATAAAGTGAGTGATAGGATTAGATATTGTCAACAGGGTTGAGGTTGAATATGTACTCTTAGGACGAAGCAACTGTGTCGTCACCAATAGGATTGACATTTGAGAGCATTAGGCCCCTGGACAAGGATGTGTTTAGTAATCCATGCTCACTTTCCATTTAGACTTTGGTACAATCATAAGTGTGAACTTTGCATTATGTGTCCAGAATATCACTGTGATCAAATGTATATGTAGATCAGGTGACATGAGTATTTCTTCCACCATTTCTGGGAGCAATATCTTGAAGACGTGTTGATTAGTATTTGGGGGCACCAATAGGTGTACCTTGTGTCTATGAATATAGAGATAATGCATGAATAGACCATACTGTGAATAAATAGTATAACTGGTTCCAATTTACATAATGGATTGAACTGATACCTGAAAATATATAGGAAATCTAATATTGATACACAATCATTCATTCCAACCAGTTATATATCTAATGGTAATATTAGGGTTCTGGTTTACCATGAAGGCTGTGTGAGATTTGCTTGAAAAGTGATTATGGAAATCGAAAATAATGTGTTTGGAAAGAAGTCTCATGAAAAGGCCAGTCCAGAAATATACAGGAGTACATGTATTCTGAAGCAGGAAGTGATTGAAAGTGAACCAAATGCCTGTAAATTTGTGAACTTGTGGATGAAATATATATCCTATGATGTGCATCAACTGAAGAAATAGTGATGTACCAGTGTCGAAAAAAAAAGAAACGTCAAAATACACATCATGTATCATAGGAATCTACTTGCATTGATGCTAAACTCGGTCAGTTACTGTAGAAATATTAGGATTTCTAAGGACCATTCACTAGGAAACAAATGTGTATTTCAGGTGGATGAATATTTCTGAGAATAATCTTTGGAAAAGATGATTATAAATCCACATACATGAGCATGAATGAATTTAGGGAGTGTATAATAAGACACATATATTTCATACTTTGAAAAAACTGGAGAGAGAGACTCTGTGTGTGTGTGTTTGTGTATATATATATATATATATATATATATATATATACATTCATACATACATTCAAACCATACACACAGAGACTTTAAAAAGTCGAAATATATATGCCAATCAAAATTCATCATGAAATATGTATCATCCACAGATCCAAAAATATTTAATTTACTGAACATGGATTTATGTATCATGTTGTTCAAGTAGAAAGCTCACCCATAGTTTGAATTTTCAGTTCCAACAGCATTTACGAGGAGTGATCTCTTGTCACAATTTGTATCTGCCATGTCAGCCTCCTCACAAGAATGTACGTGGGATACCAGGTAGGATTCTATATGTGCATGTAAAAATACATGTGCTGAATAGGCTACAGAGAAAGGGAGACAGGAATTCACATACTTGTTAACTTTACAAACACATGGAGAACTACTTCTCTTAAATTGGACTAGATTTATAACACCTAGCCTTTATAATGCCAAAGGAAATTCCAATTATACACCATGCCTCCTCTGAACTGCATGTATTGCTATTCTGTTTGTGTTATTTTCCTCCATCATATCAGGATTGGTAATCAGAGTCTAGGAGGGTATGGGTTAGTGTCAGGGATTCAGTATTTTGAATGGAAAATAGGAAAATGAATCCAATGTGTATGCAATTCTGTGCTACACAAAAATCTTCCCACTCTCATCAAGAACAATGCCTTGACATTACCTTTGCCCCAAGTAAGACACGATTCGAAGCGAAGAGTTAGAAAATCTGTGAATACATATATACAATGGAAAATGCTCAGGAGTTCACAACCTTGGAGGTGGTAGAGGAGTTTCCATAAGTAAGGGACAGGATAAACACTCCCCAAACATGGAGCTCTGCTGGCCTAAAGACTTCTTGGGAAACTGCCTCTGAGGTTGGACCCTTGAAATATATGTTGTTGTCAGGAGCTTTATCTTCCTTTGTAGTGAGACCATCAAAGCTTGGTCTGCATCTATGTGGCCTGGAGGACATGGTTTCTGATTTTCCAATGAACATGAGGCAGCAGTGCTGAATTCTCTCTTTGTAGGTCAACTGTGGCCACTGGGGTCTAAGTGTTTCCCCGTGTGGACTGTGAGGCCATTTGGTCATCCTCCACTTTTCCTGGTGTTTCTTGCTGCTTCACTGGGAGTTTCCTATTTGCTTCATGAAATACAAGGAGTTCAACTGGGACACAGTGCTGGAGGGAGTTCTGTCACGTGTGCTGACTCAGGGTCCTAGGACAATGCACCAACCAGGCTTCTATCCCACAGAGCTTGCCCCCTTGACCATAGCAACCTGATTCTGAACATTGCCCGGAAACCTCTCCATAGAACAAGATGCCTTTACATATAAGGGTCTGCTGGCTGCACCGTGTCAGTCACAAGCCATGTGGAAGCCAATGGCAGATCCACATGGCCCCACCACAGATGTTTTATCACACACCTGCACACCACTGCTCTAGGCCCACTAATCAGCAGGCTCCAACTTACTGGCATCTCTGTTCTACACCATTTTCATGAAACCCAGTCAATCAAGGCACTGTCTGGTACACTCATGATCAGCAACAGGACATCCAAAGGTTCTCCAGTGCCACGTGGTCATGGGAATTTCAAAAATTTCATGGTATTTATCAAGCCATTTCTCAAGGATGAACTTGGAGGCACTGTGGGTTTCTATTCATTCAGGAACCACTAAATGGTGAGGAAGCTCATTTCAATGAAAGCTCTGGAGAAACACTCAGAGGCAAGGCTTCCCAAGAGTGGCCAAAAGGTCACATCAAGCCAGGCCCATTGAGGTCTACAATGTGAGGTCCCTGTGTGTTTTGACTCTCAATTATGGCTGCCAGGTCTTTAAGAATAAAATCATGTGATATCCTGGCTGAGATTCCCAGTGCTCTGTGGAAAGCCACCCTGGGCCTAGATCTCAGTTTCCAAGGGCAACTCTCATGCGTGGCCTCCTAAAATCCCAACACAATTCATGGCAATACTTCTCTGAGTTCAGTACCAGAACTCAGTCTCTAAGGGGAATCACGCCAGAGTTCAAGCCCAGGTGGACAAAGTCATCCCTTCCAACCGCCACAGAAATGACCACAATTCCAACCAAAACACTGCCACATGGCCCTCATCTTCTTCCATATAGACACTCATCATAACCTCTGGCTGGAGGTTTCCATGAGGGGGCAGCCCAAGACAGTGTCTAGAATAAGCTCCCTTGCCCCTCATTTGCCTAATGTCAGGGTGGCCTGTGAACCAGGAGTGATCAAATACGCCTGCCATTAATACTGCTCTGCTTCTCCAAATTGAGGACTACTGACTTTCGGGTATAGATTCTTTCTGTGAATTGGAGACATGAGAAAACCCAAGAACCTATGGGATAGCCTCTGCAGGGCTTTGAAGAACTCATTTGACCCAAAGGATCCCTATTCTCACTTGATGGAGGTCAGGAACTTTCCAGAGGAAAGTGAGAGGCTTCATCCACAATGACTGCTCTGTTTGCCATTTTGGCTTTGGATGCACACATGGGATCTTTCTTTAATCCATCAGGTGCTGAGAATCTAAGCCACAGCCTCACACAGGGCCAAGAGGCTGATTCACACACATCCCTTTGCAAAGGAATTAAGCAAAAAGCCACAGGTGATGCCCCTTCATTTCCATTTGAAAACTGTTGACTTCAGGCTTCACAAAGGGGTAGCCTGAGGCAAAGACCTTCCTGACATTCAGGGCAACAGAACAATAGGTAAGCAAAAGGCCCAAAGCAGGGTTTCTCCACTGACACTTTACTGGTCACACTGATATCTGAGTTTTCTGAGATGCTTGCCATTCCCTTCAGTTATCCAGTACATGGCCATGTCACAGAGCTGGGAGGTGGTACATATCTTGGACACAAAACCATGAGCCAATTCTGGAGAGTGGCCAGAATTCAGGAAGAAAACAGGAACTTAGCAAGATAGTAGGTGTTGCCCATAGATAAGGCAAGCCCCAGTCCATTCATAAATTGGAAAGGATGAATGCTGGAAAGTTTTCTACTAGACAGGACGCATCCATTGATTCATTCTCTTTTCCAATGTCTACAACCAGGGATACAGTGGGATACACAGACATAGAAACACTCGCCTTGTCAAATGACTTACTAGAAACAGTCCACTCCAAACCAAACAAACTGCCTTTCCTACCTATTCTCAGAACATGAGACAAAACCATAAACTCACACCCACACCCACTAAGGCACCTCCTTCCCCCAAGTAGGTCTGTGACTATCTGGAGTGTCTTCTGACTGGTGGGCCATACAATGTTCCCCCAAAATGGCCCGTCCTCTCTCAGATCTGGCCTCCTTGGCCTACTCAATGAAGTTGTCAGGAGCCACCAGTGAGCCACTCACTACCTGCTTTCTCAGAAAAGTCCCCTCTTCAGAGCTTTCCTGGCATTTGGTCATCCTCACATCAGTAGGTACCAAGAAAGACTGACTCTCTCCTTGGTAAATGCAAACAAGTCAGCCCACTGGGACTGGGACTGAAACTGGCTCTGGGTGCCTGGCTTCCTGGTTGCCAAGTTCAAAGAGTTCCATCACAAAACAAGTGAGGTGAGGTCACTTCCTTCAGGAACTGAATGAGGTCACTGCCTTGGCAACCAAATTGTCCTAACAGTTGCTTCCAAGGGTCCTATGAGATGGAGGCTGCCCCTGCTTCCTGTGACACTTTCACAAGTTAGAATGGTATATCCTCCATAGGCACCCAGGAACAGCTTTCCACACAGGCCTGGTTTGGTCCATCTTGTCTACATTAAGAAGAGAGAGGCTCATACAGACACAACCCTTCATCCTGACCAGGTTGTTTGCCATGGAAGATGACTTTTGCTCTCTCATGTCCTTCAGAGCTGCCTAATTCTTCTCCAGGGATCATTTCTGCATGGACCTTTGAGTTCTCAGCAGGTGGAAGATGCCCTACATTCCTCTCTTGTAAGACCAACTCTGTCCCTGCTCTTCTGTAAAGTTGGATTGAGGGAACAGTGTATGGTTAGGGGTAAGAACATGTTTGATTTGGGTTAGGAATCATTCTACTGGATGAAGAATGGTATTGGGAACCTGCGATATATATATATATAATAATGTATAGGTGAAGTATATGTATGACAACAGAAATCTAAGTAAGCTTTGAAGCCCAGAATGGCATTGGGCCCTTGACTGGGATACTTAGCTTTGAATTACATTCTGCACAGATGTCTCAGATAAATTGATATACAATGGCATAAGACCTTGTACCTTGGATGATTGAATGTGGAAGAGAACATCCAGTCAAAAAGGGATAGTAGGTAGGATTAGGAAGATAGTCAGTAGGTTTAGGAAGAAGAGTGAGTATAACATTTGGACCAAAAGTTCTTTAGCACTAGGGTGTCAGTTAGAGAGTAGATGTAAATGTCAGCACATGTGAAGAGTCAGTCACAATAATGAATATGAGAAATTAGGTAGGAGAGCAGATATCAATAGATACATTGGGAAATCAGTCAAAGTATAAAGTGAGTGATAGGATTAGATATTTTCAACAGGGTTGAGGTTGAATATGTACTCTTAGGACGAAGCAACTGTGTAGTCACCAATAGGATTGACATTTGAGAGCATTAGGCCCCTGGACAAGGATGTGTTTAGTAATCCATGCTCACTTTCCATTTAGACTTTGGTACAATCATAAGTGTGAACTTTGCATTATGTGTCCAGAATATCACTGTGATCAAATGTATATGTAGATCAGGTGACATGAGTATTTCTTCCACCATTTCTGGGAGCAATATCTTGAAGACGTGTTGATTAGTATTTGGGGGCACCAATAGGTGTACCTTGTGTCTATGAATATAGAGATAATGCATGAATAGACCATACTGTGAATAAATAGTATAACTGGTTCCAATTTACATAATGGATTGAACTGATACCTGAAAATATATAGGAAATCTAATATTGATACACAATCATTCATTCCAACCAGTTATATATCTAATGGTAATATTAGGGTTCTGGTTTAACATGAAGGCTGTGTGAGATTTGCTTGAAAAGTGATTATGGAAATCGAAAATAATGTGTTTGGAAAGAAGTCTCATGAAAAGGCCAGTCCAGAAATATACAGGAGTACATGTGTTCTGAAGCAGGAAGTGATTGAAAGTGAACCAAATGCCTGTAAATTTGTGAACTTGTGGATGAAATATATATCCTATGATGTGCATCAACTGAAGAAATAGTGATGTACCAGTGTCGAAAAAAAAGAAACGTCAAAATACACATCATGTATCATAGGAATCTACTTGCATTGATGCTAAACTCGGTCAGTTACTGTAGAAATATTAGGATTTCTAAGGACCATTCACTAGGAAACAAATGTGTATTTCAGGTGGATTACTATTTCTGAGAATAATCTTTGGAAAAGATGATTATAAATCCACATACATGAACATGAATGAATTTAGGGAGTGTATAATAAGACACATATATTTCATACTTTGAAAAATCTGGAGAGAGAGACTGTGTGTGTGTGTGTGTGTGTGTGTGTGTGTTTGTGTATATATATATATATATATATATATATATATATATATATATATATATATACATACATTCAAACAATACAAACACACAGAGACTTTAAAAAGTCGAAATATATATGCCAATCAAAATTCATCATGAAATATGTATCATCCACAGATCCAAAAATATTTAAGTTACTGAACATGGATTTATGTATCATGTTGTTCAAGTAGAAAGCTCACCCATAGGTTGAATTCTCAGTTCCAACAGCATTTACGAGGAGTGATCTCTTGTCACAATTCGTATCTGCCATGTCATCCTCCTCACAAGAATGTACGTGGGATACCAGGTAGGATTCTATATGTGCATGTAAAAATACATGTGCTGAATAGGCTACAGAGAAAGGGAGACAGGAATTCACATACTTGTTAACTTTACAAACACATGGAGAACTACTTCTCTTAAATTGGACTAGATTTATAACACCTAGCCTTTATAATGCCAAAGGAAAGTCCAATTATACACCATGCCTCCTCTGAACTGCATGTATTGCTATTCTGTTTGTGTTATTTTCCTCCATCATATCATGATTGGTAATCAGAGTCTAGGAGGGTATGGGTTAGTGTCAGGGATTCAGTATTTTGAATGGAAAATAGGAAAATGAATCCAATGTGTATGCAATTCTGTGCTACACAAAAATCTTCCCACTCTCATCAAGAACAATGCCTTGACATTACCTTTGCCCCAAGTAAGACAGGATTCGAAGAGAAGAGTTAGAAAATCTGTGAATACATATATACAATGGAAAATGCTCAGGAGTTCACAACCTTGGAGGTGGTAGAGGAGTTTCCATAAGTAAGGGACAGGATAAACACTCCCCAAACATGGAGCTCTGCTGGCCTAAAGACTTCTTGGGAAACTGCCTCTGAGGTTGGACCCTTGAAATATATGTTGTTGTCAGGAGCTTTATCTTCCTTTGTAGTGAGACCATCAAAGCTTGGTCTGCATCTATGTGGCCTGGAGGACATGGTTTCTGATTTTCCAATGAACATGAGGCAGCAGTGCTGAATTCTCTCTTTGTAGGTCAACTGTGGCCACTGGGGTCTAAGTGTTTCCCCGTGTGGACTGTGAGGCCATTTGGTCATCCTCCACTTTTCCTGGTGTTTCTTGCTGCTTCACTGGGAGTTTCCTATTTGCTTCATGAAATACAAGGAGTTCAACTGGGACACAGTGCTGGAGGGAGTTCTGTCACGTGTGCTGACTCAGGGTCCTAGGAGAATGCACCAACCAGGCTTCTATCCCACAGAGCTTGCCCCCTTGACCAGAGCAACCTGATTCTGAACATTGCCCGGAAAACTCTCCATAGAACAAGATGCCTTTACATATAAGGGTCTGCTGGCTGCACCGTGTCAGTCACAAGCCATGTGGAAGCCAATGGCAGATCCACATGGCCCCACCACAGATGTTTTATCACACACCTGCACACCACTGCTCTAGGCCCACTAATCAGCAGGCTCCAACTTACTGGCATCTCTGTTCACCACCATTTTCATGAAACCCAGTCAATCAAGGCACTGTCTGGTACACTCATGATCAGCAACAGGACATCCAAAGGTTCTCCAGTGCCACGTGGTCATGGGAATTTCAAAAATTTCATGGTATTTATCAAGCCATTTCTCAAGGATGAACTTGGAGGCACTGTGGGTTTCTATTCATTCAGGAACCACTAAATGGTGAGGAAGCTCATTTCAATGAAAGCTCTGGAGAAACACTCAGAGGCAAGGCTTCCCAAGAGTGGCCAAAAGGTCACATCAAGCCAGGCCCATTGAGGTCTACAATGTGAGGTCCCTGTGTGTTTTGACTCTCAATTATGGCTGCCAGGTCTTTAAGAATAAAATCATGTGATATCCTGGCTGAGATTCCCAGTGCTCTGTGGAAAGCCACCCTGGGCCAAGATCTCAGTTTCCAAGGGCAACTCTCATGCGTGGCCTCCTAAAATCCCAACACAATTCATGGCAATACTTCTCTGAGTTCAGTACCAGAACTCAGTCTCTAAGGGGAATCACGCCAGAGTTCAAGCCCAGGTGGACAAAGTCATCCCTTCCAACCGCCACAGAAATGACCACAATTCCAACCAAAACGCTGCCACATGGCCCTCATCTTCTTCCATATAGACACTCATCATAACCTCTGGCTGGAGTTTTCCATGAGGGGGGAGCCCAAGACAGTGTCTAGAATAAGATCCCTTGGCCCTCATTTGCCTAATGTCAGGGTGGCCTGTGAACCAGGAGTGATCAAATACGCCTGCCATTAATACTGCTCTGCTTCTCCAAATTGAGGACTACTGACTTTCGGGTATAGATTCTTTCTGTGAATTGGAGACATGAGAAAACCCAAGAACCTATGGGATAGTCTCTGCAGGGCTTTGAAGAACTCATTTGACCCAAAGGATCCCTATTCTCACTTGATGGAGCCAGGAACTTTCCAGAGGAAAGTGAGAGGCTTCATCCACAATGACTGCTCTTTTTGCCATTTTGGCTTTGGATGCACACATGGGATCTTTCTTTAATCCATCAGGTGCTGAGAATCTAAGCCACAGCCTCACACAGGGCCAAGAGGCTGATTCACACACATCCCTTTGCAAAGGAATTAAGCAAAAAGCCACAGGTGATGCCCCTTCATTTCCATTTGAAAACTGTTGACTTCAGGCTTCACAAAGGGGTAGCCTGAGGCAAAGACCTTCCTGACATTCAGGGCAACAGAACAATAGGTAAGCAAAAGGCCCAAAGCAGGGTTTCTCCACTGACACTTTACTGGTCACACTGATATCTGAGTTTTCTGAGATGCTTGCCATTCCCTTCAGTTATCCAGTACACGGCCATGTCACAGAGCTGGGAGGTGGTACATATCTTGGACACAAAACCATGAGCCAATTCTGGAGAGTCGCCAGAATTCAGGAAGAAAACAGGAACTTAGCAAGATAGTAGGTGTTGCCCATAGATAAGGCAAGCCCCAGTCCATTCATAAATTGGAAAGGATGAATGCTGGAAAGTTTTCTACTAGACAGGACGCATCCATTGATTCATTCTCTTTTCCAATGTCTACAACCAGGGATACAGTGGGATACACAGACATAGAAACACTCGCCTTGTCAAATGACTTACTAGAAACAGTCCACTCCAAACCAAACAAACTGCCTTTCCTACCTATTCTCAGAACATGAGACAAAACCATAAACTCACACCCACACCCACTAAGGCACCTCCTTCCCCCAAGTAGGTCTGTGACTATCTGGAGTGTCTTCTGCCTGGTGGGCCATACAATGTTCCCCCAAAATGGCCCGTCCTCTCTCAGATCTGGCCTCCTTGGCCTACTCAATGAAGTTGTCAGGAGCCACCAGTGAGCCACTCACTACCTGCTTTCTCAGAAAAGTCCCCTCTTCAGAGCTTTCCTGGCATTTGGTCATCCTCACATCAGTAGGTACCAAGAAAGACTGACTCTCTCCTTGGTAAATGCAAACAAGTCAGCCCACTGGGACTGGGACTGAAACTGGCTCTGGGTGCCTGGCTTCCTGGTTGCCAAGTTCAAAGAGTTCCATCACAAAAGAAGTGAGGTGAGGTCACTTCCTTCAGGAACTGAATGAGGTCACTGCCTTGGCAACCAAATTGTCCTAACAGTTGCTTCCAAGGGTCCTATGAGATGGAGGCTGCCCCTGCTTCCTGTGACACTTTCACAAGTTAGAATGGTATATCCTCCATAGGCACCCAGGAACAGCTTTCCACACAGGCCTGGTTTGGTCCATCTTGTCTACATTAAGAAGAGAGAGGCTCATACAGACACAACCCTTCATCCTGACCAGGTTGTTTGCCATGGAAGATGACTTTTGCTCTCTCATGTCCTTCAGAGCTGCCTACTTCTTCTCCAGGGATCATTTCTGCATGGACCTTTGAGTTCTCAGCAGGTGGAAGATGCCCTACATTCCTCTCTTGTAAGACCAACTCTGTCCCTGCTCTTCTGTAAAGTTGGATTGAGGGAACAGTGTATGGTTAGGGGTAAGAACATGTTTGATTTGGGTTAGGAATCATTCTACTGTATGAAGAATGGTATTGGGAACCTGCGATATATATATATATAATAATGTATAGGTGAAGTATATGTATGACAACAGAAATCTAAGTAAGCTTTGAAGCCCAGAAGGGCATTGGGCCCTTGACTGGGATACTTAGCTTTGAATTACATTCTGCACAGATGTCTCAGATAAATTGATATACAATGGCATAAGACCTTGTACCTTGGATGATTGAATGTGGAAGAGAACATCCAGTCAAAAAGGGATAGTAGGTAGGATTAGGAAGATAGTCAGTAGGTTTAGGAAGAAGAGTGAGTATAACATTTGGACCAAAAGTTCTTTAGCAGTAGGGTGTCAGTTAGAGAGTAGATGTAAATGTCAGCACATGTGAAGAGTCAGTCACAATAATGAATATGAGAAATTAGGTAGGAGAGCAGATATCAATAGATACATTGGGAAATCAGTCAAAGTATAAAGTGAGTGATAGGATTAGATATTTTCAACAGGGTTGAGGTTGAATATGTACTCTTAGGACGAAGCAACTGTGTAGTCACCAATAGGATTGACATTTGAGAGCATTAGGCCCCTGGACAAGGATGTGTTTAGTAATCCATGCTCACTTTCCATTTAGACTTTGGTACAATCATAAGTGTGAACTTTGCATTATGTGTCCAGAATATCACTGTGATCAAATGTATATGTAGATCAGGTGACATGAGTATTTCTTCCACCATTTCTGGGAGCAATATCTTGAAGACGTGTTGATTAGTATTTGGGGGCACCAATAGGTGTACCTTGTGTCTATGAATATAGAGATAATGCATGAATAGACCATACTGTGAATAAATAGTATAACTGGTTCCAATTTACATAATGGATTGAACTGATACCTGAAAATATATAGGAAATCTAATATTGATACACAATCATTCATTCCAACCAGTTATATATCTAATGGTAATATTAGGGTTCTGGTTTACCATGAAGGCTGTGTGAGATTTGCTTGAAAAGTGATTATGGAAATCGAAAATAATGTGTTTGGAAAGAAGTCTCATGAAAAGGCCAGTCCAGAAATATACAGGAGCACATGTGTTCTGAAGCAGGAAGTGATTGAAAGTGAACCAAATGCCTGTAAATTTGTGAACTTGTGGATGAAATATATATCCTATGATGTGCATCAACTGAAGAAATAGTGATGTACCAGTGTCGAAAAAAAAGAAACGTCAAAATACACATCATGTATCATAGGAATCTACTTGCATTGATGCTAAACTCGGTCAGTTACTGTAGAAATATTAGGATTTCTAAGGACCATTCACTAGGAAACAAATGTGTATTTCAGGTGGATGAATATTTCTGAGAATAATCTTTGGAAAAGATGATTATAAATCCACATACATGAACATGAATGAATTTAGGGAGTGTATAATAAGACACATATATTTCATACTTTGAAAAATCTGGAGAGAGAGACTGTGTGTGTGTGTGTGTGTGTGTGTGTGTGTGTGTGTTTGTGTGTATATATATATATATATATATATATATATATATATATACATTCAAACAATACAAACACACAGAGACTTTAAAAAGTCGAAATATATATGCCAATCAAAATTCATCATGAAATATGTATCATCCACAGATCCAAAAATATTTAATTTACTGAACATGGATTTATGTATCATGTTGTTCAAGTAGAAAGCTCACCCATAGTTTGAATTTTCAGTTCCAACAGCATTTACGAGGAGTGATCTCTTCTCACAATTTGTATCTGCCATGTCAGCCTCCTCACAAGAATGTACGTGGGATACCAGGTAGGATTCTATATGTGCATGTAAAAATACATGTGCTGAATAGGCTACAGAGAAAGGGAGACAGGAATTCACATACTTGTTAACTTTACAAACACATGGAGAACTACTTCTCTTAAATTGGACTAGATTTATAACACCTAGCCTTTATAATGCCAAAGGAAAGTCCAATTATACACCATGCCTCCTCTGAACTGCATGTATTGCTATTCTGTTTGTGTTATTTTCCTCCATCATATCAGGATTGGTAATCAGAGTCTAGGTAGGTATGGGTTAGTGTCAGGGATTCAGTATTTTGAATGGAAAATAGGAAAATGAATCCAATGTGTATGCAATTCTGTGCTACACAAAAATCTTCCCACTCTCATCAAGAACAATGCCTTGACATTACCTTTCCCCAAGTAAGACAGGATTCGAAGAGAAGAGTTAGAAAATCTGTGAATACATATATACAATGGAAAATGCTCAGGAGTTCACAACCTTGGAGGTGGTAGAGGAGTTTCCATAAGTAAGGGACAGGATAAACACTCCCCAAACATGGAGCTCTGCTGGCCTAAAGACTTCTTGGGAAACTGCCTCTGAGGTTGGACCCTTGAAATATATGTTGTTGTCAGGAGCTTTATCTTCCTTTGTAGTGAGACCATCAAAGCTTGGTCTGCATCTATGTGGCCTGGAGGACATGGTTTCTGATTTTCCAATGAACATGAGGCAGCAGTGCTGAATTCTCTCTTTGTAGGTCAACTGTGGCCACTGGGGTCTAAGTGTTTCCCCGTGTGGACTGTGAGGCCATTTGGTCATCCTCCACTTTTCCTGGTGTTTCTTGCTGCTTCACTGGGAGTTTCCTATTTGCTTCATGAAATACAAGGAGTTCAACTGGGACACAGTGCTGGAGGGAGTTCTGTCACGTGTGCTGACTCAGGGACCTAGGAGAATGCACCAACCAGGCTTCTATCCCACAGAGCTTGCCCCCTTGACCAGAGCAACCTGATTCTGAACATTGCCCGGAAAACTCTCCATAGAACAAGATGCCTTTACATATAAGGGTCTGCTGGCTGCACCGTGTCAGTCACAAGCCATGTGGAAGCCAATGGCAGATCCACATGGCCCCACCACAGATGTTTTATCACACACCTGCACACCACTGCTCTAGGCCCACTAATCAGCAGGCTCCAACTTACTGGCATCTCTGTTCTACACCATTTTCATGAAACCCAGTCAATCAAGGCACTGTCTGGTACACTCATGATCAGCAACAGGACATCCAAAGGTCCTCCAGTGCCACGTGGTCATGGGAGTTTCAAAAATTTCATGGTATTTATCAAGCCATTTCTCAAGGATGAACTTGGAGGCACTGTGGGTTTCTATTCATTCAGGAACCACTAAATGGTGAGGAAGCTCAT
This sequence comes from Urocitellus parryii, assembly GCF_045843805.1. Taxonomy (NCBI): domain Eukaryota; kingdom Metazoa; phylum Chordata; class Mammalia; order Rodentia; family Sciuridae; genus Urocitellus; species Urocitellus parryii. The sequence goes on along the minus strand of NC_135535.1, from coordinate 113,786,253 downwards.
TTCAATGAAAGCTCTGGAGAAACACTCAGAGGCAAGGCTTCCCAAGAGTGGCCAAAAGGTCACATCAAGCCAGGCCCATTGAGGTCTACAATGTGAGGTCCCTGTGTGTTTTGACTCTCAATTATGGCTGCCAGGTCTTTAAGAATAAAATCATGTGATATCCTGGCTGAGATTCCCAGTGCTCTGTGGAAAGCCACCCTGGGCCTAGATCTCAGTTTCCAAGGGCAACTCTCATGCGTGGCCTCCTAAAATCCCAACACAATTCATGGCAATACTTCTCTGAGTTCAGTACCAGAACTCAGTCTCTAAGGGGAATCACGCCAGAGTTCAAGCCCAGGTGGACAAAGTCATCCCTTCCAACCGCCACAGAAATGACCACAATTCCAACCAAAACACTGCCACATGGCCCTCATCTTCTTCCATATAGACACTCATCATAACCTCTGGCTGGAGGTTTCCATGAGGGGGCAGCCCAAGACAGTGTCTAGAATAAGCTCCCTTGCCCCTCATTTGCCTAATGTCAGGGTGGCCTGTGAACCAGGAGTGATCAAATACGCCTGCCATTAATACTGCTCTGCTTCTCCAAATTGAGGACTACTGACTTTCGGGTATAGATTCTTTCTGTGAATTGGAGACATGAGAAAACCCAAGAACCTATGGGATAGCCTCTGCAGGGCTTTGAAGAACTCATTTGACCCAAAGGATCCCTATTCTCACTTGATGGAGGTCAGGAACTTTCCAGAGGAAAGTGAGAGGCTTCATCCACAATGACTGCTCTTTTTGCCATTTTGGCTTTGGATGCACACATGGGATCTTTCTTTAATCCATCAGGTGCTGAGAATCTAAGCCACAGCCTCACACAGGGCCAAGAGGCTGATTCACACACATCCCTTTGCAAAGGAATTAAGCAAAAAGCCACAGGTGATGCCCCTTCATTTCCATTTGAAAACTGTTTACTTCAGGCTTCACAAAGGGGTAGCCTGAGGCAAAGACCTTCCTGAGAGTCAGGGCAACAGAACAATAGGCAAGCAAAAGGCCCAAAGCAGGGTTTCTCCACTGACACTTTACTGGTCACACTGATATCTGAGTTTTCTGAGATGCTTGCCATTCCCTTCAGTTATCCAGTACATGGCCATGTCACAGAGCTGGGAGGTGGTACATATCTTGGACACAAAACCATGAGCCAATTCTGGAGAGTGGCCAGAATTCAGGAAGAAAACAGGAACTTAGCAAGATAGTAGGTGTTGCCCATAGATAAGGCAAGCCCCAGTCCATTCATAAATTGGAAAGGATGAATGCTGGAAAGCTTTCTACTAGACAGGACGCATCCATTGATTCATTCTCTTTTCCAATGTCTACAACCAGGGATACAGTGGGATACACAGACATAGAAACACTCGCCTTGTCAAATGACTTACTAGAAACAGTCCACTCCAAACCAAACAAACTGCCTTTCCTACCTATTCTCAGAACATGAGACAAAACCATAAACTCACACCCACACCCACTAAGGCACCTCCTTCCCCCAAGTAGGTCTGTGACTATCTGGAGTGTCTTCTGACTGGTGGGCCATACAATGTTCCCCCAAAATGGCCCGTCCTCTCTCAGATCTGGCCTCCTTGGCCTACTCAATGAAGTTGTCAGGAGCCACCAGTGAGCCACTCACAACCTGCTTTCTCAGAAAAGTCCCCTCTTCAGAGCTTTCCTGGCATTTGGTCATCCTCACATCAGTAGGTACCAAGAAAGACTGACTCTCTCCTTGGTAAATGCAAACAAGTCAGCCCACTGGGACTGGGACTGAAACTGGCTCTGGGTGCCTGGCTTCCTGGTTGCCAAGTTCAAAGAGTTCCATCACAAAAGAAGTGAGGTGAGGTCACTTCCTTCAGGAACTGAATGAGGTCACTGCCTTGGCAACCAAATTGTCCTAACAGTTGCTTCCAAGGGTCCTATGAGATGGAGGCTGCCCCTGCTTCCTGTGACACTTTCACAAGTTAGAATGGTATATCCTCCATAGGCACCCAGGAACAGCTTTCCACACAGGCCTGGTTTGGTCCATCTTGTCTACATTAAGAAGAGAGAGGCTCATACAGACACAACCCTTCATCCTGACCAGGTTGTTTGCCATGGAAGATGACTTTTGCTCTCTCATGTCCTTCAGAGCTGCCTACTTCTTCTCCAGGGATCATTTCTGCATGGACCTTTGAGTTCTCAGCAGGTGGAAGATCCCCTACATTCCTCTATTGTAAGACCAACTCTGTCCCTGCTCTTCTGTAAAGTTGGATTGAGGGAACAGTGTATGGTTAGGGGTAAGAACATGTTTGATTTGGGTTAGGAATCATTCTACTGGATGAAGAATGGTATTGGGAACCTGCGATATATATAATAATGTATAGGTGAAGTATATGTATGACAACAGAAATCTAAGTAAGCTTTGAAGCCCAGAAGGGCATTGGGCCCTTGACTGGGATACTTAGCTTTGAATTACATTCTGCACAGATGTCTCAGATAAATTGATATACAATGGCATAAGACCTTGTACCTTGGATGATTGAATGTGGAAGAGAACATCCAGTCAAAAAGGGATAATAGGTAGGATTAGGAAGATAGTCAGTAGGTTTAGGAAGAAGAGTGAGTATAACATTTGGACCAAAAGTTCTTTAGCAGTAGGGTGTCTGTTAGAGAGTAGATGTAAATGTCAGCACATGTGAAGAGTCAGTCACAATAATGAATATGGGAAATTAGGTAGGAGAGCAGATATCAATAGAGACATTGGGAAATCAGTCAAAGTATAAAGTGAGTGATAGGATTAGATATTTTCAACAGGGTTGAGGTTGAATATGTACTCTTAGGACGAAGCAACTGTGTAGTCACCAATAGGATTGACATTTGAGAGCATTAGGCCCCTGGAAAAGGATGTGTTTAGTAATCCATGCTCACTTTCCATTTAGACTTTGGTACAATCATAAGTGTGAACTTTGCATTATGTGTCCAGAATATCACTGTGATCAAATGTATATGTAGATCAGGTGACATGAGTATTTCTTCCACCATTTCTGGGAGCAATATCTTGAAGACGTGTTGATTAGTATTTGGGAGCACCAATAGGTGTACCTTGTGTCTATGAATATAGAGATAATGCATGAATAGACCATACTGTGAATAAATATTATAACTGGTTCCAATTTACATAATGGATTGAACTGATACCTGAAAATATATAGGAAATCTAATATTGATACACAATCATTCATTCCAACCAGTTATATATCTAATGGTAATATTAGGGTTCTGGTTTACCATGAAGGCTGTGTGAGATTTGCTTGAAAAGTGATTATGGAAATCGAAAATAATGTGTTTGGAAAGAAGTCTCATGAAAAGGCCAGTCCAGAAATATACAGGAGTACATGTGTTCTGAAGCAGGAAGTGATTGAAAGTGAACCAAATGCCTGTAAATTTGTGAACTTGTGGATGAAATATATATCCTATGATGTGCATCAACTGAAGAAATAGTGATGTACCAGTGTCGAAAAAAAAGAAACGTCAAAATACACATCATGTATCATAGGAATCTACTTGCATTGATGCTAAACTCGGTCAGTTACTGTAGAAATATTAGGATTTCTAAGGACCATTCACTAGGAAACAAATGTGTATTTCAGGTGGATGAATATTTCTGAGAATAATCTTTGGAAAAGATGATTATAAATCCACATACATGAACATGAATGAATTTAGGGAGTGTATAATAAGACACATATATTTCATACTTTGAAAAATCTGGAGAGAGAGACTGTGTGTGTGTGTGTGTGGGTGTGTGTTTGTGTATATATATATATATATATATATATATATATATATACATTCAAACAATACAAACACACAGAGACTTTAAAAAGTCGAAATATATATGCCAATCAAAATTCATCATGAAATATGTATCATCCACAGATCCAAAAGTATTTAATTTACTGAACATGGATTTATGTATCATGTTGTTCAAGTAGAAAGCTCACCCATAGGTTGAATTTTCAGTTCCAACAGCATTTACGAGGAGTGATCTCTTGTCACAATTTGTATCTGCCATGTCAGCCTCCTCACAAGAATGTACGTGGGATACCAGGTAGGATTCTATATGTGCATGTAAAAATACATGTGCTGAATAGGCTACAGAGAAAGGGAGACAGGAATTCACATACTTGTTAACTTTACAAACACATGGAGAACTACTTCTCTTAAATTGGACTAGATTTATAACACCTAGCCTTTATAATGCCAAAGGAAAGTCCAATTATACACCATGCCTCCTCTGAACTGCATGTATTGCTATTCTGTTTGTGTTATTTTCCTCCATCATATCAGGATTGGTAATCAGAGTCTAGGAGGGTATGGGTTAGTGTCAGGGATTCAGTATTTTGAATGGAAAATAGGAAAATGAATCCAATGTGTATGCAATTCTGTGCTACACAAAAATCTTCCCACTCTCATCAAGAACAATGCCTTGACATTACCTTTGCCCCAAGTAAGACAGGATTCGAAGAGAAGAGTTAGAAAATCTGTGAATACATATATACAATGGAAAATGCTCAGGAGTTCACAACCTTGGAGGTGGTAGAGGAGTTTCCATAAGTAAGGGACAGGATAAACACTCCCCAAACATGGAGCTCTGCTGGCCTAAAGACTTCTTGGGAAACTGCCTCTGAGGTTGGACCCTTGAAATATATGTTGTTGTCAGGAGCTTTATCTTCCTTTGTAGTGAGACCATCAAAGCTTGGTCTGCATCTATGTGGCCTGGAGGACATGGTTTCTGATTTTCCAATGAACATGAGGCAGCAGTGCTGAATTCTCTCTTTGTAGGTCAACTGTGGCCACTGGGGTCTAAGTGTTTCCCCGTGTGGACTGTGAGGCCATTTGGTCATCCTCCACTTTTCCTGGTGTTTCTTGCTGCTTCACTGGGAGTTTCCTATTTGCTTCATGAAATACAAGGAGTTCAACTGGGACACAGTGCTGGAGGGAGTTCTGTCACGTGTGCTGACTCAGGGTCCTAGGAGAATGCACCAACCAGGCTTCTATCCCACAGAGCTTGCCCCCTTGACCATAGCAACCTGATTCTGAACATTGCCCGGAAACCTCTCCATAGAACAAGATGCCTTTACATATAAGGGTCTGCTGGCTGCACCGTGTCAGTCACAAGCCATGTGGAAGCCAATGGCAGATCCACATGGCCCCACCACAGATGTTTTATCACACACCTGCACACCACTGCTCTAGGCCCACTAATCAGCAGGCTCCAACTTACTGGCATCTCTGTTCTACACCATTTTCATGAAACCCAGTCAATCAAGGCACTGTCTGGTACACTCATGATCAGCAACAGGACATCCAAAGGTTCTCCAGTGCCACGTGGTCATGGGAATTTCAAAAATTTCATGGTATTTATCAAGCCATTTCTCAAGGATGAACTTGGAGGCACTGTGGGTTTCTATTCATTCAGGAACCACTAAATGGTGAGGAAGCTCATTTCAATGAAAGCTCTGGAGAAACACTCAGAGGCAAGGCTTCCCAAGAGTGACCAAAAGGTCACATCAAGCCAGGCCCATTGAGGTCTACAATGTGAGGTCCCTGTGTGTTTTGACTCTCAATTATGGCTGCCAGGTCTTTAAGAATAAAATCATGTGATATCCTGGCTGAGATTCCCAGTTCTCTGTGGAAAGCCACCCTGGGCCTAGATCTCAGTTTCCAAGGGCAACTCTCATGCGTGGCCTCCTAAAATCCCAACACAATTCATGGCAATACTTCTCTGAGTTCAGTACCAGAACTCAGTCTCTAAGGGGAATCACGCCAGAGTTCAAGCCCAGGTGGACAAAGTCATCCCTTCCAACCGCCACAGAAATGACCACAATTCCAACCAAAACACTGCCACATGGCCCTCATCTTCTTCCATATAGACACTCATCATAACCTCTGGCTGGAGGTTTCCATGAGGGGGCAGCCCAAGACAGTGTCTAGAATAAGCTCCCTTGCCCCTCATTTGCCTAATGTCAGGGTGGCCTGTGAACCAGGAGTGATCAAATACGCCTGCCATTAATACTGCTCTGCTTCTCCAAATTGAGGACTACTGACTTTCGGGTATAGATTCTTTCTGTGAATTGGAGACATGAGAAAACCCAAGAACCTATGGGATAGCCTCTGCAGGGCTTTGAAGAACTCATTTGACCCAAAGGATCCCTATTCTCACTTGATGGAGGTCAGGAACTTTCCAGAGGAAAGTGAGAGGCTTCATCCACAATGACTGCTCTTTTTGCCATTTTGGCTTTGGATGCACACATGGGATCTTTCTTTAATCCATCAGGTGCTGAGAATCTAAGCCACAGCCTCACACAGGGCCAAGAGGCTGATTCACACACATCCCTTTGCAAAGGAATTAAGCAAAAAGCCACAGGTGATGCCCCTTCATTTCCATTTGAAAACGGTTTACTTCAGGCTTCACAAAGGGGTAGCCTGAGGCAAAGACCTTCCTGAGAGTCAGGGCAACAGAACAATAGGTAAGCAAAAGGCCCAAAGCAGGGTTTCTCCACTGACACTTTACTGGTCACACTGATATCTGAGTTTTCTGAGATGCTTGCCATTCCCTTCAGTTATCCAGTACATGGCCATGTCACAGAGCTGGGAGGTGGTACATATCTTGGACACAAAACCATGAGCCAATTCTGGAGAGTGGCCAGAATTCAGGAAGAAAACAGGAACTTAGCAAGATAGTAGGTGTTGCCCATAGATAAGGCAAGCCCCAGTCCATTCATAAATTGGAAAGGATGAATGCTGGAAAGTTTTCTACTAGACAGGACGCATCCATTGATTCATTCTCTTTTCCAATGTCTACAACCAGGGATACAGTGGGATACACAGACATAGAAACACTCGCCTTGTCAAATGACTTACTAGAAACAGTCCACTCCAAACCAAACAAACTGCCTTTCCTACCTATTCTCAGAACATGAGACAAAACCATAAACTCACACCCACACCCACTAAGGCACCTCCTTCCCCCAAGTAGGTCTGTGACTATCTGGAGTGTCTTCTGACTGGTGGGCCATACAATGTTCCCCCAAAATGGCCCGTCCTCTCTCAGATCTGGCCTCCTTGGCCTACTCAATGAAGTTGTCAGGAGCCACCAGTGAGCCACTCACTACCTGCTTTCTCAGAAAAGTCCCCTCTTCAGAGCTTTCCTGGCATTTGGTCATCCTCACATCAGTAGGTACCAAGAAAGACTGACTCTCTCCTTGGTAAATGCAAACAAGTCAGCCCACTGGGACTGGGACTGAAACTGGCTCTGGGTGCCTGGCTTCCTGGTTGCCAAGTTCAAAGAGTTCCATCACAAAAGAAGTGAGGTGAGGTCACTTCCTTCAGGAACTGAATGAGGTCACTGCCTTGGCAACCAAATTGTCCTAACAGTTGCTTCCAAGGGTCCTATGAGATGGAGGCTGCCCCTGCTTCCTGTGACACTTTCACAAGTTAGAATGGTATATCCTCCATAGGCACCCAGGAACAGCTTTCCACACAGGCCTGGTTTGGTCCATCTTGTCTACATTAAGAAGAGAGAGGCTCATACAGACACAACCCTTCATCCTGACCAGGTTGTTTGCCATGGAAGATGACTTTTGCTCTCTCATGTCCTTCAGAGCTGCCTACTTCTTCTCCAGGGATCATTTCTGCATGGACCTTTGAGTTCTCAGCAGGTGGAAGATCCCCTACATTCCTCTATTGTAAGACCAACTCTGTCCCTGCTCTTCTGTAAAGTTGGATTGAGGGAACAGTGTATGGTTAGGGGTAAGAACATGTTTGATTTGGGTTAGGAATCATTCTACTGGATGAAGAATGGTATTGGGAACCTGCGATATATATAATAATGTATAGGTGAAGTATATGTATGACAACAGAAATCTAAGTAAGCTTTGAAGCCCAGAAGGGCATTGGGCCCTTGACTGGGATACTTAGCTTTGAATTACATTCTGCACAGATGTCTCAGATAAATTGATATACAATGGCATAAGACCTTGTACCTTGGATGATTGAATGTGGAAGAGAACATCCAGTCAAAAAGGGATAGTAGGTAGGATTAGGAAGATAGTCAGTAGGTTTAGGAAGAAGAGTGAGTATAACATTTGGACCAAAAGTTCTTTAGCAGTAGGGTGTCAGTTAGAGAGTAGATGTAAATGTCAGCACATGTGAAGAGTCAGTCACAATAATGAATATGGGAAATTAGGTAGGAGAGCAGATATCAATAGAGACATTGGGAAATCAGTCAAAGTATAAAGTGAGTGATAGGATTAGATATTTTCAACAGGGTTGAGGTTGAATATGTACTCTTAGGACGAAGCAACTGTGTAGTCACCAATAGGATTGACATTTGAGAGCATTAGGCCCCTGGACAAGGATGTGTTTTGAAATCCATGCTCACTTTCCATTTAGACTTTGGTACAATCATAAGTGTGAACTTTGCATTATGTGTCCAGAATATCACTGTGATCAAATGTATATGTAGATCAGGTGACATGAGTATTTCTTCCACCATTTCTGGGAGCAATATCTTGAAGACGTGTTGATTAGTATTTGGGGGCACCAATAGGTGTACCTTGTGTCTATGAATACAGAGATAATGCATGAATAGACCATACTGTGAATAAATAGTATAACTGGTTCCAATTTACATAATGGATTGAACTGATACCTGAAAATATATAGGAAATCTAATATTGATACACAATCATTCATTCCAACCAGTTATATATCTAATGGTAATATTAGGGTTCTGGTTTACCATGAAGGCTGTGTGAGATTTGATTGAAAAGTGATTATGGAAATCGAAAATAATGTGTTTGGAAAGAAGTCTCATGAAAAGGCCAGTCCAGAAATATACAGGAGTACATGTGTTCTGAAGCAGGAAGTGATTGAAAGTGAACCAAATGCCTGTAAATTTGTGAACTTGTGGATGAAATATATATCCTATGATGTGCATCAACTGAAGAAATAGTGATGTACCAGTGTCGAAAAAAAAGAAACGTCAAAATACACATCATGTATCATAGGAATCTACTTGCATTGATGCTAAACTCGGTCAGTTACTGTAGAAATATTAGGATTTCTAAGGACCATTCACTAGGAAACAAATGTGTATTTCAGGTGGATGAATATTTCTGAGAATAATCTTTGGAAAAGATGATTATAAATCCCCATACATGAGCATGAATGAATTTAGGGAGTGTATAATAAGACACATATATTTCATACTTTGAAAAAACTGGAGAGAGAGACTCTGTGTGTGTGTGTGTGTTTGTGTATATATATATATATATATATATATATATATATATATATATATATACATACATTCAAACCATACAAACACACAGAGACTTTAAAAAGTCAAAATATATATGCCAATCAAAATTCATCATGAAATATGTATCATCCACAGATACAAAAATATTTAATTTACTGAACATGGATTTATGTATCATGTTGTTCAAGTAGAACGCTCACCCATAGTTTGAATTTTCAGTTCCAACAGCATTTACGAGGAGTGATCTCTTCTCACAATTTGTATCTGCCATGTCAGCCTCCTCACAAGAATGTACGTGGGATACCAGGTAGGATTCTATATGTGCATGTAAAAATACATGTGCTGAATAGGCTACAGAGAAAGGGAGACAGGAATTCACATACTTGTTAACTTTACAAACACATGGAGAACTACTCTTAAATTGGACTAGATTTATAACACCTAGCCTTTATAATGCCAAAGGAAAGTCCAATTATACACCATGCCTCCTCTGAACTGCATGTATTGCTATTCTGTTTGTGTTATTTTCCTCCATCATATCAGGATTGGTAATCAGAGTCTAGGAGGGTATGGGTTAGTGTCAGGGATTCAGTATTTTGAATGGAAAATAGGAAAATGAATCCAATGTGTATGCAATTCTGTGCTACACAAAAATCTTCCCACTCTCATCAAGAACAATGCCTTGACATTACCTTTGCCCCAAGTAAGACACGATTCGAAGAGAAGAGTTAGAAAATCTGTGAATACATATATACAATGGAAAATGCTCAGGAGTTCACAACCTTGGAGGTGGTAGAGGAGTTTCCATAAGTAAGGGACAGGATAAACACTCCCCAAACATGGAGCTCTGCTGGCCTAAAGACTTCTTGGGAAACTGCCTCTGAGGTTGGACCCTTGAAATATATGTTGTTGTCAGGAGCTTTATCTTCCTTTGTAGTGAGACCATCAAAGCTTGGTCTGCATCTATGTGGCCTGGAGGACATGGTTTCTGATTTTCCAATGAACATGAGGCAGCAGTGCTGAATTCTCTCTTTGTAGGTCAACTGTGGCCACTGGGGTCTAAGTGTTTCCCCGTGTGGACTGTGAGGCCATTTGGTCATCCTCCACTTTTCCTGGTGTTTCTTGCTGCTTCACTGGGAGTTTCCTATTTGCTTCATGAAATACAAGGAGTTCAACTGGGACACAGTGCTGGAGGGAGTTCTGTCACGTGTGCTGACTCAGGGTCCTAGGAGAATGCACCAACCAGGCTTCTATCCCACAGAGCTTGCCCCCTTGACCATAGCAACCTGATTCTGAACATTGCCCGGAAACCTCTCCATAGAACAAGATGCCTTTACATATAAGGGTCTGCTGGCTGCACCGTGTCAGTCACAAGCCATGTGGAAGCCAATGGCAGATCCACATGGCCCCACCACAGATGTTTTATCACACACCTGCACACCACTGCTCTAGGCCCACTAATCAGCAGGCTCCAACTTACTGGCATCTCTGTTCTACACCATTTTCATGAAACCCAGTCAATCAAGGCACTGTCTGGTACACTCATGATCAGCAACAGGACATCCAAAGGTCCTCCAGTGCCACGTGGTCATGGGAGTTTCAAAAATTTCATGGTATTTATCAAGCCATTTCTCAAGGATGAACTTGGAGGCACTGTGGGTTTCTATTCATTCAGGAACCACTAAATGGTGAGGAAGCTCATTTCAATGAAAGCTCTGGAGAAACACTCAGAGGCAAGGCTTCCCAAGAGTGGCCAAAAGGTCACATCAAGCCAGGCCCATTGAGGTCTACAATGTGAGGTCCCTGTGTGTTTTGACTCTCAATTATGGCTGCCAGGTCTTTAAGAATAAAATCATGTGATATCCTGGCTGAGATTCCCAGTGCTCTGTGGAAAGCCACCCTGGGCCTAGATCTCAGTTTCCAAGGGCAACTCTCATGCGTGGCCTCCTAAAATCCCAACACAATTCATGGCAATACTTCTCTGAGTTCAGTACCAGAACTCAGTCTCTAAGGGGAATCACGCCAGAGTTCAAGCCCAGGTGGACAAAGTCATCCCTTCCAACCGCCACAGAAATGACCACAATTCCAACCAAAACACTGCCACATGGCCCTCATCTTCTTCCATATAGACACTCATCATAACCTCTGGCTGGAGGTTTCCATGAGTGGGCAGCCCAAGACAGTGTCTAGAATAAGCTCCCTTGCCCCTCATTTGCCTAATGTCAGGGTGGCCTGTGAACCAGGAGTGATCAAATACGCCTGCCATTAATACTGCTCTGCTTCTCCAAATTGAGGACTACTGACTTTCGGGTATAGATTCTTTCTGTGAATTGGAGACATGAGAAAACCCAAGAACCTATGGGATAGCCTCTGCAGGGCTTTGAAGAACTCATTTGACCCAAAGGATCCCTATTCTCACTTGATGGAGGTCAGGAACTTTCCAGAGGAAAGTGAGAGGCTTCATCCACAATGACTGCTCTTTTTGCCATTTTGGCTTTGGATGCACACATGGGATCTTTCTTTAGTCCATCAGGTGCTGAGAATCTAAGCCACAGCCTCACACAGGGCCAAGAGGCTGATTCACACACATCCCTTTGCAAAGGAATTAAGCAAAAAGCCACAGGTGATGCCCCTTCATTCCAATTTGAAAACTGTTAACTTCAGGCTTCACAAAGTGGTAGCCTGAGGCAAAGACCTTCCTGACATTCAGGGCAACAGAACAATAGGTAAGCAAAAGGCCCAAAGCAGGGTTTCTCCACTGACACTTTACTGGTCACACTGATATCTGAGTTTTCTGAGATGCTTGCCATTCCCTTCAGTTATCCAGTACACGGCCATGTCACAGAGCTGGGAGGTGGTACATATCTTGGACACAAAACCATGAGCCAATTCTGGAGAGTCGCCAGAATTCAGGAAGAAAACAGGAACTTAGCAAGATAGTAGGTGTTGCCCATAGATAAGGCAAGCCCCAGTCCATTCATAAATTGGAAAGGATGAATGCTGGAAAGTTTTCTACTAGACAGGACGCATCCATTGATTCATTCTCTTTTCCAATGTCTACAACCAGGGATACAGTGGGATACACAGACATAGAAACACTCGCCTTGTCAAATGACTTACTAGAAACAGTCCACTCCAAACCAAACAAACTGCCTTTCCTACCTATTCTCAGAACATGAGACAAAACCATAAACTCACACCCACACCCACTAAGGCACCTCCTTCCCCCAAGTAGGTCTGTGACTATCTGGAGTGTCTTCTGACTGGTGGGCCATACAATGTTCCCCCAAAATGGCCCGTCCTCTCTCAGATCTGGCCTCCTTGGCCTACTCAATGAAGTTGTCAGGAGCCACCAGTGAGCCACTCACTACCTGCTTTCTCAGAAAAGTCCCCTCTTCAGAGCTTTCCTGGCATTTGGTCATCCTCACATCAGTAGGTACCAAGAAAGACTGACTCTCTCCTTGGTAAATGCAAACAAGTCAGCCCACTGGGACTGGGACTGAAACTGGCTCTGGGTGCCTGGCTTCCTGGTTGCCAAGTTCAAAGAGTTCCATCACAAAAGAAGTGAGGTGAGGTCACTTCCTTCAGGAACTGAATGAGGTCACTGCCTTGGCAACCAAATTGTCCTAACAGTTGCTTCCAAGGGTCCTATGAGATGGAGGCTGCCCCTGCTTCCTGTGACACTTTCACAAGTTAGAATGGTATATCCTCCATAGGCACCCAGGAACAGCTTTCCACACAGGCCTGGTTTGGTCCATCTTGTCTACATTAAGAAGAGAGAGGCTCATACAGACACAACCCTTCATCCTGACCAGGTTGTTTGCCATGGAAGATGACTTTTGCTCTCTCATGTCCTTCAGAGCTGCCTACTTCTTCTCCAGGGATCATTTCTGCATGGACCTTTGAGTTCTCAGCAGGTGGAAGATCCCCTACATTCCTCTATTGTAAGACCAACTCTGTCCCTGCTCTTCTGTAAAGTTGGATTGAGGGAACAGTGTATGGTTAGGGGTAAGAACATGTTTGATTTGGGTTAGGAATCATTCTACTGGATGAAGAATGGTATTGGGAACCTGCGATATATATAATAATGTATAGGTGAAGTATATGTATGACAACAGAAATCTAAGTAAGCTTTGAAGCCCAGAAGGGCATTGGGCCCTTGACTGGGATACTTAGCTTTGAATTACATTCTGCACAGATGTCTCAGATAAATTGATATACAATGGCATAAGACCTTGTACCTTGGATGATTGAATGTGGAAGAGAACATCCAGTCAAAAAGGGATAGTAGGTAGGATTAGGAAGATAGTCAGTAGGTTTAGGAAGAAGAGTGAGTATAACATTTGGACCAAAAGTTCTTTAGCAGTAGGGTGTCAGTTAGAGAGTAGATGTAAATGTCAGCACATGTGAAGAGTCAGTCACAATAATGAATATGGGAAATTAGGTAGGAGAGCAGATATCAATAGAGACATTGGGAAATCAGTCAAAGTATAAAGTGAGTGATAGGATTAGATATTTTCAACAGGGTTGAGGTTGAATATGTACTCTTAGGACGAAGCAACTGTGTAGTCACCAATAGGATTGACATTTGAGAGCATTAGGCCCCTGGACAAGGATGTGTTTTGAAATCCATGCTCACTTTCCATTTAGACTTTGGTACAATCATAAGTGTGAACTTTGCATTATGTGTCCAGAATATCACTGTGATCAAATGTATATGTAGATCAGGTGACATGAGTATTTATTCCACCATTTCTGGGAGCAATATCTTGAAGACGTGTTGATTAGTATTTGGGGGCACCAATAGGTGTACCTTGTGTCTATGAATACAGAGATAATGCATGAATAGACCATACTGTGAATAAATAATATAACTGGTTCCAATTTACATAATGGATTGAACTGATACCTGAAAATATATAGGAAATCTAATATTGATACACAATCATTCATTCCAACCAGTTATATATCTAATGGTAATATTAGGGTTCTGGTTTACCATGAAGGCTGTGTGAGATTTGATTGAAAAGTGATTATGGAAATCGAAAATAATGTGTTTGGAAAGAAGTCTCATGAAAAGGCCAGTCCAGAAATATACAGGAGTACATGTGTTCTGAAGCAGGAAGTGATTGAAAGTGAACCAAATGCCTGTAAATTTGTGAACTTGTGGATGAAATATATATCCTATGATGTGCATCAACTGAAGAAATAGTGATGTACCAGTGTCGAAAAAAAAGAAACGTCAAAATACACATCATGTATCATAGGAATCTACTTGCATTGATGCTAAACTCGGTCAGTTACTGTAGAAATATTAGGATTTCTAAGGACCATTCACTAGGAAACAAATGTGTATTTCAGGTGGATGAATATTTCTGAGAATAATCTTTGGAAAAGATGATTATAAATCCCCATACATGAGCATGAATGAATTTAGGGAGTGTATAATAAGACACATATATTTCATACTTTGAAAAAACTGGAGAGAGAGACTCTGTGTGTGTGTGTGTGTTTGTGTATATATATATATATATATATATATATATATATATATATATATATATACATACATTCAAACCATACAAACACACAGAGACTTTAAAAAGTCAAAATATATATGCCAATCAAAATTCATCATGAAATATGTATCATCCACAGATACAAAAATATTTAATTTACTGAACATGGATTTATGTATCATGTTGTTCAAGTAGAAAGCTCACCCATAGTTTGAATTTTCAGTTCCAACAGCATTTACGAGGAGTGATCTCTTCTTACAATTTGTATCTGCCATGTCAGCCTCCTCACAAGAATGTACGTGGGATACCAGGTAGGATTCTATATGTGCATGTAAAAATACATGTGCTGAATAGGCTACAGAGAAAGGGAGACAGGAATTCACATACTTGTTAACTTTACAAACACATGGAGAACTACTCTTAAATTGGACTAGATTTATAACACCTAGCCTTTATAATGCCAAAGGAAAGTCCAATTATACACCATGCCTCCTCTGAACTGCATGTATTGCTATTCTGTTTGTGTTATTTTCTTCCATCATATCAGGATTGGTAATCAGAGTCTAGGAGGGTATGGGTTAGTGTCAGGGATTCAGTATTTTGAATGGAAAATAGGAAAATGAATCCAATGTGTATGCAATTCTGTGCTACACAAAAATCTTCCCACTCTCATCAAGAACAATGCCTTGACATTACCTTTGCCCCAAGTAAGACACGATTCGAAGAGAAGAGTTAGAAAATCTGTGAATACATATATACAATGGAAAATGCTCAGGAGTTCACAACCTTGGAGGTGGTAGAGGAGTTTCCATAAGTAAGGGACAGGATAAACACTCCCCAAACATGGAGCTCTGCTGGCCTAAAGACTTCTTGGGAAACTGCCTCTGAGGTTGGACCCTTGAAATATATGTTGTTGTCAGGAGCTTTATCTTCCTTTGTAGTGAGACCATCAAAGCTTGGTCTGCATCTATGTGGCCTGGAGGACATGGTTTCTGATTTTCCAATGAACATGAGGCAGCAGTGCTGAATTCTCTCTTTGTAGGTCAACTGTGGCCACTGGGGTCTAAGTGTTTCCCCGTGTGGACTGTGAGGCCATTTGGTCATCCTCCACTTTTCCTGGTGTTTCTTGCTGCTTCACTGGGAGTTTCCTATTTGCTTCATGAAATACAAGGAGTTCAACTGGGACACAGTGCTGGAGGGAGTTCTGTCACGTGTGCTGACTCAGGGTCCTAGGAGAATGCACCAACCAGTCTTCTATCCCACAGAGCTTGCCCCCTTGACCATAGCAACCTGATTCTGAACATTGCCCGGAAACCTCTCCATAGAACAAGATGCCTTTACATATAAGGGTCTGCTGGCTGCACCGTGTCAGTCACAAGCCATGTGGAAGCCAATGGCAGATCCACATGGCCCCACCACAGATGTTTTATCACACACCTGCACACCACTGCTCTAGGCCCACTAATCAGCAGGCTCCAACTTACTGGCATCTCTGTTCTACACCATTTTCATGAAACCCAGTCAATCAAGGCACTGTCTGGTACACTCATGATCAGCAACAGGACATCCAAAGGTCCTCCAGTGCCACGTGGTCATGGGAGTTTCAAAAATTTCATGGTATTTATCAAGCCATTTCTCAAGGATGAACTTGGAGGCACTGTGGGTTTCTATTCATTCAGGAACCACTAAATGGTGAGGAAGCTCATTTCAATGAAAGCTCTGGAGAAACACTCAGAGGCAAGGCTTCCCAAGAGTGGCCAAAAGGTCACATCAAGCCAGGCCCATTGAGGTCTACAATGTGAGGTCCCTGTGTGTTTTGACTCTCAATTATGGCTGCCAGGTCTTTAAGAATAAAATCATGTGATATCCTGGCTGAGATTCCCAGTGCTCTGTGGAAAGCCACCCTGGGCCTAGATCTCAGTTTCCAAGGGCAACTCTCATGCGTGGCCTCCTAAAATCCCAACACAATTCATGGCAATACTTCTCTGAGTTCAGTACCAGAACTCAGTCTCTAAGGGGAATCACGCCAGAGTTCAAGCCCAGGTGGACAAAGTCATCCCTTCCAACCGCCACAGAAATGACCACAATTCCAACCAAAACACTGCCACATGGCCCTCATCTTCTTCCATATAGACACTCATCATAACCTCTGGCTGGAGGTTTCCATGAGTGGGCAGCCCAAGACAGTGTCTAGAATAAGCTCCCTTGCCCCTCATTTGCCTAATGTCAGGGTGGCCTGTGAACCAGGAGTGATCAAATACGCCTGCCATTAATACTGCTCTGCTTCTCCAAATTGAGGACTACTGACTTTCGGGTATAGATTCTTTCTGTGAATTGGAGACATGAGAAAACCCAAGAACCTATGGGATAGCCTCTGCAGGGCTTTGAAGAACTCATTTGACCCAAAGGATCCCTATTCTCACTTGATGGAGGTCAGGAACTTTCCAGAGGAAAGTGAGAGGCTTCATCCACAATGACTGCTCTTTTTGCCATTTTGGCTTTGGATGCACACATGGGATCTTTCTTTAGTCCATCAGGTGCTGAGAATCTAAGCCACAGCCTCACACAGGGCCAAGAGGCTGATTCACACACATCCCTTTGCAAAGGAATTAAGCAAAAAGCCACAGGTGATGCCCCTTCATTCCAATTTGAAAACTGTTAACTTCAGGCTTCACAAAGTGGTAGCCTGAGGCAAAGACCTTCCTGACATTCAGGGCAACAGAACAATAGGTAAGCAAAAGGCCCAAAGCAGGGTTTCTCCACTGACACTTTACTGGTCACACTGATATCTGAGTTTTCTGAGATGCTTGCCATTCCCTTCAGTTATCCAGTACACGGCCATGTCACAGAGCTGGGAGGTGGTACATATCTTGGACACAAAACCATGAGCCAATTCTGGAGAGTCGCCAGAATTCAGGAAGAAAACAGGAACTTAGCAAGATAGTAGGTGTTGCCCATAGATAAGGCAAGCCCCAGTCCATTCATAAATTGGAAAGGATGAATGCTGGAAAGTTTTCTACTAGACAGGACGCATCCATTGATTCATTCTCTTTTCCAATGTCTACAACCAGGGATACAGTGGGATACACAGACATAGAAACACTCGCCTTGTCAAATGACTTACTAGAAACAGTCCACTCCAAACCAAACAAACTGCCTTTCCTACCTATTCTCAGAACATGAGACAAAACCATAAACTCACACCCACACCCACTAAGGCACCTCCTTCCCCCAAGTAGGTCTGTGACTATCTGGAGTGTCTTCTGACTGGTGGGCCATACAATGTTCCCCCAAAATGGCCCGTCCTCTCTCAGATCTGGCCTCCTTGGCCTACTCAATGAAGTTGTCAGGAGCCACCAGTGAGCCACTCACTACCTGCTTTCTCAGAAAAGTCCCCTCTTCAGAGCTTTCCTGGCATTTGGTCATCCTCACATCAGTAGGTACCAAGAAAGACTGACTCTCTCCTTGGTAAATGCAAACAAGTCAGCCCACTGGGACTGGGACTGAAACTGGCTCTGGGTGCCTGGCTTCCTGGTTGCCAAGTTCAAAGAGTTCCATCACAAAAGAAGTGAGGTGAGGTCACTTCCTTCAGGAACTGAATGAGGTCACTGCCTTGGCAACCAAATTGTCCTAACAGTTGCTTCCAAGGGTCCTATGAGATGGAGGCTGCCCCTGCTTCCTGTGACACTTTCACAAGTTAGAATGGTATATCCTCCATAGGCACCCAGGAACAGCTTTCCACACAGGCCTGGTTTGGTCCATCTTGTCTACATTAAGAAGAGAGAGGCTCATACAGACACAACCCTTCATCCTGACCAGGTTGTTTGCCATGGAAGATGACTTTTGCTCTCTCATGTCCTTCAGAGCTGCCTACTTCTTCTCCAGGGATCATTTCTGCATGGACCTTTGAGTTCTCAGCAGGTGGAAGATCCCCTACATTCCTCTATTGTAAGACCAACTCTGTCCCTGCTCTTCTGTAAAGTTGGATTGAGGGAACAGTGTATGGTTAGGGGTAAGAACATGTTTGATTTGGGTTAGGAATCATTCTACTGGATGAAGAATGGTATTGGGAACCTGCGATATATATAATAATGTATAGGTGAAGTATATGTATGACAACAGAAATCTAAGTAAGCTTTGAAGCCCAGAAGGGCATTGGGCCCTTGACTGGGATACTTAGCTTTGAATTACATTCTGCACAGATGTCTCAGATAAATTGATATACAATGGCATAAGACCTTGTACCTTGGATGATTGAATGTGGAAGAGAACATCCAGTCAAAAAGGGATAGTAGGTAGGATTAGGAAGATAGTCAGTAGGTTTAGGAAGAAGAGTGAGTATAACATTTGGACCAAAAGTTCTTTAGCAGTAGGGTGTCAGTTAGAGAGTAGATGTAAATGTCAGCACATGTGAAGAGTCAGTCACAATAATGAATATGGGAAATTAGGTAGGAGAGCAGATATCAATAGAGACATTGGGAAATCAGTCAAAGTATAAAGTGAGAGATAGGATTAGATATTTTCAACAGGGTTGAGGTTGAATATGTACTCTTAGGACGAAGCAACTGTGTAGTCACCAATAGGATTGACATTTGAGAGCATTAGGCCCCTGGACAAGGATGTGTTTTGAAATCCATGCTCACTTTCCATTTAGACTTTGGTACAATCATAAGTGTGAACTTTGCATTATGTGTCCAGAATATCACTGTGATCAAATGTATATGTAGATCAGGTGACATGAGTATTTATTCCACCATTTCTGGGAGCAATATCTTGAAGACGTGTTGATTAGTATTTGGGGGCACCAATAGGTGTACCTTGTGTCTATGAATACAGAGATAATGCATGAATAGACCATACTGTGAATAAATAGTATAACTGGTTCCAATTTACATAATGGATTGAACTGATACCTGAAAATATATAGGAAATCTAATATTGATACACAATCATTCATTCCAACCAGTTATATATCTAATGGTAATATTAGGGTTCTGGTTTACCATGAAGGCTGTGTGAGATTTGATTGAAAAGTGATTATGGAAATCGAAAATAATGTGTTTGGAAAGAAGTCTCATGAAAAGGCCAGTCCAGAAATATACAGGAGTACATGTGTTCTGAAGCAGGAAGTGATTGAAAGTGAACCAAATGCCTGTAAATTTGTGAACTTGTGGATGAAATATATATCCTATGATGTGCATCAACTGAAGAAATAGTGATGTACCAGTGTCGAAAAAAAAGAAACGTCAAAATACACATCATGTATCATAGGAATCTACTTGCATTGATGCTAAACTCGGTCAGTTACTGTAGAAATATTAGGATTTCTAAGGACCATTCACTAGGAAACAAATGTGTATTTCAGGTGGATGAATATTTCTGAGAATAATCTTTGGAAAAGATGATTATAAATCCCCATACATGAGCATGAATGAATTTAGGGAGTGTATAATAAGACACATATATTTCATACTTTGAAAAAACTGGAGAGAGAGACTCTGTGTGTGTGTGTGTGTTTGTGTATATATATATATATATATATATATATATATATATATATATATATATACATACATTCAAACCATACAAACACACAGAGACTTTAAAAAGTCAAAATATATATGCCAATCAAAATTCATCATGAAATATGTATCATCCACAGATACAAAAATATTTAATTTACTGAACATGGATTTATGTATCATGTTGTTCAAGTAGAAAGCTCACCCATAGTTTGAATTTTCAGTTCCAACAGCATTTACGAGGAGTGATCTCTTCTCACAATTTGTATCTGCCATGTCAGCCTCCTCACAAGAATGTACGTGGGATACCAGGTAGGATTCTATATGTGCATGTAAAAATACATGTGCTGAATAGGCTACAGAGAAAGGGAGACAGGAATTCACATACTTGTTAACTTTACAAACACATGGAGAACTACTCTTAAATTGGACTAGATTTATAACACCTAGCCTTTATAATGCCAAAGGAAAGTCCAATTATACACCATGCCTCCTCTGAACTGCATGTATTGCTATTCTGTTTGTGTTATTTTCCTCCATCATATCAGGATTGGTAATCAGAGTCTAGGAGGGTATGGGTTAGTGTCAGGGATTCAGTATTTTGAATGGAAAATAGGAAAATGAATCCAATGTGTATGCAATTCTGTGCTACACAAAAATCTTCCCACTCTCATCAAGAACAATGCCTTGACATTACCTTTGCCCCAAGTAAGACACGATTCGAAGAGAAGAGTTAGAAAATCTGTGAATACATATATACAATGGAAAATGCTCAGGAGTTCACAACCTTGGAGGTGGTAGAGGAGTTTCCATAAGTAAGGGACAGGATAAACACTCCCCAAACATGGAGCTCTGCTGGCCTAAAGACTTCTTGGGAAACTGCCTCTGAGGTTGGACCCTTGAAATATATGTTGTTGTCAGGAGCTTTATCTTCCTTTGTAGTGAGACCATCAAAGCTTGGTCTGCATCTATGTGGCCTGGAGGACATGGTTTCTGATTTTCCAATGAACATGAGGCAGCAGTGCTGAATTCTCTCTTTGTAGGTCAACTGTGGCCACTGGGGTCTAAGTGTTTCCCCATGTGGACTGTGAGGCCATTTGGTCATCCTCCACTTTTCCTGGTGTTTCTTGCTGCTTCACTGGGAGTTTCCTATTTGCTTCATGAAATACAAGGAGTTCAACTGGGACACAGTGCTGGAGGGAGTTCTGTCACGTGTGCTGACTCAGGGTCCTAGGAGAATGCACCAACCAGGCTTCTATCCCACAGAGCTTGCCCCCTTGACCATAGCAACCTGATTCTGAACATTGCCCGGAAACCTCTCCATAGAACAAGATGCCTTTACATATAAGGGTCTGCTGGCTGCACCGTGTCAGTCACAAGCCATGTGGAAGCCAATGGCAGATCCACATGGCCCCACCACAGATGTTTTATCACACACCTGCACACCACTGCTCTAGGCCCACTAATCAGCAGGCTCCAACTTACTGGCATCTCTGTTCTACACCATTTTCATGAAACCCAGTCAATCAAGGCACTGTCTGGTACACTCATGATCAGCAACAGGACATCCAAAGGTCCTCCAGTGCCACGTGGTCATGGGAATTTCAAAAATTTCATGGTATTTATCAAGCCATTTCTCAAGGATGAACTTGGAGGCACTGTGGGTTTCTATTCATTCAGGAACCACTAAATGGTGAGGAAGCTCATTTCAATGAAAGCTCTGGAGAAACACTCAGAGGCAAGGCTTCCCAAGAGTGGCCAAAAGGTCACATCAATCCAGGCCCATTGAGGTCTACAATGTGAGGTCCCTGTGTGTTTTGACTCTCAATTATGGCTGCCAGGTCTTTAAGAATAAAATCATGTGATATCCTGGCTGAGATTCCCAGTGCTCTGTGGAAAGCCACCCTGGGCCTAGATCTCAGTTTCCAAGGGCAACTCTCATGCGTGGCCTCCTAAATTCCCAACACAATTCATGGCAATACTTCTCTGAGTTCAGTACCAGAACTCAGTCTCTAAGGGGAATCACGCCAGAGTTCAAGCCCAGGTGGACAAAGTCATCCCTTCCAACCGCCACAGAAATGACCACAATTCCAACCAAAACACTGCCACATGGCCCTCATCTTCTTCCATATAGACACTCATCATAACCTCTGGCTGGAGGTTTCCATGAGGGGGCAGCCCAAGACAGTGTCTAGAATAAGCTCCCTTGCCCCTCATTTGCCTAATGTCAGGGTGGCCTGTGAACCAGGAGTGATCAAATACGCCTGCCATTAATACTGCTCTGCTTCTCCAAATTGAGGACTACTGACTTTCGGGTATAGATTCTTTCTGTGAATTGGAGACATGAGAAAACCCAAGAACCTATGGGATAGCCTCTGCAGGGCTTTGAAGAACTCATTTGACCCAAAGGATCCCTATTCTCACTTGATGGAGGTCAGGAACTTTCCAGAGGAAAGTGAGAGGCTTCATCCACAATGACTGCACTTTTTGCCATTTTGGCTTTGGATGCACACATGGGATCTTTCTTTAATCCATCAGGTGCTGAGAATCTAAGCCACAGCCTCACACAGGGCCAAGAGGCTGATTCACACACATCCCTTTGCAAAGGAATTAAGCAAAAAGCCACAGGTGATGCCCCTTCATTTCCATTTGAAAACTGTTTACTTCAGGCTTCACAAAGTGGTAGCCTGAGGCAAAGACCTTCCTGACATTCAGGGCAACAGAACAATAGGTAAGCAAAAGGCCCAAAGCAGGGTTTCTCCACTGACACTTTACTGGTCACACTGATATCTGAGTTTTCTGAGATGCTTGCCATTCCCTTCAGTTATCCAGTACATGGCCATGTCACAGAGCTGGGAGGTGGTACATATTTTGGACACAAAACCATGAGCCAATTCTGGAGAGTGGCCAGAATTCAGGAAGAAAACAGGAACTTAGCAAGATAGTAGGTGTTGCCCATAGATAAGGCAAGCCCCAGTCCATTCATAAATTGGAAAGCATGAATGCTGGAAAGTTTTCTACTAGACAGGACGCATCCATTGATTCATTCTCTTTTCCAATGTCTACAACCAGGGATACAGTGGGATACACAGACATAGAAACACTCGCCTTGTCAAATGACTTACTAAAAACAGTCCACTCCAAACCAAACAAACTGCCTTTCCTACCTATTCTCAGAACATGAGACAAAACCATAAACTCACACCCACACACACTAAGGCACCTCCTTCCCCCAAGTAGGTCTGTGACTATCTGGAGTGTCTTCTGACTGGTGGGCCATACAATGTTCCCCCAAAATGGCCCGTCCTCTCTCAGATCTGGCCTCCTTGGCCTACTCAATGAAGTTGTCAGGAGCCACCAGTGAGCCACTCACTACCTGCTTTCTCAGAAAAGTCCCCTCTTCAGAGCTTTCCTGGCATTTGGTCATCCTCACATCAGTAGGTACCAAGAAAGACTGACTCTCTCCTTGGTAAATGCAAACAAGTCAGCCCACTGGGACTGGGACTGAAACTGGCTCTGGGTGCCTGGCTTCCTGGTTGCCAAGTTCAAAGAGTTCCATCACAAAAGAAGTGAGGTGAGGTCACTTCCTTCAGGAACTGAATGAGGTCACTGCCTTGGCAACCAAATTGTCCTAACAGTTGCTTCCAAGGGTCCTATGAGATGGAGGCTGCCCCTGCTTCCTGTGACACTTTCACAAGTTAGAATGGTATATCCTCCATAGGCACCCAGGAACAGCTTTCCACACAGGCCTGGTTTGGTCCATCTTGTCTACATTAAGAAGAGAGAGGCTCATACAGACACAACCCTTCATCCTGACCAGGTTGTTTGCCATGGAAGATGACTTTTGCTCTCTCATGTCCTTCAGAGCTGCCTACTTCTTCTCCAGGGATCATTTCTGCATGGACCTTTGAGTTCTCAGCAGGTGGAAGATCCCCTACATTCCTCTATTGTAAGACCAACTCTGTCCCTGCTCTTCTGTAAAGTTGGATTGAGGGAACAGTGTATGGTTAGGGGTAAGAACATGTTTGATTTGGGTTAGGAATCATTCTACTGGATGAAGAATGGTATTGGGAACCTGCGATATATATAATAATGTATAGGTGAAGTATATGTATGACAACAGAAATCTAAGTAAGCTTTGAAGCCCAGAAGGGCATTGGGCCCTTGACTGGGATACTTAGCTTTGAATTACATTCTGCACAGATGTCTCAGATAAATTGATATACAATGGCATAAGACCTTGTACCTTGGATGATTGAATGTGGAAGAGAACATCCAGTCAAAAAGGGATAGTAGGTAGGATTAGGAAGATAGTCAGTAGGTTTAGGAAGAAGAGTGAGTATAACATTTGGACCAAAAGTTCTTTAGCAGTAGGGTGTCAGTTAGAGAGTAGATGTAAATGTCAGCACATGTGAAGAGTCAGTCACAATAATGAATATGGGAAATTAGGTAGGAGAGCAGATATCATTGGGAAATCAGTCAAAGTATAAAGTGAGTGATAGGATTAGATATTTTCAACAGGGTTGAGGTTGAATATGTACTCTTAGGACGAAGCAACTGTGTAGTCACCAATAGGATTGACATTTGAGAGCATTATGCCCCTGGACAAGGATGTGTTTAGTAATCCATGCTCACTTTCCATTTAGACTTTGGTACAATCATAAGTGTGAACTTTGCATTATGTGTCCAGAATATCACTGTGATCAAATGTATATGTAGATCAGGTGACATGAGTATTTCTTCCACCATTTCTGGGAGCAATATCTTGAAGACGTGTTGATTAGTATTTGGGGGCACCAATAGGTGTACCTTGTGTCTATGAATACAGAGATAATGCATGAATAGACCATACTGTGAATAAATAGTATAACTGGTTCCAATTTACATAATGGATTGAACTGATACCTGAAAATATATAGGAAATCTAATATTGATACACAATCATTCATTCCAACCAGTTATATATCTAATGGTAATATTAGGGTTCTGGTTTACCATGAAGGCTGTGTGAGATTTGATTGAAAAGTGATTATGGAAATCGAAAATAATGTGTTTGGAAAGAAGTCTCATGAAAAGGCCAGTCCAGAAATATACAGGAGTACATGTGTTCTGAAGCAGGAAGTGATTGAAAGTGAACCAAATGCCTGTAAATTTGTGAACTTGTGGATGAAATATATATCCTATGATGTGCATCAACTGAAGAAATAGTGATGTACCAGTGTCGAAAAAAAAGAAACGTCAAAATACACATCATGTATCATAGGAATGTACTTGCATTGATGCTAAACTCGGTCAGTTACTGTAGAAATATTAGGATTTCTAAGGACCATTCACTAGGAAACAAATGTGTATTTCAGGTGGATGAATATTTCTGAGAATAATCTTTGGAAAAGATGATTATAAATCCACATACATGAACATGAATGAATTTAGGGAGTGTATAATAAGACACATATACTTCATACTTTGAAAAATCTGGAGAGAGAGACTGTGTGTTTGTGTGTGTGTGTTTGTATATATATATATATATATACATATATATATATATATATACATACATTCAAACAATACAAACACACAGAGACTTTAAAAAGTCGAAATATATATGCCAATCAAAATTCATCATGAAATATGTATCATCCACTGATCCAAAAATATTTAATTTACTGAACATAGATTTATGTATCATGTTGTTCAAGTAGAAAGCTCACCCATAGGTTGAATTTTCAGTTCCAACAGCATTTACGAGGAGGGATCTCTTGTCACAATTTGTATCTGCCATGTCAGCCTCCTCACAAGAATGTACGTGGGATACCAGGTAGGATTCTATATGTGCATCTAAAAATACACGTGCTGAATAGGCTACAGAGAAAGGGAGACAGGAATTCACATACTTGTTAACTTTACAAACACATGGAGAACTACTTCTCTTAAATTGGACTAGATTTATAAAACCTAGCCTTTATAATGCCAAAGGAAAGTCCAATTATACACCATGCCTCCTCTGAACTGCATGTATTGCTATTCTGTTTGTGTTATTTTCCTCCATCATATCAGGATTGGTAATCAGAGTCTAGGAGGGTATGGGTTAGTGTCAGGGATTCAGTATTTTGAATGGAAAATAGGAAAATGAATCCAATGTGTATGCAATTATGTGCTACACAAAAATCTTCCCACTCTCATCAAGAACAATGCCTTGACATTACCTTTGCCCCAAGTAAGACACGATTCGAAGAGAAGAGTTAGAAAATCTGTGAATACATATATACAATGGAAAATGCTCAGGAGTTCACAACCTTGGAGGTTGTAGAGGAGTTTCCATAAGTAAGGGACAGGATAAACACTCCCCAAACATGGAGCTCTGCTGGCCTAAAGACTTCTTGGGAAACTGCCTCTGAGGTTGGACCCTTGAAATATATGTTGTTGTCAGGAGCTTTATCTTCCTTTGTAGTGAGACCATCAAAGCTTGGTCTGCATCTATGTGGCCTGGAGGACATGGTTTCTGATTTTCCAATGAACATGAGGCAGCAGTGCTGAATTCTCTCTTTGTAGGTCAACTGTGGCCACTGGGGTCTAAGTGTTTCCCCGTGTGGACTGTGAGGCCATTTGGTCATCCTCCACTTTTCCTGGTGTTTCTTGCTGCTTCACTGGGAGTTTCCTATTTGATTCATGAAATACAAGGAGTTCAACTGGGACACAGTGCTGGAGGGAGTTCTGTCACGTGTGCTGACTCAGGGTCCTAGGAGAATGCACCAACCAGGCTTCTATCCCACAGAGCTTGCCCCCTTGACCATAGCAACCTGATTCTGAACATTGCCCGGAAACCTCTCCATAGAACAAGATGCCTTTACATATAAGGGTCTGCTGGCTGCACCGTGTCAGTCACAAGCCATGTGGAAGCCAATGGCAGATCCACATGGCCCCACCACAGATGTTTTATCACACACCTGCACACCACTGCTCTAGGCCCACTAATCAGCAGGCTCCAACTTACTGGCATCTCTGTTCTACACCATTTTCATGAAACCCAGTCAATCAAGGCACTGTCTGGTACACTCATGATCAGCAACAGGACATCCAAAGGTTCTCCAGTGCCACGTGGTCATGGGAATTTCAAAAATTTCATGGTATTTATCAAGCCATTTCTCAAGGATGAACTTGTAGGCACTGTGGGTTTCTATTCATTCAGGAACCACTAAATGGTGAGGAAGCTCATTTCAATGAAAGCTCTGGAGAAACACTCAGAGGCAAGGCTTCCCAAGAGTGGTCAAAAGGTCACATCAATCCAGGCCCATTGAGGTCTACAATGTGAGGTCCCTGTGTGTTTTGACTCTCAATTATGGCTGCCAGGTCTTTAAGAATAAAATCATGTGATATCCTGGCTGAGATTCCCAGTGCTCTGTGGAAAGCCACCCTGGGCCTAGATCTCAGTTTCCAAGGGCAACTCTCATGCGTGGCCTCCTAAAATCCCAACACAATTCATGGCAATACTTCTCTGAGTTCAGTACCAGAACTCAGTCTCTAAGGGGAATCACGCCAGAGTTCAAGCCCAGGTGGACAAAGTCATCCCTTCCAACCGCCACAGAAATGACCACAATTCCAACCAAAACACTGCCACATGGCCCTCATCTTCTTCCATATAGACACTCATCATAACTTCTGGCTGGAGGTTTCCATGAGGGGGCAGCCCAAGACAGTGTCTAGAATAAGCTCCCTTGCCCCTCATTTGCCTAATGTCAGGGTGGCCTGTGAACCAGGAGTGATCAAATACGCCTGCCATTAATACTGCTCTGCTTCTCCAAATTGAGGACTACTGACTTTCGGGTATAGATTCTTTCTGTGAATTGGAGACATGAGAAAACCCAAGAACCTATGGGATAGCCTCTGCAGGGCTTTGAAGAACTCATTTGACCCAAAGGATCCCTATTCTCACTTGATGGAGGTCAGGAACTTTCCAGAGGAAAGTGAGAGGCTTCATCCACAATGACTGCACTTTTTGCCATTTTGGCTTTGGATGCACACATGGGATCTTTCTTTAATCCATCAGGTGCTGAGAATCTAAGCCACAGCCTCACACAGGGCCAAGAGGCTGATTCACACACATCCCTTTGCAAAGGAATTAAGCAAAAAGCCACAGGTGATGCCCCTTCATTTCCATTTGAAAACTGTTTACTTCAGGCTTCACAAAGTGGTAGCCTGAGGCAAAGACCTTCCTGACATTCAGGGCAACAGAACAATAGGTAAGCAAAAGGCCCAAAGCAGGGTTTCTCCACTGACACTTTACTGGTCACACTGATATCTGAGTTTTCTGAGATGCTTGCCATTCCCTTCAGTTATCCAGTACACGGCCATGTCACAGAGCTGGGAGGTGGTACATATCTTGGACACAAAACCATGAGCCAATTCTGGAGAGTGGCCAGAATTCAGGAAGAAAACAGGAACTTAGCAAGATAGTAGGTGTTGCCCATAGATAAGGCAAGCCCCAGTCCATTCATAAATTGGAAAGGATGAATGCTGGAAAGTTTTCTACTAGACAGGACGCATCCATCGATTCATTCTCTTTTCCAATGTCTACAACCAGGGATACAGTGGGATACACAGACATAGAAACACTCGCCTTGTCAAATGACTTACTAAAAACAGTCCACTCCAAACCAAACAAACTGCCTTTCCTACCTATTCTCAGAACATGAGACAAAACCATAAACTCACACCCACACCCACTAAGGCACCTCCTTCCCCCAAGTAGGTCTGTGACTATCTGGAGTGTCTTCTGACTGGTGGGCCATACAATGTTCCCCCAAAATGGCCCGTCCTCTCTCAGATCTGGCCTCCTTGGCCTACTCAATGAAGTTGTCAGGAGCCACCAGTGAGCCACTCACTACCTGCTTTCTCAGAAAAGTCCCCTCTTCAGAGCTTTCCTGGCATTTGGTCATCCTCACATCAGTAGGTACCAAGAAAGACTGACTCTCTCCTTGGTAAATGCAAACAAGTCAGCCCACTGGGACTGGGACTGAAACTGGCTCTGGGTGCCTGGCTTCCTGGTTGCCAAGTTCAAAGAGTTCCATCACAAAAGAAGTGAGGTGAGGTCACTTCCTTCAGGAACTGAATGAGGTCACTGCCTTGGCAACCAAATTGTCCTAACAGTTGCTTCCAAGGGTCCTATGAGATGGAGGCTGCCCTGCTTCCTGTGACACTTTCACAAGTTAGAATGGTATATCCTCCATAGGCACCCAGGAACAGCTTTCCACACAGGCCTGGTTTGGTCCATCTTGTCTACATTAAGAAGAGAGAGGCTCATACAGACACAACCCTTCATCCTGACCAGGTTGTTTGCCATGGAAGATGACTTTTGCTCTCTCATGTCCTTCAGAGCTGCCTACTTCTTCTCCAGGGATCATTTCTGCATGGACCTTTGAGTTCTCAGCAGGTGGAAGATCCCCTACATTCCTCTATTGTAAGACCAACTCTGTCCCTGCTCTTCTGTAAAGTTGGATTGAGGGAACAGTGTATGGTTAGGGGTAAGAACATGTTTGATTTGGGTTAGGAATCATTCTACTGGATGAAGAATGGTATTGGGAACCTGCGATATATATAATAATGTATAGGTGAAGTATATGTATGACAACAGAAATCTAAGTAAGCTTTGAAGCCCAGAAGGGCATTGGGCCCTTGACTGGGATACTTAGCTTTGAATTACATTCTGCACAGATGTCTCAGATAAATTGATATACAATGGCATAAGACCTTGTACCTTGGATGATTGAATGTGGAAGAGAACATCCAGTCAAAAAGGGATAGTAGGTAGGATTAGGAAGATAGTCAGTAGGTTTAGGAAGAAGAGTGAGTATAACATTTGGACCAAAAGTTCTTTAGCAGTAGGGTGTCAGTTAGAGAGTAGATGTAAATGTCAGCACATGTGAAGAGTCATTCACAATAATGAATATGGGAAATTAGGTAGGAGAGCAGATATCAATAGAGACATTGGGAAATCAGTCAAAGTATAAAGTGAGTGATAGGATTAGATATTTTCAACAGGGTTGAGGTTGAATATGTACTCTTAGGACGAAGCAACTGTGTAGTCACCAATAGGATTGACATTTGAGAGCATTATGCCCCTGGACAAGGATGTGTTTAGTAATCCATGCTCACTTTCCATTTAGACTTTGGTACAATCATAAGTGTGAACTTTGCATTATGTGTCCAGAATATCACTGTGATCAAATGTATATGTAGATCAGGTGACATGAGTATTTATTCCACCATTTCTGGGAGCAATATCTTGAAGACGTGTTGATTAGTATTTGGGGGCACCAATAGGTGTACCTTGTGTCTATGAATACAGAGATAATGCATGAATAGACCATACTGTGAATAAATAGTATAACTGGTTCCAATTTACATAATGGATTGAACTGATACCTGAAAATATATAGGAAATCTAATATTGATACACAATCATTCATTCCAACCAGTTATATATCTAATGGTAATATTAGGGTTCTGGTTTACCATGAAGGCTGTGTGAGATTTGATTGAAAAGTGATTATGGAAATCGAAAATAATGTGTTTGGAAAGAAGTCTCATGAAAAGGCCAGTCCAGAAATATACAGGAGCACATGTGTTCTGAAGCAGGAAGTGATTGAAAGTGAACCAAATGCCTGTAAATTTGTGAACTTGTGGATGAAATATATATCCTATGATGTGCATCAACTGAAGAAATAGTGATGTACCAGTGTCGAAAAAAAAGAAACGTCAAAATACACATCATGTATCATAGGAATCTACTTGCATTGATGCTAAACTCGGTCAGTTACTGTAGAAATATTAGGATTTCTAAGGACCATTCACTAGGAAACAAATGTGTATTTCAGGTGGATGAATATTTCTGAGAATAATCTTTGGAAAAGATGATTATAAATCCACATACATGAACATGAATGAATTTAGGGAGTGTATAATAAGACACATATACTTCATACTTTGAAAAATCTGGAGAGAGAGACTGTGTGTGTGTGTGTGTGTGTTTGTATATATATATATATATATATATATATATATATATATATATATACATATATATATATATATATATATACATACATTCAAACAATACAAACACACAGAGACTTTAAAAAGTCGAAATATATATGCCAATCAAAATTCATCATGAAATATGTATCATCCACTGATCCAAAAATATTTAATTTACTGAACATGGATTTATGTATCATGTTGTTCAAGTAGAAAGCTCACCCATAGGTTGAATTTTCAGTTCCAACAGCATTTACGAGGAGGGATCTCTTGTCACAATTTGTATCTGCCATGTCAGCCTCCTCACAAGAATGTACGTGGGATACCAGGTAGGATTCTATATGTGCATCTAAAAATACATGTGCTGAATAGGCTACAGAGAAAGGGAGACAGGAATTCACATACTTGTTAACTTTACAAACACATGGAGAACTACTTCTCTTAAACTGGACTAGATTTATAAAACCTAGCCTTTATAATGCCAAAGGAAAGTCCAATTATACACCATGCCTCCTCTGAACTGCATGTATTGCTATTCTGTTTGTGTTATTTTCCTCCATCATATCAGGATTGGTAATCAGAGTCTAGGAGGGTATGGGTTAGTGTCAGGGATTCAGTATTTTGAATGGAAAATAGGAAAATGAATCCAATGTGTATGCAATTCTGTGCTACACAAAAATCTTCCCACTCTCATCAAGAACAATGCCTTGACATTACCTTTGCCCCAAGTAAGACACGATTCGAAGAGAAGAGTTAGAAAATCTGTGAATACATATATACAATGGAAAATGCTCAGGAGTTCACAACCTTGGAGGTGGTAGAGGAGTTTCCATAAGTAAGGGACAGGATAAACACTCCCCAAACATGGAGCTCTGCTGGCCTAAAGACTTCTTGGGAAACTGCCTCTGAGGTTGGACCCTTGAAATATATGTTGTTGTCAGGAGCTTTATCTTCCTTTGTAGTGAGACCATCAAAGCTTGGTCTGCATCTATGTGGCCTGGAGGACATGGTTTCTGATTTTCCAATGAACATGAGGCAGCAGTGCTGAATTCTCTCTTTGTAGGTCAACTGTGGCCACTGGGGTCTAAGTGTTTCCCCGTGTGGACTGTGAGGCCATTTGGTCATCCTCCACTTTTCCTGGTGTTTCTTGCTGCTTCACTGGGAGTTTCCTATTTGATTCATGAAATACAAGGAGTTCAACTGGGACACAGTGCTGGAGGGAGTTCTGTCACGTGTGCTGACTCAGGGTCCTAGGAGAATGCACCAACCAGGCTTCTATCCCACAGAGCTTGCCCCCTTGACCATAGCAACCTGATTCTGAACATTGCCCGGAAACCTCTCCATAGAACAAGATGCCTTTACATATAAGGGTCTGCTGGCTGCACCGTGTCAGTCACAAGCCATGTGGAAGCCAATGGCAGATCCACATGGCCCCACCACAGATGTTTTATCACACACCTGCACACCACTGCTCTAGGCCCACTAATCAGCAGGCTCCAACTTACTGGCATCTCTGTTCTACACCATTTTCATGAAACCCAGTCAATCAAGGCACTGTCTGGTACACTCATGATCAGCAACAGGACATCCAAAGGTTCTCCAGTGCCACGTGGTCATGGGAATTTCAAAAATTTCATGGTATTTATCAAGCCATTTCTCAAGGATGAACTTGGAGGCACTGTGGGTTTCTATTCATTCAGGAACCACTAAATGGTGAGGAAGCTCATTTCAATGAAAGCTCTGGAGAAACACTCAGAGGCAAGGCTTCCCAAGAGTGGCCAAAAGGACACATCAATCCAGGCCCATTGAGGTCTACAATGTGAGGTCCCTGTGTGTTTTGACTCTC
The DNA here is from genome assembly GCF_045843805.1 of Urocitellus parryii. Classification (NCBI taxonomy): domain Eukaryota; kingdom Metazoa; phylum Chordata; class Mammalia; order Rodentia; family Sciuridae; genus Urocitellus; species Urocitellus parryii. Next base: position 113,752,995 of record NC_135535.1, on the reverse strand, counting down.
AATTATGGCTGCCAGGTCTTTAAGAATAAAATCATGTGATATCCTGGCTGAGATTCCCAGTGCTCTGTGGAAAGCCACCCTGGGCCTAGATCTCAGTTTCCAAGGGCAACTCTCATGCGTGGCCTCCTAAAATCCCAACACAATTCATGGCAATACTTCTCTGAGTTCAGTACCAGAACTCAGTCTCTAAGGGGAATCACGCCAGAGTTCAAGCCCAGGTGGACAAAGTCATCCCTTCCAACCGCCACAGAAATGACCACAATTCCAACCAAAACACTGCCACATGGCCCTCATCTTCTTCCATATAGACACTCATCATAACTTCTGGCTGGAGGTTTCCATGAGGGGGCAGCCCAAGACAGTGTCTAGAATAAGCTCCCTTGCCCCTCATTTGCCTAATGTCAGGGTGGCCTGTGAACCAGGAGTGATCAAATACGCCTGCCATTAATACTGCTCTGCTTCTCCAAATTGAGGACTACTGACTTTCGGGTATAGATTCTTTCTGTGAATTGGAGACATGAGAAAACCCAAGAACCTATGGGATAGCCTCTGCAGGGCTTTGAAGAACTCATTTGACCCAAAGGATCCCTATTCTCACTTGATGGAGGTCAGGAACTTTCCAGAGGAAAGTGAGAGGCTTCATCCACAATGACTGCACTTTTTGCCATTTTGGCTTTGGATGCACACATGGGATCTTTCTTTAATCCATCAGGTGCTGAGAATCTAAGCCACAGCCTCACACAGGGCCAAGAGGCTGATTCACACACATCCCTTTGCAAAGGAATTAAGCAAAAAGCCACAGGTGATGCCCCTTCATTTCCATTTGAAAACTGTTTACTTCAGGCTTCACAAAGTGGTAGCCTGAGGCAAAGACCTTCCTGACATTCAGGGCAACAGAACAATAGGTAAGCAAAAGGCCCAAAGCAGGGTTTCTCCACTGACACTTTACTGGTCACACTGATATCTGAGTTTTCTGAGATGCTTGCCATTCCCTTCAGTTATCCAGTACATGGCCATGTCACAGAGCTGGGAGGTGGTACATATCTTGGACACAAAACCATGAGCCAATTCTGGAGAGTGGCCAGAATTCAGGAAGAAAACAGGAACTTAGCAAGATAGTAGGTGTTGCCCATAGATAAGGCAAGCCCCAGTCCATTCATAAATTGGAAAGGATGAATGCTGGAAAGTTTTCTACTAGACAGGACGCATCCATCGATTCATTCTCTTTTCCAATGTCTACAACCAGGGATACAGTGGGATACACAGACATAGAAACACTCGCCTTGTCAAATGACTTACTAAAAACAGTCCACTCCAAACCAAACAAACTGCCTTTCCTACCTATTCTCAGAACATGAGACAAAACCATAAACTCACACCCACACCCACTAAGGCACCTCCTTCCCCCAAGTAGTTCTGTGACTATCTGGAGTGTCTTCTGACTGGTGGGCCATACAATGTTCCCCCAAAATGGCCCGTCCTCTCTCAGATCTGGCCTCCTTGGCCTACTCAATGAAGTTGTCAGGAGCCACCAGTGAGCCACTCACTACCTGCTTTCTCAGAAAAGTCCCCTCTTCAGAGCTTTCCTGGCATTTGGTCATCCTCACATCAGTAGGTACCAAGAAAGACTGACTCTCTCCTTGGTAAATGCAAACAAGTCAGCCCACTGGGACTGGGACTGAAACTGGCTCTGGGTGCCTGGCTTCCTGGTTGCCAAGTTCAAAGAGTTCCATCACAAAAGAAGTGAGGTGAGGTCACTTCCTTCAGGAACTGAATGAGGTCACTGCCTTGGCAACCAAATTGTCCTAACAGTTGCTTCCAAGGGTCCTATGAGATGGAGGCTGCCCCTGCTTCCTGTGACACTTTCACAAGTTAGAATGGTATATCCTCCATAGGCACCCAGGAACAGCTTTCCACACAGGCCTGGTTTGGTCCATCTTGTCTACATTAAGAAGAGAGAGGCTCATACAGACACAACCCTTCATCCTGACCAGGTTGTTTGCCATGGAAGATGACTTTTGCTCTCTCATGTCCTTCAGAGCTGCCTACTTCTTCTCCAGGGATCATTTCTGCATGGACCTTTGAGTTCTCAGCAGGTGGAAGATCCCCTACATTCCTCTATTGTAAGACCAACTCTGTCCCTGCTCTTCTGTAAAGTTGGATTGAGGGAACAGTGTATGGTTAGGGGTAAGAACATGTTTGATTTGGGTTAGGAATCATTCTACTGGATGAAGAATGGTACTGCGATATATATAATAATGTATAGGTGAAGTATATGTATGACAACAGAAATCTAAGTAAGCTTTGAAGCCCAGAAGGGCATTGGGCCCTTGACTGGGATACTTAGCTTTGAATTACATTCTGCACAGATGTCTCAGATAAATTGATATACAATGGCATAAGACCTTGTACCTTGGATGATTGAATGTGGAAGAGAACATCCAGTCAAAAAGGGATAGTAGGTAGGATTAGGAAGATAGTCAGTAGGTTTAGGAAGAAGAGTGAGTATAACATTTGGACCAAAAGTTCTTTAGCAGTAGGGTGTCAGTTAGAGAGTAGATGTAAATGTCAGCACATGTGAAGAGTCAGTCACAATAATGAATATGGGAAATTAGGTAGGAGAGCAGATATCAATAGAGACATTGGGAAATCAGTCAAAGTATAAAGTGAGTGATAGGATTAGATATTTTCAACAGGGTTGAGGTTGAATATGTACTCTTAGGACGAAGCAACTGTGTAGTCACCAATAGGATTGACATTTGAGAGCATTATGCCCCTGGACAAGGATGTGTTTAGTAATCCATGCTCACTTTCCATTTAGACTTTGGTACAATCATAAGTGTGAACTTTGCATTATGTGTCCAGAATATCACTGTGATCAAATGTATATGTAGATCAGGTGACATGAGTATTTCTTCCACCATTTCTGGGAGCAATATCTTGAAGACGTGTTGATTAGTATTTGGGGGCACCAATACGTGTACCTTGTGTCTATGAATACAGAGATAATGCATGAATAGACCATACTGTGAATAAATAGTATAACTGGTTCCAATTTACATAATGGATTGAACTGATACCTGAAAATATATAGGAAATCTAATATTGATACACAATCATTCATTCCAACCAGTTATATATCTAATGGTAATATTAGGGTTCTGGTTTACCATGAAGGCTGTGTGAGATTTGATTGAAAAGTGATTATGGAAATCGAAAATAATGTGTTTGGAAAGAAGTCTCATGAAAAGGCCAGTCCAGAAATATACAGGAGTACATGTGTTCTGAAGCAGGAAGTGATTGAAAGTGAACCAAATGCCTGTAAATTTGTGAACTTGTGGATGAAATATATATCCTATGATGTGCATCAACTGAAGAAATAGTGATGTACCAGTGTCGAAAAAAAAGAAACGTCAAAATACACATCATGTATCATAGGAATCTACTTGCATTGATGCTAAACTCGGTCAGTTACTGTAGAAATATTAGGATTTCTAAGGACCATTCACTAGGAAACAAATGTGTATTTCAGGTGGATGAATATTTCTGAGAATAATCTTTGGAAAAGATGATTATAAATCCACATACATGAACATGAATGAATTTAGGGAGTGTATAATAAGACACATATACTTCATACTTTGAAAAATCTGGAGAGAGAGACTGTGTGTGTGTGTGTGTGTTTGTATATATATATATATATATATATATATATATATATATATACATATATATATATATATACATACATTCAAACAATACAAACACACAGAGACTTTAAAAAGTCGAAATATATATGCCAATCAAAATTCATCATGAAATATGTATCATCCACTGATCCAAAAATATTTAATTTACTGAACATGGATTTATGTATCATGTTGTTCAAGTAGAAAGCTCACCCATAGGTTGAATTTTCAGTTCCAACAGCATTTACGAGGAGGGATCTCTTGTCACAATTTGTATCTGCCATGTCAGCCTCCTCACAAGAATGTACGTGGGATACCAGGTAGGATTCTATATGTGCATCTAAAAATACATGTGCTGAATAGGCTACAGAGAAAGGGAGACAGGAATTCACATACTTGTTAACTTTACAAACACATGGAGAACTACTTCTCTTAAACTGGACTAGATTTATAAAACCTAGCCTTTATAATGCCAAAGGAAAGTCCAATTATACACCATGCCTCCTCTGAACTGCATGTATTGCTATTCTGTTTGTGTTATTTTCCTCCATCATATCAGGATTGGTAATCAGAGTCTAGGAGGGTATGGGTTAGTGTCAGGGATTCAGTATTTTGAATGGAAAATAGGAAAATGAATCCAATGTGTATGCAATTATGTGCTACACAAAAATCTTCCCACTCTCATCAAGAAAAATGCCTTGACATTACCTTTGCCCCAAGTAAGACACGATTCGAAGAGAAGAGTTAGAAAATCTGTGAATACATATATACAATGGAAAATGCTCACGAGTTCACAACCTTGGAGGTGGTAGAGGAGTTTCCATAAGTAAGGGACAGGATAAACACTCCCCAAACATGGAGCTCTGCTGGCCTAAAGACTTCTTGGGAAACTGCCTCTGAGGTTGGACCCTTGAAATATATGTTGTTGTCAGGAGCTTTATCTTCCTTTGTAGTGAGACCATCAAAGCTTGGTCTGCATCTATGTGGCCTGGAGGACATGGTTTCTGATTTTCCAATGAACATGAGGCAGCAGTGCTGAATTCTCTCTTTGTAGGTCAACTGTGGCCACTGGGGTCTAAGTGTTTCCCCGTGTGGACTGTGAGGCCATTTGGTCATCCTCCACTTTTCCTGGTGTTTCTTGCTGCTTCACTGGGAGTTTCCTATTTGCTTCATGAAATACAAGGAGTTCAACTGGGACACAGTGCTGGAGGGAGTTCTGTCACGTGTGCTGACTCAGGGTCCTAGGAGAATGCACCAACCAGGCTTCTATCCCACAGAGCTTGCCCCCTTGACCATAGCAACCTGATTCTGAACATTGCCCAGAAACCTCTCCATAGAACAAGATGCCTTTACATATAAGGGTCTGCTGGCTGCACCGTGTCAGTTACAAGCCATGTGGAAGCCAATGGCAGATCCACATGGCCCCACCACAGATGTTTTATCACACACCTGCACACCACTGCTCTAGGCCCACTAATCAGCAGGCTCCAACTTGCTGGCATCTCTGTTCTACACCATTTTCATGAAACCCAGTCAATCAAGGCACTGTCTGGTACACTCATGATCAGCAACAGGACATCCAAAGGTTCTCCAGTGCCACGTGGTCATGGGAATTTCAAAAATTTCATGGTATTTATCAAGCCATTTCTCAAGGATGAACTTGGAGGCACTGTGGGTTTCTATTCATTCAGGAACCACTAAATGGTGAGGAAGCTCATTTCAATGAAAGCTCTGGAGAAACACTCAGAGGCAAGGCTTCCCAAGAGTGGCCAAAAGGTCACATCAAGCCAGGCCCATTGAGGTCTACAATGTGAGGTCCCTGTGTGTTTTGACTCTCAATTATGGCTGCCAGGTCTTTAAGAATAAAATCATGTGATATCCTGGCTGAGATTCCCAGTGCTCTGTGGAAAGCCACCCTGGGCCTAGATCTCAGTTTCCAAGGGCAACTCTCATGCGTGGCCTCCTAAAATCCCAACACAATTCATGGCAATACTTCTCTGAGTTCAGTACCAGAACTCAGTCTCTAAGGGGAATCACGCCAGAGTTCAAGCCCAGGTGGACAAAGTCATCCCTTCCAACCGCCACAGAAATGACCACAATTCCAACCAAAACACTGCCACATGGCCCTCATCTTCTTCCATATAGACACTCATCATAACCTCTGGCTGGAGGTTTCCATGAGGGGGCAGCCCAAGACAGTGTCTAGAATAAGCTCCCTTAGCCCTCATTTGCCTAATGTCAGGGTGGCCTGTGAACCAGGAGTGATCAAATACGCCTGCCATTAATACTGCTCTGCTTCTCCAAATTGAGGACTACTGACTTTCGGGTATAGATTCTTTCTGTGAATTGGAGACATGAGAAAACCCAGGAACCTATGGGATAGCCTCTGCAGGGCTTTGAAGAACTCATTTGACCCAAAGGATCCCTATTCTCACTTGATGGAGGTCAGGAACTTTCCAGAGGAAAGTGAGAGGCTTCATCCACAATGACTGCTCTGTTTGCCATTTTGGCTTTGGATGCACACATGGGATCTTTCTTTAATCCATCAGGTGCTGAGAATCTAAGCCACAGCCTCACACAGGGCCAAGAGGCTGATTCACACACATCCCTTTGCAAAGGAATTAAGCAAAAAGCCACAGGAGATGCCCCTTCATTTCCATTTGAAAACTGTTTACTTCAGGCTTCACAAAGTGGAAGCCTGAGGCAAAGACCTTCCTGACATTCAGGGCAACAGAACAATAGGTAAGCAAAAGGCCCAAAGCAGGGTTTCTCCACTGACACTTTACTGGTCACACTGATATCTGAGTTTTCTGAGATGCTTGCCATTCCCTTCAGTTATCCAGTACTCGGCATGTCACAGAGCTGGGAGGTGGTACATATCTTGGACACAAAACCATGAGCCAATTCTGGAGAGTGGCCAGAATTCAGGAAGAAAACAGGAACTTAGCAAGATAGTAGGTGTTGCCCATAGATAAGGCAAGCCCCAGTCCATTCATAAATTGGAAAGGATGAATGCTGGAATGTTTTCTACTAGACAGGACGCATCCATTGATTCATTCTCTTTTCCAATGTCTACAACCAGGGATACAGTGGGATACACAGACATAGAAACACTCGCCTTGTCAAATGACTTACTAGAAACAGTCCACTCCAAACCAAACAAACTGCCTTTCCTACCTATTCTCAGAACATGAGACAAAACCATAAACTCACACCCACACCCACTAAGGCACCTCCTTCCCCCAAGTAGGTCTGTGACTATCTGGAGTGTCTTCTGACTGGTGGGCCATACAATGTTCCCCCAAAATGGCCCGTCCTCTCTCAGATCTGGCCTCCTTGGCCTACTCAATGAAGTTGTCAGGAGCCACCAGTGAGCCACTCACTACCTGCTTTCTCAGAAAAGTCCCCTCTTCAGAGCTTTCCTGGCATTTGGTCATCCTCACATCAGTAGGTACCAAGAAAGACTGACTCTCTCCTTGGTAAATGCAAACAAGTCAGCCCACTGGGACTGGGACTGAAACTGGCTCTGGGTGCCTGGCTTCCTGGTTGCCAAGTTCAAAGAGTTCCATCACAAAAGAAGTGAGGTGAGGTCACTTCCTTCAGGAACTGAATGAGGTCACTGCCTTGGCAACCAAATTGTCCTAACAGTTGCTTCCAAGGGTCCTATGAGATGGAGGCTGCCCCTGCTTCCTGTGACACTTTCACAAGTTAGAATGGTATATCCTCCATAGGCACCCAGGAACAGCTTTCCACACAGGCCTGGTTTGGTCCATCTTGTCTACATTAAGAAGAGAGAGGCTCATACAGACACAACCCTTCATCCTGACCAGGTTGTTTGCCATGGAAGATGACTTTTGCTCTCTCATGTCCTTCAGAGCTGCCTACTTCTTCTCCAGGGATCATTTCTGCATGGACCTTTGAGTTCTCAGCAGGTGGAAGATCCCCTACATTCCTCTATTGTAAGACCAACTCTGTCCCTGCTCTTCTGTAAAGTTGGATTGAGGGAACAGTGTATGGTTAGGGGTAAGAACATGTTTGATTTGGGTTAGGAATCATTCTACTGGATGAAGAATGGTATTGGGAACCTGCGATATATATAATAATGTATAGGTGAAGTATATGTATGACAACAGAAATCTAAGTAAGCTTTGAAGCCCAGAAGGGCATTGGGCCCTTGACTGGGATACTTAGCTTTGAATTACATTCTGCACAGATGTCTCAGATAAATTGATATACAATGGCATAAGACCTTGTACCTTGGATGATTGAATGTGGAAGAGAACATCCAGTCAAAAAGGGATAGTAGGTAGGATTAGGAAGATAGTCAGTAGGTTTAGGAAGAAGAGTGAGTATAACATTTGGACCAAAAGTTCTTTAGCAGTAGGGTGTCAGTTAGAGAGTAGATGTAAATGTCAGCACATGTGAAGAGTCAGTCACAATAATGAATATGGGAAATTAGGTAGGAGAGCAGATATCAATAGAGACATTGGGAAATCAGTCAAAGTATAAAGTGAGTGATAGGATTAGATATTTTCAACAGGGTTGAGGTTGAATATGTACTCTTAGGACGAAGCAACTGTGTAGTCACCAATAGGATTGACATTTGAGAGCATTAGGCCCCTGGACAAGGATGTGTTTAGTAATCCATGCTCACTTTCCATTTAGACTTTGGTACAATCATAAGTGTGAACTTTGCATTATGTGTCCAGAATATCACTGTGATCAAATGTATATGTAGATCAGGTGACATGAGTATTTCTTCCATCATTTCTGGGAGCAATATCTTGAAGACGTGTTGATTAGTATTTGGGGGCACCAATAGGTGTACCTTGTGTCTATGAATATAGAGATAATGCATGAATAGACCATACTGTGAATAAATAGTATAACTGGTTCCAATTTACATAATGGATTGAACTGATACCTGAAAATATATAGGAAATCTAATATTGATACACAATCATTCATTCCAACCAGTTATATATCTAATGGTAATATTAGGGTTCTGGTTTACCATGAAGGCTGTGTGAGATTTGCTTGAAAAGTGATTATGGAAATCGAAAATAATGTGTTTGGAAAGAAGTCTCATGAAAAGGCCAGTCCAGAAATATACAGGAGTACATGTGTTCTGAAGCAGGAAGTGATTGAAAGTGAACCAAATGCCTGTAAATTTGTGAACTTGTGGATGAAATATATATCCTATGATGTGCATCAACTGAAGAAATAGTGATGTACCAGTGTCGAAAAAAAAGAAACGTCAAAATACACATCATGTATCATAGGAATCTACTTGCATTGATGCTAAACTCGGTCAGTTACTGTAGAAATATTAGGATTTCTAAGGACCATTCACTAGGAAACAAATGTGTATTTCAGGTGGATGAATATTTCTGAGAATAATCTTTGGAAAAGATGATTATAAATCCACATACATGAACATGAATGAATTTAGGGAGTGTATAATAAGACACATATATTTCATACTTTGAAAAATCTGGAGAGAGAGACTGTGTGTGTGTGTGTGTGTGTGTCTGTGTGTGTGTGTTTGTGTATATATATATATATATATATATATATATATATATACATACATACATTCAAACAATACAAACACACAGAGACTTTAAAAAGTCGAAATATATATGCCAATCAAAATTCATCATGAAATATGTATCATCCACAGATCCAAAAATATTTAATTTACTGAACATGGATTTATGTATCATGTTGTTCAAGTAGAAAGCTCACCCATAGGTTGAATTTTCAGTTCCAACAGCATTTACGAGGAGTGATCTCTTGTCACAATTTGTATCTGCCATGTCAGCCTCCTCACAAGAATGTACGTGGGATACCAGGTAGGATTCTATATGTGCATGTAAAAATACATGTGCTGAATAGGCTACAGAGAAAGGGAGACAGGAATTCACATACTTGTTAACTTTACAAACACATGGAGAACTACTTCTCTTAAATTGGACTAGATTTATAACACCTAGCCTTTATAATGCCAAAGGAAAGTCCAATTATACACCATGCCTCCTCTGAACTGCATGTATTGCTATTCTGTTTGTGTTATTTTCCTCCATCATATCAGGATTGGTAATCAGAGTCTAGGAGGGTATGCGTTAGTGTCAGGGATTCAGTATTTTGAATGGAAAATAGGAAAATGAATCCAATGTGTATGCAATTCTGTGCTACACAAAAATCTTCCCACTCTCATCAAGAACAATGCCTTGACATTACCTTTGCCCCAAGTAAGACACGATTCGAAGAGAAGAGTTAGAAAATCTGTGAATACATATATACAATGGAAAATGCTCAGGAGTTCACATCCTTGGAGGTGGTAGAGGAGTTTCCATAAGGAAGGGACAGGATAAACACTCCCCAAACATGGAGCTCTGCTGGCCTAAAGACTTCTTGGGAAACTGCCTCTGAGGTTGGACCCTTGAAATATATGTTGTTGTCAGGAGCTTTATCTTCCTTTGTAGTGAGACCACCAAAGCTTGGTCTGCATCTATGTGGCCTGGAGGACATGGTTTCTGATTTTCCAATGAACATGAGGCAGCAGTGCTGAATTCTCTCTTTGTAGGTCAACTGTGGCCACTGGGGTCTAAGTGTTTCCCCGTGTGGACTGTGAGGCCATTTGGTCATCCTCCACTTTTCCTGGTGTTTCTTGCTGCTTCACTGGGTGTTTCCTATTTGCTTCATGAAATACAAGGAGTTCAACTGGGACACAGTGCTGGAGGGAGTTCTGTCACGTGTGCTGACTCAGGGTCCTAGGAGAATGCACCAACCAGGCTTCTATCCCACAGAGCTTGCCCCCTTGACCATAGCAACCTGATTCTGAACATTGCCCGGAAACCTCTCCATAGAACAAGATGCCTTTACATATAAGGGTCTGCTGGCTGCACCGTGTCAGTCACAAGCCATGTGGAAGCCAATGGCAGATCCACATGGCCCCACCACAGATGTTTTATCACACACCTGCACACCACTGCTCTAGGCCCACTAATCAGCAGGCTCCAACTTACTGGCATCTCTGTTCTACACCATTTTCATGAAACCCAGTCAATCAAGGCACTGTCTGGTACACTCATGATCAGCAACAGGACATCCAAAGGTTCTCCAGTGCCACGTGGTCATGGGAATTTCAAAAATTTCATGGTATTTATCAAGCCATTTCTCAAGGATGAACTTGGAGGCACTGTGGGTTTCTATTCATTCAGGAACCACTAAATGGTGAGGAAGCTCATTTCAATGAAAGCTCTGGAGAAACACTCAGAGGCAAGGCTTCCCAAGAGTGGCCAAAAGGTCACATCAAGCCAGGCCCATTGAGGTCTACAATGTGAGGTCCCTGTGTGTTTTGACTCTCAATTATGGCTGCCAGGTCTTTAAGAATAAAATCATGTGATATCCTGGCTGAGATTCCCAGTGCTCTGTGGAAAGCCACCCTGGGCCTAGATCTCAGTTTCCAAGGGCAACTCTCATGCGTGGCCTCCTAAAATCCCAACACAATTCATGGCAATACTTCTCTGAGTTCAGTACCAGAACTCAGTCTCTAAGGGGAATCACGCCAGAGTTCAAGCCCAGGTGGACAAAGTCATCCCTTCCAACCGCCACAGAAATGACCACAATTCCAACCAAAACACTGCCACATGGCCCTCATCTTCTTCCATATAGACACTCATCATAACCTCTGGCTGGAGGTTTCCATGAGGGGGCAGCCCAAGACAGTGTCTAGAATAAGCTCCCTTGCCCCTCATTTGCCTAATGTCAGGGTGGCCTGTGAACCAGGAGTGATCAAATACGCCTGCCATTAATACTGCTCTGCTTCTCCAAATTGAGGACTACTGACTTTCGGGTATAGATTCTTTCTGTGAATTGGAGACATGAGAAAACCCAAGAACCTATGGGATAGCCTCTGCAGGGCTTTGAAGAACTCATTTGACCCAAAGGATCCCTATTCTCACTTGATGGAGGTCAGGAACTTTCCAGAGGAAAGTGAGAGGCTTCATCCACAATGACTGCACTTTTTGCCATTTTGGCTTTGGATGCACACATGGGATCTTTCTTTAATCCATCAGGTGCTGAGAATCTAAGCCACAGCCTCACACAGGGCCAAGAGGCTGATTCACACACATCCCTTTGCAAAGGAATTAAGCAAAAAGCCACAGGTGATGCCCCTTCATTTCCATTTGAAAACTGTTTACTTCAGGCTTCACAAAGGGGTAGCCTGAGGCAAAGACCTTCCTGACATTCAGGGCAACAGAACAATAGGTAAGCAAAAGGCCCAAAGCAGGGTTTCTCCACTGACACTTTACTGGTCACACTGATATCTGAGTTTTCTGAGATGCTTGCCATTCCCTTCAGTTATCCAGTACATGGCCATGTCACAGAGCTGGGAGGTGGTACATATCTTGGACACAAAACCATGAGCCAATTCTGGAGAGTGGCCAGAATTCAGGAAGAAAACAGGAACTTAGCAAGATAGTAGGTGTTGCCCATAGATAAGGCAAGCCCCAGTCCATTCATAAATTGGAAAGGATGAATGCTGGAAAGTTTTCTACTAGACAGGACGCATCCATTGATTCATTCTCTTTTCCAATGTCTACAACCAGAGATACAGTGGGATACACAGACATAGAAACACTCGCCTTGTCAAATGACTTACTAGAAACAGTCCACTCCAAACCAAACAAACTGCCTTTCCTACCTATTCTCAGAACATGAGACAAAACCATAAACTCACACCCACACCCACTAAGGCACCTCCTTCCCCCAAGTAGGTCTGTGACTATCTGGAGTGTCTTCTGACTGGTGGGCCATACAATGTTCCCCCAAAATGGCCCGTCCTCTCTCAGATCTGGCCTCCTTGGCCTACTCAATGAAGTTGTCAGGAGCCACCAGTGAGCCACTCACTACCTGCTTTCTCAGAAAAGTCCCCTCTTCAGAGCTTTCCTGGCATTTGGTCATCCTCACATCAGTAGGTACCAAGAAAGACTGACTCTCTCCTTGGTAAATGCAAACAAGTCAGCCCACTGGGACTGGGACTGAAACTGGCTCTGGGTGCCTGGCTTCCTGGTTGCCAAGTTCAAAGAGTTCCATCACAAAAGAAGTGAGGTGAGGTCACTTCCTTCAGGAACTGAATGAGGTCACTGCCTTGGCAACCAAATTGTCCTAACAGTTGCTTCCAAGGGTCCTATGAGATGGAGGCTGCCCCTGCTTCCTGTGACACTTTCACAAGTTAGAATGGTATATCCTCCATAGGCACCCAGGAACAGCTTTCCACACAGGCCTGGTTTGGTCCATCTTGTCTACATTAAGAAGAGAGAGGCTCATACAGACACAACCCTTCATCCTGACCAGGTTGTTTGCCATGGAAGATGACTTTTGCTCTCTCATGTCCTTCAGAGCTGCCTACTTCTTCTCCAGGGATCATTTCTGCATGGACCTTTGAGTTCTCAGCAGGTGGAAGATGCCCTACATTCCTCTCTTGTAAGACCAACTCTGTCCCTGCTCTTCTGTAAAGTTGGATTGAGGGAACAGTGTATGGTTAGGGGTAAGAACATGTTTGATTTGGGTTAGGAATCATTCTACTGTATGAAGAATGGTATTGGGAACCTGCGATATATATAATAATGTATAGGTGAAGTATATGTATGACAACAGAAATCTAAGTAAGCTTTGAAGCCCAGAAGGGCATTGGGCCCTTGACTGGGATACTTAGCTTTGAATTACATTCTGCACAGATGTCTCAGATAAATTGATATACAATGGCATAAGACCTTGTACCTTGGATGATTCAATGTGGAAGAGAACATCCAGTCAAAAAGGGATAGTAGGTAGGATTAGGAAGATAGTCAGTAGGTTTAGGAAGAAGAGTGAGTATAACATTTGGACCAAAAGTTCTTTAGCACTAGGGTGTCAGTTAGAGAGTAGATGTAAATGTCAGCACATGTGAAGAGTCAGTCACAATAATGAATATGAGAAATTAGGTAGGAGAGCAGATATCAATAGATACATTGGGAAATCAGTCAAAGTATAAAGTGAGTGATAGGATTAGATATTTTCAACAGGGTTGAGGTTGAATATGTACTCTTAGGACGAAGCAACTGTGTAGTCACCAATAGGATTGACATTTGAGAGCATTAGGCCCCTGGACAAGGATGTGTTTAGTAATCCATGCTCACTTTCCATTTAGACTTTGGTACAATCATAAGTGTGAACTTTGCATTATGTGTCCAGAATATCACTGTGATCAAATGTATATGTAGATGAGGTGACATGAGTATTTCTTCCACCATTTATGGGAGCAATATCTTGAAGACGTGTTGATTAGTATTTGGGGGCACCAATAGGTGTACCTTGTGTCTATGAATATAGAGATAATGCATGAATAGACCATACTGTGAATAAATAGTATAACTGGTTCCAATTTACATAATGGATTGAACTGATACCTGAAAATATATAGGAAATCTAATATTGATACAGAATCATTCATTCCAACCAGTTATATATCTAATGGTAATATTAGGGTTTTGGTTTACCCTGAAGGCTGTGTGAGATTTGCTTGAAAAGTGATTATGGAAATCGAAAATAATGTGTTTGGAAAGAAGTCTCATGAAAAGGCCAGTCCAGAAATATACAGGAGTACATGTGTTCTGAAGCAGGAAGTGATTGAAAGTGAACCAAATGCCTGTAAATTTGTGAACTTGTGGATGAAATATATATCCTATGATGTGCATCAACTGAAGAAATAGTGATGTACCAGTATCGATAAAAAAGAAACGTCAAAATACACATCATGTATCATAGGAATCTACTTGCATTGATGCTAAACTCGGTCAGTTACTGTAGAAATATTAGGATTTCTAAGGACCATTCACTAGGAAACAAATGTGTATTTCAGGTGGATGAATATTTCTGAGAATAATCTTTGGAAAAGATGATTATAAATCCACATACATGAACATGAATGAATTTAGGGAGTGTATAATAAGACACATATATTTCATACTTTGAAAAATCTGGAGAGAGAGACTGTGTGTGTGTGTGTGTGTGTGTGTGTGTGTGTGTGTGTTTGTGTATATATATATATATATATATATATATATATATATATATATACATTCAAACAATACAAACACACAGAGACTTTAAAAAGTCGAAATATATATGCCAATCAAAATTCATCATGAAATATGTATCATCCACAGATCCAAAAATATTTAATTTACTGAACATGGATTTATGTATCATGTTGTTCAAGTAGAAAGCTCACCCATAGGTTGAATTTTCAGTTCCAACAGCATTTACGAGGAGTGATCTTGTCACAATTTGTATCTGCCATGTCAGCCTCCTCACAAGAATGTACGTGGGATACCAGGTAGGATTCTATATGTGCATGTAAAAATACATGTGCTGAATAGGCTACAGAGAAAGGGAGACAGGAATTCACATACTTGTTAACTTTACAAACACATGGAGAACTACTTCTCTTAAATTGGACTAGATTTATAACACCTAGCCTTTAAATGCCAAAGGAAAGTCCAATTATACACCATGCCTCCTCTGAACTGCATGTATTGCTATTCTGTTTGTGTTATTTTCCTCCATCATATCAGGATTGGTAATCAGAGTCTAGGAGGGTATGGGTTAGTGTCAGGGATTCAGTATTTTGAATGGAAAATAGGAAAATGAATCCAATGTGTATGCAATTCTGTGCTACACAAAAATCTTCCCACTCTCATCAAGAACAATGCCTT
The DNA here is from genome assembly GCF_045843805.1 of Urocitellus parryii. Classification (NCBI taxonomy): domain Eukaryota; kingdom Metazoa; phylum Chordata; class Mammalia; order Rodentia; family Sciuridae; genus Urocitellus; species Urocitellus parryii. The sequence goes on along the minus strand of NC_135535.1, from coordinate 113,737,538 downwards.
GACATTACCTTTGCCCCAAGTAAGACACGATTCGAAGAGAAGAGTTAGAAAATCTGTGAATACATATATACAATGGAAAATGCTCAGGAGTTCACAACCTTGGAGGTGGTAGAGGAGTTTCCATAAGGAAGGGACAGGATAAACACTCCCCAAACATGGAGCTCTGCTGGCCTAAAGACTTCTTGGGAAACTGCCTCTGAGGTTGGACCCTTGAAATATATGTTGTTGTCAGGAGCTTTATCTTCCTTTGTAGTGAGACCACCAAAGCTTGGTCTGCATCTATGTGGCCTGGAGGACATGGTTTCTGATTTTCCAATGAACATGAGGCAGCAGTGCTGAATTCTCTCTTTGTAGGTCAACTGTGGCCACTGGGGTCTAAGTGTTTCCCCGTGTGGACTGTGAGGCCATTTGGTCATCCTCCACTTTTCCTGGTGTTTCTTGCTGCTTCACTGGGAGTTTCCTATTTGCTTCATGAAATACAAGGAGTTCAACTGGGACACAGTGCTGGAGGGAGTTCTGTCACGTGTGCTGACTCAGGGTCCTAGGAGAATGCACCAACCAGGCTTCTATCCCACAGAGCTTGCCCCCTTGACCATAGCAACCTGATTCTGAACATTGCCCAGAAACCTCTCCATAGAACAAGATGCCTTTACATATAAGGGTCTGCTGGCTGCACCGTGTCAGTCACAAGCCATGTGGAAGCCAATGGCAGATCCACATGGCCCCACCACAGATGTTTTATCACACACCTGCACACCACTGCTCTAGGCCCACTAATCAGCAGGCTCCAACTTACTGGCATCTCTGTTCTACACCATTTTCATGAAACCCAGTCAATCAAGGCACTGTCTGGTACACTCATGATCAGCAACAGGACATCCAAAGGTTCTCCAGTGCCACGTGGTCATGGGAATTTCAAAAATTTCATGGTATTTATCAAGCCATTTCTCAAGGATGAACTTGGAGGCACTGTGGGTTTCTATTCATTCAGGAACCACTAAATGGTGAGGAAGCTCATTTCAATGAAAGCTCTGGAGAAACACTCAGAGGCAAGGCTTCCCAAGAGTGGCCAAAAGGTCACATCAAGCCAGGCCCATTGAGGTCTACAATGTGAGGTCCCTGTGTGTTTTGACTCTCAATTATGGCTGCCAGGTCTTTAAGAATAAAATCATGTGATATCCTGGCTGAGATTCCCAGTGCTCTGTGGAAAGCCACCCTGGGCCTAGATCTCAGTTTCCAAGGGCAACTCTCATGCGTGGCCTCCTAAAATCCCAACACAATTCATGGCAATACTTCTCTGAGTTCAGTACCAGAACTCAGTCTCTAAGGGGAATCACGCCAGAGTTCAAGCCCAGGTGGACAAAGTCATCCCTTCCAACCACCACAGAAATGACCACAATTCCAACCAAAACACTGCCACATGGCCCTCATCTTCTTCCATATAGACACTCATCATAACCTCTGGCTGGAGGTTTCCATGAGGGGGCAGCCCAAGACAGTGTCTAGAATAAGCTCCCTTGCCACTCATTTGCCTAATGTCAGGGTGCCTGTGAACCAGGAGTGATCAAATACGCCTGCCATTAATACTGCTCTGCTTCTCCAAATTGAGGACTACTGACTTTCGGGTATAGATTCTTTCTGTGAATTCGAGACATGAGAAAACCCAAGAACCTATGGGATAGCCTCTGCAGGGCTTTGAAGAACTCATTTGACCCAAAGGATCCCTATTCTCACTTGATGGAGGTCAGGAACTTTCCAGAGGAAAGTGAGAGGCTTCATCCACAATGACTGCTCTTTTTGCCATTTTGGCTTTGGATGCACACATGGGATCTTTCTTTAATCCATCAGGTGCTGAGAATCTAAGCCACAGCCTCACACAGGGCCAAGAGGCTGATTCACACACATCCCTTTGCAAAGGAATTAAGCAAAAAGCCACAGGTGATGCCCCTTCATTTCCATTTGAAAACTGTTTACTTCAGGCTTCACAAAGGGGTAGCCTGAGGCAAAGACCTTCCTGACACTCAGGGCAACAGAACAATAGGTAAGCAAAAGGCCCAAAGCAGGGTTTCTCCACTGACACTTTACTGGTCACACTGATATCTGAGTTTTCTGAGATGCTTGCCATTCCCTTCAGTTATCCAGTACACGGCCATGTCACAGAGCTGGGAGGTGGTACATATCTTGGACACAAAACCATGAGCCAATTCTGGAGAGTGGCCAGAATTCAGGAAGAAAACAGGAACTTAGCAAGACAGTAGGTGTTGCCCATAGATAAGGCAAGCCCCAGTCCATTCATAAATTGGAAAGGATGAATGCTGGAAAGTTTTCTACTAGACAGGACGCATCCATTGATTCATTCTCTTTTCCAATGTCTACAACCAGGGATACAGTGGGATACACAGACATAGAAACACTCGCCTTGTCAAATGACTTACTAGAAACAGTCCACTCCAAACCAAACAAACTGCCTTTCCTACCTATTCTCAGAACATGAGACCAAAACCATAAACTCACACCCACACCCACTAAGGCACCTCCTTCCCCCAAGTAGGTCTGTGACTATCTGGAGTGTCTTCTGACTGGTGGGCCATACAATGTTCCCCCAAAATGGCCCGTCCTCTCTCAGATCTGGCCTCCTTGGCCTACTCAATGAAGTTGTCAGGAGCCACCAGTGAGCCACTCACTACCTGCTTTCTCAGAAAAGTCCCCTCTTCAGAGCTTTCCTGGCATTTGGTCATCCTCACATCAGTAGGTACCAAGAAAGACTGACTCTCTCCTTGGTAAATGCAAACAAGTCAGCCCACTGGGACTGGGACTGAAACTGGCTCTGGGTGCCTGGCTTCCTGGTTGCCAAGTTCAAAGAGTTCCATCACAAAAGAAGTGAGGTGAGGTCACTTCCTTCAGGAACTGAATGAGGTCACTGCCTTGGCAACCAAATTGTCCTAACAGTTGCTTCCAAGGGTCCTATGAGATGGAGGCTGCCCCTGCTTCCTGTGACACTTTCACAAGTTAGAATGGTATATCCTCCATAGGCACCCAGGAACAGCTTTCCACACAGGCCTGGTTTGGTCCATCTTGTCTACATTAAGAAGAGAGAGGCTCATACAGACACAACCCTTCATCCTGACCAGGTTGTTTGCCATGGAAGATGACTTTTGCTCTCTCATGTCCTTCAGAGCTGCCTACTTCTTCTCCAGGGATCATTTCTGCATGGACCTTTGAGTTCTCAGCAGGTGGAAGATCCCCTACATTCCTCTATTGTAAGACCAACTCTGTCCCTGCTCTTCTGTAAAGTTGGATTGAGGGAACAGTGTATGGTTAGGGGTAAGAACATGTTTGATTTGGGTTAGGAATCATTCTACTGGATGAAGAATGGTATTGGGAACCTGCGATATATATAATAATGTATAGGTGAAGTATATGTATGACAACAGAAATCTAAGTAAGCTTTGAAGCCCAGAAGGGCATTGGGCCCTTGACTGGGATACTTAGCTTTGAATTACATTCTGCACAGATGTCTCAGATAAATTGATATACAATGGCATAAGACCTTGTACCTTGGATGATTGAATGTGGAAGAGAACATCCAGGCAAAAAGGGATAGTAGGTAGGATTAGGAAGATAGTCAGTAGGTTTAGGAAGAAGAGTGAGTATAACATTTGGACCAAAAGTTCTTTAGCAGTAGGCTGTCAGTTAGAGAGTAGATGTAAATGTCAGCACATGTGAAGAGTCAGTCACAATAATGAATATGGGAAATTAGGTAGGAGAGCAGATATCAATAGATACATTGGGAAATCAGTCAAAGTATAAAGTGAGTGATAGGATTAGATATTTTCAACAGGGTTGAGGTTGAATATGTACTCTTAGGACGAAGCAACTGTTTAGTCACCAATAGGATTGACATTTGAGAGCATTAGGCCCCTGGACAAGGATGTGTTTAGTAATCCATGCTCACTTTCCATTTAGACTTTGGTACAATCATAAGTGTGAACTTTGCATTATGTGTCCAGAATATCAGTGTGATCAAATGTATATGTAGATCAGGTGACATGAGTATTTCTTCCATCATTTCTGGGAGCAATATCTTGAAGACGTGTTGATTAGTATTTGGGGGCACCAATAGGTGTACCTTGTGTCTATGAATATAGAGATAATGCATGAATAGACCATACTGTGAATAAATAGTATAACTGGTTCCAATTTACATAATGGATTGAACTGATACCTGAAAATATATAGGAAATCTAATATTGATACACAATCATTCATTCCAACCAGTTATATATCTAATGGTAATATTAGGGTTCTGGTTTACCATGAAGGCTGTGTGAGATTTGCTTGAAAAGTGATTATGGAAATCGAAAATAATGTGTTTGGAAAGAAGTCTCATGAAAAGGCCAGTCCAGAAATATACAGGAGTACATGTGTTCTGAAGCAGGAAGTGATTGAAAGTGAACCAAATGCCTGTAAATTTGTGAACTTGTGGATGAAATATATATCCTATGATGTGCATCAACTGAAGAAATAGTGATGTACCAGTGTCGAAAAAAAAGAAACGTCAAAATACACATCATGTATCATAGGAATCTACTTGCATTGATGCTAAACTCGGTCAGTTACTGTAGAAATATTAGGATTTCTAAGGACCATTCACTAGGACAAATGTGTATTTCAGGTGGATGAATATTTCTGAGAATAATCTTTGGAAAAGATGATTATAAATCCACATACATGAACATGAATGAATTTAGGGAGTGTATAATAAGACACATATATTTCATACATTGAACAATCTGGAGAGAGACACTGTGTGTGTGTGTGTGTGTGTGTTTGTGTATGTATATATATATATATATATATATATATATATATATATATATATATATATACATTCAAACCATACAAACACACAGAGACTTTAAAAAGTCAAAATATATATGCCAATCAAAATTCATCATGAAATATGTATCATCCACAGATCCAAAAATATTTAATTTACTGAACATGGATTTATGTATCATGTTGTTCAAGTAGAAAGCTCACCCATAGGTTGAATTTTCAGTTCCAACAGCATTTACGAGGAGTGATCTCTTGTCACAATTCGTATCTGCCATGTCAGCCTCCTCACAAGAATGTACGTGGGATACCAGGTAGGATTCTATATGTGCATCTAAAAATACATGTGCTGAATAGGCTACAGAGAAAGGGAGACAGGAATTCACATACTTGTTAACTTTACAAACACATGGAGAACTACTTCTCTTAAATTGGACTAGATTTATAACACCTAGCCTTTATAATGCCAAAGGAAAGTCCAATTATACACCATGCCTCCTCTGAACTGCATGTATTGCTATTCTGTTTGTGTTATTTTCCTCCATCATATCAGGATTGGTAATCAGAGTCTAGGAGGGTATGGGTTAGTGTCAGGGATTCAGTATTTTGAATGGAAAATAGGAAAATGAATCCAATGTGTATGCAATTCTGTGCTACACAAAAATCTTCCCACTCTCATCAAGAACAATGCCTTGACATTACCTTTGCCCCAAGTAAGACACGATTCGAAGAGAAGAGTTAGAAAATCTGTGAATACATATATACAATGGAAAATGCTCAGGAGTTCACAACCTTGGAGGTGGTAGAGGAGTTTCCATAAGGAAGGGACAGGATAAACACTCCCCAAACATGGAGCTCTGCTGGCCTAAAGACTTCTTGGGAAACTGCCTCTGAGTTTGGACCCTTGAAATATATATTGTTGTCAGGAGCTTTATCTTCCTTTGTAGTGAGAGCATCAAAGCTTGGTCTGCATCTATGTGGCCTGGAGGACATGGTTTCTGATTTTCCAATGAACATGAGGCAGCAGTGCTGAATTCTCTCTTTGTAGGTCAACTGTGGCCACTGGGGTCTAAGTGTTTCCCCGTGTGGACTGTGAGGCCATTTGGTCATCCTCCACTTTTCCTGGTGTTTCTTGCTGCTTCACTGGGAGTTTCCTATTTGCTTCATGAAATACAAGGAGTTCAACTGGGACACAGTGCTGGAGGGAGTTCTGTCACGTGTGCTGACTCAGGGTCCTAGGAGAATGCACCAACCAGGCTTCTATCCCACAGAGCTTGCCCCCTTGACCATAGCAACCTGATTCTGAACATTGCCCGGAAACCTCTCCATAGAACAAGATGCCTTTACATATAAGGGTCTGCTGGCTGCACCGTGTCAGTCACAAGCCATGTGGAAGCCAATGGCAGATCCACATGGCCCCACCACAGATGTTTTATCACACACCTGCACACCACTGCTCTAGGCCCACTAATCAGCAGGCTCCAACTTACTGGCATCTCTGTTCTACACCATTTTCATGAAACCCAGTCAATCAAGGCACTGTCTGGTACACTCATGATCAGCAACAGGACATCCAAAGGTTCTCCAGTGCCACGTGGTCATGGGAATTTCAAAAATTTCATGGTATTTATCAAGCCATTTCTCAAGGATGAACTTGGAGGCACTGTGGGTTTCTATTCATTCAGGAACCACTAAATGGTGAGGAAGCTCATTTCAATGAAAGCTCTGGAGAAACACTCAGAGGCAAGGCTTCCCAAGAGTGGCCAAAAGGTCACATCAAGCCAGGCCCATTGAGGTCTACAATGTGAGGTCCCTGTGTGTTTTGACTCTCAATTATGGCTGCCAGGTCTTTAAGAATAAAATCATGTGATATCCTGGCTGAGATTCCCAGTGCTCTGTGGAAAGCCACCCTGGGCCTAGATCTCAGTTTCCAAGGGCAACTCTCATGCGTGGCCTCCTAAAATCCCAACACAATTCATGGCAATACTTCTCTGAGTTCAGTACCAGAACTCAGTCTCTAAGGGGAATCACGCCAGAGTTCAAGCCCAGGTGGACAAAGTCATCCCTTCCAACCGCCACAGAAATGACCACAATTCCAACCAAAACACTGCCACATGGCCCTCATCTTCTTCCATATAGACACTCATCATAACCTCTGGCTGGAGGTTTCCATGAGGGGGCAGCCCAAGACAGTGTCTAGAATAAGCTCCCTTGCCCCTCATTTGCCTAATGTCAGGGTGGCCTGTGAACCAGGAGTGATCAAATACGCCTGCCATTAATACTGCTCTGCTTCTCCAAATTGAGGACTACTGACTTTCGGGTATAGATTCTTTCTGTGAATTGGAGACATGAGAAAACCCAAGAACCTATGGGATAGCCTCTGCAGGGCTTTGAAGAACTCATTTGACCCAAAGGATCCCTATTCTCACTTGATGGAGGTCAGGAACTTTCCAGAGGAAAGTGAGAGGCTTCATCCACAATGACTGCTCTTTTTGCCATTTTGGCTTTGGATGCACACATGGGATCTTTCTTTAATCCATCAGGTGCTGAGAATCTAAGCCACAGCCTCACACAGGGCCAAGAGGCTGATTCACACACATCCCTTTGCAAAGGAATTAAGCAAAAAGCCACAGGTGATGCCCCTTTATTTCCATTTGAAAACTGTTTACTTCAGGCTTCACAAAGGGGTAGCCTGAGGCAAAGACCTTCCTGAGAGTCAGGGCAACAGAACAATAGGTAAGCAAAAGGCCCAAAGCAGGGTTTCTCCACTGACACTTTACTGGTCACACTGATATCTGAGTTTTCTGAGATGCTTGCCATTCCCTTCAGTTATCCAGTACATGGCCATGTCACAGAGCTGGGAGGTGATACATATCTTGGACACAAAACCATGAGCCAATTCTGGAGAGTGGCCAGAATTCAGGAAGAAAACAGGAACTTAGCAAGATAGTAGGTGTTGCCCATAGATAAGGCAAGCCCCAGTCCATTCATAAATTGGAAAGGATGAATGCTGGAAAGTTTTCTACTAGACAGGACGCATCCATTGATTCATTCTCTTTTCCAATGTCTACAACCAGGGATACAGTGGGATACACAGACATAGAAACACTCGCCTTGTCAAATGACTTACTAGAAACAGTCCACTCCAAACCAAACAAACTGCCTTTCCTACCTATTCTCAGAACATGAGACAAAACCATAAACTCACACCCACACCCACTAAGGCACCTCCTTCCCCCAAGTAGGTCTGTGACTATCTGGAGTGTCTTCTGACTGGTGGGCCATACAATGTTCCCCCAAAATGGCCCGTCCTCTCTCAGATCTGGCCTCCTTGGCCTACTCAATGAAGTTGTCAGGAGCCACCAGTGAGCCACTCACTACCTGCTTTCTCAGAAAAGTCCCCTCTTCAGAGCTTTCCTGGCATTTGGTCATCCTCACATCAGTAGGTACCAAGAAAGACTGACTCTCTCCTTGGTAAATGCAAACAAGTCAGCCCACTGGGACTGGGACTGAAACTGGCTCTGGGTGCCTGGCTTCCTGGTTGCCAAGTTCAAAGAGTTCCATCACAAAAGAAGTGAGGTGAGGTCACTTCCTTCAGGAACTGAATGAGGTCACTGCCTTGGCAACCAAATTGTCCTAACAGTTGCTTCCAAGGGTCCTATGAGATGGAGGCTGCCCCTGCTTCCTGTGACACTTTCACAAGTTAGAATGGTATATCCTCCATAGGCACCCAGGAACAGCTTTCCACACAGGCCTGGTTTGGTCCATCTTGTCTACATTAAGAAGAGAGAGGCTCATACAGACACAACCCTTCATCCTGACCAGGTTGTTTGCCATGGAAGATGACTTTTGCTCTCTCATGTCCTTCAGAGCTGCCTACTTCTTCTCCAGGGATCATTTCTGCATGGACCTTTGAGTTCTCAGCAGGTGGAAGATCCCCTACATTCCTCTCTTGTAAGACCAACTCTGTCCCTGCTCTTCTGTAAAGTTGGATTGAGGGAACAGTGTATGGTTAGGGGTAAGAACATGTTTGATTTGGGTTAGGAATCATTCTACTGGATGAAGAATGGTATTGGGAACCTGCAATATATATAATAATGTATAGGTGAAGTATATGTATGACAACAGAAATCTAAGTAAGCTTTGAAGCCCAGAAGGGCATTGGGCCCTTGACTGGGATACTTAGCTTTGAATTACATTCTGCACAGATGTCTCAGATAAATTGATATACAATGGCATAAGACCTTGTACCTTGGATGATTGAATGTGGAAGAGAACATCCAGTCAAAAAGGGATAGTAGGTAGGATTAGGAAGATAGTCAGTAGGTTTAGGAAGAAGAGTGAGTATAACATTTGGACCAAAAGTTCTTTAGCAGTAGGGTGTCAGTTAGAGAGTAGATGTAAATGTCAGCACATGTGAAGAGTCAGTCACAATAATGAATATGGGAAATTAGGTAGGAGAGCAGATATCAATAGATACATTGGGAAATCAGTCAAAGTATAAAGTGAGTGATAGGATTAGATATTTTCAACAGGGTTGAGGTTGAATATGTACTCTTAGGACGAAGCAACTGTGTAGTCACCAATAGGATTGACATTTGAGAGCATTAGGCCCCTGGACAAGGATGTGTTTAGTAATCCATGCTCACTTTCCATTTAGACTTTGGTACAATCATAAGTGTGAACTTTGCATTATGTGTCCAGAATATCAGTGTGATCAAATGTATATGTAGATCAGGTGACATGAGTATTTCTTCCACCATTTCTGGGAGCAATATCTTGAAGACGTGTTGATTAGTATTTGGGGGCACCAATAGGTGTACCTTGTGTCTATGAATACAGAGATAATGCATGAATAGACCATACTGTGATTAAATAGTATAACTGGTTCCAATTTACATAATGGATTGAACTGATACCTGAAAATATATAGGAAATCTAATATTGATACACAATCATTCATTCCAACCAGTTATATATCTAATGGTAATATTAGGGTTCTGGTTTACCATGAAGGCTGTGTGAGATTTGCTTGAAAAGTGATTATGGAAATCGAAAATAATGTGTTGGAAAGAAGTCTCATTAAAAGGCCAGTCCAGAAATATACAGGAGTACATGTGTTCTGAAGCAGGAAGTGATTGAAAGTGAACCAAATGCCTGTAAATTTGTGAACTTGTGGATGAAATATATATCCTATGATGTGCATCAACTGAAGAAATAGTGATGTACCAGTGTCGAAAAAAAAGAAACGTCAAAATACACATCATGTATCATAGGAATCTACTTGCATTGATGCTAAACTCGGTCAGTTACTGTAGAAATATTAGGATTTCTAAGGACCATTCACTAGGAAACAAATGTGTATTTCAGGTGGATGAATATTTCTGAGAATAATCTTTGGAATAGATGATTATAAATCCACATACATGAACATGAATGAATTTAGGGAGTGTATAATAAGAAACATATATTTCATACTTTGAAAAATCTGGAGAGAGAGACTGTGTGTGTGTGTGTGTGTGTGTGTGTGTGTGTGTGTTTGTGTATATATATATATATATATATATATATACATACATTCAAACAATACAAACACACAGAGACTTTAAAAAGTCGAAATATATATGCCAATCAAAATTCATCATGAAATATGTATCATCCACAGATCCAAAAATATTTAATTTACTGAACATGGATTTATGTATCATGTTGTTTAAGTAGAAAGCTCACCCATAGGTTGAATTTTCAGTTCCAACAGCATTTACGAGGAGTGTTCTCTTCTCACAATTTGTATCTGCCATGTCAGCCTCCTCACAAGAATGTACGTGGGATACCAGGTAGGATTCTGTATGTGCATGTAAAAATACATGTGCTGAATAGGCTACAGAGAAAGGGAGACAGGAATTCACATACTTGTTAACTTTACAAACACATGGAGAACTACTTCTCTTAAATTGGACTAGATTTATAACACCTAGCCTTTATAATGCCAAAGGGAAGTCCAATTATACACCATGCCTCCTCTGAACTGCATGTATTGCTATTCTGTTTGTGTTATTTTCCTCCATCATATCAGGATTGGTAATCAGAGTCTAGGAGGGTATGGGTTAGTGTCAGGGATTCAGTATTTTGAATGGAAAATAGGAAAATGAATCCAATGTGTATGCAATTCTGTGCTACACAAAAATCTTCCCACTCTCATCAAGAACAATGCCTTGACATTACCTTTGCCCCAAGTAAGACAGGATTCGAAGAGAAGAGTTAGAAAATCTGTGAATACATATATACAATGGAAAATGCTCAGGAGTTCACAACCTTGGAGGTGGTAGAGGAGTTTCCATAGGTAAGGGACAGGATAAACACTCCCCAAACATGGAGCTCTGCTGGCCTAAAGACTTCTTGGGAAACTGCCTCTGAGGTTGGACCCTTGAAATATATGTTGTTGTCAGGAGCTTTATCTTCCTATGTAGTGTGACCATCAAAGCTTGGTCTGCATCTATGTGGCCTGGAGGACATAGTTTCTGATTTTCCAATGAACATGAGGCAGCAGTGCTGAATTCTCTCTTTGTAGGTCAACTGTGGCCACTGGGGTCTAAGTGTTTCCCCGTGTGGACTGTGAGGCCATTTGGTCATCCTCCACTTTTCCTGGTGTTTCTTGCTGCTTCACTGGGAGTTTCCTATTTGCTTCATGAAATACAACGAGTTCAACTGGGACACAGTGCTGGAGGGAATTCTGTCACGTGTGCTGACTCAGGGTCCTAGGAGAATGCACCAACTAGGCTTCTATCCCACAGAGCTTGCCCCCTTGACCATAGCAACCTGATTCTGAACATTGCCCGGAAACCTCTCCATAGAACAAGATGCCTTTACATATAAGGGTCTGCTGGCTGCACTGTGTCAGTCACAAGCCATGTGGAAGCCAATGGCAGATCCACATGGCCCCACCACAGATGTTTTATCACACACCTGCACACCACTGCTCTAGGCCCACTAATCAGCAGGCTCCAACTTACTGGCATCTCTGTTCTACACCATTTTCATGAAACCCAGTCAATCAAGGCACTGTCTGGTACACTCATGATCAGCAACAGGACATCCAAAGGTTCTCCAGTGCCACGTGGTCATGGGAATTTCAAAAATTTCATGGTATTTATCAAGCCATTTCTCAATGATGAACTTGGAGGCACTGTGGGTTTCTATTCATTCAGGAACCACTAAATGGTGAGGAAGCTCATTTCAATGAAAGCTCTGGAGAAACACTCAGAGGCAAGGCTTCCCAAGAGTGGCCAAAAGGTCACATCAAGCCAGGCCCATTGAGGTCTACAATGTGAGGTCCCTGTGTGTTTTGACTCTCAATTATGGCTGCCAGGTCTTTAAGAATAAAATCATGTGATATCCTGGCTGAGATTCCCAGTGCTCTGTGGAAAGCCACCCTGGGCCTAGATCTCAGTTTCCAAGGGCAACTCTCATGCGTGGCCTCCTAAAATCCCAACACAATTCATGGCAATACTTCTCTGAGTTCAGTACCAGAACTCAGTCTCTAAGGGGAATCACGCCAGAGTTCAAGCCCAGGTGGACAAAGTCATCCCTTCCAACCGCCACAGAAATGACCACAATTCCAACCAAAACACTGCCACATGGCCCTCATCTTCTTCCATATAGACACTCATCATAACCTCTGGCTGGAGGTTTCCATGAGGGGGCAGCCCAAGACAGTGTCTAGAATAAGCTCCCTTGCCCCTCATTTGCCTAATATCAGGGTGTCCTGTGAACCAGGAGTGAACAAATACGCCTGCCATTAATACTGCTCTGCTTCTCCAAATTGGGGACTACTGACTTTCGGGTATAGATTCTTTCTGTGAATTGGAGACATGAGAAAACCCAAGAACCTATGGGATAGCCTCTGCAGGGCTTTGAAGAACTCATTTGACCCAAAGGATCCCTATTCTCACTTGATGGAGGTCAGGAACTTTCCAGAGGAAAGTGAGAGGCTTCATCCACAATGACTGCTGTTTTTGCCATTTTGGCTTTGGATGCACACATGGGATCTTTCTTTAATCCATCAGGTGCTGAGAATCTAAGCCACAGCCTCACACAGGGCCAAGAGGCTGATTCACACACATCCCTTTGCAAAGGAATTAAGCAAAAAGCCACAGGTGATGCCCCTTCATTTCCATTTGAAAACTGTTGACTTCAGGCTTCACAAAGGGGTAGCCTGAGGCAAAGACCTTCCTGAGAGTCAGGGCAACAGAACAATAGGTAAGCAAAAGGCCCAAAGCAGGGTTTCTCCACTGACACTTTACTGGTCACACTGATATCTGAGTTTTCTGAGATGCTTGCCATTCCCTTCAGTTATCCAGTACATGGCCATGTCACAGAGCTGGGAGGTGGTACATATCTTGGACACAAAACCATGAGCCAATTCTGGAGAGTGGCCAGAATTCAGGAAGAAAACAGGAACTTAGCAAGATAGTAGGTGTTGCCCATAGATAAGGCAAGCCCCAGTCCATTCATAAATTGGAAAGGATGAATGCTGGAAAGTTTTCTACTAGACAGGACGCATCCATTGATTCATTCTCTTTTCCAATGTCTACAACCAGGGATACAGTGGGATACACAGACATAGAAACACTCGCCTTGTCAAATGACTTACTAGAAACAGTCCACTCCAAACCAAACAAACTGCCTTTCCTACCTATTCTCAGAACATGAGACAAAACCATAAACTCACACCCACACCCACTAAGGCACCTCCTTCCCCCAAGTAGGTCTGTGACTATCTGGAGTGTCTTCTGACTGGTGGGCCATACAATGTTCCCCCAAAATGGCCCGTCCTCTCTCAGATCTGGCCTCCTTGGCCTACTCAATGAAGTTGTCAGGAGCCACCAGTGAGCCACTCACTACCTGCTTTCTCAGAAAAGTCCCCTCTTCAGAGCTTTCCTGGCATTTGGTCATCCTCACATCAGTAGGTACCAAGAAAGACTGACTCTCTCCTTGGTAAATGCAAACAAGTCAGCCCACTGGGACTGGGACTGAAACTGGCTCTGGGTGCCTGGCTTCCTGGTTGCCAAGTTCAAAGAGTTCCATCACAAAAGAAGTGAGGTGAGGTCACTTCCTTCAGGAACTGAATGAGGTCACTGCCTTGGCAACCAAATTGTCCTAACAGTTGCTTCCAAGGGTCCTATGAGATGGAGGCTGCCCCTGCTTCCTGTGACACTTTCACAAGTTAGAATGGTATATCCTCCATAGGCACCCAGGAACAGCTTTCCACACAGGCCTGGTTTGGTCCATCTTGTCTACATTAAGAAGAGAGAGGCTCATACAGACACAACCCTTCATCCTGACCAGGTTGTTTGCCATGGAAGATGACTTTTGCTCTCTCATGTCCTTCAGAGCTGCCTACTTCTTCTCCAGGGATCATTTCTGCATGGACCTTTGAGTTCTCAGCAGGTGGAAGATCCCCTTCATTCCTCTCTTGTAAGACCAACTCTGTCCCTGCTCTTCTGTAAAGTTGGATTGAGGGAACAGTGTATGATTAGCGGTAAGAACATGTTTGATTTGGGTTAGGAATCATTCTACTGGATGAAGAATGGTATTGGGAACCTGCGATATATATAATAATGTATAGGTGAAGTATATGTATGACAACAGAAATCTAAGTAAGCTTTGAAGCCCAGAAGGGCATTGGGCCCTTGACTGGGATACTTAGCTTTGAATTACATTCTGCACAGATGTCTCAGATAAATTGATATACAATGGCATAAGACCTTGTACCTTGGATGATTGAATGTGGAAGAGAACATCCAGTCAAAAAGGGATAGTAGGTAGGATTAGGAAGATAGTCAGTAGGTTTAGGAAGAAGAGTGAGTATAACATTTGGACCAAAAGTTCTTTAGCACTAGGGTGTCAGTTAGAGAGTAGATGTAAATGTCAGCACATGTGAAGAGTCAGTCACAATAATGAATATGGGAAATTAGGTAGGAGAGCAGATATCAATAGAGACATTGGGAAATCAGTCAAAGTATAAAGTGAGTGATAGGATTAGATATTTTCAACAGGGTTGAGGTTGAATATGTACTCTTAGGACGAAGCAACTGTGTAGTCACCAATAGGATTGACATTTGAGAGTTTTAGGCCCATGGACAAGGATGTGTTTAGTAATCCATGCTCACTTTCCATTTAGACTTTGGTACAATCATAAGTGTGAACTTTGCATTATGTGTCCAGAATATCAGTGTGATCAAATGTATATGTAGATCAGGTGACATGAGTATTTCTTCCACCATTTCTGGGAGCAATATCGTGAAGACGTGTTGATTAGTATTTGGGGGCACCAATAGGTGTACCTTGTGTCTATGAATATAGAGATAATGCATGAATAGACCATACTGTGAATAAATAGTATAACTGGTTCCAATTTACATAATGGATTGAACTGATACCTGAAAATATATAGGAAATCTAATATTGATACACAATCATTCATTCCAACCAGTTATATATCTAATGGTAATATTAGGGTTCTGGTTTACCATGAAGGCTGTGTGAGATTTGCTTGAAAAGTGATTATGGAAATCGAAAATAATGTGTTTGGAAAGAAGTCTCATGAAAAGGCCAGTCCAGAAATATACAGGAGTACATGTGTTCTGAAGCAGGAAGTGATTGAAAGTGAACCAAATGCCTGTAAATTTGTGAACTTGTGGATGAAATATATATCCTATGATGTGCATCAACTGAAGAAATAGTGATGTACCAGTGTCGAAAAAAAGAAACGTCAAAATACACATCATGCATCATAGGAATCTACTTGCATTGATGCTAAACTCGGTCAGTTACTGTAGAAATATTAGGATTTCTAAGGACCATTCACTAGGAAACAAATGTGTATTTCAGGTGGATGAATATTTCTGAGAATAATCTTTGGAATAGATGATTATAAATCCACATACATGAACATGAATGAATTTAGGGAGTGTATAATAAGACACATATATTTCATACTTTGAAAAATCTGGAGAGAGAGACTGTGTGTGTGTGTGTGTGTGTGTGTGTGTGTTTGTGTATATATATACATACATTCAAACAATACAAACACACAGAGACTTTAAAAAGTCGAAATATATATGCCAATCAAAATTCATCATGAAATATGTATCATCCACAGATCCAAAAATATTTAATTTACTGAACATGGATTTATGTATCATGTTGTTCAAGTAGAAAGCTCACCCATAGGTTGAATTTTCAGTTCCAACAGCATTTACGAGGAGTGATCTCTTGTCACAATTTGTATCTGCCATGTCAGCCTCCTCACAAGAATGTACGTGGGATACCAGGTAGGATTCTATATGTGCATGTAAAAATACATGTGCTGAATAGGCTACAGAGAAAGGGAGACAGGAATTCACATACTTGTTAACTTTACAAACACATGGAGAACTACTTCTCTTAAATTGGACTAGATTTATAACACCTAGCCTTTATAGTGCCAAAGGAAAGTCCAATTATACACCATGCCTCCTCTGAACTTCATGTATTGCTATTCTGTTTGTGTTATTTTCCTCCATCATATCAGGATTGGTAATCAGAGTCTAGGAGGGTATGGGTTAGTGTCAGGGATTCAGTATTTTGAATGGAAAATAGGAAAATGAATCCAATGTGTATGCAATTCTGTGCTACACAAAAATCTTCCCACTCTCATCAAGAACAATGCCTTGACATTACCTTTGCCCCAAGTAAGACACGATTCGAAGAGAAGAGTTAGAAAATCTGTGAATACATATATACAATGGAAAATGCTCAGGAGTTCACAACCTTGGAGGTGGTAGAGGAGTTTCCATAAGTAAGGGACAGGATAAACACTCCCCAAACATGGAGCTCTGCTGGCCTAAAGACTTCTTGGGAAACTGCCTCTGAGGTTGGACCCTTGAAATATATGTTGTTGTCAGGAGCTTTATCTTCCTTTGTAGTGAGACCATCAAAGCTTGGTCTGCATCTATGTGGCCTGGAGGACATGGTTTCTGATTTTCCAATGAACATGAGGCAGCAGTGCTGAATTCTCTCTTTGTAGGTCAACTGTGGCCACTGGGGTCTAAGTGTTTCCCCGTGTGGACTGTGAGGCCATTTGGTCATCCTCCACTTTTCCTGGTGTTTCTTGCTGCTTCACTGGGAGTTTCCTATTTGCTTCATGAAATACAAGGAGTTCAACTGGGACACAGTGCTGGAGGGAGTTCTGTCACGTGTGCTGACTCAGGGTCCTAGGAGAATGCACCAACCAGGCTTCTATCCCACAGAGCTTGCCCCCTTGACCATAGCAACCTGATTCTGAACATTGCCCAGAAACCTCTCCATAGAACAAGATGCCTTTACATATAAGGGTCTGCTGGCTGCACCGTGTCAGTCACAAGCCATGTGGAAGCCAATGGCAGATCCACATGGCCCCACCACAGATGTTTTATCACACACCTGCACACCACTGCTCTAGGCCCACTAATCAGCAGGCTCCAACTTACTGGCATCTCTGTTCTACACCATTTTCATGAAACCCAGTCAATCAAGGCACTGTCTGGTACACTCATGATCAGCAACAGGACATCCAAAGGTTCTCCAGTGCCACGTGGTCATGGGAATTTCAAAAATTTCATGGTATTTATCAAGCCATTTCTCAAGGATGAACTTGGAGGCACTGTGGGTTTCTATTCATTCAGGAACCACTAAATGGTGAGGAAGCTCATTTCAATGAAAGCTCTGGAGAAACACTCAGAGGCAAGGCTTCCCAAGAGTGGCCAAAAGGTCACATCAAGCCAGGCCCATTGAGGTCTACAATGTGAGGTCCCTGTGTGTTTTGACTCTCAATTATGGCTGCCAGGTCTTTAAGAATAAAAACATGTGATATCCTGGCTGAGATTCCCAGTGCTCTGTGGAAAGCCACCCTGGGCCTAGATCTCAGTTTCCAAGGGCAACTCTCATGCGTGGCCTCCTAAAATCCCAACACAATTCATGGCAATACTTCTCTGAGTTCAGTACCAGAACTCAGTCTCTAAGGGGAATCACGCCAGAGTTCAAGCCCAGGTGGACAAAGTCATCCCTTCCAACCGCCACAGAAATGACCACAATTCCAACCAAAACACTGCCACATGGCCCTCATCTTCTTCCATATAGACACTCATCATAACCTCTGGCTGGAGGTTTCCATGAGGGGGCAGCCCAAGACAGTGTCTAGAATAAGCTCCCTTGCCCCTCATTTGCCTAATGTCAGGGTGGCCTGTGAACCAGGAGTGATCAAATACGCCTGCCATTAATACTGCTCTGCTTCTCCAAATTGAGGACTACTGACTTTCGGGTATAGATTCTTTCTGTGAATTGGAGACATGAGAAAACCCAAGAACCTATGGGATAGCCTCTGCAGGGCTTTGAAGAACTCATTTGACCCAAAGGATCCCTATTCTCACTTGATGGAGGTCAGGAACTTTCCAGAGGAAAGTGAGAGGCTTCATCCACAATGACTGCTGTTTTTGCCATTTTGGCTTTGGATGCACACATGGGATCTTTCTTTAATCCATCAGGTGCTGAGAATCTAAGCCACAGCCTCACACAGGGCCAAGAGGCTGATTCACACACATCCCTTTGCAAAGGAATTAAGCAAAAAGCCACAGGTGATGCCCCTTCATTTCCATTTGAAAACTGTTGACTTCAGGCTTCACAAAGGGGTAGCCTGAGGCAAAGACCTTCCTGAGAGTCAGGGCAACAGAACAATAGGTAAGCAAAAGGCCCAAAGCAGGGTTTCTCCACTGACACTTTACTGGTCACACTGATATCTGAGTTTTCTGAGATGCTTGCCATTCCCTTCAGTTATCCAGTACATGGCCATGTCACAGAGCTGGGAGGTGGTACATATCTTGGACACAAAACCATGAGCCAATTCTGGAGAGTGGCCAGAATTCAGGAAGAAAACAGGAACTTAGCAAGATAGTAGGTGTTGCCCATAGATAAGGCAAGCCCCAGTCCATTCATAAATTGGAAAGGATGAATGCTGGAAAGTTTTCTACTAGACAGGACGCATCCATTGATTCATTCTCTTTTCCAATGTCTACAACCAGGGATACAGTGGGATACACAGACATAGAAACACTCGCCTTGTCAAATGACTTACTAGAAACAGTCCACTCCAAACCAAACAAACTGCCTTTCCTACCTATTCTCAGAACATGAGACAAAACCATAAACTCACACCCACACCCACTAAGGCACCTCCTTCCCCCAAGTAGGTCTGTGACTATCTGGAGTGTCTTCTGACTGGTGGGCCATACAATGTTCCCCCAAAATGGCCCGTCCTCTCTCAGATCTGGCCTCCTTGGCCTACTCAATGAAGTTGTCAGGAGCCACCAGTGAGCCACTCACTACCTGCTTTCTCAGAAAAGTCCCCTCTTCAGAGCTTTCCTGGCATTTGGTCATCCTCACATCAGTAGGTACCAAGAAAGACTGACTCTCTCCTTGGTAAATGCAAACAAGTCAGCCCACTGGGACTGGGACTGAAACTGGCTCTGGGTGCCTGGCTTCCTGGTTGCCAAGTTCAAAGAGTTCCATCACAAAAGAAGTGAGGTGAGGTCACTTCCTTCAGGAACTGAATGAGGTCACTGCCTTGGCAACCAAATTGTCCTAACAGTTGCTTCCAAGGGTCCTATGAGATGGAGGCGGCCCCTGCTTCCTGTGACACTTTCACAAGTTAGAATGGTATATCCTCCATAGGCACCCAGGAACAGCTTTCCACACAGGCCTGGTTTGGTCCATCTTGTCTACATTAAGAAGAGAGAGGCTCATACAGACACAACCCTTCATCCTGACCAGGTTGTTTGCCATGGAAGATGACTTTTGCTCTCTCATGTCCTTCAGAGCTGCCTACTTCTTCTCCAGGGATCATTTCTGCATGGACCTTTGAGTTCTCAGCAGGTGGAAGATCCCCTTCATTCCTCTCTTGTAAGACCAACTCTGTCCCTGCTCTTCTGTAAAGTTGGATTGAGGGAACAGTGTATGATTAGCGGTAAGAACATGTTTGATTTGGGTTAGGAATCATTCTACTGGATGAAGAATGGTATTGGGAACCTGCGATATATATAATAATGTATAGGTGAAGTATATGTATGACAACAGAAATCTAAGTAAGCTTTGAAGCCCAGAAGGGCATTGGGCCCTTGACTGGGATACTTAGCTTTGAATTACATTCTGCACAGATGTCTCAGATAAATTGATATACAATGGCATAAGACCTTGTACCTTGGATGATTGAATGTGGAAGAGAACATCCAGTCAAAAAGGGATAGTAGGTAGGATTAGGAAGATAGTCAGTAGGTTTAGGAAGAAGAGTGAGTATAACATTTGGACCAAAAGTTCTTTAGCACTAGGGTGTCAGTTAGAGAGTAGATGTAAATGTCAGCACATGTGAAGAGTCAGTCACAATAATGAATATGGGAAATTAGGTAGGAGAGCAGATATCAATAGAGACATTGGGAAATCAGTCAAAGTATAAAGTGAGTGATAGGATTAGATATTTTCAACAGGGTTGAGGTTGAATATGTACTCTTAGGACGAAGCAACTGTGTAGTCACCAATAGGATTGACATTTGAGAGTTTTAGGCCCATGGACAAGGATGTGTTTAGTAATCCATGCTCACTTTCCATTTAGACTTTGGTACAATCATAAGTGTGAACTTTGCATTATGTGTCCAGAATATCAGTGTGATCAAATGTATATGTAGATCAGGTGACATGAGTATTTCTTCCACCATTTCTGGGAGCAATATCGTGAAGACGTGTTGATTAGTATTTGGGGGCACCAATAGGTGTACCTTGTGTCTATGAATATAGAGATAATGCATGAATAGACCATACTGTGAATAAATAGTATAACTGGTTCCAATTTACATAATGGATTGAACTGATACCTGAAAATATATAGGAAATCTAATATTGATACACAATCATTCATTCCAACCAGTTATATATCTAATGGTAATATTAGGGTTCTGGTTTACCATGAAGGCTGTGTGAGATTTGCTTGAAAAGTGATTATGGAAATCGAAAATAATGTGTTTGGAAAGAAGTCTCATGAAAAGGCCAGTCCAGAAATATACAGGAGTACATGTGTTCTGAAGCAGGAAGTGAT
The DNA here is from genome assembly GCF_045843805.1 of Urocitellus parryii. Classification (NCBI taxonomy): domain Eukaryota; kingdom Metazoa; phylum Chordata; class Mammalia; order Rodentia; family Sciuridae; genus Urocitellus; species Urocitellus parryii. The sequence goes on along the minus strand of NC_135535.1, from coordinate 113,716,540 downwards.
TGAAAGTGAACCAAATGCCTGTAAATTTGTGAACTTGTGGATGAAATATATATCCTATGATGTGCATCAACTGAAGAAATAGTGATGTACCAGTGTCGAAAAAAAAGAAACGTCAAAATACACATCATGCATCATAGGAATCTACTTGCATTGATGCTAAACTCGGTCAGTTACTGTAGAAATATTAGGATTTCTAAGGACCATTCACTAGGAAACAAATGTGTATTTCAGGTGGATGAATATTTCTGAGAATAATCTTTGGAATAGATGATTATAAATCCACATACATGAACATGAATGAATTTAGGGAGTGTATAATAAGACACATATATTTCATACTTTGAAAAATCTGGAGAGAGAGACTGTGTGTGTGTGTGTGTGTGTGTGTGTGTTTGTGTATATATATACATACATTCAAACAATACAAACACACAGAGACTTTAAAAAGTCGAAATATATATGCCAATCAAAATTCATCATGAAATATGTATCATCCACAGATCCAAAAATATTTAATTTACTGAACATGGATTTATGTATCATGTTGTTCAAGTAGAAAGCTCACCCATAGGTTGAATTTTCAGTTCCAACAGCATTTACGAGGAGTGATCTCTTGTCACAATTTGTATCTGCCATGTCAGCCTCCTCACAAGAATGTACGTGGGATACCAGGTAGGATTCTATATGTGCATGTAAAAATACATGTGCTGAATAGGCTACAGAGAAAGGGAGACAGGAATTCACATACTTGTTAACTTTACAAACACATGGAGAACTACTTCTCTTAAATTGGACTAGATTTATAACACCTAGCCTTTATAGTGCCAAAGGAAAGTCCAATTATACACCATGCCTCCTCTGAACTGCATGTATTGCTATTCTGTTTGTGTTATTTTCCTCCATCATATCAGGATTGGTAATCAGAGTCTAGGAGGGTATGGGTTAGTGTCAGGGATTCAGTATTTTGAATGGAAAATAGGAAAATGAATCCAATGTGTATGCAATTCTGTGCTACACAAAAATCTTCCCACTCTCATCAAGAACAATGCCTTGACATTACCTTTGCCCCAAGTAAGACACGATTCGAAGAGAAGAGTTAGAAAATCTGTGAATACATATATACAATGGAAAATGCTCAGGAGTTCACAACCTTGGAGGTGGTAGAGGAGTTTCCATAAGTAAGGGACAGGATAAACACTCCCCAAACATGGAGCTCTGCTGGCCTAAAGACTTCTTGGGAAACTGCCTCTGAGGTTGGACCCTTGAAATATATGTTGTTGTCAGGAGCTTTATCTTCCTTTGTAGTGAGACCATCAAAGCTTGGTCTGCATCTATGTGGCCTGGAGGACATGGTTTCTGATTTTCCAATGAACATGAGGCAGCAGTGCTGAATTCTCTCTTTGTAGGTCAACTGTGGCCACTGGGGTCTAAGTGTTTCCCCGTGTGGACTGTGAGGCCATTTGGTCATCCTCCACTTTTCCTGGTGTTTCTTGCTGCTTCACTGGGAGTTTCCTATTTGCTTCATGAAATACAAGGAGTTCAACTGGGACACAGTGCTGGAGGGAGTTCTGTCACGTGTGCTGACTCAGGGTCCTAGGAGAATGCACCAACCAGGCTTCTATCCCACAGAGCTTGCCCCCTTGACCATAGCAACCTGATTCTGAACATTGCCCAGAAACCTCTCCATAGAACAAGATGCCTTTACATATAAGGGTCTGCTGGCTGCACCGTGTCAGTCACAAGCCATGTGGAAGCCAATGGCAGATCCACATGGCCCCACCACAGATGTTTTATCACACACCTGCACACCACTGCTCTAGGCCCACTAATCAGCAGGCTCCAACTTACTGGCATCTCTGTTCTACACCATTTTCATGAAACCCAGTCAATCAAGGCACTGTCTGGTACACTCATGATCAGCAACAGGACATCCAAAGGTTCTCCAGTGCCACGTGGTCATGGGAATTTCAAAAATTTCATGGTATTTATCAAGCCATTTCTCAAGGATGAACTTGGAGGCACTGTGGGTTTCTATTCATTCAGGAACCACTAAATGGTGAGGAAGCTCATTTCAATGAAAGCTCTGGAGAAACACTCAGAGGCAAGGCTTCCCAAGAGTGGCCAAAAGGTCACATCAAGCCAGGCCCATTGAGGTCTACAATGTGAGGTCCCTGTGTGTTTTGACTCTCAATTATGGCTGCCAGGTCTTTAAGAATAAAAACATGTGATATCCTGGCTGAGATTCCCAGTGCTCTGTGGAAAGCCACCCTGGGCCTAGATCTCAGTTTCCAAGGGCAACTCTCATGCGTGGCCTCCTAAAATCCCAACACAATTCATGGCAATACTTCTCTGAGTTCAGTACCAGAACTCAGTCTCTAAGGGGAATCACGCCAGAGTTCAAGCCCAGGTGGACAAAGTCATCCCTTCCAACCGCCACAGAAATGACCACAATTCCAACCAAAACACTGCCACATGGCCCTCATCTTCTTCCATATAGACACTCATCATAACCTCTGGCTGGAGGTTTCCATGAGGGGGCAGCCCAAGACAGTGTCTAGAATAAGCTCCCTTGCCCCTCATTTGCCTAATGTCAGGGTGGCCTGTGAACCAGGAGTGATCAAATACGCCTGCCATTAATACTGCTCTGCTTCTCCAAATTGAGGACTACTGACTTTCGGGTATAGATTCTTTCTGTGAATTGGAGACATGAGAAAACCCAAGAACCTATGGGATAGCCTCTGCAGGGCTTTGAAGAACTCATTTGACCCAAAGGATCCCTATTCTCACTTGATGGAGGTCAGGAACTTTCCAGAGGAAAGTGAGAGGCTTCATCCACAATGACTGCTCTTTTTGCCATTTTGGCTTTGGATGCACACATGGGATCTTTCTTTAATCCATCAGGTGCTGAGAATCTAAGCCACAGCCTCGCACAGGGCCAAGAGGCTGATTCACACACATCCCTTTGCAAAGGAATTAAGCAAAAAGCCACAGGTGATGCCCCTTCATTTCCATTTGAAAACTGTTGACTTCAGGCTTCACAAAGGGGTAGCCTGAGGCATAGACCTTCCTGAGAGTCAGGGCAACAGAACAATAGGTAAGCAAAAGGCCCAAAGCAGGGTTTCTCCACTGACACTTTACTGGTCACACTGATATCTGAGTTTTCTGAGATGCTTGCCATTCCCTTCAGTTATCCAGTACTCGGCCATGTCACAGAGCTGGGAGGTGGTACATATCTTGGACACAAAACCATGAGCCAATTCTGGAGAGTGGCCAGAATTCAGGAAGAAAACAGGAACTTAGCAAGATAGTAGGTGTTGCCCATAGATAAGGCAAGCCCCAGTCCATTCATAAATTGGAAAGGATGAATGCTGGAAAGTTTTCTACTAGACAGGACGCATCCATTGATTCATTCTCTTTTCCAATGTCTACAACCAGGGATACAGTGGGATACACAGACATAGAAACACTCGCCTTGTCAAATGACTTACTAGAAACAGTCCACTCCAAACCAAACAAACTGCCTTTCCTACCTATTCTCAGAACATGAGACAAAACCATAAACTCACACCCACACCCACTAAGGCACCTCCTTCCCCCAAGTAGGTCTGTGACTATCTGGAGTGTCTTCTGACTGGTGGGCCATACAATGTTCCCCCAAAATGGCCCGTCCTCTCTCAGATCTGGCCTCCTTGGCCTACTCAATGAAGTTGTCAGGAGCCACCAGTGAGCCACTCACTACCTGCTTTCTCAGAAAAGTCCCCTCTTCAGAGCTTTCCTGGCATTTGGTCATCCTCACATCAGTAGGTACCAAGAAAGACTGACTCTCTCCTTGGTAAATGCAAACAAGTCAGCCCACTGGGACTGGGACTGAAACTGGCTCTGGGTGCCTGGCTTCCTGGTTGCCAAGTTCAAAGAGTTCCATCACAAAAGAAGTGAGGTGAGGTCACTTCCTTCAGGAACTGAATGAGGTCACTGCCTTGGCAACCAAATTGTCCTAACAGTTGCTTCCAAGGGTCCTATGAGATGGAGGCTGCCCCTGCTTCCTGTGACACTTTCACAAGTTAGAATGGTATATCCTCCATAGGCACCCAGGAACAGCTTTCCACACAGGCCTGGTTTGGTCCATCTTGTCTACATTAAGAAGAGAGAGGCTCATACAGACACAACCCTTCATCCTGACCAGGTTGTTTGCCATGGAAGATGACTTTTGCTCTCTCATGTCCTTCAGAGCTGCCTACTTCTTCTCCAGGGATCATTTCTGCATGGACCTTTGAGTTCTCAGCAGGTGGAAGATCCCCTACATTCCTCTATTGTAAGACCAACTCTGTCCCTGCTCTTCTGTAAAGTTGGATTGAGGGAACAGTGTATGGTTAGGGGTAAGAACATGTTTGATATTGGTTAGGAATCATTCTACTGGATGAAGAATGGTATTGGGAACCTGCGATATATATAATAATGTATAGGTGAAGTATATGTATGACAACAGAAATCTAAGTAAGCTTTGAAGCCCAGAAGGGCATTGGGCCCTTGACTGGGATACTTAGCTTTGAATTACATTCTGCACAGATGTCTCAGATAAATTGATATACAATGGCATAAGACCTTGTACCTTGGATGATTGAATGTGGAAGAGAACATCCAGTCAAAAAGGGATAGTAGGTAGGATTAGGAAGATAGTCAGTAGGTTTAGGAAGAAGAGTGAGTATAACATTTGGACCAAAAGTTCTTTAGCAGTAGGCTGTCAGTTAGAGAGTAGATGTAAATGTCAGCACATGTGAAGAGTCAGTCACAATAATGAATATGAGAAATTAGGTAGGAGAGCAGATATCAATAGATACATTGGGAAATCAGTCAAAGTATAAAGTGAGTGATAGGATTAGATATTTTCAACAGGGTTGAGGTTGAATATGTACTCTTAGGACGAAGCAACTGTGTAGTCACCAATAGGATTGACATTTGAGAGCATTAGGCCCCTGGACAAGGATGTGTTTAGTAATCCATGCTCACTTTCCATTTAGACTTTGGTACAATCATAAGTGTGAACTTTGCATTATGTGTCCAGAATATCAGTGTGATCAAATGTATATGTAGATCAGGTGACATGAGTATTTCTTCCACCATTTCTGGGAGCAATATCGTGAAGACGTGTTGATTAGTATTTGGGGGCACCAATAGGTGTACCTTGTGTCTATGAATATAGAGATAATGCATGAATAGACCATACTGTGAATAAATAATATAACTGGTTCCAATTTACATAATGGATTGAACTGATACCTGAAAATATATAGGAAATCTAATATTGATACACAATCATTCATTCCAACCAGTTATATATCTAATGGTAATATTAGGGTTCTGGTTTACCATGAAGGCTGTGTGAGATTTGCTTGAAAAGTGATTATGGAAATCGAAAATAATGTGTTTGGAAAGAAGTCTCATGAAAAGGCCAGTCCAGAAATATACAGGAGTACATGTGTTCTGAAGCAGGAAGTGATTGAAAGTGAACCAAATGCCTGTAAATTTGTGAACTTGTGGATGAAATATATATCCTATGATGTGCATCAACTGAAGAAATAGTGATGTACCAGTGTCGAAAAAAAAGAAACGTCAAAATACACATCATGTATCATAGGAATGTACTTGCATTGATGCTAAACTCAGTCAGTTACTGTAGAAATATTAGGATTTCTAAGGACCATTCACTAGGAAACAAATGTGTATTTCAGGTGGATGAATATTTCTGAGAATAATCTTTGGAAAAGATGATTATAAATCCCCATACATGAGCATGAATGAATTTAGGGAGTGTATAATAAGACACATATATTTCATACTTTGAAAAATCTGGAGAGAGAGACTGTGTGTGTGTGTGTGTGTGTGTGTGTGTGTGTGTGTATATATATATATATATATATATATATATATATATATATATACATTCATACAATACAAACACACAGAGACTTTAAAAAGTCGAAATATATATGCCAATCAAAATTCATCATGAAATATGTATCATCCACAGATCCAAGAATATTTAAGTTACTGAACATGGATTTATGTATCATGTTGTTCAAGTAGAAAGCTCACCCATAGGTTGAATTTTCAGTTCCAACAGCATTTATGAGGAGTGATCTCTTGTCACAATTTGTATCTGCCATGTCAGCCTCCTCACAAGAATGTACGTGGGATACCAGGTAGGATTCTATATGTGCATGTAAAAATACATGTGCTGAATAGGCTACAGAGAAAGGGAGACAGGAATTCACATACTTGTTAACTTTACAAACACATGGAGAACTACTTCTCTTAAATTGGACTAGATTTATAACACCTAGCCTTTATAATGCCAAAGGAAAGTCCAATTATACACCATGCCTCCTCTGAACTGCATGTATTGCTATTCTGTTTGTGTTATTTTCCTCCATCATATCAGGATTGGTAATCAGAGTCTAGGAGGGTATGGGTTAGTGTCAGGGATTCAGTATTTTGAATGGAAAATAGGAAAATGAATCCAATGTGTATGCAATTCTGTGCTACACAAAAATCTTCCCACTCTCATCAAGAACAATGCCTTGACATTACCTTTGCCCCAAGTAAGACACGATTCGAAGAGAAGAGTTAGAAAATCTGTGAATACATATATACAATGGAAAATGCTCAGGAGTTCACAACCTTGGAGGTGGTAGAGGAGTTTCCATAAGTAAGGGACAGGATAAACACTCCCCAAACATGGAGCTCTGCTGGCCTAAAGACTTCTTGGGAAACTGCCTCTGAGGTTGGACCCTTGAAATATATGTTGTTGTCAGGAGCTTTATCTTCCTTTGTAGTGAGACCATCAAAGCTTGGTCTGCATCTATGTGGCCTGGAGGACATGGTTTCTGATTTTCCAATGAACATGAGGCAGCAGTGCTGAATTCTCCCTTTGTAGGTCAACTGTGGCCACTGGGGTCTAAGTGTTTCCCCGTGTGGACTGTGAGGCCATTTGGTCATCCTCCACTTTTCCTGGTGTTTCTTGCTGCTTCACTGGGAGTTTCCTATTTGCTTCATGAAATACAAGGAGTTCAACTGGGACACAGTGCTGGAGGGAGTTCTGTCACGTGTGCTGACTCAGGGTCCTAGGAGAATGCACCAACCAGGCTTCTATCCCACAGAGCTTGCCCCCTTGACCATAGCAACCTGATTCTGAACATTGCCCGGAAACCTCTCCATAGAACAAGATGCCTTTACATATAAGGGTCTGCTGGCTGCACCGTGTCAGTCACAAGCCATGTGGAAGCCAATGGCAGATCCACATGGCCCCACCACAGATGTTTTATCACACACCTGCACACCACTGCTCTAGGCCCACTAATCAGCAGGCTCCAACTTACTGGCATCTCTGTTCTACACCATTTTCATGAAACCCAGTCAATCAAGGCACTGTCTGGTACACTCATGATCAGCAACAGGACATCCAAAGGTTCTCCAGTGCCACGTGGTCATGGGAATTTCAAAAATTTCATGGTATTTATCAAGCCATTTCTCAAGGATGAACTTGGAGGCACTGTGGGTTTCTATTCATTCAGGAACCACTAAATGGTGAGGAAGCTCATTTCAATGAAAGCTCTGGAGAAACACTCAGAGGCAAGGCTTCCCAAGAGTGGCCAAAAGGTCACATCAAGCCAGGCCCATTGAGGTCTACAATGTGAGGTCCCTGTGTGTTTTGACTCTCAATTATGGCTGCCAGGTCTTTAAGAATAAAAACATGTGATATCCTGGCTGAGATTCCCAGTGCTCTGTGGAAAGCCACCCTGGGCCTAGATCTCAGTTTCCAAGGGCAACTCTCATGCGTGGCCTCCTAAAATCCCAACACAATTCATGGCAATACTTCTCTGAGTTCAGTACCAGAACTCAGTCTCTAAGGGGAATCACGCCAGAGTTCAAGCCCAGGTGGACAAAGTCATCCCTTCCAACCGCCACAGAAATGACCACAATTCCAACCAAAACACTGCCACATGGCCCTCATCTTCTTCCATATAGACACTCATCATAACCTCTGGCTGGAGGTTTCCATGAGGGGGCAGCCCAAGACAGTGTCTAGAATAAGCTCCCTTGCCCCTCATTTGCCTAATGTCAGGGTGGCCTGTGAACCAGGAGTGATCAAATACGCCTGCCATTAATACTGCTCTGCTTCTCCAAATTGAGGACTACTGACTTTCGGGTATAGATTCTTTCTGTGAATTGGAGACATGAGAAAACCCAAGAACCTATGGGATAGCCTCTGCAGGGCTTTGAAGAACTCATTTGACCCAAAGGATCCCTATTCTCACTTGATGGAGGTCAGGAACTTTCCAGAGGAAAGTGAGAGGCTTCATCCACAATGACTGCTCTTTTTGCCATTTTGGCTTTGGATGCACACATGGGATCTTTCTTTAATTCATCAGGTTTGAGAATCTAAGCCACAGCCTCACACAGGGCCAAGAGGCTGATTCACACACATCCCTTTGCAAAGGAATTAAGCAAAAAGCCACAGGTGATGCCCCTTCATTTCCATTTGAAAACTGTTGACTTCAGGCTTCACAAAGGGGTAGCCTGAGGCAAAGACCTTCCTGAGAGTCAGGGCAACAGAACAATAGGTAAGCAAAAGGCCCAAAGCAGGGTTTCTCCACTGACACTTTACTGGTCACACTGATATCTGAGTTTTCTGAGATGCTTGCCATTCCCTTCAGTTATCCAGTACTCGGCCATGTCACAGAGCTGGGAGGTGGTACATATCTTGGACACAAAACCATGAGCCAATTCTGGAGAGTGGCCAGAATTCAGGAAGAAAACAGGAACTTAGCAAGATAGTAGGTGTTGCCCATAGATAAGGCAAGCCCCAGTCCATTCATAAATTGGAAAGGATGAATGCTGGAAAGTTTTCTACTAGACAGGACGCATCCATTGATTCATTCTCTTTTCCAATGTCTACAACCAGGGATACAGTGGGATACACAGACATAGAAACACTCGCCTTGTCAAATGACTTACTAGGAACAGTACACTCCAAACCAAACAAACTGCCTTTCCTACCTATTCTCAGAACATGAGACAAAACCATAAACTCACACCCACACCCACTAAGGCACCTCCTTCCCCCAAGTAGGTCTGTGACTATCTGGAGTGTCTTCTGACTGGTGGGCCATACAATGTTCCCCCAAAATGGCCCGTCCTCTCTCAGATCTGGCCTCCTTGGCCTACTCAATGAAGTTGTCAGGAGCCACCAGTGAGCCACTCACTACCTGCTTTCTCAGAAAAGTCCCCTCTTCAGAGCTTTCCTGGCATTTGGTCATCCTCACATCAGTAGGTACCAAGAAAGACTGACTCTCTCCTTGGTAAATGCAAACAAGTCAGCCCACTGGGACTGGGACTGAAACTGGCTCTGGGTGCCTGGCTTCCTGGTTGCCAAGTTCAAAGAGTTCCATCACAAAAGAAGTGAGGTGAGGTCACTTCCTTCAGGAACTGAATGAGGTCACTGCCTTGGCAACCAAATTGTCCTAACAGTTGCTTCCAAGGGTCCTATGAGATGGAGGCTGCCCCTGCTTCCTGTGACACTTTCACAAGTTAGAATGGTATATCCTCCATAGGCACCCAGGAACAGCTTTCCACACAGGCCTGGTTTGGTCCATCTTGTCTACATTAAGAAGAGAGAGGCTCATACAGACACAACCCTTCATCCTGACCAGGTTGTTTGCCATGGAAGATGACTTTTGCTCTCTCATGTCCTTCAGAGCTGCCTACTTCTTCTCCAGGGATCATTTCTGCATGGACCTTTGAGTTCTCAGCAGGTGGAAGATCCCCTACATTCCTCTATTGTAAGACCAACTCTGTCCCTGCTCTTCTGTAAAGTTGGATTGAGGGAACAGTGTATGGTTAGGGGTAAGAACATGTTTGATTTGGGTTAGGAATCATTCTACTGGATGAAGAATGGTATTGGGAACCTGCGATATATATAATAATGTATAGGTGAAGTTTATGTATGACAACAGAAATCTAAGTAAGCTTTGAAGCCCAGAAGGGCATTGGGCCCTTGACTGGGATACTTAGCTTTGAATTACATTCTGCACAGATGTCTCAGATAAATTGATATACAATGGCATAAGACCTTGTACCTTGGATGATTGAATGTGGAAGAGAACATCCAGTCAAAAAGGGATAGTAGGTAGGATTAGGAAGATAGTCAGTAGGTTTAGGAAGAAGAGTGAGTATACCATTTGGACCAAAATTTCTTTAGCAGTAGGGTGTCAGTTAGAGAGTAGATGTAAATGTCAGCACATGTGAAGAGTCAGTCACAATAATGAATATGGGAAATTAGGTAGGAGAGCAGATATCAATAGAGACATTGGGAAATCAGTCAAAGTATAAAGTGAGTGATAGGATTAGATATTTTCAACAGGGTTGAGGTTGAATATGTACTCTTAGGACGAAGCAACTGTGTAGTCACCAATAGGATTGACATTTGAGAGCATTAGGCCCCTGGACAAGGATGTGTTTAGTGATCCATGCTCACTTTCCATTTAGACTTTGGTACAATCATAAGTGTGAACTTTGCATTATGTGTCCAGAAAATCAGTGTGATCAAATGTATATGTAGATCAGGTGACATGAGTATTTCTTCCACCATTTCTGGGAGCAATATCTTGAAGACGTGTTGATTAGTATTTGGGGGCACCAATAGGTGTACCTTGTGTCTATGAATATAGAGATAATGCATGAATAGACCATACTGTGAATAAATAGTATAACTGGTTCAAATTTACATAATGGATTGAACTGATACCTGAAAATATATAGGAAATCTAATATTGATACACAATCATTCATTCCAACCAGTTATATATCTAATGGTAATATTAGGGTTCTGGTTTACCATGAAGGCTGTGTGAGATTTGCTTGAAAAGTGATTATGGAAATCGAAAATAATGTGTTTGGAAAGAAGTCTCATGAAAAGGCCAGTCCAGAAATATACAGGAGTACATGTGTTCTGAAGCAGGAAGTGATTGAAAGTGAACCAAATGCCTGTAAATTTGTGAACTTGTGGATGAAATATATATCCTATGATGTGCATCAACTGAAGAAATAGTGATGTACCAGTGTCGAAAAAAAAGAAACGTCAAAATACACATCATGTATCATAGGAATCTACTTGCATTGATGCTAAACTCGGTCAGTTACTGTAGAAATATTAGGATTTCTAAGGACCATTCACTAGGAAACAAATGTGTATTTCAGGTGGATGAATATTTCTGAGAATAATCTTTGGAAAAGAAGATTATAAATCCACATACATGAACATGAATGAATTTAGGGAGTGTATAATAAGACACATATATTTCATACTTTGAAAAATCTGGAGAGAGAGACTGTGTGTGTGTGTGTGTGTGTGTGTGTGTGTTTGTGTATATATATATATATATATATATATATATATATATATATATATACATACATTCAAACAATACAAACACACAGAGACTTTAAAAAGTCGAAATATATATGCCAATCAAAATTCATCATGAAATATGTATCATCCACAGATCCAAGAATATTTAAGTTACTGAACATGGATTTATGTATCATGTTGTTCAAGTAGAAAGCTCACCCATAGGTTGAATTTTCAGTTCCAACAGCATTTATGAGGAGTGATCTCTTGTCACAATTTGTATCTGCCATGTCAGCCTCCTCACAAGAATGTACGTGGGATACCAGGTAGGATTCTATATGTGCATGTAAAAATACATGTGCTGAATAGGCTACAGAGAAAGGGAGACAGGAATTCACATACTTGTTAACTTTACAAACACATGGAGAACTACTTCTCTTAAATTGGACTAGATTTATAACACCTAGCCTTTATAATGCCAAAGGAAAGTCCAATTATACACCATGCCTCCTCTGAACTGCATGTATTGCTATTCTGTTTGTGTTATTTTCCTCCATCATATCAGGATTGGTAATCAGAGTCTAGGAGGGTATGGGTTAGTGTCAGGGATTCAGTATTTTGAATGGAAAATAGGAAAATGAATCCAATGTGTATGCAATTCTGTGCTACACAAAAATCTTCCCACTCTCATCAAGAACAATGCCTTGACATTACCTTTGCCCCAAGTAAGACACGATTCGAAGAGAAGAGTTAGAAAATCTGTGAATACATATATACAATGGAAAATGCTCAGGAGTTCACAACCTTGGAGGTGGTAGAGGAGTTTCCATAAGTAAGGGACAGGATAAACACTCCCCAAACATGGAGCTCTGCTGGCCTAAAGACTTCTTGGGAAACTGCCTCTGAGGTTGGACCCTTGAAATATATGTTGTTGTCAGGAGCTTTATCTTCCTTTGTAGTGAGACCATCAAAGCTTGGTCTGCATCTATGTGGCCTGGAGGACATGGTTTCTGATTTTCCAATGAACATGAGGCAGCAGTGCTGAATTCTCCCTTTGTAGGTCAACTGTGGCCACTGGGGTCTAAGTGTTTCCCCGTGTGGACTGTGAGGCCATTTGGTCATCCTCCACTTTTCCTGGTGTTTCTTGCTGCTTCACTGGGAGTTTCCTATTTGCTTCATGAAATACAAGGAGTTCAACTGGGACACAGTGCTGGAGGGAGTTCTGTCACGTGTGCTGACTCAGGGTCCTAGGAGAATGCACCAACCAGGCTTCTATCCCACAGAGCTTGCCCCCTTGACCATAGCAACCTGATTCTGAACATTGCCCGGAAACCTCTCCATAGAACAAGATGCCTTTACATATAAGGGTCTGCTGGCTGCACCGTGTCAGTCACAAGCCATGTGGAAGCCAATGGCAGATCCACATGGCCCCACCACAGATGTTTTATCACACACCTGCACACCACTGCTCTAGGCCCACTAATCAGCAGGCTCCAACTTACTGGCATCTCTGTTCTACACCATTTTCATGAAACCCAGTCAATCAAGGCACTGTCTGGTACACTCATGATCAGCAACAGGACATCCAAAGGTTCTCCAGTGCCACGTGGTCATGGGAATTTCAAAAATTTCATGGTATTTATCAAGCCATTTCTCAAGGATGAACTTGGAGGCACTGTGGGTTTCTATTCATTCAGGAACCACTAAATGGTGAGGAAGCTCATTTCAATGAAAGCTCTGGAGAAACACTCAGAGGCAAGGCTTCCCAAGAGTGGCCAAAAGGTCACATCAAGCCAGGCCCATTGAGGTCTACAATGTGAGGTCCCTGTGTGTTTTGACTCTCAATTATGGCTGCCAGGTCTTTAAGAATAAAATCATGTGATATCCTGGCTGAGATTCCCAGTGCTCTGTGGAAAGCCACCCTGGGCCTAGATCTCAGTTTCCAAGGGCAACTCTCATGCGTGGCCTCCTAAAATCCCAACACAATTCATGGCAATACTTCTCTGAGTTCAGTACCAGAACTCAGTCTCTAAGGGGAATCACGCCAGAGTTCAAGCCCAGGTGGACAAAGTCATCCCTTCCAACCGCCACAGAAATGACCACAATTCCAACCAAAACACTGCCACATGGCCCTCATCTTCTTCCATATAGACACTCATCATAACCTCTGGCTGGAGGTTTCCATGAGGGGGCAGCCCAAGACAGTGTCTAGAATAAGCTCCCTTGCCCCTCATTTGCCTAATGTCAGGGTGGCCTGTGAACCAGGAGTGATCAAATACGCCTGCCATTAATACTGCTCTGCTTCTCCAAATTGAGGACTACTGACTTTCGGGTATAGATTCTTTCTGTGAATTGGAGACATGAGAAAACCCAAGAACCTATGGGATAGCCTCTGCAGGGCTTTGAAGAACTCATTTGACCCAAAGGATCCCTATTCTCACTTGATGGAGGTCAGGAACTTTCCAGAGGAAAGTGAGAGGCTTCATCCACAATGACTGCTCTTTTTGCCATTTTGGCTTTGGATGCACACATGGGATCTTTCTTTAATTCATCAGGTTTGAGAATCTAAGCCACAGCCTCACACAGGGCCAAGAGGCTGATTCACACACATCCCTTTGCAAAGGAATTAAGCAAAAAGCCACAGGTGATGCCCCTTCATTTCCATTTGAAAACTGTTGACTTCAGGCTTCACAAAGGGGTAGCCAGAGGCAAAGACCTTCCTGAGAGTCAGGGCAACAGAACAATAGGTAAGCAAAAGGCCCAAAGCAGGGTTTCTCCACTGACACTTTACTGGTCACACTGATATCTGAGTTTTCTGAGATGCTTGCCATTCCCTTCAGTTATCCAGTACTCGGCCATGTCACAGAGCTGGGAGGTGGTACATATCTTGGACACAAAACCATGAGCCAATTCTGGAGAGTGGCCAGAATTCAGGAAGAAAACAGGAACTTAGCAAGATAGTAGGTGTTGCCCATAGATAAGGCAAGCCCCAGTCCATTCATAAATTGGAAAGGATGAATGCTGGAAAGTTTTCTACTAGACAGGACGCATCCATTGATTCATTCTCTTTTCCAATGTCTACAACCAGGGATACAGTGGGATACACAGACATAGAAACACTCGCCTTGTCAAATGACTTACTAGAAACAGTCCACTCCAAACCAAACAAACTGCCTTTCCTACCTATTCTCAGAACATGAGACAAAACCATAAACTCACACCCACACCCACTAAGGCACCTCCTTCCCCCAAGTAGGTCTGTGACTATCTGGAGTGTCTTCTGACTGGTGGGCCATACAATGTTCCCCCAAAATGGCCCGTCCTCTCTCAGATCTGGCCTCCTTGGCCTACTCAATGAAGTTGTCAGGAGCCACCAGTGAGCCACTCACTACCTGCTTTCTCAGAAAAGTCCCCTCTTCAGAGCTTTCCTGGCATTTGGTCATCCTCACATCAGTAGGTACCAAGAAAGACTGACTCTCTCCTTGGTAAATGCAAACAAGTCAGCCCACTGGGACTGGGACTGAAACTGGCTCTGGGTGCCTGGCTTCCTGGTTGCCAAGTTCAAAGAGTTCCATCACAAAAGAAGTGAGGTGAGGTCACTTCCTTCAGGAACTGAATGAGGTCACTGCCTTGGCAACCAAATTGTCCTAACAGTTGCTTCCAAGGGTCCTATGAGATGGAGGCTGCCCCTGCTTCCTGTGACACTTTCACAAGTTAGAATGGTATATCCTCCATAGGCACCCAGGAACAGCTTTCCACACAGGCCTGGTTTGGTCCATCTTGTCTACATTAAGAAGAGAGAGGCTCATACAGACACAACCCTTCATCCTGACCAGGTTGTTTGCCATGGAAGATGACTTTTGCTCTCTCATGTCCTTCAGAGCTGCCTACTTCTTCTCCAGGGATCATTTCTGCATGGACCTTTGAGTTCTCAGCAGGTGGAAGATCCCCTACATTCCTCTATTGTAAGACCAACTCTGTCCGTGCTCTTCTGTAAAGTTGGATTGAGGGAACAGTGTATGGTTAGGGGTAAGAACATGTTTGATTTTGGTTAGGAATCATTCTACTGGATGAAGAATGGTATTGGGAACCTGCGATATATATAATAATGTATAGGTGAAGTATATGTATGACAACAGAAATCTAAGTAAGCTTTGAAGCCCAGAAGGGCATTGGGCCCTTGACTGGGATACTTAGCTTTGAATTACATTCTGCACAGATGTCTCAGATAAATTGATATACAATGGCATAAGACCTTGTACCTTGGATGATTGAATGTGGAAGAGAACATCCAGTCAAAAAGGGATAGTAGGTAGGATTAGGAAGATAGTCAGTAGGTTTAGGAAGAAGAGTGAGTATAACATTTGGACCAAAAGTTCTTTAGCAGTAGGGTGTCAGTTAGAGAGTAGATGTAAATGTCAGCACATGTGAAGAGTCAGTCACAATAATGAATATGGGAAATTAGGTAGGAGAGCAGATATCAATAGAGACATTGGGAAATCAGTCAAAGTATAAAGTGAGTGATAGGATTAGATATTTTCAACAGGGTTGAGGTTGAATATGTACTCTTAGGACGAAGCAACTGTGTAGTCACCAATAGGATTGACATTTGAGAGCATTAGGCCCCTGGACAAGGATGTGTTTAGTGATCCATGCTCACTTTCCATTTAGACTTTGGTACAATCATAAGTGTGAACTTTGCATTATGTGTCCAGAAAATCAGTGTGATCAAATGTATATGTAGATCAGGTGACATGAGTATTTCTTCCACCATTTCTGGGAGCAATATCTTGAAGACGTGTTGATTAGTATTTGGGGGCACCAATAGGTGTACCTTGTGTCTATGAATATAGAGATAATGCATGAATAGACCATACTGTGAATAAATAGTATAACTGGTTCCAATTTACATAATGGATTGAACTGATACCTGAAAATATATAGGAAATCTAATATTGATACACAATCATTCATTCCAACCAGTTATATATCTAATGGTAATATTAGGGTTCTGGTTTACCATGAAGGCTGTGTGAGATTTGCTTGAAAAGTGATTATGGAAATCGAAAATAATGTGTTTGGAAAGAAGTCTCATGAAAAGGCCAGTCCAGAAATATACAGGAGTACATGTGTTCTGAAGCAGGAAGTGATTGAAAGTGAACCAAATGCCTGTAAATTTGTGAACTTGTGGATGGAATATATATCCTATGATGTGCATCAACTGAAGAAATAGTGATGTACCAGTGTCGAAAAAAAAGAAACGTCAAAATACACATCATGTATCATAGGAATCTACTTGCATTGATGCTAAACTTGGTCAGTTACTGTAGAAATATTAGGATTTCTAAGGACCATTCACTAGGAAACAAATGTGTATTTCAGGTGGATGAATATTTCTGAGAATAATCTTTGGAAAAGATGATTATAAATCCACATACATGAACATGAATGAATTTAGGGAGTGTATAATAAGACACATATATTTCATACTTTGAAAAATCTGGAGAGAGAGACTGTGTGTGTGTGTGTGTGTGTGTGTGTGTGTGTGTTTGTGTATATATATATATATATATATATATATATATATATATATATACATACATTCAAACAATACAAACACACAGAGACTTTAAAAAGTCGAAATATATATGCCAATCAAAATTCATCATGAAATATGTATCATCCACAGATCCAAGAATATTTAAGTTACTGAACATGGATTTATGTATCATGTTGTTCAAGTAGAAAGCTCACCCATAGGTTGAATTTTCAGTTCCAACAGCATTTATGAGGAGTGATCTCTTGTCACAATTTGTATCTGCCATGTCAGCCTCCTCACAGGAATGTACGTGGGATACCAGGTAGGATTCTATATGTGCATGTAAAAATACATGTGCTGAATAGGCTACAGAGAAAGGGAGACAGGAATTCACATACTTGTTAACTTTACAAACACATGGAGAACTACTTCTCTTAAATTGGACTAGATTTATAACACCTAGCCTTTATAATGCCAAAGGAAAGTCCAATTATACACCATGCCTCCTCTGAACTGCATGTATTGCTATTCTGTTTGTGTTATTTTCCTCCATCATATCAGGATTGGTAATCAGAGTCTAGGAGGGTATGGGTTAGTGTCAGGGATTCAGTATTTTGAATGGAAAATAGGAAAATGAATCCAATGTGTATGCAATTCTGTGCTACACAAAAATCTTCCCACTCTCATCAAGAACAATGCCTTGACATTACCTTTGCCCCAAGTAAGACAGGATTCGAAGCGAAGAGTTAGAAAATCTGTGAATACATATATATAATGGAAAATGCTCAGGAGTTCACAACCTTGGAGGTGGTAGAGGAGTTTCCATAAGTAAGGGACAGGATAAACACTCCCCAAACATGGAGCTCTGCTGGCCTAAAGACTTCTTGGGAAACTGCCTCTGAGGTTGGACCCTTGAAATATATGTTGTTGTCAGGAGCTTTATCTTCCTTTGTAGTGAGACCATCAAAGCTTGGTCTGCATCTATGTGGCCTGGAGGACATGGTTTCTGATTTTCCAATGAACATGAGGCAGCAGTGCTGAATTCTCCCTTTGTAGGTCAACTGTGGCCACTGGGGTCTAAGTGTTTCCCCGTGTGGACTGTGAGGCCATTTGGTCATCCTCCACTTTTCCTGGTGTTTCTTGCTGCTTCACTGGGAGTTTCCTATTTGCTTCATGAAATACAAGGAGTTCAACTGGGACACAGTGCTGGAGGGAGTTCTGTCACGTGTGCTGACTCAGGGTCCTAGGAGAATGCACCAACCAGGCTTCTATCCCACAGAGCTTGCCCCCTTGACCATAGCAACCTGATTCTGAACATTGCCCGGAAACCTCTCCATAGAACAAGATGCCTTTACATATAAGGGTCTGCTGGCTGCACCGTGTCAGTCACAAGCCATGTGGAAGCCAATGGCAGATCCACATGGCCCCACCACAGATGTTTTATCACACACCTGCACACCACTGCTCTAGGCCCACTAATCAGCAGGCTCCAACTTACTGGCATCTCTGTTCTACACCATTTTCATGAAACCCAGTCAATCAAGGCACTGTCTGGTACACTCATGATCAGCAACAGGACATCCAAAGGTTCTCCAGTGCCACGTGGTCATGGGAATTTCAAAAATTTCATGGTATTTATCAAGCCATTTCTCAAGGATGAACTTGGAGGCACTGTGGGTTTCTATTCATTCATGAACCACTAAATGGTGAGGAAGCTCATTTCAATGAAAGCTCTGGAGAAACACTCAGAGGCAAGGCTTCCCAAGAGTGGCCAAAAGGTCACATCAAGCCAGGCCCATTGAGGTCTACAATGTGAGGTCCCTGTGTGTTTTGACTCTCAATTATGGCTGCCAGGTCTTTAAGAATAAAATCATGTGATATCCTGGCTGAGATTCCCAGTGCTCTGTGGAAAGCCACCCTGGGCCTAGATCTCAGTTTCCAAGGGCAACTCTCATGCGTGGCCTCCTAAAATCCCAACACAATTCATGGCAATACTTTTGAGTTCAGTACCAGAACTCAGTCTCTAAGGGGAATCACGCCAGAGTTCAAGCCCAGGTGGACAAAGTCATCCCTTCCAACCGCCACAGAAATGACCACAATTCCAAACAAAACACTGCCACGTGGCCCTCATCTTCTTCCATATAGACACTCATCATAACCTCTGGCTGGAGGTTTCCATGAGGGGGCAGCCCAAGACAGTGTCTAGAATAAGCTCCCTTGCCCCTCATTTGCCTAATGTCAGGGTGGCCTGTGAACCAGGAGTGATCAAATACGCCTGCCATTAATACTGCTCTGCTTCTCCAAATTGAGGACTACTGACTTTCGGGTATAGATTCTTTCTGTGAATTGGAGACATGAGAAAACCCAAGAACATATGGGATAGCCTCTGCAGGGCTTTGAAGAACTCATTTGACCCAAAGGATCCCTATTCTCACTTGATGGAGGTCAGGAACTTTCCAGAGGAAAGTGAGAGGCTTCATCCACAATGACTGCTCTTTTTGCCATTTTGGCTTTGGATGCACACATGGGATCTTTCTTTAATCCATCAGGTGCTGAGAATCTAAGCCACAGCCTCACACAGGGCCAAGAGGCTGATTCACACACATCCCTTTGCAAAGGAATTAAGCAAAAAGCCACAGGTGATGCCCCTTCATTTCCATTTGAAAACTGTTGACTTCAGGCTTCACAAAGGGGTAGCCTGAGGCAAAGATCTTCCTGAGAGTCAGGGCAACAGAACAATAGGTAAGCAAAAGGCCCAAAGCAGGGTTTCTCCACTGACACTTTACTGGTCACACTGATATCTGAGTTTTCTGAGATGCTTGCCATTCCCTTCAGTTATCCAGTACATGGCCATGTCACAGAGCTTGGAGGTGGTACATATCTTGGACACAAAACCATGAGCCAATTCTGGAGAGTGGCCAGAATTCAGGAAGAAAACAGGAACTTAGCAAGATAGTAGGTGTTGCCCATAGATAAGGCAAGCCCCAGTCCATTCATAAATTGGAAAGGATGAATGCTGGAAAGTTTTCTACTAGACAGGACGCATCCATTGATTCATTCTCTTTTCCAATGTCTACAACCAGGGATACAGTGGGATACACAGACATAGAAACACTCGCCTTGTCAAATGACTTACTAGAAACAGTCCACTCCAAACCAAACAAACTGCCTTTCCTACCTATTCTCAGAACATGAGACAAAACCATAAACTCACACCCACACCCACTAAGGCACCTCCTTCCCCCAAGTAGGTCTGTGACTATCTGGAGTGTCTTCTGACTGGTGGGCCATACAATGTTCCCCCAAAATGGCCCGTCCTCTCTCAGATCTGGCCTCCTTGGCCTACTCAATGAACTTGTCAGGAGCCACCAGTGAGCCACTCACTACCTGCTTTCTCAGAAAAGTCCCCTCTTCAGAGCTTTCCTGGCATTTGGTCATCCTCACATCAGTAGGTACCAAGAAAGACTGACTCTCTCCTTGGTAAATGCAAACAAGTCAGCCCACTGGGACTGGGACTGAAACTGGCTCTGGGTGCCTGGCTTCCTGGTTGCCAAGTTCAAAGAGTTCCATCACAAAAGAAGTGAGGTGAGGTCACTTCCTTCAGGAACTGAATGAGGTCACTGCCTTGGCAACCAAATTGTCCTAACAGTTGCTTCCAAGGGTCCTATGAGATGGAGGCTGCCCCTGCTTCCTGTGACACTTTCACAAGTTAGAATGGTATATCCTCCATAGGCACCCAGGAACAGCTTTCCACACAGGCCTGGTTTGGTCCATCTTGTCTACATTAAGAAGAGAGAGGCTCATACAGACACAACCCTTCATCCTGACCAGGTTGTTTGCCATGGAAGATGACTTTTGCTCTCTCATGTCCTTCAGAGCTGCCTACTTCTTCTCCAGGGATCATTTCTGCATGGACCTTTGAGTTCTCAGCAGGTGGAAGATGCCCTACATTCCTCTATTGTAAGACCAACTCTGTCCCTGCTCTTCTGTAAAGTTGGATTGAGGGAACAGTGTATGGTTAGGGGTAAGAACATGTTTGATTTGGGTTAGGAATCATTCTACTGGATGAAGAATGGTATTGGGAACCTGCGATATATATAATAATGTATAGGTGAAGTATATGTATGACAACAGAAATCTAAGTAAGCTTTGAAGCCCAGAAGGGCATTGGGCCCTTGACTGGGATACTTAGCTTTGAATTACATTCTGCACAGATGTCTCAGATAAATTGATATACAATGGCATAAGACCTTGTACCTTGGATGGTTGAATGTGGAAGAGAACATCCAGTCAAAAAGGGATAGTAGGTAGGATTAGGAAGATAGTCAGTAGGTTTAGGAAGAAGAGTGAGTATAACATTTGGACCAAAAGTTCTTTAGCAGTAGGGTGTCAGTTAGAGAGTAGATGTAAATGTCAGCACATGTGAAGAGTCAGTCACAATAATGAATATGGGAAATTAGGTAGGAGAGCAGATATCAATAGAGACATTGGGAAATCAGTCAAAGTATAAAGTGAGTGATAGGATTAGATATTTTCAACAGGGTTGAGGTTGAATATGTACTCTTAGGACGAAGCAACTGTGTAGTCACCAATAGGATTGACATTTGAGAGCATTAGGCCCCTGGACAAGGATGTGTTTAGTAATCCATGCTCACTTTCCATTTAGACTTTGGTACAATCATAAGTGTGAACTTTGCATTATGTGTCCAGAATATCAGTGTGATCAAATGTATATGTAGATCAGGTGACATGAGTATTTCTTCCACCATTTCTGGGAGCAATATCTTGAAGACGTGTTGATTAGTATTTGGGGGCACCAATAGGTGTACCTTGTGTCTATGAATATAGAGATAATGCATGAATAGACCATACTGTGAATAAATAGTATAACTGGTTCCAATTTACATAATGGATTGAACTGATACCTGAAAATATATAGGAAATCTAATATTGATACACAATCATTCATTCCAACCAGTTATATATCTAATGGTAATATTAGGGTTCTGGTTTACCATGAAGGCTGTGTGAGATTTGCTTGAAAAGTGATTATGGAAATCGAAAATAATGTGTTTGGAAAGAAGTCTCATGAAAAGGCCAGTCCAGAAATATACAGGAGTACATGTGTTCTGAAGCAGGAAGTGATTGAAAGTGAACCAAATGCCTGTAAATTTGTGAACTTGTGGATGAAATATATATCCTATGATGTGCATCAACTGAAGAAATAGTGATGTACCAGTGTCGAAAAAAAAAGAAACGTCAAAATACACATCATGTATCATAGGAATCTACTTGCATTGATGCTAAACTCGGTCAGTTACTGTAGAAATATTAGGATTTCTAAGGACCATTCACTAGGAAACAAATGTGTATTTCAGGTGGATGAATATTTCTGAGAATAATCTTTGGAAAAGATGATTATAAATTCACATACATGAACATGAATGAATTTAGGGAGTGTATAATAAGAAACATATATTTCATACTTTGAAAAATCTGGAGAGAGAGACTGTGTGTGTGTGTGTGTTTGTATATATATATATATATATATATATATATATATATATATACATTCAAACTATACAAACACACAGAGACTTTAAAAAGTCGAAATATATATGCCAATCAAAATTCATCATGAAATATGTATCATCCACAGATCCAAAAATATTTAATTTACTGAACATGGATTTATGTATCATGTTGTTCAAGTAGAAAGCTCACCCATAGGTTGAATTTTCAGTTCCAACAGCATTTACGAGGAGTGATCTCTTGTCACAATTTGTATCTGCCATGTCAGCCTCCTCACAAGAATGTACGTGGGATACCAGGTAGGATTCTATATGTGCATGTAAAAATACATGTGCTGAATAGGCTACAGAGAAAGGGAGACAGGAATTCACATACTTGTTAACTTTACAAACACATGGAGAACTACTTCTCTTAAATTGGACTAGATTTATACCACCTAGCCTTTATAATGCCAAAGGAAAGTCCAATTATACACCATGCCTCTTCTGAACTGCATGTATTGCTATTCTGTTTGTGTTATTTTCCTCCATCATATCAGGATTGGTAATCAGAGTCTAGGAGGGTATGGGTTAGTGTCAGGGATTCAGTATTTTGAATGGAAAATAGGAAAATGAATCCAATGTGTATGCAATTCTGTGCTACACAAAAATCTTCCCACTCTCATCAAGAACAATGCCTTGACATTACCTTTGCCCCAAGTAAGACAGGATTCGAAGCGAAGAGTTAGAAAATCTGTGAATACATATATACAATGGAAAATGCTCAGGAGTTCACAACCTTGGAGGTGGTAGAGGAGTTTCCATAAGTAAGGGACAGGATAAACACTCCCCAAACATGGAGCTCTGCTGGCCTAAAGACTTCTTGGGAAACTGCCTCTGAGGTTGGACCCTTGAAATATATGTTGTTGTCAGGAGCTTTATCTTCCTTTGTAGTGAGACCATCAAAGCTTGGTCTGCATCTATGTGGCCTGGAGGACATGGTTTCTGATTTTCCAATGAACATGAGGCAGCAGTGCTGAATTCTCTCTTTGTAGGTCAACTGTGGCCACTGGGGTCTAAGTGTTTCCCCGTGTGGACTGTGAGGCCATTTGGTCATCCTCCACTTTTCCTGGTGTTTCTTGCTGCTTCACTGGGAGTTTCCTATTTGCTTCATGAAATACAAGGAGTTCAACTGGGACACAGTGCTGGAGGGAGTTCTGTCACGTGTGCTGACTCAGGGTCCTAGGAGAATGCACCAACCAGGCTTCTATCCCACAGAGCTTGCCCCCTTGACCATAGCAACCTGATTCTGAACATTGCCCGGAAACCTCT
Source organism: Urocitellus parryii (assembly GCF_045843805.1). Taxonomy (NCBI): domain Eukaryota; kingdom Metazoa; phylum Chordata; class Mammalia; order Rodentia; family Sciuridae; genus Urocitellus; species Urocitellus parryii. The sequence continues at coordinate 113,692,752 of NC_135535.1, read as the reverse complement.
CCATAGAACAAGATGCCTTTACATATAAGGGTCTGCTGGCTGCACCGTGTCAGTCACAAGCCATGTGGAAGCCAATGGCAGATCCACATGGCCCCACCACAGATGTTTTATCACACACCTGCACACCACTGCTCTAGGCCCACTAATCAGCAGGCTCCAACTTACTGGCATCTCTGTTCTACACCATTTTCATGAAACCCAGTCAATCAAGGCACTGTCTGGTACACTCATGATCAGCAACAGGACATCCAAAGGTTCTCCAGTGCCACGTGGTCATGGGAATTTCAAAAATTTCATGGTATTTATCAAGCCATTTCTCAAGGATGAACTTGGAGGCACTGTGGGTTTCTATTCATTCATGAACCACTAAATGGTGAGGAAGCTCATTTCAATGAAAGCTCTGGAGAAACACTCAGAGGCAAGGCTTCCCAAGAGTGGCCAAAAGGTCACATCAAGTCAGGCCCATTGAGGTCTACAATGTGAGGTCCCTGTGTGTTTTGACTCTCAATTATGGCTGCCAGGTCTTTAAGAATAAAATCATGTGATATCCTGGCTGAGATTCCCAGTGCTCTGTGGAAAGCCACCCTGGGCCTAGATCTCAGTTTCCAAGGGCAACTCTCATGCGTGGCCTCCTAAAATCCCAACACAATTCATGGCAATACTTCTCTGAGTTCAGTACCAGAACTCAGTCTCTAAGGGGAATCACGCCAGAGTTCAAGCCCAGGTGGACAAAGTCATCCCTTCCAACCGCCACAGAAATGACCACAATTCCAACCAAAACGCTGCCACATGGCCCTCATCTTCTTCCATATAGACACTCATCATAACCTCTGGCTGGAGGTTTCCATGAGGGGGCAGCCCAAGACAGTGTCTAGAATAAGCTCCCCTGGCCCTCATTTGCCTAATGTCAGGGTGGCCTGTGAACCAGGAGTGATCAAATACGCCTGCCATTAATACTGCTCTGCTTCTCCAAATTGAGGACTACTGACTTTCGGGTATAGATTCTTTCTGTGAATTGGAGACATGAGAAAACCCAAGAACCTATGGGATAGCCTCTGCAGGGCTTTGAAGAACTCATTTGACCCAAAGGATCCCTATTCTCACTTGATGGAGGTCAGGAACTTTCCAGAGGAAAGTGAGAGGCTTCATCCACAATGACTGCTCTTTTTGCCATTTTGGCTTTGGATGCACACATGGGATCTTTCTTTAATCCATCAGGTGCTGAGAATCTAAGCCACAGCCTCACACAGGGCCAAGAGGCTGATTCACACACATCCCTTTGCAAAGGAATTAAGCAAAAAGCCACAGGTGATGCCCCTTCATTTCCATTTGAAAACTGTTTACTTCAGGCTTCACAAAGGGGTAGCCTGAGGCAAAGACCTTCCTGAGAGTCAGGGCAACAGAACACTAGGTAACCAAAAGGCCCAAAGCAGGGTTTCTCCACTGACACTTTACTGGTCACACTGATATCTGAGTTTTCTGAGATGCTTGCCATTCCCTTCAGTTATCCAGTACACGGCCATGTCACAGAGCTGGGAGGTGGTACATATCTTGGACACAAAACCATGAGCCAATTCTGGAGAGTGGCCAGAATTCAGGAAGAAAACAGGAACTTAGCAAGATAGTAGGTGTTGCCCATAGATAAGGCAAGCCCCAGTCCATTCATAAATTGGAAAGGATGAATGCTGGAAAGTTTTCTACTAGACAGGACGCATCCATTGATTCATTCTCTTTTCCAATGTCTACAACCAGGGATACAGTGGGATACACAGACATAGAAACACTCGCCTTGTCAAATGACTTACTAGAAACAGTCCACTCCAAACCAAACAAACTGCCTTTCCTACCTATTCTCAGAACATGAGACAAAACCATAAACTCACACCCACACCCACTAAGGCACCTCCTTCCCCCAAGTAGGTCTGTGACTATCTGGAGTGTCTTCTGACTGGTGGGCCATACAATGTTCCCCCAAAATGGCCCGTCCTCTCTCAGATCTGGCCTCCTTGGCCTACTCAATGAAGTTGTCAGGAGCCACCAGTGAGCCACTCACTACCTGCTTTCTCAGAAAAGTCCCCTCTTCAGAGCTTTCCTGGCATTTGGTCATCCTCACATCAGTAGGTACCAAGAAAGACTGACTCTCTCCTTGGTAAATGCAAACAAGTCAGCCCACTGGGACTGGGACTGAAACTGGCTCTGGGTGCCTGGCTTCCTGGTTGCCAAGTTCAAAGAGTTCCATCACAAAAGAAGTGAGGTGAGGTCACTTCCTTCAGGAACTGAATGAGGTCACTGCCTTGGCAACCAAATTGTCCTAACAGTTGCTTCCAAGGGTCCTATGAGATGGAGGCTGCCCCTGCTTCCTGTGACACTTTCACAAGTTAGAATGGTATATCCTCCATAGGCACCCAGGAACAGCTTTCCACACAGGCCTGGTTTGGTCCATCTTGTCTACATTAAGAAGAGAGAGGCTCATACAGACACAACCCTTCATCCTGACCAGGTTGTTTGCCATGGAAGATGACTTTTGCTCTCTCATGTCCTTCAGAGCTGCCTACTTCTTCTCCAGGGATCATTTCTGCATGGACCTTTGAGTTCTCAGCAGGTGGAAGATCCCCTACATTCCTCTCTTGTAAGACCAACTCTGTCCCTGCTCTTCTGTAAAGTTGGATTGAGGGAACAGTGTATGGTTAGGGGTAAGAACATGTTTGATTTGGGTTAGGAATCATTCTACTGGATGAAGAATGGTACTGGGAACCTGCGATATATATAATAATGTATAGGTGAAGTATATGTATGACAACAGAAATCTAAGTAAGCTTTGAAGCCCAGAAGGGCATTGGGCCCTTGACTGGGATACTTAGCTTTGAATTACATTCTGCACAGATGTCTCAGATAAATTGATATACAATGGCATAAGACCTTGTACCTTGGATGGTTGAATGTGGAAGAGAACATCCAGTCAAAAAGGGATAGTAGGTAGGATTAGGAAGATAGTCAGTAGGTTTAGGAAGAAGAGTGAGTATAACATTTGGACCAAAAGTTCTTTAGCAGTAGGGTGTCAGTTAGAGAGTAGATGTAAATGTCAGCACATGTGAAGAGTCAGTCACAATAATGAATATGGGAAATTAGGTAGGAGAGCAGATATCAATAGATACATTGGGAAATCAGTCAAAGTATAAAGTGAGTGATAGGATTAGATATTTTCAACAGGGTTGAGGTTGAATATGTACTCTTAGGACGAAGCAACTGTGTAGTCACCAATAGGATTGACTTTTGAGAGCATTAGGCCCCTGGACAAGGATGTGTTTAGTAATCCATGCTCACTTTCCATTTAGACTTTGGTACAATCATAAGTGTGAACTTTGCATTATGTGTCCAGAATATCACTGTGATCAAATGTATATGTAGATCAGGTGACATGAGTATTTCTTCCACCATTTCTGGGAGCAATATCTTGAAGACGTGTTGATTAGTATTTGGGGGCACCAATAGGTGTACCTTGTGTCTATGAATATAGAGATAATGCATGAATAGACCATACTGTGAATAAATAGTATAACTGGTTCCAATTTACATAATGGATTGAACTGATACCTGAAAATATATAGGAAATCTAATATTGATACACAATCATTCATTCCAACCAGTTATATATCTAATGGTAATATTAGGGTTCTGGTTTACCATGAAGGCTGTGTGAGATTTGCTTGAAAAGTGATTATGGAAATCGAAAATAATGTGTTTGGAAAGAAGTCTCATGAAAAGGCCAGTCCAGAAATATACAGGAGTACATGTGTTCTGAAGCAGGAAGTGATTGAAAGTGAACCAAATGCCTGTAAATTGGTGAACTTGTGGATGAAATATATATCCTATGATGTGCATCAACTGAAGAAATAGTGATGTACCAGTGTCGAAAAAAAAGAAACGTCAAAATACACATCATGTATCATAGGAATCTACTTGCATTGATGCTAAACTCGGTCAGTTACTGTAGAAATATTAGGATTTCTAAGGACCATTCACTAGGAAACAAATGTGTATTTCAGGTGGATGAATATTTCTGAGAATAATCTTTGGAAAAGATGATTATAAATCCACATACATGAACATGAATGAATTTAGGGAGTGTATAATAAGACACATATATTTCATACTTTGAAAAATCTGGAGAGAGAGACTGTGTGTGTGTGTGTGTTTGTGTATATATATATATACATATATATATATATATATACATACATTCAAACAATACAAACACACAGAGACTTTAAAAAGTCGAAATATATATGCCAATCAAAATTCATCATGAAATATGTATCATCCAAAGATCCAAAAATATTTAATTTACTGAACATGGATTTATGTATCATGTTGTTCAAGTAGAAAGCTCACCCATAGGTTGAATTTTCAGTTCCAACAGCATTTACGTTGAGTGATCTCTTGTCACAATTTGTATCTGCCATGTCAGCCCCCTCACAAGAATGTACGTGGGATACCAGGTAGGATTCTATATGTGAATGTAAAAATACATGTGCTGAATAGGCTACAGAGAAAGGGAGACAGGAATTCACATACTTGTTAACTTTACAAACACATGGAGAACTACTTCTCTTAAATTGGACTAGATTTATAACACCTAGCCTTTATAATGCCAAAGGGAAGTCCAATTATACACCATGCCTCCTCTGAACTGCATGTATTGCTATTCTGTTTGTGTTATTTTCCTCCATCATATCAGGATTGGTAATCAGAGTCTAGGAGGGTATGGGTTAGTGTCAGGGATTCAGTATTTTGAATGGAAAATAGGAAAATGAATCCAATGTGTATGCAATTCTGTGCTACACAAAAATCTTCCCACTCTCATCAAGAACAATGCCTTGACATTACCTTTGCCCCAAGTAAGACACGATTCGAAGAGAAGAGTTAGAAAATCTGTGAATACATATATACAATGGAAAATGCTCAGGAGTTCACAACCTTGGAGGTGGTAGAGGAGTTTCCATAAGGAAGGGACAGGATAAACACTCCCCAAACATGGAGCTCTGCTGGCCTAAAGACTTCTTGGGAAACAGCCTCTGAGGTTGGACCCTTGAAATATATGTTGTTGTCAGGAGCTTTATCTTCCTTTGTAGTGAGACCATCAAAGCTTGGTCTGCATCTATGTGGCCTGGAGGACATGGTTTCTGATTTTCCAATGAACATGAGGCAGCAGTGCTGAATTCTCTCTTTGTAGGTCAACTGTGGCCACTGGGGTCTAAGGGTTTCCCCATGTGAACTGTGAGGCCATTTGGTCATCCTCCACTTTTCCTGGTGTTTCTTGCTGCTTCACTGGGAGTTTCCTATTTGCTTCATGAAATACAAGGAGTTCAACTGGGACACAGTGCTGGAGGGAGTTCTGTCACGTGTGCTGACTCAGGGTCCTAGGACAATGCACCAACCAGGCTTCTATGCCACAGAGCTTGCCCCCTTGACCATAGCAACCTGATTCTGAACATTGCCCGGAAACCTCTCCATAGAACAAGATGCCTTTACATATAAGGGTCTGCTGGCTGCACCGTGTCAGTCACAAGCCATGTGGAAGCCAATGGCAGATCCACATGGCCCCACCACAGATGTTTTATCACACACCTGCACACCACTGCTCTAGGCCCACTAATCAGCAGGCTCCAACTTACTGGCATCTCTGTTCTACACCATTTTCATGAAACCCAGTCAATCAAGGCACTGTCTGGTACACTCATGATCAGCAACAGGACATCCAAAGGTTCTCCAGTGCCACGTGGTCATGGGAATTTCAAAAATTTCATGGTATTTATCAAGCCATTTCTCAAGGATGAACTTGGAGGCACTGTGGGTTTCTATTCATTCAGGAACCACTAAATGGTGAGGAAGCTCATTTCAATGAAAGCTCTGGAGAAACACTCAGAGGCAAGGCTTCCCAAGAGTGGCCAAAAGGTCACATCAAGCCAGGCCCATTGAGCTCTACAATGTGAGGTCCCTGTGTGTTTTGACTCTCAATTATGGCTGCCAGGTCTTTAAGAATAAAATCATGTGATATCCTGGCTGAGATTCCCAGTGCTCTGTGGAAAGCCACCCTGGGCCTAGATCTCAGTTTCCAAGGGCAACTCTCATGCGTGGCCTCCTAAAATCCCAACACAATTCATGGCAATACTTCTCTGAGTTCAGTACCAGAACTCAGTCTCTAAGGGGAATCACGCCAGAGTTCAAGCCCAGGTGGACAAAGTCATCCCTTCCAACCGCCACAGAAATGACCACAATTCCAACCAAAACACTGCCACGTGGCCCTCATGTTCTTCCATATAGACACTCATCATAACCTCTGGCTGGAGGTTTCCATGAGGGGGCAGCCCAAGACAGTGTCTAGAATAAGCTCCCTTGCCCCTCATTTGCCTAATGTCAGGGTGGCCTGTGAACCAGGAGTGATCAAATACGCCTGCCATTAATACTGCTCTGCTTCTCCAAATTGAGGACTACTGACTTTCGGGTATAGATTCTTTCTGTGAATTGGAGACATGAGAAAACCCAAGAACCTATGGGATAGCCTCTGCAGGGCTTTGAAGAACTCATTTGACCCAAAGGATCCCTATTCTCACTTGATGGAGGTCAGGAACTTTCCAGAGGAAAGTGAGAGGCTTCATCCACAATGACTGCTCTTTTTGCCATTTTGGCTTTGGATGCACACATGGGATCTTTCTTTAATCCATCAGGTGCTGAGAATCTAAGCCACAGCCTCACACAGGGCCAAGAGGCTGATTCACACACATCCCTTTGCAAAGGAATTAAGCAAAAAGCCACAGGTGATGCCCCTTCATTTCCATTTGAAAACTGTTGACTTCAGGCTTCACAAAGGGGTAGCCTGAGGCAAAGACCTTCCTGAGAGTCAGGGCAACAGAACAATAGGTAAGCAAAAGGCCCAAAGCAGGGTTTCTCCACTGACACTTTACTGGTCACACTGATATCTGAGTTTTCTGAGATGCTTGCCATTCCCTTCAGTTATCCAGTACACGGCCATGTCACAGAGCTGGGAGGTGGTACATATCTTGGACACAAAACCATGAGCCAATTCTGGAGAGTGGCCAGAATTCAGGAAGAAAACAGGAACTTAGCAAGATAGTAGGTGTTGCCCATAGATAAGGCAAGCCCCAGTCCATTCATAAATTGGAAAGGATGAATGCTGGAAAGTTTTCTACTAGACAGGACGCATCCATTGATTCATTCTCTTTTCCAATGTCTACAACCAGGGATACAGTGGGATACACAGACATAGAAACACTCGCCTTGTCAAATGACTTACTAGAAACAGTACACTCCAAACCAAACAAACTGCCTTTCCTACCTATTCTCAGAACATGAGACAAAACCATAAACTCACACCCACACCCACTAAGGCACCTCCTTCCCCCAAGTAGGTCTGTGACTATCTGGAGTGTCTTCTGACTGGTGGGCCATACAATGTTCCCCCAAAATGGCCCGTCCTCTCTCAGATCTGGCCTCCTTGGCCTACTCAATGAACTTGTCAGGAGCCACCAGTGAGCCACTCACTACCTGCTTTCTCAGAAAAGTCCCCTCTTCAGAGCTTTCCTGGCATTTGGTCATCCTCACATCAGTAGGTACCAAGAAAGACTGACTCTCTCCTTGGTAAATGCAAACAAGTCAGCCCACTGGGACTGGGACTGAAACTGGCTCTGGGTGCCTGGCTTCCTGGTTGCCAAGTTCAAAGAGTTCCATCACAAAAGAAGTGAGGTGAGGTCACTTCCTTCAGGAACTGAATGAGGTCACTGCCTTGGCAACCAAATTGTCCTAACAGTTGCTTCCAAGGGTCCTATGAGATGGAGGCTGCCCCTGCTTCCTGTGACACTTTCACAAGTTAGAATGGTATATCCTCCATAGGCACCCAGGAACAGCTTTCCACACAGGCCTGGTTTGGTCCATCTTGTCTACATTAAGAAGAGAGAGGCTCATACAGACACAACCCTTCATCCTGACCAGGTTGTTTGCCATGGAAGATGACTTTTGCTCTCTCATGTCCTTCAGAGCTGCCTACTTCTTCTCCAGGGATCATTTCTGCATGGACCTTTGAGTTCTCAGCAGGTGGAAGATCCCCTACATTCCTCTCTTGTAAGACCAACTCTGTCCCTGCTCTTCTGTAAAGTTGGATTGAGGGAACAGTGTATGGTTAGGGGTAAGAACATGTTTGATTTGGGTTAGGAATCATTCTACTGGATGAAGAATGGTATTGGGAACTTGCGATATATATAATAATGTATAGGTGAAGTATATGTATGACAACAGAAATCTAAGTAAGCTTTGAAGCCCAGAAGGGCATTGGGCCCTTGACTGGGATACTTAGCTTTGAATTACATTCTGCACAGATGTCTCAGATAAATTGATATACAATGGCATAAGACCTTGTACCTTGGATGATTGAATGTGGAAGAGAACATCCAGTCAAAAAGGGATAGTAGGTAGGATTAGGAAGATAGTCAGTAGGTTTAGGAAGAAGAGTGAGTATAACATTTGGACCAAAAGTTCTTTAGCAGTAGGGTGTCAGTTAGAGAGTAGATGTAAATGTCAGCACATGTGAAGAGTCAGTCACAATAATGAATATGGGAAATTAGGTAGGAGAGCAGATATCAATAGAGACATTGGGAAATCAGTCAAAGTATAAAGTGAGTGATAGGATTAGATATTTTCAACAGGGTTGAGGTTGAATATGTACTCTTAGGACGAAGCAACTGTGTAGTCACCAATAGGATTGACATTTGAGAGCATTAGGCCCCTGGACAAGGATGTGTTTAGTAATCCATGCTCACTTTCCATTTAGACTTTGGTACAATCATAAGTGTGAACTTTGCATTATGTGTCCAGAATATCACTGTGATCAAATGTATATGTAGATCAGGTGACATGAGTATTTCTTCCACCATTTCTGGGAGCAATATCTTGAAGACGTGTTGATTAGTATTTGGGGGCACCAATAGGTGTACCTTGTGTCTATGAATATAGAGATAATGCATGAATAGACCATACTGTGAATAAATAGTATAACTGGTTCCAATTTACATAATGGATTGAACTGATACCTGAAAATATATAGGAAATCTAATATTGATACACAATCATTCATTCCAACCAGTTATATATCTAATGGTAATATTAGGGTTCTGGTTTACCATGAAGGCTGTGTGAGATTTGCTTGAAAAGTGATTATGGAAATCGAAAATAATGTGTTTGGAAAGAAAGTCTCATGAAAAGGCCAGTCCAGAAATATACAGGAGTACATGGTTCTGAAGCAGGAAGTGATTGAAAGTGAACCAAATGCCTGTAAATTTGTGAACTTGTGGATGAATATATATCCTATGATGTGCATCAACTGAAGAAATAGTGATGTACCAGTGTCGAAAAAAAAGAACGTCAAAATACACATCATGTATCATAGGAATCTACTTGCATTGATGCTAACTCGGTCGTTACTGTAGAAATATTAGGATTCTAAGGACCATTCACTAGGAAACAAATGTGTATTTCAGGTGGATGAATATTTCTGAGAATAATCTTTGGAAAAGATGATTATAAATCCACAAACATGAACATGAATGAATTTAGGGAGTGTATAATAAGACACATATACTTCATACTTTGAAAAATCTGGAGAGAGAGACTGTGTGTGTGTGTGTGTGTTTGTATATATATATATAAATATATATATATATATATATATACATATATATATATATACATACATTCAAACAATACAAACACACAGAGACTTTAAAAAGTCGAAATATATATGCCAATCAAAATTCATCATGAAATATTGTATCATCCACTGATCCAAAAATATTTAATTTACTGAACATGGATTTATGTATCATGTTGTTCAAGTAGAAAGCTCACCCATAGGTTGAATTTTCAGTTCCAACAGCATTTACGAGGAGGGATCTCTTGTCACAATTTGTATCTGCCATGTCAGCCTCCTCACAAGAATGTACGTGGGATACCAGGTAGGATTCTATATGTGCATCTAAAAATACATGTGCTGAATAGGCTACAGAGAAAGGGAGACAGGAATTCACATACTTGTTAACTTTACAAACACATGGAGAACTACTTCTCTTAAACTGGACTAGATTTATAAAACCTAGCCTTTATAATGCCAAAGAAAGTCCAATTATACACCATGCCTCCTCTGAACTGCATGTATTGCTATTCTGTTTGTGTTATTTTCCTCCATCATATCCAGGATTTGGTAATCAGAGTCTAGGAGGGTATGGGTTAGTGTCAGGGATTCAGTTTTTGAATGGAAAATAGGAAAATGAATCCAATGTGTATGCAATTATGTGCTACACAAAAATCTTCCCACTCTCATCAAGAACAATGCCTTGACATTACCTTTGCCCCAAGTAAGACACGATTCGAAGAGAAGAGTTAGAAAATCTGTGAATACATATATACAATGGAAATCTCAGGAGTTCACAACCTTGGAGGTGGTAGAGGAGTTTCCATAAGTAAGGGACAGGATAAACACTCCCCAAACATGGAAGCTCTGCTGGCCTAAAGACTTCTTGGGAAACTGCCTCTGAGGTTGGACCCTTGAAATATATGTTGTTGTCAGGAGCTTTATCTTCCTTTGTAGTGAGACCATCAAAGCTTGGTCTGCATCTATGTGGCCTGGAGGACATGGTTTCTGATTTTCCCAATGAACATGAGGCAGCAGTGCTGAATTCTCTCTTTGTAGGTCAACTGTGGCCACTGGGGTCTAAGTGTTTCCCCGTGTGGACTGTGAGGCCATTTGGTCATCCTCCCTTTTCCTGGTGTTTCTTGCTGCTTCACTGGGAGTTTCCTATTTGCTTCATGAAATACAAGGAGTTAACTGGGACACAGTGCTGGAGGGAGTTCTGTCACCGTGTGCTGACTCAGGGTCCTAGGAGAATGCACCAACCCAGGCTTCTATCCCACAGAGCTTGCCCCCTTGACCATAGCAACCTGATTCTGAACATTGCCGGAAACCTCTCCTAGAACAAGATGCCTTTACATATAAGGGTCTGCTGGCTGCACCGTGTCAGTCACAAGCCATGTGGAAGCCAATGGCAGATCCACATGGCCCCACCACAGATGTTTTATTCACACACCTGCACACACTGCTCTAGGCCCACTAATCAGCAGGCTCCAACTTACTGGCATCTCTGTTCTACACCATTTTCATGAAACCCAGTCAATCAAGGCACTGTCTGGTACACTCATGATCAGCAACAGGACATCCAAAGGTTCTCCAGTGCCACGTGGTCATGGGAATTTCAAAAATTTCATGGTATTTATCAAGCCATTTCTCAAGGATGAACTTGTAGGCACTGTGGGTTTCTATTCATTCAGGAACCACTAAATGGTGAGGAAGCTCATTTCAATGAAAGCTCTGGAGAAACACTCAGAGGCAAGGCTTCCCAAGAGTGGCCAAAAGGACACATCAATCCAGGCCCATTGAGGTCTACAATGTGAGGTCCCTGTGTGTTTTGACTCTCAATTATGGCTGCCAGGTCTTTAAGAATAAAATCATGTGATATCCTGGCTGAGATTCCCAGTGCTCTGTGGAAAGCCACCCTGGGCCTAGATCTCAGTTTCCAAGGGCAACTCTCATGCGTGGCCTCCTAAAATCCCAACACAATTCATGGCAATACTTCTCTGAGTTCAGTACCAGAACTCAGTCTCTAAGGGGAATCACGCCAGAGTTCAAGCCCAGGTGGACAAAGTCATCCCTTCCAACCGCCACAGAAATGACCACAATTCCAACCAAAACACTGCCACATGGCCCTCATCTTCTTCCATATAGACACTCATCATAACTTCTGGCTGGAGGTTTCCATGAGGGGGCAGCCCAAGACAGTGTCTAGAATAAGCTCCCTTGCCCCTCATTTGCCTAATGTCAGGGTGGCCTGTGAACCAGGAGTGATCAAATACGCCTGCCATTAATACTGCTCTGCTTCTCCAAATTGAGGACTACTGACTTTCGGGTATAGATTCTTTATGTGAATTGGAGACATGAGAAAACCCAAGAACCTATGGGATAGCCTCTGCAGGGCTTTGAAGAACTCATTTGACCCAAAGGATCCCTATTCTCACTTGATGGAGGTCAGGAACTTTCCAGAGGAAAGTGAGAGGCTTCATCCACAATGACTGCACTTTTTGCCATTTTGGCTTTGGATGCACACATGGGATCTTTCTTTAATCCATCAGGTGCTGAGAATCTAAGCCACAGCCTCACACAGGGCCAAGAGGCTGATTCACACACATCCCTTTGCAAAGGAATTAAGCAAAAAGCCACAGGTGATGCCCCTTCATTTCCATTTGAAAACTGTTTACTTCAGGCTTCACAAAGTGGTAGCCTGAGGCAAAGACCTTCCTGACATTCAGGGCAACAGAACAATAGGTAAGCAAAAGGCCCAAAGCAGGGTTTCTCCACTGACACTTTACTGGTCACACTGATATCTGAGTTTTCTGAGATGCTTGCCATTCCCTTCAGTTATCCAGTACACGGCCATGTCACAGAGCTGGGAGGTGGTACATATCTTGGACACAAAACCATGAGCCAATTCTGGAGAGTGGCCAGAATTCAGGAAGAAAACAGGAACTTAGCAAGATAGTAGGTGTTGCCCATAGATAAGGCAAGCCCCAGTCCATTCATAAATTGGAAAGGATGAATGCTGGAAAGTTTTCTACTAGACAGGACGCATCCATCGATTCATTCTCTTTTCCAATGTCTACAACCAGGGATACAGTGGGATACACAGACATAGAAACACTCGCCTTGTCAAATGACTTACTAAAAACAGTCCACTCCAAACCAAACAAACTGCCTTTCCTACCTATTCTCAGAACATGAGACAAAACCATAAACTCACACCCACACCCACTAAGGCACCTCCTTCCCCCAAGTAGGTCTGTGACTATCTGGAGTGTCTTCTGACTGGTGGGCCATACAATGTTCCCCCAAAATGGCCCGTCCTCTCTCAGATCTGGCCTCCTTGGCCTACTCAATGAAGTTGTCAGGAGCCACCAGTGAGCCACTCACTACCTGCTTTCTCAGAAAAGTCCCCTCTTCAGAGCTTTCCTGGCATTTGTTCATCCTCACATCAGTAGGTACCAAGAAAGACTGACTCTCTCCTTGGTAAATGCAAACAAGTCAGCCCACTGGGACTGGGACTGAAACTGGCTCTGGGTGCCTGGCTTCCTGGTTGCCAAGTTCAAAGAGTTCCATCACAAAAGAAGTGAGGTGAGGTCACTTCCTTCAGGAACTGAATGAGGTCACTGCCTTGGCAACCAAATTGTCCTAACAGTTGCTTCCAAGGGTCCTATGAGATGGAGGCTGCCCCTGCTTCCTGTGACACTTTCACAAGTTAGAATGGTATATCCTCCATAGGCACCCAGGAACAGCTTTCCACACAGGCCTGGTTTGGTCCATCTTGTCTACATTAAGAAGAGAGAGGCTCATACAGACACAACCCTTCATCCTGACCAGGTTGTTTGCCATGGAAGATGACTTTTGCTCTCTCATGTCCTTCAGAGCTGCCTACTTCTTCTCCAGGGATCATTTCTGCATGGACCTTTGAGTTCTCAGCAGGTGGAAGATCCCCTACATTCCTCTCTTGTAAGACCAACTCTGTCCCTGCTCTTCTGTAAAGTTGGATTGAGGGAACAGTGTATGGTTAGGGGTAAGAACATGTTTGATTTGGGTTAGGAATCATTCTACTGGATGAAGAATGGTATTGGGAACCTGCGATATATATAATAATGTATAGGTGAAGTATATGTATGACAACAGAAATCTAAGTAAGCTTTGAAGCCCAGAAGGGCATTGGGCCCTTGACTGGGATACTTAGCTTTGAATTACATTCTGCACAGATGTCTCAGATAAATTGATATACAATGGCATAAGACCTTGTACCTTGGATGATTGAATGTGGAAGAGAACATCCAGTCAAAAAGGGATAGTAGGTAGGATTAGGAAGATAGTCAGTAGGTTTAGGAAGAAGAGTGAGTATAACATTTGGACCAAAAGTTCTTTAGCAGTAGGGTGTCAGTTAGAGAGTAGATGTAAATGTCAGCACATGTGAAGAGTCAGTCACAATAATGAATATGGGAAATTAGGTAGGAGAGCAGATATCAATAGAGACATTGGGAAATCAGTCAAAGTATAAAGTGAGTGATAGGATTAGATATTTTCAACAGGGTTGAGGTTGAATATGTACTCTTAGGACGAAGCAACTGTGTAGTCACCAATAGGATTGACATTTGAGAGCATTATGCCCCTGGACAAGGATGTGTTTAGTAATCCATGCTCACTTTCCATTTAGACTTTGGTACAATCATAAGTGTGAACTTTGCATTATGTGTCCAGAATATCACTGTGATCAAATGTATATGTAGATCAGGTGACATGAGTATTTCTTCCACCATTTCTGGGAGCAATATCTTGAAGACGTGTTGATTAGTATTTGGGGGCACCAATAGGTGTACCTTGTGTCTATGAATACAGAGATAATGCATGAATAGACCATACTGTGAATAAATAGTATAACTGGTTCCAATTTACATAATGGATTGAACTGATACCTGAAAATATATAGGAAATCTAATATTGATACACAATCATTCATTCCAACCAGTTATATATCTAATGGTAATATTAGGGTTCTGGTTTACCATGAAGGCTGTGTGAGATTTGATTGAAAAGTGATTATGGAAATCGAAAATAATGTGTTTGGAAAGAAGTCTCATGAAAAGGCCAGTCCAGAAATATACAGGAGCACATGTGTTCTGAAGCAGGAAGTGATTGAAAGTGAACCAAATGCCTGTAAATTTGTGAACTTGTGGATGAAATATATATCCTATGATGTGCATCAACTGAAGAAATAGTGATGTACCAGTGTCGAAAAAAAAGAAACGTCAAAATACACATCATGTATCATAGGAATCTACTTGCATTGATGCTAAACTCGGTCAGTTACTGTAGAAATATTAGGATTTCTAAGGACCATTCACTAGGAAACAAATGTGTATTTCAGGTGGATGAATATTTCTGAGAATAATCTTTGGAAAAGATGATTATAAATCCACATACATGAACATGAATGAATTTAGGGAGTGTATAATAAGACACATATACTTCATACTTTGAAAAATCTGGAGAGAGAGACTGTGTGTGTGTGTGTGTTTGTGTATATATATATATACATATATATATATATACATACATTCAAACAATACAAACACACAGAGACTTTAAAAAGTCGAAATATATATGCCAATCAAAATTCATCATGAAATATGTATCATCCACAGATCCAAAAATATTTAATTTACTGAACATGGATTTATGTATCATGTTGTTCAAGTAGAAAGCTCACCCATAGGTTGAATTTTCAGTTCCAACAGCATTTACGTTGAGTGATCTCTTTTCACAATTTGTATCTGCCATGTCAGCCCCCTCACAAGAATGTACGTGGGATACCAGGTAGGATTCTATATGTGCATGTAAAAATACATGTGCTGAATAGGCTACAGAGAAAGGGAGACAGGAATTCACATACTTGTTAACTTTACAAACACATGGAGAACTACTTCTCTTAAATTGGACTAGATTTACAACACCTAGCCTTTATAATGCCAAAGGGAAGTCCAATTATACACCATGCCTCCTCTGAACTGCATGTATTGCTATTCTGTTTGTGTTATTTTCCTCCATCATATCAGGATTGGTAATCAGAGTCTAGGAGGGTATGGGTTAGTGTCAGGGATTCAGTATTTTGAATGGAAAATAGGAAAATGAATCCAATGTGTATGCAATTCTGTGCTACACAAAAATCTTCCCACTCTCATCAAGAACAATGCCTTGACATTACCTTTGCCCCAAGTAAGACACGATTCGAAGAGAAGAGTTAGAAAATCTGTGAATACATATATACAATGGAAAATGCTCAGGAGTTCACAACCTTGGAGGTGGTAGAGGAGTTTCCATAAGGAAGGGACAGGATAAACACTCCCCAAACATGGAGCTCTGCTGGCCTAAAGACTTCTTGGGAAACTGCCTCTGAGGTTGGACCCTTGAAATATATGTTGTTGTCAGGAGCTTTATCTTCCTTTGTAGTGAGACCATCAAAGCTTGGTCTGCGTCTATGTGGCCTGGAGGACATGGTTTCTGATTTTCCAATGAACATGAGGCAGCAGTGCTGAATTCTCTCTTTGTAGGTCAACTGTGGCCACTGGGGTCTAAGGGTTTCCCCGTGTGAACTGTGAGGCCATTTGGTCATCCTCCACTTTTCCTGGTGTTTCTTGCTGCTTCACTGGGAGTTTCCTATTTGCTTCATGAAATACAAGGAGTTCAACTGGGACACAGTGCTGGAGGGAGTTCTGTCACGTGTGCTGACTCAGTGTCCTAGGAGAATGCACCAACCAGGCTTCTATCCCACAGAGCTTGCCCCCTTGACCATAGCAACCTGATTCTGAACATTGCCCGGAAACCTCTCCATAGAACAAGATGCCTTTACATATAAGGGTCTGCTGGCTGCACTGTGTCAGTCACAAGCCATGTGGAAGCCAATGGCAGATCCACATGGCCCCACCACAGATGTTTTATCACACAACTGCACACCACTGCTCTAGGCCCACTAATCAGCAGGCTCCAACTTACTGGCATCTCTGTTCTACACCATTTTCATGAAACCCAGTCAATCAAGGCACTGTCTGGTACACTCATGATCAGCAACAGGACATCCAAAGGTTCTCCAGTGCCACGTGGTCATGGGAATTTCAAAAATTTCATGGTATTTATCAAGCCATTTCTCAAGGATGAACTTGGAGGCACTGTGGGTTTCTATTCATTCAGGAACCACTAAATGGTGAGGAAGCTCATTTCAATGAAAGCTCTGGAGAAACACTCAGAGGCAAGGCTTCCCAAGAGTGGCCAAAAGGTCACATCAAGCCAGGCCCATTGAGCTCTACAATGTGAGGTCCCTGTGTGTTTTGACTCTCAATTATGGCTGCCAGGTCTTTAAGAATAAAATCATGTGATATCCTGGCTGAGATTCCCAGTGCTCTGTGGAAAGCCACCCTGGGCCTAGATCTCAGTTTCCAAGGGCAACTCTCATGCGTGGCCTCCTAAAATCCCAACACAATTCATGGCAATACTTCTCTGAGTTCAGTACCAGAACTCAGTCTCTAAGGGGAATCACGCCAGAGTTCAAGCCCAGGTGGACAAAGTCATCCCTTCCAACCGCCACAGAAATGACCACAATTCCAACCAAAACACTGCCACGTGGCCCTCATCTTCTTCCATATAGACACTCATCATAACCTCTGGCTGGAGGTTTCCATGAGGGGGCAGCCCAAGACAGTGTCTAGAATAAGCTCCCTTGCCCCTCATTTGCCTAATGTCAGGGTGGCCTGTGAACCAGGAGTGATCAAATACGCCTGCCATTAATACTGCTCTGCTTCTCCAAATTGAGGACTACTGACTTTCGGGTATAGATTCTTTCTGTGAATTGGAGACATGAGAAAACCCAAGAACCTATGGGATAGCCTCTGCAGGGCTTTGAAGAACTCATTTGACCCAAAGGATCCCTATTCTCACTTGATGGAGGTCAGGAACTTTCCAGAGGAAAGTGAGAGGCTTCATCCACAATGACTGCTCTTTTTGCCATTTTGGCTTTGGATGCACACATGGGATCTTTCTTTAATCCATCAGGTGCTGAGAATCTAAGCCACAGCCTCACACAGGGCCAAGAGGCTGATTCACACACATCCCTTTGCAAAGGAATTAAGCAAAAAGCCACAGGTGATGCCCCTTCATTTCCATTTGAAAACTGTTGACTTCAGGCTTCACAAAGGGGTAGCCTGAGGCAAAGACCTTCCTGAGAGTCAGGGCAACAGAACAATAGGTAAGCAAAAGGCCCAAAGCAGGGTTTCTCCACTGACACTTTACTGGTCACACTGATATCTGAGTTTTCTGAGATGCTTGCCATTCCCTTCAGTTATCCAGTACATGGCCATGTCACAGAGCTGGGAGGTGGTACATATCTTGGACACAAAACCATGAGCCAATTCTGGAGAGTGGCCAGAATTCAGGAAGAAAACAGGAACTTAGCAAGATAGTAGGTGTTGCCCATAGATAAGGCAAGCCCCAGTCCATTCATAAATTGGAAAGGATGAATGCTGGAAAGTTTTCTACTAGACAGGACGCATCCATTGATTCATTCTCTTTTCCAATGTCTACAACCAGGGATACAGTGGGATACACAGACATAGAAACACTCGCCTTGTCAAATGACTTACTAGAAACAGTCCACTCCAAACCAAACAAACTGCCTTTCCTACCTATTCTCAGAACATGAGACAAAACCATAAACTCACACCCACACCCACTAAGGCACCTCCTTCCCCCAAGTAGGTCTGTGACTATCTGGAGTGTCTTCTGACTGGTGGGCCATACAATGTTCCCCCAAAATGGCCCGTCCTCTCTCAGATCTGGCCTCCTTGGCCTACTCAATGAAGTTGTCAGGAGCCACCAGTGAGCCACTCACTACCTGCTTTCTCAGAAAAGTCCCCTCTTCAGAGCTTTCCTGGCATTTGGTCATCCTCACATCAGTAGGTACCAAGAAAGACTGACTCTCTCCTTGGTAAATGCAAACAAGTCAGCCCACTGGGACTGGGACTGAAACTGGCTCTGGGTGCCTGGCTTCCTGGTTGCCAAGTTCAAAGAGTTCCATCACAAAAGAAGTGAGGTGAGGTCACTTCCTTCAGGAACTGAATGAGGTCACTGCCTTGGCAACCAAATTGTCCTAACAGTTGCTTCCAAGGGTCCTATGAGATGGAGGCTGCCCCTGCTTCCTGTGACACTTTCACAAGTTAGAATGGTATATCCTCCATAGGCACCCAGGAACAGCTTTCCACACAGGCCTGGTTTGGTCCATCTTGTCTACATTAAGAAGAGAGAGGCTCATACAGACACAACCCTTCATCCTGACCAGGTTGTTTGCCATGGAAGATGACTTTTGCTCTCTCATGTCCTTCAGAGCTGCCTACTTCTTCTCCAGGGATCATTTCTGCATGGACCTTTGAGTTCTCAGCAGGTGGAAGATCCCCTACATTCCTCTCTTGTAAGACCAACTCTGTCCCTGCTCTTCTGTAAAGTTGGATTGAGGGAACAGTGTATGGTTAGGGGTAAGAACATGTTTGATTTGGGTTAGGAATCATTCTACTGGATGAAGAATGGTATTGGGAACCTGCGATATATATAATAATGTATAGGTGAAGTATATGTATGACAACAGAAATCTAAGTAAGCTTTGAAGCCCAGAAGGGCATTGGGCCCTTGACTGGGATACTTAGCTTTGAATTACATTCTGCACAGATGTCTCAGATAAATTGATATACAATGGCATAAGACCTTGTACCTTGGATGATTGAATGTGGAAGAGAACATCCAGTCAAAAAGGGATAGTAGGTAGGATTAGGAAGATAGTCAGTAGGTTTAGGAAGAAGAGTGAGTATAACATTTGGACCAAAAGTTCTTTAGCAGTAGGGTGTCAGTTAGAGAGTAGATGTAAATGTCAGCACATGTGAAGAGTCAGTCACAATAATGAATATGGGAAATTAGGTAGGAGAGCAGATATCAATAGAGACATTGGGAAATCAGTCAAAGTATAAAGTGAGTGATAGGATTAGATATTTTCAACAGGGTTGAGGTTGAATATGTACTCTTAGGACGAAGCAACTGTGTAGTCACCAATAGGATTGACATTTGAGAGCATTAGGCCCCTGGACAAGGATGTGTTTAGTAATCCATGCTCACTTTCCATTTAGACTTTGGTACAATCATAAGTGTGAACTTTGCATTATGTGTCCAGAATATCACTGTGATCAAATGTATATGTAGATCAGGTGACATGAGTATTTCTTCCACCATTTCTGGGAGCAATATCTTGAAGACGTGTTGATTAGTATTTGGGGGCACCAATAGGTGTACCTTGTGTGTATGAATATAGAGATAATGCATGAATAGACCATACTGTGAATAAATAGCATAACTGGTTCCAATTTACATAATGGATTGAACTGATACCTGAAAATATATAGGAAATCTAATATTGATACACAATCATTCATTCCAACCAGTTATATATCTAATGGTAATATTAGGGTTCTGGTTTACCATGAAGGCTGTGTGAGATTTGCTTGAAAAGTGATTATGGAAATTGAAAATAATGTGTTTGGAAAGAAGTCTCATGAAAAGGCCAGTCCAGAAATATACAGGAGTACATGTGTTCTGAAGCAGGAAGTGATTGAAAGTGAACCAAATGCCTGTAAATTTGTGAACTTGTGGATGAAATATATATCCTATGATGTGCATCAACTGAAGAAATAGTGATGTACCAGTGTCGAAAAAAAAAGAAACGTCAAAATACACATCATGTATCATAGGAATCTACTTGCATTGATGCTAAACTCGGTCAGTTACTGTAGAAATATTAGGATTTCTAAGGACCATTCACTAGGAAACAAATGTGTATTTCAGGTGGATGAATATTTCTGAGAATAATCTTTGGAAAAGATGATTATAAATCCACATACATGAACATGAATGAATTTAGGGAGTGTATAATAAGACACATATATTTCATACTTTGAAAAATCTGGAGAGAGAGACTGTGTGTGTGTGTGTGTTTGTGTATATATATATATATATATATATATATATATATATATATATATACATACATTCAAACAATACAAACACACAGAGACTTTAAAAAGTCGAAATATATATGCCAATCAAAATTCATCATGAAATATGTATCATCCACAGATCCAAAAATATTTAATTTACTGAACATGGATTTATGTATCATGTTGTTCAAGTAGAAAGCTCACCCATAGGTTGAATTTTCAGTTCCAACAGCATTTACGAGGAGTGATCTCTTGTCACAATTTGTATCTGCCATGTCAGCCTCCTCACAAGAATGTACGTGGGATACCAGGTAGGATTCTATATGTGCATGTAAAAATACATGTGCTGAATAGGCTACAGAGAAAGGGAGACAGGAATTCACATACTTGTTAACTTTACAAACACATGGAGAACTACTTCTCTTAAATTGGACTAGATTTATAACACCTAGCCTTTATAATGCCAAAGGAAAGTCCAATTATACACCATGCCTCCTCTGAACTGCATGCATTGCTATTCTGTTTGTGTTATTTTCCTCCATCATATCAGGATTGGTAATCAGAGTCTAGGAGGGTATGGGTTAGTGTCAGGGATTCAGTATTTTGAATGGAAAATAGGAAAATGAATCCAATGTGTATGCAATTCTGTGCTACACAAAAATCTTCCCACTCTCATCAAGAACAATGCCTTGACATTACCTTTGCCCCAAGTAAGACACGATTCGAAGAGAAGAGTTAGAAAATCTGTGAATACATATATACAATGGAAAATGCTCAGGAGTTCACAACCTTGGAGGTGGTAGAGGAGTTTCCATAAGGAAGGGACAGGATAAACACTCCCCAAACATGGAGCTCTGCTGGCCTAAAGACTTCTTGGGAAACTGCCTCTGAGGTTGGACCCTTGAAATATATGTTGTTGTCAGGAGCTTTATCTTCCTTTGTAGTGAGACCATCAAAGCTTGGTCTGCGTCTATGTGGCCTGGAGGACATGGTTTCTGATTTTCCAATGAACATGAGGCAGCAGTGCTGAATTCTCTCTTTGTAGGTCAACTGTGGCCACTGATGTCTAAGTGTTTCCCCGTGTGGACTGTGAGGCCATTTGGTCATCCTCCACTTTTCCTGGTGTTTCTTGCTGCTTCACTGGGAGTTTCCTATTTGCTTCATGAAATACAAGGAGTTCAACTGGGACACAGTGCTGGAGGGAGTTCTGTCACGTGTGCTGACTCAGGGTCCTAGGAGAATGCACCAACCAGGCTTCTATCCCACAGAGCTTGCCCCCGTGACCATAGCAACCTGATTCTGAACATTGCCCGGAAACCTCTCCATAGAACAAGATGCCTTTACATATAAGGGTCTGCTGGCTGCACCGTGTCAGTCACAAGCCATGTGGAAGCCAATGGCAGATCCACATGGCCCCACCACAGATGTTTTATCACACACCTGCACACCACTGCTCTAGGCCCACTAATCAGCAGGCTCCAACTTACTGGCATCTCTGTTCTACACCATTTTCATGAAACCCAGTCAATCAAGGCACTGTCTGGTACACTCATGATCAGCAACAGGACATCCAAAGGTTCTCCAGTGCCACGTGGTCATGGGAATTTCAAAAATTTCATGGTATTTATCAAGCCATTTCTCAAGGATGAACTTGGAGGCACTGTGGGTTTCTATTCATTCAGGAACCACTAAATGGTGAGGAAGCTCATTTCAATGAAAGCTCTGGAGAAACACTCAGAGGCAAGGCTTCCCAAGAGTGGCCAAAAGGTCACATCAAGCCAGGCCCATTGAGGTCTACAATGTGAGGTCCCTGTGTGTTTTGACTCTCAATTATGGCTGCCAGGTCTTTAAGAATAAAATCATGTGATATCCTGGCTGAGATTCCCAGTGCTCTGTGGAAAGCCACCCTGGGCATAGATCTCAGTTTCCAAGGGCAACTCTCATGCGTGGCCTCCTAAAATCCCAGCACAATTCATGGCAATACTTCTCTGAGTTCAGTACCAGAACTCAGTCTCTAAGGGGAATCACGCCAGAGTTCAAGCCCAGGTGGACAAAGTCATCCCTTCCAACCGCCACAGAAATGACCACAATTCCAAACAAAACACTGCCACGTGGCCCTCATCTTCTTCCATATAGACACTCATCATAACCTCTGGCTGGAGGTTTCCATGAGGGGGCAGCCCAAGACAGTGTCTAGAATAAGCTCCCTTGCCCCTCATTTGCCTAATGTCAGGGAGGCCTGTAAACCAGGAGTGATCAAATACGCCTGCCATTAATACTGCTCTGCTTCTCCAAATTGAGGACTACTGACTTTCGGGTATAGATTCTTTCTGTGAATTGGAGACATGAGAAAACCCAAGAACCTATGGGATAGCCTCTGCAGGGCTTTGAAGAACTCATTTGACCCAAAGGATCCCTATTCTCACTTGATGGAGGTCAGGAACTTTCCAGAGGAAAGTGAGAGGCTTCATCCACAATGACTGCTCTTTTTGCCATTTTGGCTTTGGATGCACACATGGGATCTTTCTTTAATCCATCAGGTGCTGAGAATCTAAGCCACAGCCTCACACAGGGCCAAGAGGCTGATTCACACACATCCCTTTGCAAAGGAATTAAGCAAAAAGCCACAGGTGATGCCCCTTCATTTCCATTTGAAAACTGTTGACTTCAGGCTTCACAAAGGGGTAGCCTGAGGCAAAGACCTTCCTGAGAGTCAGGGCAACAGAACAATAGGTAAGCAAAAGGCCCAAAGCAGGGTTTCTCCACTGACACTTTACTGGTCACACTGATATCTGAGTTTTCTGAGATGCTTGCCATTCCCTTCAGTTATCCAGTACATGGCCATGTCACAGAGCTGGGAGGTGGTACATATCTTGGACACAAAACCATGAGCCAATTCTGGAGAGTGGCCAGAATTCAGGAAGAAAACAGGAACTTAGCAAGATAGTAGGTGTTGCCCATAGATAAGGCAAGCCCCAGTCCATTCATAAATTGGAAAGGATGAATGCTGGAAAGTTTTCTACTAGACAGGACGCATCCATTGATTCATTCTCTTTTCCAATGTCTACAACCAGGGATACAGTGGGATACACAGACATAGAAACACTCGCCTTGTCAAATGACTTACTAGAAACAGTCCACTCCAAACCAAACAAACTGCCTTTCCTACCTATTCTCAGAACATGAGACAAAACCATAAACTCACACCCACACCCACTAAGGCACCTCCTTCGCCCAAGTAGGTCTGTGACTATCTGGAGTGTCTTCTGACTGGTGGGCCATACAATGTTCCCCCAAAATGGCCCGTCCTCTCTCAGATCTGGCCTCCTTGGCCTACTCAATGAACTTGTCAGGAGCCACCAGTGAGCCACTCACTACCTGCTTTCTCAGAAAAGTCCCCTCTTCAGAGCTTTCCTGGCATTTGGTCATCCTCACATCAGTAGGTACCAAGAAAGACTGACTCTCTCCTTGGTAAATGCAAACAAGTCAGCCCACTGGGACTGGGACTGAAACTGGCTCTGGGTGCCTGGCTTCCTGGTTGCCAAGTTCAAAGAGTTCCATCACAAAAGAAGTGAGGTGAGGTCACTTCCTTCAGGAACTGAATGAGGTCACTGCCTTGGCAACCAAATTGTCCTAACAGTTGCTTCCAAGGGTCCTATGAGATGGAGGCTGCCCCTGCTTCCTGTGACACTTTCACAAGTTAGAATGGTATATCCTCCATAGGCACCCAGGAACAGCTTTCCACACAGGCCTGGTTTGGTCCATCTTGTCTACATTAAGAAGAGAGAGGCTCATACAGACACAACCCTTCATCCTGACCAGGTTGTTTGCCATGGAAGATGACTTTTGCTCTCTCATGTCCTTCAGAGCTGCCTACTTCTTCTCCAGGGATCATTTCTGCATGGACCTTTGAGTTCTCAGCAGGTGGAAGATCCCCTACATTCCTCTATTGTAAGACCAACTCTGTCCCTGCTCTTCTGTAAAGTTGGATTGAGGGAACAGTGTATGGTTAGGGGTAAGAACATGTTTGATTTGGGTTAGGAATCATTCTACTGGATGAAGAATGGTATTGGGAACCTGCGATATATATAATAATGTATAGGTGAAGTATATGTATGACAACAGAAATCTAAGTAAGCTTTGAAGCCCAGAAGGGCATTGGGCCCTTGACTGGGATACTTAGCTTTGAATTACATTCTGCACAGATGTCTCAGATAAATTGATATACAATGGCATAAGACCTTGTACCTTGGATGATTGAATGTGGAAGAGAACATCCAGTCAAAAAGGGATAGTAGGTAGGATTAGGAAGATAGTCAGTAGGTTTAGGAAGAAGAGTGAGTATAACATTTGGACCAAAAGTTCTTTAGCAGTAGGGTGTCAGAGAGTAGATGTAAATGTCAGCACATGTGAAGAGTCAGTCACAATAATGAATATGGGAAATTAGGTAGGAGAGCAGATATCAATAGAGACATTGGGAAATCAGTCAAAGTATAAAGTGAGTGATAGGATTAGATATTTTCAACAGGGTTGAGGTTGAATATGTACTCTTAGGACGAAGCAACTGTGTAGTCACCAATAGGATTGACATTTGAGAGCATTAGGCCCCTGGACAAGGATGTGTTTAGTAATCCATGCTCACTTTCCATTTAGACTTTGGTACAATCATAAGTGTGAACTTTGCATTATGTGTCCAGATTATCACTGTGATCAAATGAATATGTAGATCAGGTGACATGAGTATTTCTTCCACCATTTCTGGGAGCAATATCGTGAAGACGTGTTGATTAGTATTTGGGGGCACCAATAGGTGTACCTTGTGTCTATGAATATAGAGATAATGCATGAATAGACCATACTGTGAATAAATAGTATAACTGGTTCCAATTTACATAATGGATTGAACTGATACCTGAAAATATATAGGAAATCTAATATTGATACACAATCATTCATTCCAACCAGTTATATATCTAATGGTAATATTAGGGTTCTGGTTTACCATGAAGGCTGTGTGAGATTTGCTTGAAAAGTGATTATGGAAATCGAAAATAATGTGTTTGGAAAGAAGTCTCATGAAAAGGCCAGTCCAGAAATATACGGGAGGACATGTGTTCTGAAGCAGGAAGTGATTGAAAGTGAACCAAATGCCTGTAAATTTGTGAACTTGTGGATGAAATATATATCCTATGATGTGCATCAACTGAAGAAATAGTGATGTACCAGTGTCGAAAAAAAAGAAACGTCAAAATACACATCATGTATCATAGGAATCTACTTGCATTGATGCTAAACTCGGTCAGTTACTGTAGAAATATTAGGATTTCTAAGGACCATTCACTAGGAAACAAATGTGTATTTCAGGTGGATGAATATTTCTGAGAATAATCTTTGGAAAAGATGATTATAAATCCACATACATGAACATGAATGAATTTAGGGAGTGTATAATAAGACACATATACTTCATACTTTGAAAAATCTGGAGAGAGAGACTGTGTGTGTGTGTGTTTGTGTTTGTATATATATATATATATATATATATATATATATATATGTATATATATATATATATATATATATATACATATATATATATATATATATATATATACATCCATTCAAACAATACAAACACACAGAGACTTTAAAAAGTCGAAATATATATGCCAATCAAAATTCATCATGAAATATGTATCATCCACTGATCCAAAAATATTTAATTTACTGAACATGGATTTATGTATCATGTTGTTCAAGTAGAAAGCTCACCCATAGGTTGAATTTTCAGTTCCAACAGCATTTACGAGGAGTGATCTCTTGTCACAATTTGTATCTGCCATGTCAGCCTCCTCACAAGAATGTACGTGGGATACCAGGTAGGATTCTATATGTGCATGTAAAAATACATGTGCTGAATAGGCTACAGAGAAAGGGAGACAGGAATTCACATACTTGTTAACTTTACAAACACATGGAGAACTACTTCTCTTAAATTGGACTAGATTTATAACACCTAGCCTTTATAATGCCAAAGGAAAGTCCAATTATACACCATGCCTCCTCTGAACTGCATGTATTGCTATTCTGTTTGTGTGATTTTCCTCCATCATATCAGGATTGGTAATCAGAGTCTAGGAGGGTATGGGTTAGTGTCAGGGATTCAGTATTTTGAATGGAAAATAGGAAAGTGAATCCAATGTGTATGCAATTCTGTGCTACACAAAAATCTTCCCACTCTCATCAAGAACAATGCCTTGACATTACCTTTGCCCCAAGTAAGACACGATTCGAAGAGAAGAGTTAGAAAATCTGTGAATACATATATACAATGGAAAATGCTCAGGAGTTCACAACCTTGGAGGTGGTAGAGGAGTTTCCATAAGGAAGGGACAGGATAAACACTCCCCAAACATGGAGCTCTGCTGGCCTAAAGACTTCTTGGGAAACTGCCTCTGAGGTTGGACCCTTGAAATATATGTTGTTGTCAGGAGCTTTATCTTCCTTTGTAGTGAGACCATCAAAGCTTGGTCTGCATCTATGTGGCCTGGAGGACATGGTTTCTGATTTTCCAATGAACATGAGGCAGCAGTGCTGAATTCTCTCTTTGTAGGTCAACTGTGGCCACTGGGGTCTAAGTGTTTCCCCGTGTGGACTGTGAGGCCATTTGGTCATCCTCCACTTTTCCCTGCTTCACTGGGAGTTTCCTATTTGCTTCATGAAATACAAGGAGTTCAACTGGGACACAGTGCTGGAGGGAGTTCTGTCACGTGTGCTGACTCAGGGTCCTAGGAGAATGCACCAACCAGGCTTCTATCCCACAGAGCTTGCCCCCTTGACCATAGCAACCTGATTCTGAACATTGCCCGGAAACCTCTCCATAGAACAAGATGCCTTTACATATAAGGGTCTGCTGGCTGCACCGTGTCAGTCACAAGCCATGTGGAAGCCAATGGCAGATCCACATGGCCCCACCACAGATGTTTTATCACACACCTGCACACCACTGCTCTAGGCCCACTAATCAGCAGGCTCCAACTTACTGGCATCTCTGTTCTACACCATTTTCATGAAACCCAGTCAATCAAGGCACTGTCTGGTACACTCATGATCAGCAACAGGACATCCAAAGGTTCTCCAGTGCCACGTGGTCATGGGAATTTCAAAAATTTCATGGTATTTATCAAGCCATTTCTCAAGGATGAACTTGGAGGCACTGTGGGTTTCTATTCATTCAGGAACCACTAAATGGTGAGGAAGCTCATTTCAATGAAAGCTCTGGAGAAACACTCAGAGGCAAGGCTTCCCAAGAGTGGCCAAAAGGTCACATCAAGCCAGGATCATTGAGCTCTACAATGTGAGGTCCCTGTGTGTTTTGACTCTCAATTATGGCTGCCAGGTCTTTAAGAATAAAATCATGTGATATCCTGGCTGAGATTCCCAGTGCTCTGTGGAAAGCCACCCTGGGCCTAGATCTCAGTTTCCAAGGGCAACTCTCATGCGTGGCCTCCTAAAATCCCAACACAATTCATGGCAATACTTCTCTGAGTTCAGTACCAGAACTCAGTCTCTAAGGGGAATCACGCCAGAGTTCAAGCCCAGGTGGACAAAGTCATCCCTTCCAACCGCCACAGAAATGACCACAATTCCAACCAAAACACTGCCACATGGCCCTCATCTTCTTCCATATAGACACTCATCATAACCTCTGGCTGGAGGTTTCCATGAGGGGGCAGCCCAAGACAGTGTCTAGAATAAGCTCCCTTGCCCCTCATTTGCCTAATGTCAGGGTGGCCTGTGAACCAGGAGTGATCAAATACGCCTGCCATTAATACTGCTCTGCTTCTCCAAATTGAGGACTACTGACTTTCGGGTATAGATTCTTTCTGTGAATTGGAGACATGAGAAAACCCAAGAACCTATGGGATAGCCTCTGCAGGGCTTTGAAGAACTCATTTGACCCAAAGGATCCCTATTCTCACTTGATGGAGGTCAGGAACTTTCCAGAGGAAAGTGAGAGGCTTCATCCACAATGACTGCTCTTTTTGCCATTTTGGCTTTGGATGCACACATGGGATCTTTCTTTAATCCATCAGGTGCTGAGAATCTAAGCCACAGCCTCACACAGGGCCAAGAGGCTGATTCACACACATCCCTTTGCAAAGGAATTAAGCAAAAAGCCACAGGTGATGCCCCTTCATTTCCATTTGAAAACTGTTGACTTCAGGCTTCACAAAGGGGTAGCCTGAGGCAAAGATCTTCCTGAGAGTCAGGGCAACAGAACAATAGGTAAGCAAAAGGCCCAAAGCAGGGTTTCTCCACTGACACTTTACTGGTCACACTGATATCTGAGTTTTCTGAGATGCTTGCCATTCCCTTCAGTTATCCAGTACATGGCCATGTCACAGAGCTGGGAGGTGGTACATATCTAGGACACAAAACCATGAGCCAATTCTGGAGAGTGGCCAGAATTCAGGAAGAAAACAGGAACTTAGCAAGATAGTAGGTGTTGCCCATAGATAAGGCAAGCCCCAGTCCATTCATAAATTGGAAAGGATGAATGCTGGAAAGTTTTCTACTAGACAGGACGCATCCATTGATTCATTCTCTTTTCCAATGTCTACAACCAGGGATACAGTGGGATACACAGACATAGAAACACTCGCCTTGTCAAATGACTTACTAGAAACAGTCCACTCCAAACCAAACAAACTGCCTTTCCTACCTATTCTCAGAACATGAGACAAAACCATAAACTCACACCCACACCCACTAAGGCACCTCCTTCCCCCAAGTAGGTCTGTGACTATCTGGAGTGTCTTCTGACTGGTGGGCCATACAATGTTCCCCCAAAATGGCCCGTCCTCTCTCAGATCTGGCCTCCTTGGCCTACTCAATGAACTTGTCAGGAGCCACCAGTGAGCCACTCACTACCTGCTTTCTCAGAAAAGTCCCCTCTTCAGAGCTTTCCTGGCATTTGGTCATCCTCACATCAGTAGGTACCAAGAAAGACTGACTCTCTCCTTGGTAAATGCAAACAAGTCAGCCCACTGGGACTGGGACTGAAACTGGCTCTGGGTGCCTGGCTTCCTGGTTGCCAAGTTCAAAGAGTTCCATCACAAAAGAAGTGAGGTGAGGTCACTTCCTTCAGGAACTGAATGAGGTCACTGCCTTGGCAACCAAATTGTCCTAACAGTTGCTTCCAAGGGTCCTATGAGATGGAGGCTGCCCCTGCTTCCTGTGACACTTTCACAAGTTAGAATGGTATATCCTCCATAGGCACCCAGGAACAGCTTTCCACACAGGCCTGGTTTGGTCCATCTTGTCTACATTAAGAAGAGAGAGGCTCATACAGACACAACCCTTCATCCTGACCAGGTTGTTTGCCATGGAAGATGACTTTTGCTCTCTCATGTCCTTCAGAGCTGCCTACTTCTTCTCCAGGGATCATTTCTGCATGGACCTTTGAGTTCTCAGCAGGTGGAAGATGCCCTACATTCCTCTCTTGTAAGACCAACTCTGTCCCTGCTCTTCTGTAAAGTTGGATTGAGGGAACAGTGTATGGTTAGGGGTAAGAACATGTTTGATTTGGGTTAGGAATCATTCTACTGGATGAAGAATGGTATTGGGAACCTGCGATATATATAATAATGTATAGGTGAAGTATATGTATGACAACAGAAATCTAAGTAAGCTTTGAAGCCCAGAAGGGCATTGGGCCCTTGACTGGGATACTTAGCTTTGAATTACATTCTGCACAGATGTCTCAGATAAATTGATATACAATGGCATAAGACCTTGTACCTTGGATGATTGAATGTGGAAGAGAACATCCAGTCAAAAAGGGATAGTAGGTAGGATTAGGAAGATAGTCAGTAGGTTTAGGAAGAAGAGTGAGTATAACATTTGGACCAAAAGTTCTTTAGCAGTAGGGTGTCAGTTAGAGAGTAGATGTAAATGTCAGCACATGTGAAGAGTCAGTCACAATAATGAATATGGGAAATTAGGTAGGAGAGCAGATATCAATAGAGACATTGGGAAATCAGTCAAAGTATAAAGTGAGTGATAGGATTAGATATTTTCAACAGGGTTGAGGTTGAATATGTACTCTTAGGACGAAGCAACTGTGTAGTCACCAATAGGATTGACATTTGAGAGCATTAGGCCCATGGACAAGGATGTGTTTAGTAATCCATGCTCACTTTCCATTTAGACTTTGGTACAATCATAAGTGTGAACTTTGCATTATGTGTCCAGATTATCACTGTGATCAAATGTATATGTAGATCAGGTGACATGAGTATTTCTTCCACCATTTCTGGGAGCAATATCGTGAAGACGTGTTGATTAGTATTTGGGGGCACCAATAGATGTACCTTGTGTCTATGAATATAGAGATAATGCATAAAAAGACCATACTGTGAATAAATAGTATAACTGGTTCCAATTTACATAATGGATTGAACTGATACCTGAAAATATATAGGAAATCTAATATTGATACACAATCATTCATTCCAACCAGTTATATATCTAATGGTAATATTAGGGTTCTGGTTTACCATGAAGGTTGTGTGAGATTTGCTTGAAAAGTGATTATGGAAATCGAAAATAATGTGTTTGGAAAGAAGTCTCATGAAAAGGCCAGTCCAGAAATATACAGGAGGACATGTGTTCTGAAGCAGGAAGTGATTGAAAGTGAACCAAATGCCTGTAAATTTGTGAACTTGTGGATGAAATATATATCCTATGATGTGCATCAACTGAAGAAATAGTGATGTACCAGTGTCGAAAAAAAAGAAACGTCAAAATACACATCATGTATCATAGGAATCTACTTGCATTGATGCTAAACTCGGTCAGTTACTGTAGAAATATTAGGATTTCTAAGGACCATTCACTAGGAAACAAATGTGTATTTCAGGTGGATGAATATTTCTGAGAATAATCTTTGGAAAAGATGATTATAAATCCACATACATGAACATGAATGAATTTAGGGAGTGTATAATAAGACACATATACTTCATACTTTGAAAAATCTGGAGAGAGAGACTGTGTGTGTGTGTGTTTGTGTTTGTATATATATATATATATATATATATATATATATATATATATATACATCCATTCAAACAATACAAACACACAGAGACTTTAAAAAGTCGAAATATATATGCCAATCAAAATTCATCATGAAATATGTATCATCCACTGATCCAAAAATATTTAATTTACTGAACATGGATTTATGTATCATGTTGTTCAAGTAGAAAGCTCACCCATAGGTTGAATTTTCAGTTCCAACAGCATTTACGAGGAGTGATCTCTTGTCACAATTTGTATCTGCCATGTCAGCCTCCTCACAAGAATGTACGTGGGATACCAGGTAGGATTCTATATGTGCATGTAAAAATACATGTGCTGAATAGGCTACAGAGAAAGGGAGACAGGAATTCACATACTTGTTAACTTTACAAACACATGGAGAACTACTTCTCTTAAATTGGACTAGATTTATAACACCTAGCCTTTATAATGCCAAAGGAAAGTCCAATTATACACCATGCCTCCTCTGAACTGCATGTATTGCTATTCTGTTTGTGTGATTTTCCTCCATCATATCAGGATTGGTAATCAGAGTCTAGGAGGGTATGGGTTAGTGTCAGGGATTCAGTATTTTGAATGGAAAATAGGAAAGTGAATCCAATGTGTATGCAATTCTGTGCTACACAAAAATCTTCCCACTCTCATCAAGAACAATGCCTTGACATTACCTTTGCCCCAAGTAAGACACGATTCGAAGAGAAGAGTTAGAAAATCTGTGAATACATATATACAATGGAAAATGCTCAGGAGTTCACAACCTTGGAGGTGGTAGAGGAGTTTCCATAAGGAAGGGACAGGATAAACACTCCCCAAACATGGAGCTCTGCTGGCCTAAAGACTTCTTGGGAAACTGCCTCTGAGGTTGGACCCTTGAAATATATGTTGTTGTCAGGAGCTTTATCTTCCTTTGTAGTGAGACCATCAAAGCTTGGTCTGCATCTATGTGGCCTGGAGGACATGGTTTCTGATTTTCCAATGAACATGAGGCAGCAGTGCTGAATTCTCTCTTTGTAGGTCAACTGTGGCCACTGGGGTCTAAGTGTTTCCCCGTGTGGACTGTGAGGCCATTTGGTCATCCTCCACTTTTCCCTGCTTCACTGGGAGTTTCCTATTTGCTTCATGAAATACAAGGAGTTCAACTGGGACACAGTGCTGGAGGGAGTTCTGTCACGTGTGCTGACTCAGGGTCCTAGGAGAATGCACCAACCAGGCTTCTATCCCACAGAGCTTGCCCCCTTGACCATAGCAACCTGATTCTGAACATTGCCCGGAAACCTCTCCATAGAACAAGATGCCTTTACATATAAGGGTCTGCTGGCTGCACCGTGTCAGTCACAAGCCATGTGGAAGCCAATGGCAGATCCACATGGCCCCACCACAGATGTTTTATCACACACCTGCACACCACTGCTCTAGGCCCACTAATCAGCAGGCTCCAACTTACTGGCATCTCTGTTCTACACCATTTTCATGAAACCCAGTCAATCAAGGCACTGTCTGGTACACTCATGATCAGCAACAGGACATCCAAAGGTTCTCCAGTGCCACGTGGTCATGGGAATTTCAAAAATTTCATGGTATTTATCAAGCCATTTCTCAAGGATGAACTTGGAGGCACTGTGGGTTTCTATTCATTCAGGAACCACTAAATGGTGAGGAAGCTCATTTCAATGAAAGCTCTGGAGAAACACTCAGAGGCAAGGCTTCCCAAGAGTGGCCAAAAGGTCACATCAAGCCAGGATCATTGAGCTCTACAATGTGAGGTCCCTGTGTGTTTTGACTCTCAATTATGGCTGCCAGGTCTTTAAGAATAAAATCATGTGATATCCTGGCTGAGATTCCCAGTGCTCTGTGGAAAGCCACCCTGGGCCTAGATCTCAGTTTCCAAGGGCAACTCTCATGCGTGGCCTCCTAAAATCCCAACACAATTCATGGCAATACTTCTCTGAGTTCAGTACCAGAACTCAGTCTCTAAGGGGAATCACGCCAGAGTTCAAGCCCAGGTGGACAAAGTCATCCCTTCCAACCGCCACAGAAATGACCACAATTCCAACCAAAACACTGCCACATGGCCCTCATCTTCTTCCATATAGACACTCATCATAACCTCTGGCTGGAGGTTTCCATGAGGGGGCAGCCCAAGACAGTGTCTAGAATAAGCTCCCTTGCCCCTCATTTGCCTAATGTCAGGGTGGCCTGTGAACCAGGAGTGATCAAATACGCCTGCCATTAATACTGCTCTGCTTCTCCAAATTGAGGACTACTGACTTTCGGGTATAGATTCTTTCTGTGAATTGGAGACATGAGAAAACCCAAGAACCTATGGGATAGCCTCTGCAGGGCTTTGAAGAACTCATTTGACCCAAAGGATCCCTATTCTCACTTGATGGAGGTCAGGAACTTTCCAGAGGAAAGTGAGAGGCTTCATCCACAATGACTGCTCTTTTTGCCATTTTGGCTTTGGATGCACACATGGGATCTTTCTTTAATCCATCAGGTGCTGAGAATCTAAGCCACAGCCTCACACAGGGCCAAGAGGCTGATTCACACACATCCCTTTGCAAAGGAATTAAGCAAAAAGCCACAGGTGATGCCCCTTCATTTCCATTTGAAAACTGTTGACTTCAGGCTTCACAAAGGGGTAGCCTGAGGCAAAGATCTTCCTGAGAGTCAGGGCAACAGAACAATAGGTAAGCAAAAGGCCCAAAGCAGGGTTTCTCCACTGACACTTTACTGGTCACACTGATATCTGAGTTTTCTGAGATGCTTGCCATTCCCTTCAGTTATCCAGTACATGGCCATGTCACAGAGCTGGGAGGTGGTACATATCTAGGACACAAAACCATGAGCCAATTCTGGAGAGTGGCCAGAATTCAGGAAGAAAACAGGAACTTAGCAAGATAGTAGGTGTTGCCCATAGATAAGGCAAGCCCCAGTCCATTCATAAATTGGAAAGGATGAATGCTGGAAAGTTTTCTACTAGACAGGACGCATCCATTGATTCATTCTCTTTTCCAATGTCTACAACCAGGGATACAGTGGGATACACAGACATAGAAACACTCGCCTTGTCAAATGACTTACTAGAAACAGTCCACTCCAAACCAAACAAACTGCCTTTCCTACCTATTCTCAGAACATGAGACAAAACCATAAACTCACACCCACACCCACTAAGGCACCTCCTTCCCCCAAGTAGGTCTGTGACTATCTGGAGTGTCTTCTGACTGGTGGGCCATACAATGTTCCCCCAAAATGGCCCGTCCTCTCTCAGATCTGGCCTCCTTGGCCTACTCAATGAAGTTGTCAGGAGCCACCAGTGAGCCACTCACTACCTGCTTTCTCAGAAAAGTCCCCTCTTCAGAGCTTTCCTGGCATTTGGTCATCCTCACATCAGTAGGTACCAAGAAAGACTGACTCTCTCCTTGGTAAATGCAAACAAGTCAGCCCACTGGGACTGGGACTGAAACTGGCTCTGGGTGCCTGGCTTCCTGGTTGCCAAGTTCAAAGAGTTCCATCACAAAAGAAGTGAGGTGAGGTCACTTCCTTCAGGAACTGAATGAGGTCACTGCCTTGGCAACCAAATTGTCCTAACAGTTGCTTCCAAGGGTCCTATGAGATGGAGGCTGCCCCTGCTTCCTGTGACACTTTCACAAGTTAGAATGGTATATCCTCCATAGGCACCCAGGAACAGCTTTCCACACAGGCCTGGTTTGGTCCATCTTGTCTACATTAAGAAGAGAGAGGCTCATACAGACACAACCCTTCATCCTGACCAGGTTGTTTGCCATGGAAGATGACTTTTGCTCTCTCATGTCCTTCAGAGCTGCCTACTTCTTCTCCAGGGATCATTTCTGCATGGACCTTTGAGTTCTCAGCAGGTGGAAGATGCCCTACATTCCTCTCTTGTAAGACCAACTCTGTCCCTGCTCTTCTGTAAAGTTGGATTGAGGGAACAGTGTATGGTTAGGGGTAAGAACATGTTTGATTTGGGTTAGGAATCATTCTACTGGATGAAGAATGGTATTGGGAACCTGCGATATATATAATAATGTATAGGTGAAGTATATGTATGACAACAGAAATCTAAGTAAGCTTTGAAGCCCAGAAGGGCATTGGGCCCTTGACTGGGATACTTAGCTTTGAATTACATTCTGCACAGATGTCTCAGATAAATTGATATACAATGGCATAAGACCTTGTACCTTGGATGATTGAATGTGGAAGAGAACATCCAGTCAAAAAGGGATAGTAGGTAGGATTAGGAAGATAGTCAGTAGGTTTAGGAAGAAGAGTGAGTATAACATTTGGACCAAAAGTTCTTTAGCAGTAGGGTGTCAGTTAGAGAGTAGATGTAAATGTCAGCACATGTGAAGAGTCAGTCACAATAATGAATATGGGAAATTAGGTAGGAGAGCAGATATCAATAGAGACATTGGGAAATCAGTCAAAGTATAAAGTGAGTGATAGGATTAGATATTTTCAACAGGGTTGAGGTTGAATATGTACTCTTAGGACGAAGCAACTGTGTAGTCACCAATAGGATTGACATTTGAGAGCATTAGGCCCATGGACAAGGATGTGTTTAGTAATCCATGCTCACTTTCCATTTAGACTTTGGTACAATCATAAGTGTGAACTTTGCATTATGTGTCCAGATTATCACTGTGATCAAATGTATATGTAGATCAGGTGACATGAGTATTTCTTCCACCATTTCTGGGAGCAATATCGTGAAGACGTGTTGATTAGTATTTGGGGGCACCAATAGATGTACCTTGTGTCTATGAATATAGAGATAATGCATAAAAAGACCATACTGTGAATAAATAGTATAACTGGTTCCAATTTACATAATGGATTGAACTGATACCTGAAAATATATAGGAAATCTAATATTGATACACAATCATTCATTCCAACCAGTTATATATCTAATGGTAATATTAGGGTTCTGGTTTACCATGAAGGTTGTGTGAGATTTGCTTGAAAAGTGATTATGGAAATCGAAAATAATGTGTTTGGAAAGAAGTCTCATGAAAAGGCCAGTCCAGAAATATACAGGAGGACATGTGTTCTGAAGCAGGAAGTGATTGAAAGTGAACCAAATGCCTGTAAATTTGTGAACTTGTGGATGAAATATATATCCTATGATGTGCATCAACTGAAGAAATAGTGATGTACCAGTGTCGAAAAAAAAGAAACGTCAAAATACACATCATGTATCATAGGAATCTACTTGCATTGATGCTAAACTCGGTCAGTTACTGTAGAAATATTAGGATTTCTAAGGACCATTCACTAGGAAACAAATGTGTATTTCAGGTGGATGAATATTTCTGAGAATAATCTTTGGAAAAGATGATTATAAATCCACATACATGAACATGAATGAATTTAGGGAGTGTATAATAAGACACATATACTTCATACTTTGAAAAATCTGGAGAGAGAGACTGTGTGTGTGTGTGTTTGTGTTTGTATATATATATATATATATATATATATATATATATATATACATCCATTCAAACAATACAAACACACAGAGACTTTAAAAAGTCGAAATATATATGCCAATCAAAATTCATCATGAAATATGTATCATCCACTGATCCAAAAATATTTAATTTACTGAACATGGATTTATGTATCATGTTGTTCAAGTAGAAAGCTCACCCATAGGTTGAATTTTCAGTTCCAACAGCATTTACGAGGAGTGATCTCTTGTCACAATTTGTATCTGCCATGTCAGCCTCCTCACAAGAATGTACGTGGGATACCAGGTAGGATTCTATATGTGCATGTAAAAATACATGTGCTGAATAGGCTACAGAGAAAGGGAGACAGGAATTCACATACTTGTTAACTTTACAAACACATGGAGAACTACTTCTCTTAAATTGGACTAGATTTATAACACCTAGCCTTTATAATGCCAAAGGAAAGTCCAATTATACACCATGCCTCCTCTGAACTGCATGTATTGCTATTCTGTTTGTGTGATTTTCCTCCATCATATCAGGATTGGTAATCAGAGTCTAGGAGGGTATGGGTTAGTGTCAGGGATTCAGTATTTTGAATGGAAAATAGGAAAGTGAATCCAATGTGTATGCAATTCTGTGCTACACAAAAATCTTCCCACTCTCATCAAGAACAATGCCTTGACATTACCTTTGCCCCAAGTAAGACACGATTCGAAGAGAAGAGTTAGAAAATCTGTGAATACATATATACAATGGAAAATGCTCAGGAGTTCACAACCTTGGAGGTGGTAGAGGAGTTTCCATAAGGAAGGGACAGGATAAACACTCCCCAAACATGGAGCTCTGCTGGCCTAAAGACTTCTTGGGAAACTGCCTCTGAGGTTGGACCCTTGAAATATATGTTGTTGTCAGGAGCTTTATCTTCCTTTGTAGTGAGACCATCAAAGCTTGGTCTGCATCTATGTGGCCTGGAGGACATGGTTTCTGATTTTCCAATGAACATGAGGCAGCAGTGCTGAATTCTCTCTTTGTAGGTCAACTGTGGCCACTGGGGTCTAAGTGTTTCCCCGTGTGGACTGTGAGGCCATTTGGTCATCCTCCACTTTTCCCTGCTTCACTGGGAGTTTCCTATTTGCTTCATGAAATACAAGGAGTTCAACTGGGACACAGTGCTGGAGGGAGTTCTGTCACGTGTGCTGACTCAGGGTCCTAGGAGAATGCACCAACCAGGCTTCTATCCCACAGAGCTTGCCCCCTTGACCATAGCAACCTGATTCTGAACATTGCCCGGAAACCTCTCCATAGAACAAGATGCCTTTACATATAAGGGTCTGCTGGCTGCACCGTGTCAGTCACAAGCCATGTGGAAGCCAATGGCAGATCCACATGGCCCCACCACAGATGTTTTATCACACACCTGCACACCACTGCTCTAGGCCCACTAATCAGCAGGCTCCAACTTACTGGCATCTCTGTTCTACACCATTTTCATGAAACCCAGTCAATCAAGGCACTGTCTGGTACACTCATGATCAGCAACAGGACATCCAAAGGTTCTCCAGTGCCACGTGGTCATGGGAATTTCAAAAATTTCATGGTATTTATCAAGCCATTTCTCAAGGATGAACTTGGAGGCACTGTGGGTTTCTATTCATTCAGGAACCACTAAATGGTGAGGAAGCTCATTTCAATGAAAGCTCTGGAGAAACACTCAGAGGCAAGGCTTCCCAAGAGTGGCCAAAAGGTCACATCAAGCCAGGATCATTGAGCTCTACAATGTGAGGTCCCTGTGTGTTTTGACTCTCAATTATGGCTGCCAGGTCTTTAAGAATAAAATCATGTGATATCCTGGCTGAGATTCCCAGTGCTCTGTGGAAAGCCACCCTGGGCCTAGATCTCAGTTTCCAAGGGCAACTCTCATGCGTGGCCTCCTAAAATCCCAACACAATTCATGGCAATACTTCTCTGAGTTCAGTACCAGAACTCAGTCTCTAAGGGGAATCACGCCAGAGTTCAAGCCCAGGTGGACAAAGTCATCCCTTCCAACCGCCACAGAAATGACCACAATTCCAACCAAAACACTGCCACATGGCCCTCATCTTCTTCCATATAGACACTCATCATAACCTCTGGCTGGAGGTTTCCATGAGGGGGCAGCCCAAGACAGTGTCTAGAATAAGCTCCCTTGCCCCTCATTTGCCTAATGTCAGGGTGGCCTGTGAACCAGGAGTGATCAAATACGCCTGCCATTAATACTGCTCTGCTTCTCCAAATTGAGGACTACTGACTTTCGGGTATAGATTCTTTCTGTGAATTGGAGACATGAGAAAACCCAAGAACCTATGGGATAGCCTCTGCAGGGCTTTGAAGAACTCATTTGACCCAAAGGATCCCTATTCTCACTTGATGGAGGTCAGGAACTTTCCAGAGGAAAGTGAGAGGCTTCATCCACAATGACTGCTCTTTTTGCCATTTTGGCTTTGGATGCACACATGGGATCTTTCTTTAATCCATCAGGTGCTGAGAATCTAAGCCACAGCCTCACACAGGGCCAAGAGGCTGATTCACACACATCCCTTTGCAAAGGAATTAAGCAAAAAGCCACAGGTGATGCCCCTTCATTTCCATTTGAAAACTGTTGACTTCAGGCTTCACAAAGGGGTAGCCTGAGGCAAAGATCTTCCTGAGAGTCAGGGCAACAGAACAATAGGTAAGCAAAAGGCCCAAAGCAGGGTTTCTCCACTGACACTTTACTGGTCACACTGATATCTGAGTTTTCTGAGATGCTTGCCATTCCCTTCAGTTATCCAGTACATGGCCATGTCACAGAGCTGGGAGGTGGTACATATCTAGGACACAAAACCATGAGCCAATTCTGGAGAGTGGCCAGAATTCAGGAAGAAAACAGGAACTTAGCAAGATAGTAGGTGTTGCCCATAGATAAGGCAAGCCCCAG
The DNA here is from genome assembly GCF_045843805.1 of Urocitellus parryii. Lineage (NCBI taxonomy): Eukaryota > Metazoa > Chordata > Mammalia > Rodentia > Sciuridae > Urocitellus > Urocitellus parryii. The sequence continues at coordinate 113,652,462 of NC_135535.1, read as the reverse complement.
TCCATTCATAAATTGGAAAGGATGAATGCTGGAAAGTTTTCTACTAGACAGGACGCATCCATTGATTCATTCTCTTTTCCAATGTCTACAACCAGGGATACAGTGGGATACACAGACATAGAAACACTCGCCTTGTCAAATGACTTACTAGAAACAGTCCACTCCAAACCAAACAAACTGCCTTTCCTACCTATTCTCAGAACATGAGACAAAACCATAAACTCACACCCACACCCACTAAGGCACCTCCTTCCCCCAAGTAGGTCTGTGACTATCTGGAGTGTCTTCTGACTGGTGGGCCATACAATGTTCCCCCAAAATGGCCCGTCCTCTCTCAGATCTGGCCTCCTTGGCCTACTCAATGAAGTTGTCAGGAGCCACCAGTGAGCCACTCACTACCTGCTTTCTCAGAAAAGTCCCCTCTTCAGAGCTTTCCTGGCATTTGGTCATCCTCACATCAGTAGGTACCAAGAAAGACTGACTCTCTCCTTGGTAAATGCAAACAAGTCAGCCCACTGGGACTGGGACTGAAACTGGCTCTGGGTGCCTGGCTTCCTGGTTGCCAAGTTCAAAGAGTTCCATCACAAAAGAAGTGAGGTGAGGTCACTTCCTTCAGGAACTGAATGAGGTCACTGCCTTGGCAACCAAATTGTCCTAACAGTTGCTTCCAAGGGTCCTATGAGATGGAGGCTGCCCCTGCTTCCTGTGACACTTTCACAAGTTAGAATGGTATATCCTCCATAGGCACCCAGGAACAGCTTTCCACACAGGCCTGGTTTGGTCCATCTTGTCTACATTAAGAAGAGAGAGGCTCATACAGACACAACCCTTCATCCTGACCAGGTTGTTTGCCATGGAAGATGACTTTTGCTCTCTCATGTCCTTCAGAGCTGCCTACTTCTTCTCCAGGGATCATTTCTGCATGGACCTTTGAGTTCTCAGCAGGTGGAAGATGCCCTACATTCCTCTCTTGTAAGACCAACTCTGTCCCTGCTCTTCTGTAAAGTTGGATTGAGGGAACAGTGTATGGTTAGGGGTAAGAACATGTTTGATTTGGGTTAGGAATCATTCTACTGGATGAAGAATGGTATTGGGAACCTGCGATATATATAATAATGTATAGGTGAAGTATATGTATGACAACAGAAATCTAAGTAAGCTTTGAAGCCCAGAAGGGCATTGGGCCCTTGACTGGGATACTTAGCTTTGAATTACATTCTGCACAGATGTCTCAGATAAATTGATATACAATGGCATAAGACCTTGTACCTTGGATGATTGAATGTGGAAGAGAACATCCAGTCAAAAAGGGATAGTAGGTAGGATTAGGAAGATAGTCAGTAGGTTTAGGAAGAAGAGTGAGTATAACATTTGGACCAAAAGTTCTTTAGCAGTAGGGTGTCAGTTAGAGAGTAGATGTAAATGTCAGCACATGTGAAGAGTCAGTCACAATAATGAATATGGGAAATTAGGTAGGAGAGCAGATATCAATAGAGACATTGGGAAATCAGTCAAAGTATAAAGTGAGTGATAGGATTAGATATTTTCAACAGGGTTGAGGTTGAATATGTACTCTTAGGACGAAGCAACTGTGTAGTCACCAATAGGATTGACATTTGAGAGCATTAGGCCCATGGACAAGGATGTGTTTAGTAATCCATGCTCACTTTCCATTTAGACTTTGGTACAATCATAAGTGTGAACTTTGCATTATGTGTCCAGATTATCACTGTGATCAAATGTATATGTAGATCAGGTGACATGAGTATTTCTTCCACCATTTCTGGGAGCAATATCGTGAAGACGTGTTGATTAGTATTTGGGGGCACCAATAGATGTACCTTGTGTCTATGAATATAGAGATAATGCATAAAAAGACCATACTGTGAATAAATAGTATAACTGGTTCCAATTTACATAATGGATTGAACTGATACCTGAAAATATATAGGAAATCTAATATTGATACACAATCATTCATTCCAACCAGTTATATATCTAATGGTAATATTAGGGTTCTGGTTTACCATGAAGGTTGTGTGAGATTTGCTTGAAAAGTGATTATGGAAATCGAAAATAATGTGTTTGGAAAGAAGTCTCATGAAAAGGCCAGTCCAGAAATATACAGGAGGACATGTGTTCTGAAGCAGGAAGTGATTGAAAGTGAACCAAATGCCTGTAAATTTGTGAACTTGTGGATGAAATATATATCCTATGATGTGCATCAACTGAAGAAATAGTGATGTACCAGTGTCGAAAAAAAAGAAACGTCAAAATACACATCATGTATCATAGGAATCTACTTGCATTGATGCTAAACTCGGTCAGTTACTGTAGAAATATTAGGATTTCTAAGGACCATTCACTAGGAAACAAATGTGTATTTCAGGTGGATGAATATTTCTGAGAATAATCTTTGGAAAAGATGATTATAAATCCACATACATGAACATGAATGAATTTAGGGAGTGTATAATAAGACACATATACTTCATACGTTGAAAAATCTGGAGAGAGAGACTGTGTGTGTGTGTGTTTGTGTTTGTATATATATATATATATATATATATATATATATATATATATATATATACATATATATATATATATATATATATATATATATATACATCCATTCAAACAATACAAACACACAGAGACTTTAAAAAGTCGAAATATATATGCCAATCAAAATTCATCATGAAATATGTATCATCCACTGATCCAAAAATATTTAATTTACTGAACATGGATTTATGTATCATGTTGTTCAAGTAGAAAGCTCACCCATAGGTTGAATTTTCAGTTCCAACAGCATTTACGAGGAGTGATCTCTTGTCACAATTTGTATCTGCCATGTCAGCCTCCTCACAAGAATGTACGTGGGATACCAGGTAGGATTCTATATGTGCATGTAAAAATACATGTGCTGAATAGGCTACAGAGAAAGGGAGACAGGAATTCACATACTTGTTAACTTTACAAACACATGGAGAACTACTTCTCTTAAATTGGACTAGATTTATAACACCTAGCCTTTATAATGCCAAAGGAAAGTCCAATTATACACCATGCCTCCTCTGAACTGCATGTATTGCTATTCTGTTTGTGTGATTTTCCTCCATCATATCAGGATTGGTAATCAGAGTCTAGGAGGGTATGGGTTAGTGTCAGGGATTCAGTATTTTGAATGGAAAATAGGAAAGTGAATCCAATGTGTATGCAATTCTGTGCTACACAAAAATCTTCCCACTCTCATCAAGAACAATGCCTTGACATTACCTTTGCCCCAAGTAAGACACGATTCGAAGAGAAGAGTTAGAAAATCTGTGAATACATATATACAATGGAAAATGCTCAGGAGTTCACAACCTTGGAGGTGGTAGAGGAGTTTCCATAAGGAAGGGACAGGATAAACACTCCCCAAACATGGAGCTCTGCTGGCCTAAAGACTTCTTGGGAAACTGCCTCTGAGGTTGGACCCTTGAAATATATGTTGTTGTCAGGAGCTTTATCTTCCTTTGTAGTGAGACCATCAAAGCTTGGTCTGCATCTATGTGGCCTGGAGGACATGGTTTCTGATTTTCCAATGAACATGAGGCAGCAGTGCTGAATTCTCTCTTTGTAGGTCAACTGTGGCCACTGGGGTCTAAGTGTTTCCCCGTGTGGACTGTGAGGCCATTTGGTCATCCTCCACTTTTCCCTGCTTCACTGGGAGTTTCCTATTTGCTTCATGAAATACAAGGAGTTCAACTGGGACACAGTGCTGGAGGGAGTTCTGTCACGTGTGCTGACTCAGGGTCCTAGGAGAATGCACCAACCAGGCTTCTATCCCACAGAGCTTGCCCCCTTGACCATAGCAACCTGATTCTGAACATTGCCCGGAAACCTCTCCATAGAACAAGATGCCTTTACATATAAGGGTCTGCTGGCTGCACCGTGTCAGTCACAAGCCATGTGGAAGCCAATGGCAGATCCACATGGCCCCACCACAGATGTTTTATCACACACCTGCACACCACTGCTCTAGGCCCACTAATCAGCAGGCTCCAACTTACTGGCATCTCTGTTCTACACCATTTTCATGAAACCCAGTCAATCAAGGCACTGTCTGGTACACTCATGATCAGCAACAGGACATCCAAAGGTTCTCCAGTGCCACGTGGTCATGGGAATTTCAAAAATTTCATGGTATTTATCAAGCCATTTCTCAGGGATGAACTTGGAGGCACTGTGGGTTTCTATTCATTCAGGAACCACTAAATGGTGAGGAAGCTCATTTCAATGAAAGCTCTGGAGAAACACTCAGAGGCAAGGCTTCCCAAGAGTGGCCAAAAGGTCACATCAAGCCAGGCCCATTGAGCTCTACAATGTGAGGTCCCTGTGTGTTTTGACTCTCAATTATGGCTGCCAGGTCTTTAAGAATAAAATCATGTGATATCCTGGCTGAGATTCCCAGTGCTCTGTGGAAAGCCACCCTGGGCCTAGATCTCAGTTTCCAAGGGCAACTCTCATGCGTGGCCTCCTAAAATCCCAACACAATTCATGGCAATACTTCTCTGAGTTCAGTACCAGAACTCAGTCTCTAAGGGGAATCACGCCAGAGTTCAAGCCCAGGTGGACAAAGTCATCCCTTCCAACCGCCACAGAAATGACCACAATTCCAACCAAAACACTGCCACATGGCCCTCATCTTCTTCCATATAGACACTCATCATAACCTCTGGCTGGAGGTTTCCATGAGGGGGCAGCCCAAGACAGTGTCTAGAATAAGCTCCCTTGCCCCTCATTTGCCTAATGTCAGGGTGGCCTGTGAACCAGGAGTGATCAAATACGCCTGCCATTAATACTGCTCTGCTTCTCCAAATTGAGGACTACTGACTTTCGGGTATAGATTCTTTCTGTGAATTGGAGACATGAGAAAACCCAAGAACCTATGGGATAGCCTCTGCAGGGCTTTGAAGAACTCATTTGACCCAAAGGATCCCTATTCTCACTTGATGGAGGTCAGGAACTTTCCAGAGGAAAGTGAGAGGCTTCATCCACAATGACTGCTCTTTTTGCCATTTTGGCTTTGGATGCACACATGGGATCTTTCTTTAATCCATCAGGTGCTGAGAATCTAAGCCACAGCCTCACACAGGGCCAAGAGGCTGATTCACACACATCCCTTTGCAAAGGAATTAAGCAAAAAGCCACAGGTGATGCCCCTTCATTTCCATTTGAAAACTGTTTACTTCAGGCTTCACAAAGGGGTAGCCTGAGGCAAAGACCTTCCTGACATTCAGGGCAACAGAACAATAGGTAAGCAAAAGGCCCAAAGCAGGGTTTCTCCACTGACACTTTACTGGTCACACTGATATCTGAGTTTTCTGAGATGCTTGCCATTCCCTTCAGTTATCCAGTACATGGCCATGTCACAGAGCTGGGAGGTGGTACATATCTTGGACACAAAACCATGAGCCAATTCTGGAGAGTGGCCAGAATTCAGGAAGAAAACAGGAACTTAGCAAGATAGTAGGTGTTGCCCATAGATAAGGCAAGCCCCAGTCCATTCATAAATTGGAAAGGATGAATGCTGGAAAGTTTTCTACTAGACAGGACGCATCCATTGATTCATTCTCTTTTCCAATGTCGACAACCAGGGATACAGTGGGATACACAGACATAGAAACACTCGCCTTGTCAAATGACTTACTAGAAACAGTCCACTCCAAACCAAACAAACTGCCTTTCCTACCTATTCTCAGAACATGAGACAAAACCATAAACTCACACCCACACCCACTAAGGCACCTCCTTCCCCCAAGTAGGTCTGTGACTATCTGGAGTGTCTTCTGACTGGTGGGCCATACAATGTTCCCCCAAAATGGCCCGTCCTCTCTCAGATCTGGCCTCCTTGGCCTACTCAATGAAGTTGTCAGGAGCCACCAGTGAGCCACTCACTACCTGCTTTCTCAGAAAAGTCCCCTCTTCAGAGCTTTCCTGGCATTTGGTCATCCTCACATCAGTAGGTACCAAGAAAGACTGACTCTCTCCTTGGTAAATGCAAACAAGTCAGCCCACTGGGACTGGGACTGAAACTGGCTCTGGGTGCCTGGCTTCCTGGTTGCCAAGTTCAAAGAGTTCCATCACAAAAGAAGTGAGGTGAGGTCACTTCCTTCAGGAACTGAATGAGGTCACTGCCTTGGCAACCAAATTGTCCTAACAGTTGCTTCCAAGGGTCCTATGAGATGGAGGCTGCCCCTGCTTCCTGTGACACTTTCACAAGTTAGAATGGTATATCCTCCATAGGCACCCAGGAACAGCTTTCCACACAGGCCTGGTTTGGTCCATCTTGTCTACATTAAGAAGAGAGAGGCTCATACAGACACAACCCTTCATCCTGACCAGGTTGTTTGCCATGGAAGATGACTTTTGCTCTCTCATGTCCTTCAGAGCTGCCTACTTCTTCTCCAGGGATCATTTCTGCATGGACCTTTGAGTTCTCAGCAGGTGGAAGATGCCCTACATTCCTCTCTTGTAAGACCAACTCTGTCCCTGCTCTTCTGTAAAGTTGGATTGAGGGAACAGTGTATGGTTAGGGGTAAGAACATGTTTGATTTGGGTTAGGAATCATTCTACTGGATGAAGAATGGTATTGGGAACCTGCGATATATATAATAATGTATAGGTGAAGTATATGTATGACAACAGAAATCTAAGTAAGCTTTGAAGCCCAGAAGGGCATTGGGCCCTTGACTGGGATACTTAGCTTTGAATTACATTCTGCACAGATGTCTCAGATAAATTGATATACAATGGCATAAGACCTTGTACCTTGGATGATTGAATGTGGAAGAGAACATCCAGTCAAAAAGGGATAGTAGGTAGGATTAGGAAGATAGTCAGTAGGTTTAGGAAGAAGAGTGAGTATAACATTTGGACCAAAAGTTCTTTAGCAGTAGGGTGTCAGTTAGAGAGTAGATGTAAATGTCAGCACATGTGAAGAGTCAGTCACAATAATGAATATGGGAAATTAGGTAGGAGAGCAGATATCAATAGAGACATTGGGAAATCAGTCAAAGTATAAAGTGAGTGATAGGATTAGATATTTTCAACAGGGTTGAGGTTGAATATGTACTCTTAGGACGAAGCAACTGTGTAGTCACCAATAGGATTGACATTTGAGAGCATTAGGCCCCTGGACAAGGATGTGTTTAGTAATCCATGCTCACTTTCCATTTAGACTTTGGTACAATCATAAGTGTGAACTTTGCATTATGTGTCCAGAATATCACTGTGATCAAATGTATATGTAGATCAGGTGACATGAGTATTTCTTCCACCATTTCTGGGAGCAATATCGTGAAGACGTGTTGATTAGTATTTGGGGGCACCAATAGGTGTACCTTGTGTCTATGAATATAGAGATAATGCATGAATAGACCATACTGTGAATAAATAGTATAACTGGTTCCAATTTACATAATGGATTGAACTGATACCTGAAAATATATAGGAAATCTAATATTGATACACAATCATTCATTCCAACCAGTTATATATCTAATGGTAATATTAGGGTTCTGGTTTACCATGAAGGCTGTGTGAGATTTGCTTGAAAAGTGATTATGGAAATCGAAAATAATGTGTTTGGAAAGAAGTCTCATGAAAAGGCCAGTCCAGAAATATACAGGAGGACATGTGTTCTGAAGCAGGAAGTGATTGAAAGTGAACCAAATGCCTGTAAATTTGTGAACTTGTGGATGAAATATATATCCTATGATGTGCATCAACTGAAGAAATAGTGATGTACCAGTGTCGAAAAAAAAGAAACGTCAAAATACACATCATGTATCATAGGAATCTACTTGCATTGATGCTAAACTCGGTCAGTTACTGTAGAAATATTAGGATTTCTAAGGACCATTCACTAGGAAACAAATGTGTATTTCAGGTGGATGAATATTTCTGAGAATAATCTTTGGAAAAGATGATTATAAATCCACATACATGAACATGAATGAATTTAGGGAGTGTATAATAAGACACATATACTTCATACTTTGAAAAATCTGGAGAGAGAGACTGTGTGTGTGTGTGTTTGTGTTTGTATATATATATATATATATATATATATATATATATATATATATATACATCCATTCAAACAATACAAACACACAGAGACTTTAAAAAGTCGAAATATATATGCCAATCAAAATTCATCATGAAATATGTATCATCCACTGATCCAAAAATATTTAATTTACTGAACATGGATTTATGTATCATGTTGTTCAAGTAGAAAGCTCACCCATAGGTTGAATTTTCAGTTCCAACAGCATTTACGAGGAGTGATCTCTTGTCACAATTTGTATCTGCCATGTCAGCCTCCTCACAAGAATGTACGTGGGATACCAGGTAGGATTCTATATGTGCATGTAAAAATACATGTGCTGAATAGGCTACAGAGAAAGGGAGACAGGAATTCACATACTTGTTAACTTTACAAACACATGGAGAACTACTTCTCTTAAATTGGACTAGATTTATAACACCTAGCCTTTATAATGCCAAAGGAAAGTCCAATTATACACCATGCCTCCTCTGAACTGCATGTATTGCTATTCTGTTTGTGTGATTTTCCTCCATCATATCAGGATTGGTAATCAGAGTCTAGGAGGGTATGGGTTAGTGTCAGGGATTCAGTATTTTGAATGGAAAATAGGAAAGTGAATCCAATGTGTATGCAATTCTGTGCTACACAAAAATCTTCCCACTCTCATCAAGAACAATGCCTTGACATTACCTTTGCCCCAAGTAAGACACGATTCGAAGAGAAGAGTTAGAAAATCTGTGAATACATATATACAATGGAAAATGCTCAGGAGTTCACAACCTTGGAGGTGGTAGAGGAGTTTCCATAAGGAAGGGACAGGATAAACACTCCCCAAACATGGAGCTCTGCTGGCCTAAAGACTTCTTGGGAAACTGCCTCTGAGGTTGGACCCTTGAAATATATGTTGTTGTCAGGAGCTTTATCTTCCTTTGTAGTGAGACCATCAAAGCTTGGTCTGCATCTATGTGGCCTGGAGGACATGGTTTCTGATTTTCCAATGAACATGAGGCAGCAGTGCTGAATTCTCTCTTTGTAGGTCAACTGTGGCCACTGGGGTCTAAGTGTTTCCCCGTGTGGACTGTGAGGCCATTTGGTCATCCTCCACTTTTCCCTGCTTCACTGGGAGTTTCCTATTTGCTTCATGAAATACAAGGAGTTCAACTGGGACACAGTGCTGGAGGGAGTTCTGTCACGTGTGCTGACTCAGGGTCCTAGGAGAATGCACCAACCAGGCTTCTATCCCACAGAGCTTGCCCCCTTGACCATAGCAACCTGATTCTGAACATTGCCCGGAAACCTCTCCATAGAACAAGATGCCTTTACATATAAGGGTCTGCTGGCTGCACCGTGTCAGTCACAAGCCATGTGGAAGCCAATGGCAGATCCACATGGCCCCACCACAGATGTTTTATCACACACCTGCACACCACTGCTCTAGGCCCACTAATCAGCAGGCTCCAACTTACTGGCATCTCTGTTCTACACCATTTTCATGAAACCCAGTCAATCAAGGCACTGTCTGGTACACTCATGATCAGCAACACGACATCTAAAGGTTCTCCAGTGCCACGTGGTCATGGGAATTTCAAAAATTTCATGGTATTTATCAAGCCATTTCTCAAGGATGAACTTGGAGGCACTGTGGGTTTCTATTCATTCAGGAACCACTAAATGGTGAGGAAGCTCATTTCAATGAAAGCTCTGGAGAAACACTCAGAGGCAAGGCTTCCCAAGAGTGGCCAAAAGGTCACATCAAGCCAGGCCCATTGAGCTCTACAATGTGAGGTCCCTGTGTGTTTTGACTCTCAATTATGGCTGCCAGGTCTTTAAGAATAAAATCATGTGATATCCTGGCTGAGATTCCCAGTGCTCTGTGGAAAGCCACCCTGGGCCTAGATCTCAGTTTCCAAGGGCAACTCTCATGCGTGGCCTCCTAAAATCCCAACACAATTCATGGCAATACTTCTCTGAGTTCAGTACCAGAACTCAGTCTCTAAGGGGAATCACGCCAGAGTTCAAGCCCAGGTGGACAAAGTCATCCCTTCCAACCGCCACAGAAATGACCACAATTCCAACCAAAACACTGCCACGTGGCCCTCATCTTCTTCCATATAGACACTCATCATAACCTCTGGCTGGAGGTTTCCATGAGGGGGCAGCCCAAGACAGTGTCTAGAATAAGCTCCCTTGCCCCTCATTTGCCTAATGTCAGGGTGGCCTGTGAACCAGGAGTGATCAAATACGCCTGCCATTAATACTGCTCTGCTTCTCCAAATTGAGGACTACTGACTTTCGGGTATAGATTCTTTCTGTGAATTGGAGAGATGAGAAAACCCAATAACCTATGGGATAGCCTCTGCAGGGCTTTGAAGAACTCATTTGACCCAAAGGATCCCTATTCTCACTTGATGTAGGTCAGGAACTTTCCAGAGGAAAGTGAGAGGCTTCATCCACAATGACTGCTCTTTTTGCCATTTTGGCTTTGGATGCACACATGGGATCTTTCTTTAATCCATCAGGTGCTGAGAATCTAAGCCACAGCCTCACACAGGGCCAAGAGGCTGATTCACACACATCCCTTTGCAAAGGAATTAAGCAAAAAGCCACAGGTGATGCCCCTTCATTTCCATTTGAAAACTGTTGACTTCAGGCTTCACAAAGGGGTAGCCTGAGGCAAAGACCTTCCTGAGAGTCAGGGCAACAGAACAATAGGTAAGCAAAAGGCCCAAAGCAGGGTTTCTCCACTGACACTTTACTGGTCACACTGATATCTGAGTTTTCTGAGATGCTTGCCATTCCCTTCAGTTATCCAGTACACGGCCATGTCACAGAGCTGGGAGGTGGTACATATCTTGGACACAAAACCATGAGCCAATTCTGGAGAGTGGCCAGAATTCAGGAAGAAAACAGGAACTTAGCAAGATAGTAGGTGTTGCCCATAGATAAGGCAAGCCCCAGTCCATTCATAAATTGGAAAGGATGAATGCTGGAAAGTTTTCTACTAGACAGGACGCATCCATTGATTCATTCTCTTTTCCAATGTCTACAACCAGGGATACAGTGGGATACACAGACATAGAAACACTTGCCTTGTCAAATGACTTACTAGAAACAGTCCACTCCAAACCAAACAAACTGCCTTTCCTACCTATTCTCAGAACATGAGACAAAACCATAAACTCACACCCACACCCACTAAGGCACCTCCTTCCCCCAAGTAGGTCTGTGACTATCTGGAGTGTCTTCTGACTGGTGGGCCATACAATGTTCCCCCAAAATGGCCCGTCCTCTCTCAGATCTGGCCTCCTTGGCCTACTCAATGAAGTTGTCAGGAGCCACCAGTGAGCCACTCACTACCTGCTTTCTCAGAAAAGTCCCCTCTTCAGAGCTTTCCTGGCATTTGGTCATCCTCACATCAGTAGGTACCAAGAAAGACTGACTCTCTCCTTGGTAAATGCAAACAAGTCAGCCCACTGGGACTGGGACTGAAACTGGCTCTGGGTGCCTGGCTTCCTGGTTGCCAAGTTCAAAGAGTTCCATCACCAAAGAAGTGAGGTGAGGTCACTTCCTTCAGGAACTGAATGAGGTCACTGCCTTGGCAACCAAATTGTCCTAACAGTTGCTTCCAAGGGTCCTATGAGATGGAGGCTGCCCCTGCTTCCTGTGACACTTTCACAAGTTAGAATGGTATATCCTCCATAGGCACCCAGGAACAGCTTTCCACACAGGCCTGGTTTGGTCCATCTTGTCTACATTAAGAAGAGAGAGGCTCATACAGACACAACCCTTCATCCTGACCAGGTTGTTTGCCATGGAAGATGACTTTTGCTCTCTCATGTCCTTCAGAGCTGCCTACTTCTTCTCCAGGGATCATTTCTGCATGGACCTTTGAGTTCTCAGCAGGTGGAAGATGCCCTACATTCCTCTCTTGTAAGACCAACTCTGTCCCTGCTCTTCTGTAAAGTTGGATTGAGGGAACAGTGTATGGTTAGGGGTAAGAACATGTTTGATTTGGGTTAGGAATCATTCTACTGGATGAAGAATGGTATTGGGAACCTGCGATATATATAATAATGTATAGGTGAAGTATATGTATGACAACAGAAATCTAAGTAAGCTTTGAAGCCCAGAAGGGCATTGGGCCCTTGACTGGGATACTTAGCTTTGAATTACATTCTGCACAGATGTCTCAGATAAATTGATATACAATGGCATAAGACCTTGTACCTTGGATGATTGAATGTGGAAGAGAACATCCAGTCAAAAAGGGATAGTAGGTAGGATTAGGAAGATAGTCAGTAGGTTTAGGAAGAAGAGTGAGTATAACATTTGGACCAAAAGTTCTTTAGCAGTAGGGTGTCAGTTAGAGAGTAGATGTAAATGTCAGCACATGTGAAGAGTCAGTCACAATAATGAATATGGGAAATTAGGTAGGAGAGCAGATATCAATAGAGACATTGGGAAATCAGTCAAAGTATAAAGTGAGTGATAGGATTAGATATTTTCAACAGGGTTGAGGTTGAATATGTACTCTTAGGACGAAGCAACTGTGTAGTCACCAATAGGATTGACATTTGAGAGCATTAGGCCCCTGGACAAGGATGTGTTTAGTAATCCATGCTCACTTTCCATTTAGACTTTGGTACAATCATAAGTGTGAACTTTGCATTATGTGTCCAGAATATCACTGTGATCAAATGTATATGTAGATCAGGTGACATGAGTATTTCTTCCACCATTTCTGGGAGCAATATCGTGAAGACGTGTTGATTAGTATTTGGGGGCACCAATAGGTGTACCTTGTGTCTATGAATATAGAGATAATGCATGAATAGACCATACTGTGAATAAATAGTATAACTGGTTCCAATTTACATAATGGATTGAACTGATACCTGAAAATATATAGGAAATCTAATATTGATACACAATCATTCATTCCAACCAGTTATATATCTAATGGTAATATTAGGGTTCTGGTTTACCATGAAGGCTGTGTGAGATTTGCTTGAAAAGTGATTATGGAAATCGAAAATAATGTGTTTGGAAAGAAGTCTCATGAAAAGGCCAGTCCAGAAATATACAGGAGTACATGTGTTCTGAAGCAGGAAGTGATTGAAAGTGAACCAAATGCCTGTAAATTTGTGAACTTGTGGATGAAATATATATCCTATGATGTGCATCAACTGAAGAAATAGTGATGTACCAGTGTCGAAAAAAAAGAAACGTCAGAATACACATCATGTATCATAGGAATCTACTTGCATTGATGCTAAACTCGGTCAGTTACTGTAGAAATATGAGGATTTCTAAGGACCATTCACTAGGAAACAACTGTGTATTTCAGGTGGATGAATATTTCTGAGATAATCTTTGGAAAAGATGATTATAAATCCACATACATGAACATGAATGAATTTAGGGAGTGTATAATAAGACACATATATTTCATACTTTGAAAAATCTGGAGAGAGAGATTGTGTGTGTGTGTGTGTGTGTGTGTGTTTGTGTATATATATATATATATATATATATATATATATATATACATACATTCAAACAATACAAACACACAGAGACTTTAAAAAGTCGAAATATATATGCCAATCAATAATCATCATGAAATATGTATCATCCACAGATCCAAAAATGTTTAATTTACTGAACATGGATTTATGTATCATGTTGTTCAAGTAGAAAGCTCACCCATAGGTTGAATTTTCAGTTCCAACAGCATTTACGAGGAGTGATCTCTTGTCACAATTTGTATCTGCCATGTCAGCCTCCTCACAAGAATGTACGTGGGATACCAGGTAGGATTCTATATGTGCATGTAAAAATACATGTGCTGAATAGGCTACAGAGAAAGGGAGACAGGAATTCACATACTTGTTAACTTTACAAACACATGGAGAACTACTTCTCTTAAATTGGACTAGATTTATAACACCTAGCCTTTATAATGCCAAAGGAAAGTCCAATTATACACCATGCCTCCTCTGAACTGCATGTATTGCTATTCTGTTTGGGTTATTTTCCTCCATCATATCAGGATTGGTAATCAGAGTCTAGGAGGGTATGGGTTAGTGTCAGGGATTCAGTATTTTGAATGGAAAATAGGAAAATGAATCCAATGTGTATGCAATTCTGTGCTACACAAAAATCTTCCCACTCTCATCAAGAACAATGCCTTGACATTACCTTTGCCCCAAGTAAGACACGATTCGAAGAGAAGAGTTAGAAAATCTGTGAATACATATATACAATGGAAAATGCTCAGGAGTTCACAACCTTGGAGGTGGTAGAGGAGTTTCCATAAGTAAGGGACAGGATAAACACTCCCCAAACATGGAGGTCTGCTGGCCTAAAGACTTCTTGGGAAACTGCCTCTGAGGTTGGACCCTTGAAATATATGTTGTTGTCAGGAGCTTTATCTTCCTTTGTAGTGAGACCATCAAAGCTTGGTCTGCGTCTATGTGGCCTGGAGGACATGGTTTCTGATTTTCCAATGAACATGAGGCAGCAGTGCTGAATTCTCTCTTTGTAGGTCAACTGTGGCCACTGGGGTCTAAGTGTTTCCCCGTGTGGACTGTGAGGCCATTTGGTCATCCTCCACTTTTCCTGGTGTTTCTTGCTGCTTCACTGGGAGTTTCCTATTTGCTTCATGAAATACAAGGAGTTCAACTGGGACACAGTGCTGGAGGGAGTTCTGTCACGTGTGCTGACTCAGGGTCCTAGGAGAATGCACCAACCAGGCTTCTATGCCACAGAGCTTGCCCCCTTGACCATAGCAACCTGATTCTGAACATTGCCCGGAAACCTCTCCATAGAACAAGATGCCTTTACATATAAGGGTCTGCTGGCTGCACCGTGTCAGTCACAAGCCATGTGGAAGCCAATGGCAGATCCACATGGCCCCACCACAGATGTTTTATCACACACCTGCACACCACTGCTCTAGGCCCACTAATCAGCAGGCTCCAACTTACTGGCATCTCTGTTCTACACCATTTTCATGAAACCCAGTAAATCAAGGCACTGTCTGGTACACTCATGATCAGCAACACGACATCCAAAGGTTCTCCAGTGCCACGTGGTCATGGGAATTTCAAAAATTTCATGGTATTTATCAAGCCATTTCTCAAGGATGAACTTGGAGGCACTGTGGGTTTCTATTCATTCAGGAACCACTAAATGGTGAGGAAGCTCATTTCAATGAAAGCTCTGGAGAAACACTCAGAGGCAAGGCTTCCCAAGAGTGGCCAAAAGGTCACATCAAGCCAGGCCCATTGAGCTCTACAATGTGAGGTCCCTGTGTGTTTTGACTCTCAATTATGGCTGCCAGGTCTTTAAGAATAAAATCATGTGATATCCTGGCTGAGATTCCCAGTGCTCTGTGGAAAGCCACCCTGGGCCTAGATCTCAGTTTCCAAGGGCAACTCTCATGCGTGGCCTCCTAAAATCCCAACACAATTCATGGCAATACTTCTCTGAGTTCAGTACCAGAACTCAGTCTCTAAGGGGAATCACGCCAGAGTTCAAGCCCAGGTGGACAAAGTCATCCCTTCCAACCGCCACAGAAATGACCACAATTCCAACCAAAACACTGCCACGTGGCCCTCATCTTCTTCCATATAGACACTCATCATAACCTCTGGCTGGAGGTTTCCATGAGGGGGCAGCCCAAGACAGTGTCTAGAATAAGCTCCCTTGCCCCTCATTTGCCTAATGTCAGGGTGGCCTGTGAACCAGGAGTGATCAAATACGCCTGCCATTAATACTGCTCTGCTTCTCCAAATTGAGGACTACTGACTTTCGGGTATAGATTCTTTCTGTGAATTGGAGAGATGAGAAAACCCAATAACCTATGGGATAGCCTCTGCAGGGCTTTGAAGAACTCATTTGACCCAAAGGATCCCTATTCTCACTTGATGTAGGTCAGGAACTTTCCAGAGGAAAGTGAGAGGCTTCATCCACAATGACTGCTCTTTTTGCCATTTTGGCTTTGGATGCACACATGGGATCTTTCTTTAATCCATCAGGTGCTGAGAATCTAAGCCACAGCCTCACACAGGGCCAAGAGGCTGATTCACACACATCCCTTTGCAAAGGAATTAAGCAAAAAGCCACAGGTGATGCCCCTTCATTTCCATTTGAAAACTGTTGACTTCAGGCTTCACAAAGGGGTAGCCTGAGGCAAAGACCTTCCTGAGAGTCAGGGCAACAGAACAATAGGTAAGCAAAAGGCCCAAAGCAGGGTTTCTCCACTGACACTTTACTGGTCACACTGATATCTGAGTTTTCTGAGATGCTTGCCATTCCCTTCAGTTATCCAGTACACGGCCATGTCACAGAGCTGGGAGGTGGTACATATCTTGGACACAAAACCATGAGCCAATTCTGGAGAGTGGCCAGAATTCAGGAAGAAAACAGGAACTTAGCAAGATAGTAGGTGTTGCCCATAGATAAGGCAAGCCCCAGTCCATTCATAAATTGGAAAGGATGAATGCTGGAAAGTTTTCTACTAGACAGGACGCATCCATTGATTCATTCTCTTTTCCAATGTCTACAACCAGGGATACAGTGGGATACACAGACATAGAAACACTTGCCTTGTCAAATGACTTACTAGAAACAGTCCACTCCAAACCAAACAAACTGCCTTTCCTACCTATTCTCAGAACATGAGACAAAACCATAAACTCACACCCACACCCACTAAGGCACCTCCTTCCCCCAAGTAGGTCTGTGACTATCTGGAGTGTCTTCTGACTGGTGGGCCATACAATGTTCCCCCAAAATGGCCCGTCCTCTCTCAGATCTGGCCTCCTTGGCCTACTCAATGAAGTTGTCAGGAGCCACCAGTGAGCCACTCACTACCTGCTTTCTCAGAAAAGTCCCCTCTTCAGAGCTTTCCTGGCATTTGGTCATCCTCACATCAGTAGGTACCAAGAAAGACTGACTCTCTCCTTGGTAAATGCAAACAAGTCAGCCCACTGGGACTGGGACTGAAACTGGCTCTGGGTGCCTGGCTTCCTGGTTGCCAAGTTCAAAGAGTTCCATCACCAAAGAAGTGAGGTGAGGTCACTTCCTTCAGGAACTGAATGAGGTCACTGCCTTGGCAACCAAATTGTCCTAACAGTTGCTTCCAAGGGTCCTATGAGATGGAGGCTGCCCCTGCTTCCTGTGACACTTTCACAAGTTAGAATGGTATATCCTCCATAGGCACCCAGGAACAGCTTTCCACACAGGCCTGGTTTGGTCCATCTTGTCTACATTAAGAAGAGAGAGGCTCATACAGACACAACCCTTCATCCTGACCAGGTTGTTTGCCATGGAAGATGACTTTTGCTCTCTCATGTCCTTCAGAGCTGCCTACTTCTTCTCCAGGGATCATTTCTGCATGGACCTTTGAGTTCTCAGCAGGTGGAAGATGCCCTACATTCCTCTCTTGTAAGACCAACTCTGTCCCTGCTCTTCTGTAAAGTTGGATTGAGGGAACAGTGTATGGTTAGGGGTAAGAACATGTTTGATTTGGGTTAGGAATCATTCTACTGGATGAAGAATGGTATTGGGAACCTGCGATATATATAATAATGTATAGGTGAAGTATATGTATGACAACAGAAATCTAAGTAAGCTTTGAAGCCCAGAAGGGCATTGGGCCCTTGACTGGGATACTTAGCTTTGAATTACATTCTGCACAGATGTCTCAGATAAATTGATATACAATGGCATAAGACCTTGTACCTTGGATGATTGAATGTGGAAGAGAACATCCAGTCAAAAAGGGATAGTAGGTAGGATTAGGAAGATAGTCAGTAGGTTTAGGAAGAAGAGTGAGTATAACATTTGGACCAAAAGTTCTTTAGCAGTAGGGTGTCAGTTAGAGAGTAGATGTAAATGTCAGCACATGTGAAGAGTCAGTCACAATAATGAATATGGGAAATTAGGTAGGAGAGCAGATATCAATAGAGACATTGGGAAATCAGTCAAAGTATAAAGTGAGTGATAGGATTAGATATTTTCAACAGGGTTGAGGTTGAATATGTACTCTTAGGACGAAGCAACTGTGTAGTCACCAATAGGATTGACATTTGAGAGCATTAGGCCCCTGGACAAGGATGTGTTTAGTAATCCATGCTCACTTTCCATTTAGACTTTGGTACAATCATAAGTGTGAACTTTGCATTATGTGTCCAGAATATCACTGTGATCAAATGTATATGTAGATCAGGTGACATGAGTATTTCTTCCACCATTTCTGGGAGCAATATCGTGAAGACGTGTTGATTAGTATTTGGGGGCACCAATAGGTGTACCTTGTGTCTATGAATATAGAGATAATGCATGAATAGACCATACTGTGAATAAATAGTATAACTGGTTCCAATTTACATAATGGATTGAACTGATACCTGAAAATATATAGGAAATCTAATATTGATACAGAATCATTCATTCCAACCAGTTATATATCTAATGGTAATATTAGGGTTCTGGTTTACCATGAAGGCTGTGTGAGATTTGCTTGAAAAGTGATTATGGAAATCGAAAATAATGTGTTTGGAAAGAAGTCTCATGAAAAGGCCAGTCCAGAAATATACAGGAGTACATGTGTTCTGAAGCAGGAAGTGATTGAAAGTGAACCAAATGCCTGTAAATTTGTGAACTTGTGGATGAAATATATATCCTATGATGTGCATCAACTGAAGAAATAGTGATGTACCAGTGTCGAAAAAAAAGAAACGTCAGAATACACATCATGTATCATAGGAATCTACTTGCATTGATGCTAAACTCGGTCAGTTACTGTAGAAATATGAGGATTTCTAAGGACCATTCACTAGGAAACAACTGTGTATTTCAGGTGGATGAATATTTCTGAGATAATCTTTGGAAAAGATGATTATAAATCCACATACATGAACATGAATGAATTTAGGGAGTGTATAATAAGACACATATATTTCATACTTTGAAAAATCTGGAGAGAGAGATTGTGTGTGTGTGTGTGTGTGTGTGTGTTTGTGTATATATATATATATATATATATATATATATATATATATATATATACATACATTCAAACAATACAAACACACAGAGACTTTAAAAAGTCGAAATATATATGCCAATCAATAATCATCATGAAATATGTATCATCCACAGATCCAAAAATGTTTAATTTACTGAACATGGATTTATGTATCATGTTGTTCAAGTAGAAAGCTCACCCATAGGTTGAATTTTCAGTTCCAACAGCATTTACGAGGAGTGATCTCTTGTCACAATTTGTATCTGCCATGTCAGCCTCCTCACAAGAATGTACGTGGGATACCAGGTAGGATTCTATATGTGCATGTAAAAATACATGTGCTGAATAGGCTACAGAGAAAGGGAGACAGGAATTCACATACTTGTTAACTTTACAAACACATGGAGAACTACTTCTCTTAAATTGGACTAGATTTATAACACCTAGCCTTTATAATGCCAAAGGAAAGTCCAATTATACACCATGCCTCCTCTGAACTGCATGTATTGCTATTCTGTTTGGGTTATTTTCCTCCATCATATCAGGATTGGTAATCAGAGTCTAGGAGGGTATGGGTTAGTGTCAGGGATTCAGTATTTTGAATGGAAAATAGGAAAATGAATCCAATGTGTATGCAATTCTGTGCTACACAAAAATCTTCCCACTCTCATCAAGAACAATGCCTTGACATTACCTTTGCCCCAAGTAAGACACGATTCGAAGAGAAGAGTTAGAAAATCTGTGAATACATATATACAATGGAAAATGCTCAGGAGTTCACAACCTTGGAGGTGGTAGAGGAGTTTCCATAAGTAAGGGACAGGATAAACACTCCCCAAACATGGAGGTCTGCTGGCCTAAAGACTTCTTGGGAAACTGCCTCTGAGGTTGGACCCTTGAAATATATGTTGTTGTCAGGAGCTTTATCTTCCTTTGTAGTGAGACCATCAAAGCTTGGTCTGCGTCTATGTGGCCTGGAGGACATGGTTTCTGATTTTCCAATGAACATGAGGCAGCAGTGCTGAATTCTCTCTTTGTAGGTCAACTGTGGCCACTGGGGTCTAAGTGTTTCCCCGTGTGGACTGTGAGGCCATTTGGTCATCCTCCACTTTTCCTGGTGTTTCTTGCTGCTTCACTGGGAGTTTCCTATTTGCTTCATGAAATACAAGGAGTTCAACTGGGACACAGTGCTGGAGGGAGTTCTGTCACGTGTGCTGACTCAGGGTCCTAGGAGAATGCACCAACCAGGCTTCTATGCCACAGAGCTTGCCCCCTTGACCATAGCAACCTGATTCTGAACATTGCCCGGAAACCTCTCCATAGAACAAGATGCCTTTACATATAAGGGTCTGCTGGCTGCACCGTGTCAGTCACAAGCCATGTGGAAGCCAATGGCAGATCCACATGGCCCCACCACAGATGTTTTATCACACACCTGCACACCACTGCTCTAGGCCCACTAATCAGCAGGCTCCAACTTACTGGCATCTCTGTTCTACACCATTTTCATGAAACCCAGTAAATCAAGGCACTGTCTGGTACACTCATGATCAGCAACACGACATCCAAAGGTTCTCCAGTGCCACGTGGTCATGGGAATTTCAAAAATTTCATGGTATTTATCAAGCCATTTCTCAAGGATGAACTTGGAGGCACTGTGGGTTTCTATTCATTCAGGAACCACTAAATGGTGAGGAAGCTCATTTCAATGAAAGCTCTGGAGAAACACTCAGAGGCAAGGCTTCCCAAGAGTGGCCAAAAGGTCACATCAAGCCAGGCCCATTGAGCTCTACAATGTGAGGTCCCTGTGTGTTTTGACTCTCAATTATGGCTGCCAGGTCTTTAAGAATAAAATCATGTGATATCCTGGCTGAGATTCCCAGTGCTCTGTGGAAAGCCACCCTGGGCCTAGATCTCAGTTTCCAAGGGCAACTCTCATGCGTGGCCTCCTAAAATCCCAACACAATTCATGGCAATACTTCTCTGAGTTCAGTACCAGAACTCAGTCTCTAAGGGGAATCACGCCAGAGTTCAAGCCCAGGTGGACAAAGTCATCCCTTCCAACCGCCACAGAAATGACCACAATTCCAACCAAAACACTGCCACGTGGCCCTCATCTTCTTCCATATAGACACTCATCATAACCTCTGGCTGGAGGTTTCCATGAGGGGGCAGCCCAAGACAGTGTCTAGAATAAGCTCCCTTGCCCCTCATTTGCCTAATGTCAGGGTGGCCTGTGAACCAGGAGTGATCAAATACGCCTGCCATTAATACTGCTCTGCTTCTCCAAATTGAGGACTACTGACTTTCGGGTATAGATTCTTTCTGTGAATTGGAGAGATGAGAAAACCCAATAACCTATGGGATAGCCTCTGCAGGGCTTTGAAGAACTCATTTGACCCAAAGGATCCCTATTCTCACTTGATGTAGGTCAGGAACTTTCCAGAGGAAAGTGAGAGGCTTCATCCACAATGACTGCTCTTTTTGCCATTTTGGCTTTGGATGCACACATGGGATCTTTCTTTAATCCATCAGGTGCTGAGAATCTAAGCCACAGCCTCACACAGGGCCAAGAGGCTGATTCACACACATCCCTTTGCAAAGGAATTAAGCAAAAAGCCACAGGTGATGCCCCTTCATTTCCATTTGAAAACTGTTGACTTCAGGCTTCACAAAGGGGTAGCCTGAGGCAAAGACCTTCCTGAGAGTCAGGGCAACAGAACAATAGGTAAGCAAAAGGCCCAAAGCAGGGTTTCTCCACTGACACTTTACTGGTCACACTGATATCTGAGTTTTCTGAGATGCTTGCCATTCCCTTCAGTTATCCAGTACACGGCCATGTCACAGAGCTGGGAGGTGGTACATATCTTGGACACAAAACCATGAGCCAATTCTGGAGAGTGGCCAGAATTCAGGAAGAAAACAGGAACTTAGCAAGATAGTAGGTGTTGCCCATAGATAAGGCAAGCCCCAGTCCATTCATAAATTGGAAAGGATGAATGCTGGAAAGTTTTCTACTAGACAGGACGCATCCATTGATTCATTCTCTTTTCCAATGTCTACAACCAGGGATACAGTGGGATACACAGACATAGAAACACTTGCCTTGTCAAATGACTTACTAGAAACAGTCCACTCCAAACCAAACAAACTGCCTTTCCTACCTATTCTCAGAACATGAGACAAAACCATAAACTCACACCCACACCCACTAAGGCACCTCCTTCCCCCAAGTAGGTCTGTGACTATCTGGAGTGTCTTCTGACTGGTGGGCCATACAATGTTCCCCCAAAATGGCCCGATCTCTCTCAGATCTGGCCTCCTTGGCCTACTCAATGAAGTTGTCAGGAGCCACCAGTGAGCCACTCACTACCTGCTTTCTCAGAAAAGTCCCCTCTTCAGAGCTTTCCTGGCATTTGGTCATCCTCACATCAGTAGGTACCAAGAAAGACTGACTCTCTCCTTGGTAAATGCAAACAAGTCAGCCCACTGGGACTGGGACTGAAACTGGCTCTGGGTGCCTGGCTTCCTGGTTGCCAAGTTCAAAGAGTTCCATCACCAAAGAAGTGAGGTGAGGTCACTTCCTTCAGGAACTGAATGAGGTCACTGCCTTGGCAACCAAATTGTCCTAACAGTTGCTTCCAAGGGTCCTATGAGATGGAGGCTGCCCCTGCTTCCTGTGACACTTTCACAAGTTAGAATGGTATATCCTCCATAGGCACCCAGGAACAGCTTTCCACACAGGCCTGGTTTGGTCCATCTTGTCTACATTAAGAAGAGAGAGGCTCATACAGACACAACCCTTCATCCTGACCAGGTTGTTTGCCATGGAAGATGACTTTTGCTCTCTCATGTCCTTCAGAGCTGCCTACTTCTTCTCCAGGGATCATTTCTGCATGGACCTTTGAGTTCTCAGCAGGTGGAAGATGCCCTACATTCCTCTCTTGTAAGACCAACTCTGTCCCTGCTCTTCTGTAAAGTTGGATTGAGGGAACAGTGTATGGTTAGGGGTAAGAACATGTTTGATTTGGGTTAGGAATCATTCTACTGGATGAAGAATGGTATTGGGAACCTGCGATATATATAATAATGTATAGGTGAAGTATATGTATGACAACAGAAATCTAAGTAAGCTTTGAAGCCCAGAAGGGCATTGGGCCCTTGACTGGGATACTTAGCTTTGAATTACATTCTGCACAGATGTCTCAGATAAATTGATATACAATGGCATAAGACCTTGTACCTTGGATGATTGAATGTGGAAGAGAACATCCAGTCAAAAAGGGATAGTAGGTAGGATTAGGAAGATAGTCAGTAGGTTTAGGAAGAAGAGTGAGTATAACATTTGGACCAAAAGTTCTTTAGCAGTAGGGTGTCAGTTAGAGAGTAGATGTAAATGTCAGCACATGTGAAGAGTCAGTCACAATAATGAATATGGGAAATTAGGTAGGAGAGCAGATATCAATAGAGACATTGGGAAATCAGTCAAAGTATAAAGTGAGTGATAGGATTAGATATTTTCAACAGGGTTGAGGTTGAATATGTACTCTTAGGACGAAGCAACTGTGTAGTCACCAATAGGATTGACATTTGAGAGCATTAGGCCCCTGGACAAGGATGTGTTTAGTAATCCATGCTCACTTTCCATTTAGACTTTGGTACAATCATAAGTGTGAACTTTGCATTATGTGTCCAGAATATCACTGTGATCAAATGTATATGTAGATCAGGTGACATGAGTATTTCTTCCACCATTTCTGGGAGCAATATCGTGAAGACGTGTTGATTAGTATTTGGGGGCACCAATAGGTGTACCTTGTGTCTATGAATATAGAGATAATGCATGAATAGACCATACTGTGAATAAATAGTATAACTGGTTCCAATTTACATAATGGATTGAACTGATACCTGAAAATATATAGGAAATCTAATATTGATACAGAATCATTCATTCCAACCAGTTATATATCTAATGGTAATATTAGGGTTCTGGTTTACCATGAAGGCTGTGTGAGATTTGCTTGAAAAGTGATTATGGAAATCGAAAATAATGTGTTTGGAAAGAAGTCTCATGAAAAGGCCAGTCCAGAAATATACAGGAGTACATGTGTTCTGAAGCAGGAAGTGATTGAAAGTGAACCAAATGCCTGTAAATTTGTGAACTTGTGGATGAAATATATATCCTATGATGTGCATCAACTGAAGAAATAGTGATGTACCAGTGTCGAAAAAAAAGAAACGTCAGAATACACATCATGTATCATAGGAATCTACTTGCATTGATGCTAAACTCGGTCAGTTACTGTAGAAATATGAGGATTTCTAAGGACCATTCACTAGGAAACAACTGTGTATTTCAGGTGGATGAATATTTCTGAGATAATCTTTGGAAAAGATGATTATAAATCCACATACATGAACATGAATGAATTTAGGGAGTGTATAATAAGACACATATATTTCATACTTTGAAAAATCTGGAGAGAGAGATTGTGTGTGTGTGTGTGTGTGTGTGTGTTTGTGTATATATATATATATATATATATATATATATATATATATATACATACATTCAAACAATACAAACACACAGAGACTTTAAAAAGTCGAAATATATATGCCAATCAATAATCATCATGAAATATGTATCATCCACAGATCCAAAAATGTTTAATTTACTGAACATGGATTTATGTATCATGTTGTTCAAGTAGAAAGCTCACCCATAGGTTGAATTTTCAGTTCCAACAGCATTTACGAGGAGTGATCTCTTGTCACAATTTGTATCTGCCATGTCAGCCTCCTCACAAGAATGTACGTGGGATACCAGGTAGGATTCTATATGTGCATGTAAAAATACATGTGCTGAATAGGCTACAGAGAAAGGGAGACAGGAATTCACATACTTGTTAACTTTACAAACACATGGAGAACTACTTCTCTTAAATTGGACTAGATTTATAACACCTAGCCTTTATAATGCCAAAGGAAAGTCCAATTATACACCATGCCTCCTCTGAACTGCATGTATTGCTATTCTGTTTGGGTTATTTTCCTCCATCATATCAGGATTGGTAATCAGAGTCTAGGAGGGTATGGGTTAGTGTCAGGGATTCAGTATTTTGAATGGAAAATAGGAAAATGAATCCAATGTGTATGCAATTCTGTGCTACACAAAAATCTTCCCACTCTCATCAAGAACAATGCCTTGACATTACCTTTGCCCCAAGTAAGACACGATTCGAAGCGAAGAGTTAGAAAATCTGTGAATACATATATACAAAGGAAAATGCTCAGGAGTTCACAACCTTGGAGGTGGTAGAGGAGTTTCCATTATTAAGGGACAGGATAAACACTCCCCCAACATGGAGCTCTGCTGGCCTAAAGACTTCTTGGGAAACTGCCTCTGAGGTTGGACCCTTGAAATATATGTTGTTGTCAGGAGCTTTATCTTCCTTTGTAGTGAGACCATCAAAGCTTGGTCTGCGTCTATGTGGCCTGGAGGACATGGTTTCTGATTTTCCAATGAACATGAGGCAGCAGTGCTGAATTCTCTCTTTGTAGGTCAACTGTGGCCACTGGGGTCTAAGTGTTTCCCTGTGTGGACTGTGAGGCCATTTGGTCATCCTCCACTTTTCCTGGTGTTTCTTGCTGCTTCACTGGGAGTTTCCTATTTGCTTCATGAAATACAAGGAGTTCAACTGGGACACAGTGCTGGAGGGAGTTCTGTCACGTGTGCTGACTCAGGGTCCTAGGAGAATGCACCAACCTGGCTTCTATCCCACAGAGCTTGCCCCCTTGACCATAGCAACCTGATTCTGAACATTGCCCGGAAACCTCTCCATAGAACAAGATGCCTTTACATATAAGGGTCTGCTGGCTGCACCGTGTCAGTCACAAGCCATGTGGAAGTCAATGGCAGATCCACATGGCCCCACCACAGATGTTTTATCACACACCTGCACACCACTGCTCTAGGCCCACTAATCAGCAGGCTCCAACTTACTGGCATCTCTGTTCTACACCATTTTCATGAAACCCAGTCAATCAAGGCACTGTCTGGTACACTCATGATCAGCAACAGGACATCCAAAGGTTCTCCAGTGCCACGTGGTCATGGGAATTTCAAAAATTTCATGGTATTTATCAAGCCATTTCTCAAGGATGAACTTGGAGGCACTGTGGGTTTCTATTCATTCAGGAACCACTAAATGGTGAGGAAGCTCATTTCAATGAAAGCTCTGGAGAAAGACTCAGAGGCAAGGCTTCCCAAGAGTGGCCAAAAGGTCACAAAAGCCAGGCCCATTGACGTCTACAATGTGAGGTCCCTGTGTGTTTTGACTCTCAATTATGGCTGCCAGGTCTTTAAGAATAAAATCATGTGATATCCTGGCTGAGATTCCCAGTGCTCTGTGGAAAGCCACCCTGGGCCTAGATCTCAGTTTCCAAGGGCAACTCTCATGCGTGGCCTCCTAAAATCCCAACACAATTCATGGCAATACTTCTCTGAGTTCAGTACCAGAACTCAGTCTCTAAGGGGAATCACGCCAGAGTTCAAGCCCAGGTGGACAAAGTCATCCCTTCCAACCGCCACAGAAATGACCACAATTCCAACCAAAACACTGCCACATGGCCCTCATCTTCTTCCATATAGACACTCATCATAACCTCTGGCTGGAGGTTTCCATGAGGGGGCAGCCCAAGACAGTGTCTAGAATAAGCTCCCTTGCCCCTCATTTGCCTAATGTCAGGGTGGCCTGTGAACCAGGAGTGATCAAATACGCCTGCCATTAATACTGCTCTGCTTCTCCAAATTGAGGACTACTGACTTTCGGGTATAGGTTCTTTCTGTGAATTGGAGACATGAGAAAACCCAAGAACCTATGGGATAGCCTCTGCAGGGCTTTGAAGAACTCATTTGACCCAAAGGATCCCTATTCTCACTTGATGGAGGTCAGGAACTTTCCAGAGGAAAGTGAGAGGCTTCATCCACAATGACTGCTCTTTTTGCCATTTTGGCTTTGGATGCACACATGGGATCTTTCTTTAATCCATCAGGTGCTGAGAACCTAAGCCACAGCCTCACACAGGTCCAAGAGGCTGATTCACACACATCCCTTTGCAAAGGAATTAAGCAAAAAGCCACAGGTGATGCCCCTTCATTTCCATTTGAAAACTGTTGACTTCAGGCTTCACAAAGGGGTAGCCTGAGGCAAAGAACTTCCTGACACTCAGGGCAACAGAACAATAGGTAAGCAAAAGGCCCAAAGCAGGGTTTCTCCACTGACACTTTACTGGTCACACTGATATCTGAGTTTTCTGAGATGCTTGCCATTCCCTTCAGTTATCCAGTACATGGCCATGTCACAGAGCTGGGAGGTGGTACATATCTTGGACACAAAACCATGAGCCAATTCTGGAGAGTGGCCATAATTCAGGAAGAAAACAGGAACTTAGCAAGATAGTAGGTGTTGCCCATAGATAAGGCAAGCCCCAGTCCATTCATAAATTGGAAAGGATGAATGCTGGAAAGTTTTCTACTAGACAGGACGCATCCATTGATTCATTCTCTTTTCCAATGTCTACAACCAGGGATACAGTGGGATACACAGACATAGAAACACTCGCCTTGTCAAATGACTTACTAGAAACAGTCCACTCCAAACCAAACAAACTGCCTTTCCTACCTATTCTCAGAACATGAGACAAAACCATAAACTCACACCCACACCCACTAAGGCACCTCCTTCCCCCAAGTAGGTCTGTGACTATCTGGAGTGTCTTCTGCCTGGTGGGCCATACAATGTTCCCCCAAAATGGCCCGTCCTCTCTCAGATCTGGCCTCCTTGGCCTACTCAATGAAGTTGTCAGGAGCCACCAGTGAGCCACTCACTACCTGCTTTCTCAGAAAAGTCCCCTCTTCAGAGCTTTCCTGGCATTTGGTCATCCTCACATCAGTAGGTACCAAGAAAGACTGACTCTCTCCTTGGTAAATGCAAACAAGTCAGCCCACTGGGACTGGGACTGAAACTGGCTCTGGGTGCCTGGCTTCCTGGTTGCCAAGTTCAAAGAGTTCCATCACAAAAGAAGTGAGGTGAGGTCACTTCCTTCAGGAACTGAATGAGGTCACTGCCTTGGCAACCAAATTGTCCTAACAGTTGCTTCCAAGGGTCCTATGAGATGGAGGCTGCCCCTGCTTCCTGTGACACTTTCACAAGTTAGAATGGTATATCCTCCATAGGCACCCAGGAACAGCTTTCCACACAGGCCTGGTTTGGTCCATCTTGTCTACATTAAGAAGAGAGAGGCTCATACAGACACAACCCTTCATCCTGACCAGGTTGTTTGCCATGGAAGATGACTTTTGCTCTCTCATGTCCTTCAGAGCTGCCTACTTCTTCTCCAGGGATCATTTCTGCATGGACCTTTGAGTTCTCAGCAGGTGGAAGATCCCCTACATTCCTCTATTGTAAGACCAACTCTGTCCCTGCTCTTCTGTAAAGTTGGATTGAGGGAACAGTGTATGGTTAGGGGTAAGAACATGTTTGATTTGGGTTAGGAATCATTCTACTGGATGAAGAATGGTATTGGGAACCTGCGATATATATAATAATGTATAGGTGAAGTATATGTATGACAACAGAAATCTAAGTAAGCTTTGAAGCCCAGAAGGGCATTGGGCCCTTGACTGGGATACTTAGCTTTGAATTACATTCTGCACAGATGTCTCAGATAAATTGATATACAATGGCATAAGACCTTGTACCTTGGATGATTGAATGTGGAAGAGAACATCCAGTCAAAAAGGGATAGTAGGTAGGATTAGGAAGATAGTCAGTAGGTTTAGGAAGAAGAGTGAGTATAACATTTGGACCAAAAGTTCTTTAGCAGTAGGGTGTCAGTTAGAGAGTAGATGTAAATGTCAGCACATGTGAAGAGTCAGTCACAATAATGAATATGGGAAATTAGGTAGGAGAGCAGATATCAATAGAGACATTGGGAAATCAGTCAAAGTATAAAGTGAGTGATAGGATTAGATATTTTCAACAGGGTTGAGGTTGAATATGTACTCTTAGGACGAAGCAACTGTGTAGTCACCAATAGGATTGACATTTGAGAGCATTAGGCCCCTGGACAAGGATGTGTTTAGTAATCCATGCTCACTTTCCATTTAGACTTTGGTACAATCATAAGTGTGAACTTTGCATTATGTGTCCAGAATATCCCTGTGATCAAATGTATATGTAGATCAGGTGACATGAGTATTTCTTCCACCATTTCTGGGAGCAATATCTTGAAGACGTGTTGATTAGTATTTGGGGGCACCAATAGGTGTACCTTGTGTCTATGAATATAGAGATAATGCATGAATAGACCATACTGTGAATAAATAGTATAACTGGTTCCAATTTACATAATGGATTGAACTGATACCTGAAAATATATAGGAAATCTAATATTGATACACAATCATTCATTCCAACCAGTTATATATCTAATGGTAATATTAGGGTTCTGGTTTACCATGAAGGCTGTGTGAGATTTGCTTGAAAAGTGATTATGGAAATCGAAAATAATGTGTTTGGAAAGAAGTCTCATGAAAAGGCCAGTCCAGAAATATACAGGAGTACATGTGTTCTGAAGCAGGAAGTGATTGAAAGTGAACCAAATGCCTGTAAATTTGTGAACTTGTGGATGAAATATATATCCTATGATGTGCATCAACTGAAGAAATAGTGATGTACCAGTGTCGAAAAAAAAGAAACGTCAAAATACACATCATGTATCATAGGAATCTACTTGCATTGATGCTAAACTCGGTCAGTTACTGTAGAAATATTAGGATTTCTAAGGACCATTCACTAGGAAACAAATGTGTATTTCAGGTGGATGAATATTTCTGAGAATAATCTTTGGAAAAGATGATTATAAATCCACATACATGAACACGAATGAATTTAGGGAGTGTATAATAAGACACATATACTTCATCCTTTGAAAAATCTCCAGAGAGAGACTGTGTTTGTGTGTGTGTGTGTGTTTGTATATATATATATATATATATATATACATTCAAACAATGCAAACACACAGAGACTTTAAAAAGTCGAAATATATATGCCAATCAAAATTCATCATGAAATATGTATCATCCACAGATCCAAAAATATTTAATTTACTGAACATGGATTTATGTATCATGTTGTTCAAGTAGAAAGCTCACCCATAGGTTGAATTTTCAGTTCCAACAGCATTTACGAGGAGTGATCTCTTGTCACAATTTGTATCTGCCATGTCAGCCTCCTCACAAGAATGTACGTGGGATACCAGGTAGGATTCTATATGTGCATGTAAAAATAAATGTGCTGAATAGGCTACAGAGAAAGGGAGACAGGAATTCACATACTTGTTAACTTTACAAACACATGGAGAACTACTTCTCTTAAATTGGACTAGATTTATAACACCTAGCCTTTATAATGCCAAAGGAAAGTCCAATTATACACCATGCCTCCTCTGAACTGCATGTATTGCTATTCTGTTTGTGTGATTTTCCTCCATCATATCAGGATTGGTAATCAGAGTCTAGGAGGGTATGGGTTAGTGTCAGGGATTCAGTATTTTGAATGGAAAATAGGAAAGTGAATCCAATGTGTATGCAATTCTGTGCTACACAAAAATCTTCCCACTCTCATCAAGAACAATGCCTTGACATTACCTTTGCGCCAAGAAAGACACGATTCGAAGAGAAGAGTTAGAAAATCTGTGAATACATATATACAATGGAAAATGCTCAGGAGTTCACAACCTTGGAGGTGGTAGAGGAGTTTCCATAAGTAAGGGACAGGATAAACACTCCCCAAACATGGAGCTCTGCTGGCCTAAAGACTTCTTGGGAAACTGCCTCTGAGGTTGGACCCTTGAAATATATGTTGTTGTCAGGAGCTTTTTCTTCCTTTGTAGTGAGACCATCAAAGCTTGGTCTGCATCTATGTGGCCTGGAGGACATGGTTTCTGATTTTCCAATGAACATGAGGCAGCAGTGCTGAATTCTCTCTTTGTAGGTCAACTGTGGCCACTGGGGTCTAAGTGTTTCCCCGTGTGGACTGTGAGGCCATTTGGTCATCCTCCACTTTTCCTGGTGTTTCTTGCTGCTTCACTGGGAGTTTCCTATTTGCTTCATGAAATACAAGGAGTTCAACTGGGACACAGTGCTGGAGGGAGTTCTGTCACGTGTGCTGACTCAGGGTCCTAGGAGAATGCACCAACCAGGCTTCTATCCCACAGAGCTTGCCCCCTTGACCATAGCAACCTGATTCTGAACATTGCCCGGAAACCTCTCCATAGAACAAGATGCCTTTACATATAAGGGTCTGCTGGCTGCACCGTGTCAGTCACAAGCCATGTGGAAGCCAATGGCAGATCCACATGGCCCCACCACAGATGTTTTATCACACACCTGCACACCACTGCTCTAGGCCCACTAATCAGCAGGCTCCAACTTACTGGCATCTCTGTTCTACACCATTTTCATGAAACCCAGTCAATCAAGGCACTGTCTGGTACACTCATGATCAGCAACACGACATCCAAAGGTTCTCCAGTGCCACGTGGTCATGGGAATTTCAAAAATTTCATGGTATTTATCAAGACATTTCTCAAGGATGAACTTGGAGGCACTGTGGGTTTCTATTCATTCAGGAACCACTAAATGGTGAGGAAGCTCATTTCAATGAAAGCTCTGGAGAAACACTCAGAGGCAAGGCTTCCCAAGAGTGGCCAAAAGGTCACATCAAGCCAGGCCCATTGAGGTCTACAATGTGAGGTCCCTGTGTGTTTTGACTCTCAATTATGGCTGCCAGGTCTTTAAGAATAAAATCATGTGATATCCTGGCTGAGATTCCCAGTGCTCTGTGGAAAGCCACCCTGGGCCTAGATCTCAGTTTCCAAGGGCAACTCTCATGCGTGGCCTCCTAAAATCCCAACACAATTCATGGCAATACTTCTCTGAGTTCAGTACCAGAACTCAGTCTCTAAGGGGAATCACGCCAGAGTTCAAGCCCAGGTGGACAAAGTCATCCCTTCCAACCGCCACAGAAATGACCACAATTCCAACCAAAACACTGCCACATGGCCCTCATCTTCTTCCATATAGACACTCATCATAACCTCTGGCTGGAGGTTTCCATGAGGGGGCAGCCCAAGACAGTGTCTAGAATAAGCTCCCTTGCCCCTCATTTGCCTAGTGTCAGGGTGGCCTGTGAACCAGGAGTGATCAAATACGCCTGCCATTAATACTGCTCTGCTTCTCCAAATTGAGGACTACTGACTTTCGGGTATAGATTCTTTCTGTGAATTGGAGACATGAGAAAACCCAAGAACCTATGGGATAGCCTCTGCAGGGCTTTGAAGAACTCATTTGACCCAAAGGATCCCTATTCTCACTTGATGGAGGTCAGGAACTTTCCAGAGGAAAGTGAGAGGCTTCATCCACAATGACTGCTCTTTTTGCCATTTTGGCTTTGGATGCACACATGGGATCTTTCTTTAATCCATCAGGTGCTGAGAATCTATGCCACAGCCTCACACAGGGCCTAGAGGCTGATTCACACACATCCCTTTGCAAAGGAATTAAGCAAAAAGCCACAGGTGATGCCCCTTCATTTCCATTTGAAAACTGTTTACTTCAGGCTTCACAAAGGGATAGCCTGAGGCAAAGACCTTCCTGACATTCAGGGCAACAGAACAATAGGTAAGCAAAAGGCCCAAAGCAGGGTTTCTCCACTGACACTTTACTGGTCACACTGATATCTGAGTTTTCTGAGATGCTTGCCATTCCCTTCAATTATCCAGTACATGGCCATGTCACAGAGCTGGGAGGTGGTACATATCTTGGACACAAAACCATGAGCCAATTCTGGAGAGTGGCCAGAATTCAGGAAGAAAACAGGAACTTAGCAAGATAGTAGGTGTTGCCCATAGATAAGGCAAGCCCCAGTCCATTCATAAATTGGAAAGGATGAATGCTGGAAAGTTTTCTACTAGACAGGACGCATCCATTGATTCATTCTCTTTTCCAATGTCTACAACCAGGGATACAGTGGGATACACAGACATAGAAACACTTGCCTTGTCAAATGACTTACTAGAAACAGTCCACTCCAAACCAAACAAACTGCCTTTCCTACCTATTCTCAGAACATGAGACAAAACCATAAACTCACACCCACACCCACTAAGGCACCTCCTTCCCCCAAGTAGGTCTGTGACTATCTGGAGTGTCTTCTGACTGGTGGGCCATACAATGTTCCCCCAAAATGGCCCGTCCTCTCTCAGATCTGGCCTCCTTGGCCTACTCAATGAAGTTGTCAGGAGCCACCAGTGAGCCACTCACTACCTGCTTTCTCAGAACAGTCCCCTCTTCAGAGCTTTCCTGGAATTTGGTCATCCTCACATCAGTAGGTACCAAGAAAGACTGACTCTCTCCTTGGTAAATGCAAACAAGTCAGCCCACTGGGACTGGGACTGAAACTGGCTCTGGGTGCCTGGCTTCCTGGTTGCCAAGTTCAAAGAGTTCCATCACAAAAGAAGTGAGGTGAGGTCACTTCCTTCAGGAACTGAATGAGGTCACTGCCTTGGCAACCAAATTGTCCTAACAGTTGCTTCCAAGGGTCCTATGAGATGGAGGCTGCCCCTGCTTCCTGTGACACTTTCACAAGTTAGAATGGTATATCCTCCACAGGCACCCAGGAACAGCTTTCCACACAGGCCTGGTTTGGTCCATCTTGTCTACATTAAGAAGAGAGAGGCTCATACAGACACAACCCTTCATCCTGACCAGGTTGTTTGCCATGGAAGATGACTTTTGCTCTCTCATGTCCTTCAGAGCTGCCTACTTCTTCTCCAGGGATCATTTCTGCATGGACGTTTGAGTTCTCAGCAGGTGGAAGATCCCCTACATTCCTCTATTGTAAGACCAACTCTGTCCCTGCTCTTCTGTAAAGTTGGATTGAGGGAACAGTGTATGGTTAGGGGTAAGAACATGTTTGATTTGGGTTAGGAATCATTCTACTGGATGAAGAATGGTATTGGGAACCTGCGATATATATAATAATGTATAGGTGAAGTATATGTATGACAACAGAAATCTAAGTAAGCTTTGAAGCCCAGAAGGGCATTGCGCCCTTGACTGGGAAACTTAGCTTTGAATTACATTCTGCACAGATGTCTCAGATAAATTGATATACAATGGCATAAGACCTTGTACCTTGGATGATTGAATGTGGAAGAGAACATCCAGTCAAAAAGGGATAGTAGGTAGGATTAGGAAGATAGTCAGTAGGTTTAGGAAGAAGAGTGAGTATAACATTTGGACCAAAAGTTCTTTAGCAGTAGGGTGTCAGTTAGAGAGTAGATGTAAATGTCAGCACATGTGAAGAGTCAGTCACAATAATGAATATGGGAAATTAGGTAGGAGAGCAGATATCAATAGATACATTGGGAAATCAGTCAAAGTATAAAGTGAGTGATAGGATTAGATATTTTCAACAGGGTTGAGGTTGAATATGTACTCTTAGGACGAAGCAACTGTGTAGTCACCAATAGGATTGACATTTGAGAGCATTAGGCCCCTGGACAAGGATGTGTTTAGTAATCCATGCTCACTTTCCATTTAGACTTTGGTACAATCATAAGTGTGAACTTTGCATTATGTGTCCAGAATATCAGTGTGATCAAATGTATATGTAGATCAGGTGACATGAGTATTTCTTCCACCATTTCTGGGAGCAATATCTTGAAGACGTGTTGATTAGTATTTGGGGGCACCAATAGGTGTACCTTGTGTCTATGAATATAGAGATAATACATGAATAGACCATACTGTGAATAAATAGTATAACTGGTTCCAATTTACATAATGGATTGAACTGATACCTGAAAATATATAGGAAATCTAATATTGATACACAATCATTCATTCCAACCAGTTATATATCTAATGGTAATATTAGGGTTCTGGTTTACCATGAAGGCTGTGTGAGATTTGCTTGAAAAGTGATTATGGAAATCGAAAATAATGTGTTTGGAAAGAAGTCTCATGAAAAGGCCAGTCCAGAAATATACAGGAGTACATGTGTTCTGAAGCAGGAAGTGATTGAAAGTGAACCAAATGCCTGTAAATTTGTGAACTTGTGGATGAAATATATATCCTATGATGTGCATCAACTGAAGAAATAGTGATGTACCAGTGTCGAAAAAAAAGAAACGTCAAAATACACATCATGTATCATAGGAATCTACTTGCATTGATGCTAAACTCGGTCAGTTACTGTAGAAATATTAGGATTTCTAAGGACCATTCACTAGGAAACAAATGTGTATTTCAGGTGGATGAATATTTCTGAGAATAATCTTTGGAAAAGATGATTATAAATCCACATACATGAACACGAATGAATTTAGGGAGTGTATAATAAGACACATATACTTCATCCTTTGAAAAATCTCCAGAGAGAGACTGTGTTTGTGTGTGTGTGTGTGTTTGTATATATATATATATATATATATATACATTCAAACAATGCAAACACACAGAGACTTTAAAAAGTCGAAATATATATGCCAATCAAAATTCATCATGAAATATGTATCATCCACAGATCCAAAAATATTTAATTTACTGAACATGGATTTATGTATCATGTTGTTCAAGTAGAAAGCTCACCCATAGGTTGAATTTTCAGTTCCAACAGCATTTACGAGGAGTGATCTCTTGTCACAATTTGTATCTGCCATGTCAGCCTCCTCACAAGAATGTACGTGGGATACCAGGTAGGATTCTATATGTGCATGTAAAAATACATGTGCTGAATAGGCTACAGAGAAAGGGAGACAGGAATTCACATACTTGTTAACTTTACAAACACATGGAGAACTACTTCTCTTAAATTGGACTAGATTTATA
This sequence comes from Urocitellus parryii, assembly GCF_045843805.1. Lineage (NCBI taxonomy): Eukaryota > Metazoa > Chordata > Mammalia > Rodentia > Sciuridae > Urocitellus > Urocitellus parryii. Next base: position 113,616,351 of record NC_135535.1, on the reverse strand, counting down.
ACACCTAGCCTTTATAATGCCAAAGGAAAGTCCAATTATACACCATGCCTCCTCTGAACTGCATGTATTGCTATTCTGTTTGTGTTATTTTCCTCCATCATATCAGGATTGGTAATCAGAGTCTAGGTGGGTATGGGTTAGTGTCAGGGATTCAGTATTTTGAATGGAAAATAGGAAAATGAATCCAATGTGTATGCAATTCTGTGCTACACAAAAATCTTCCCACTCTCATCAAGAACAATGCCTTGACATTACCATTGCCCCAAGTAAGACACGATTCGAAGAGAAGAGTTAGAAAATCTGTGAATACATATATACAATGGAAAATGCTCAGGAGTTCACAACCTTGGAGGTGGTAGAGGAGTTTCCATAAGTAAGGGACAGGATAATCACTCCCCAAACATGGAGCTCTGCTGGCCTAAAGACTTCTTGGGAAACTGCCTCTCAGGTTGGACCCTTGAAATATATGTTGTTGTCAGGAGCTTTATCTTCCTTTGTAGTGAGACCATCAAAGCTTGGTCTGCATTTATGTGGCCTGGAGGACATGGTTTCTGATTTTCCAATGAACATGAGGCAGCAGTGCTGAATTCTCTCTTTGTAGGTCAACTGTGGCCACTGGGGACTAAGTGTTTCCCTGTGAGGACTGTGAGGCCATATGGTCATCCTCCACTTTTCCTGGTGTTTCTTCCTGCTTCACTGGGAGTTTCCTATTTGCTTCATGAAATACAAGGAGTTCAACTGGGACACAGTGCTGGAGGGAGTTCTGTCACGTGTGCTGACTCAGGGTCCTAGGAGAATGCACCAACCAGGCTCCTATCCCACAGAGCTTGCCCCCTTGACCATAGCAACCTGATTCTGAACATTGCCCGGAAACCTCTCCATAGAACAAGATGCCTTTACATATAAGGGTCTGCTGGCTGCACCGTGTCAGTCACAAGCCATGTGGAAGCCAATGGCAGATCCACATGGCCCCACCACAGATGTTTTATCACACACCTGCACACCACTGCTCTAGGCCCACTAATCAGCAGGCTCCAACTTACTGGCATCTCTGTTCTATACCATTTTCATGAAACCCAGTCAATCAAGGCACTGTCTGGTACACTCATGATCAGCAACACGACATCCAAAGGTTCTCCAGTGCCACGTGGTCATGGGAATTTCAAAAATTTCATGGTATTTATCAAGCCATTTCTCAAGGATGAACTTGGAGGCACTGTGGGTTTCTATTCATTCAGGAACCACTAAATGGTGAGGAAGCTCATTTCAATGAAAGCTCTGGAGAAACACTCAGAGGCAAGGCTTCCCAAGAGTGGCCAAAAGGTCACATCAAGCCAGGCCCATTGAGGTCTACAATGTGAGGTCCCTATGTGTTTTGACTCTCAATTATGGCTGCCAGGTCTTTAAGAATAAAATCATGTGATATCCTGGCTGAGATTCCCAGTGCTCTGTGGAAAGCCACCCTGGGCCTAGATCTCAGTTTCCAAGGGCAACTCTCATGCGTGGCCTCCTAAAATCCCAACACAATTCATGGCAATACTTCTCTGAGTTCAGTACCAGAACTCAGTCTCTAAGGGGAATCACGCCAGAGTTCAAGCCCAGGTGGACAAAGTCATCCCTTCCAACCGCCACAGAAATGACCACAATTCCAACCAAAACACTGCCACATGGCCCTCATCTTCTTCCATATAGACACTCATCATAACCTCTGGCTGGAGGTTTCCATGAGGGGGCAGCCCAAGACAGTGTCTAGAATAAGCTCCCTTGCCCCTCATTTGCCTAGTGTCAGGGTGGCCTGTGAACCAGGAGTGATCAAATACGCCTGCCATTAATACTGCTCTGCTTCTCCAAATTGAGGACTACTGACTTTCGGGTATAGATTCTTTCTGTGAATTGGAGACATGAGAAAACCCAAGAACCTATGGGATAGCCTCTGCAGGGCTTTGAAGAACTCATTTGACCCAAAGGATCCCTATTCTCACTTGATGGAGGTCAGGAACTTTCCAGAGGAAAGTGAGAGGCTTCATCCACAATGACTGCTCTTTTTGCCATTTTGGCTTTGGATGCACACATGGGATCTTTCTTTAATCCATCAGGTGCTGAGAATCTAAGCCACAGCCTCACACAGGGCCAAGAGGCTGATTCACACACATCCCTTTGCAAAGGAATTAAGCAAAAAGCCACAGGTGATGCCCCTTCATTTCCATTTGAAAACTGTTTACTTCAGGCTTCACAAAGGGATAGCCTGAGGCAAAGACCTTCCTGACATTCAGGGCATCAGAACAATAGGTAAGCAAAAGGCCCAAAGCAGGGTTTCTCCACTGACACTTTACTGGTCACACTGATATCTGAGTTTTCTGAGATGCTTGCCATTCCCTTCAGTTATCCAGTACATGGCCATGTCACAGAGCTGGGAGGTGGTACATATCTTGGACACAAAACCATGAGCCAATTCTGGAGAGTGGCCAGAATTCAGGAAGAAAACAGGAACTTAGCAAGATAGTAGGTGTTGCCCATAGATAAGGCAAGCCCCAGTCCATTCATAAATTGGAAAGGATGAATGCTGGAAAGTTTTCTACTAGACAGGACGCATCCATTGATTCATTCTCTTTTCCAATGTCTACAACCAGGGATACAGTGGGATACACAGACATAGAAACACTCGCCTTGTCAAATGACTTACTAGAAACAGTCCACTCCAAACCAAACAAACTGTCTTTCCTACCTATTCTCAGAACATGAGACAAAACCATAAACTCACACCCACACCCACTAAGGCACCTCCTTCCCCCAAGTAGGTCTGTGACTATCTGGAGTGTCTTCTGACTGGTGGGCCATACAATGTTCCCCCAAAATGGCCCGTCTTCTCTCAGATCTGGCCTCCTTGGCCTACTCAATGAAGTTGTCAGGTGCCACCAGTGAGCCACTCACTACCTGCTTTCTCAGAACAGTCCCCTCTTCAGAGCTTTCCTGGCATTTGGTCATCCTCACATCAGTAGGTACCAAGAAAGACTGACTCTCTCCTTGGTAAATGCAAACAAGTCAGCCCACTGGGACTGGGACTGAAACTGGCTCTGGGTGCCTGGCTTCCTGGTTGCCAAGTTCAAAGAGTTCCATCACAAAAGAAGTGAGGTGAGGTCACTTCCTTCAGGAACTGAATGAGGTCACTGCCTTGGCAACCAAATTGTCCTAACAGTTGCTTCCAAGGGTCCTATGAGATGGAGGCTGCCCCTGCTTCCTGTGACACTTTCACAAGTTAGAATGGTATATCCTCCACAGGCACCCAGGAACAGCTTTCCACACAGGCCTGGTTTGGTCCATCTTGTCTACATTAAGAAGAGAGAGGCTCATACAGACACAACCCTTCATCCTGACCAGGTTGTTTGCCATGGAAGATGACTTTTGCTCTCTCATGTCCTTCAGAGCTGCCTACTTCTTCTCCAGGGATCATTTCTGCATGGACCTTTGAGTTCTCAGCAGGTGGAAGATCCCCTACATTCCTCTATTGTAAGACCAACTCTGTCCCTGCTCTTCTGTAAAGTTGGATTGAGGGAACAGTGTATGGTTAGGGGTAAGAACATGTTTGATTTGGGTTAGGAATCATTCTACTGGATGAAGAATGGTATTGGGAACCTGCGATATATATAATAATGTATAGGTGAAGTATATGTATGACAACAGAAATCTAAGTAAGCTTTGAAGCCCAGAAGGGCATTGGGCCCTTGACTGGGATACTTAGCTTTGAATTACATTCTGCACAGATGTCTCAGATAAATTGATATACAATGGCATAAGACCTTGTACCTTGGATGATTGAATGTGGAAGAGAACATCCAGTCAAAAAGGGATAGTAGGTAGGATTAGGAAGATAGTCAGTAGTTTTAGGAAGAAGAGTGAGTATAACATTTGGACCAAAAGTTCTTTAGCAGTAGGGTGTCAGTTAGAGAGTAGATGTAAATGTCAGCACATGTGAAGAGTCAGTCACAATAATGAATATGGGAAATTAGGTAGGAGAGCAGATATCAATAGAGACATTGGGAAATCAGTCAAAGTATAAAGTGAGTGATAGGATTAGATATTTTCAAGAGGGTTGAGGTTGAATATGTACTCTTAGGACGAAGCAACTGTGTAGTCACCAATAGGATTGACATTTGAGAGCATTAGGCCCCTGGACAAGGATGTGTTTAGTAATCCATGCTCACTTTCCATTTAGACTTTGGTACAATCATAAGTGTGAACTTTGCATTATGTGTCCAGAATATCCCTGTGATCAAATGTATATGTAGATCAGGTGACATGAGTATTTCTTCCACCATTTCTGGGAGCAATATCTTGAAGACGTGTTGATTAGTATTTGGGGGCACCAATAGGTGTACCTTGTGTCTATGAATATAGAGATAATGCATGAATAGACCATACTGTGAATAAATAGTATAACTGGTTCCAATTTACATAATGGATTGAACTGATACCTGAAAATATATAGGAAATCTAATATTGATACACAATCATTCATTCCAACCAGTTATATATCTAATGGTAATATTAGGGTTCTGGTTTACCATGAAGGCTGTGTGAGATTTGCTTGAAAAGTGATTATGGAAATCGAAAATAATGTGTTTGGAAAGAAGTCTCATGAAAAGGCCAGTCCAGAAATATACAGGAGTACATGTGTTCTGAAGCAGGAAGTGATTGAAAGTGAACCAAATGCCTGTAAATTTGTGAACTTGTGGATGAAATATATATCCTATGATGTGCATCAACTGAAGAAATAGTGATGTACCAGTGTCGAAAAAAAAGAAACGTCAAAATACACATCATGTATCATAGGAATCTACTTGCATTGATGCTAAACTCGGTCAGTTACTGTAGAAATATTAGGATTTCTAAGGACCATTCACTAGGAAACAAATGTGTATTTCAGGTGGATGAATATTTCTGAGAATAATCTTTGGAAAAGATGATTATAAATCCACATACATGAACACGAATGAATTTAGGGAGTGTATAATAAGACACATATACTTCATACTTTGAAAAATCTGGAGAGAGAGACTGTGTGTGTGTGTGTGTGTGTGTGTTTGTGTATATGTATATATATATATATATATATATATATATATATATATATATATATATATACATACATTCAAACAATACAAACACACAGAGACTTTAAAAAGTCGAAATATATATGCCAATCAAAATTCATCATGAAATATGTATCATCCACAGATCCAAAAATATTTAATTTACTGAACATGGATTTATGTATCATGTTGTTCAAGTGGAAAGCTCACCCATAGGTTGAATTTTCAGTTCCAACAGCATTTACGAGGAGTGATCTCTTGTCACAATTTGTATCTGCCATGTCAGCCTCCTCACAAGAATGTACGTGGGATACCAGGTAGGATTCTATATGTGCATGTAAAAATACATGTGCTGAATAGGCTACAGAGAAAGGGAGACAGGAATTCACATACTTGTTAACTTTACAAACACATGGAGAACTACTTCTCTTAAATTGGACTAGATTTATAACACCTAGCCTTTAAATGCCAAAGGAAAGTCCAATTATACACCATGCCTCCTCTGAACTGCATGTATTGCTATTCTGTTTGTGTTATTTTCCTCCACCATATCAGGATTGGTAATCAGAGTCTAGGTGGGTATGGGTTAGTGTCAGGGATTCAGTATTTTGAATGGAAAATAGGAAAATGAATCCAATGTGTATGCAATTCTGTGCTACACAAAAATCTTCCCACTCTCATCAAGAACAATGCCTTGACATTACCTTTGCCCCAAGTAAGACACGATTCGAAGAGAAGAGTTAGAAAATCTGTGAATACATACATACAATGGAAAATGCTCAGGAGTTCACAACCTTGGAGGTGGTAGAGGAGTTTCCATAAGTAAGGGACAGGATAATCACTCCCCAAACATGGAGCTCGGCTGGCCTAAAGACTTCTTGGGAAACTGCCTCTGAGGTTGGACCCTTGAAATATATGTTGTTGTCAGGAGCTTTATCTTCCTTTGTAGTGAGACCATCAAAGCTTGGTCTGCATCTATGTGGCCTGGAGGACATGGTTTCTGATTTTCCAATGAACATGAGGCAGCAGTGCTGAATTCTCTCTTTGTAGGTCAACTGTGGCCACTGGGGTCTAAGTGTTTCCCTGTGTGGACTGTGAGGCCATTTGGTCATCCTCCACTTTTCCTGGTGTTTCTTGCTGCTTCACTGGGAGTTTCCTATTTGCTTCATGAAATACAAGGAGTTCAACTGGGACACAGTGCTGGAGGGAGTTCTGTCACGTGTGCTGACTCAGGGTCCTAGGAGAATGCACCAACCAGGCTCCTATCCCACAGAGCTTGCCCCCTTGACCATAGCAACCTGATTCTGAACATTGCCCGGAAACCTCTCCATAGAACAAGATGCCTTTACATATAAGGGTCTGCTGGCTGCACCGTGTCAGTCACAAGCCATGTGGAAGCCAATGGCAGATCCACATGGCCCCACCACAGATGTTTTATCACACACCTGCACACCACTGCTCTAGGCCCACTAATCAGCAGGCTCCAACTTACTGGCATCTCTGTTCTACACCATTTTCATGAAACCCAGTCAATCAAGGCACTGTCTGGTACACTCATGATCAGCAACACGACATCCAAAGGTTCTCCAGTGCCACGTGGTCATGGGAATTTCAAAAATTTCATGGTATTTATCAAGCCATTTCTCAAGGATGAACTTGGAGGCACTGTGGGTTTCTATTCATTCAGGAACCACTAAATGGTGAGGAAGCTCATTTCAATGAAAGCTCTGGAGAAACACTCAGAGGCAAGGCTTCCCAAGAGTGGCCAAAAGGTCACATCAAGCCAGGCCCATTGAGGTCTACAATGTGAGGTCCCTATGTGTTTTGACTCTCAATTATGGCTGCCAGGTCTTTAAGAATAAAATCATGTGATATCCTGGCTGAGATTCCCAGTGCTCTGTGGAAAGCCACCCTGGGCCTAGATCTCAGTTTCCAAGGGCAACTCTCATGCGTGGCCTCCTAAAATCCCAACACAATTCATGGCAATACTTCTCTGAGTTCAGTACCAGAACTCAGTCTCTAAGGGGAATCACGCCAGAGTTCAAGCCCAGGTGGACAAAGTCATCCCTTCCAACCGCCACAGAAATGACCACAATTCCAACCAAAACACTGCCACATGGCCCTCATCTTCTTCCATATAGACACTCATCATAACCTCTGGCTGGAGGTTTCCATGAGGGGGCAGCCCAAGACAGTGTCTAGAATAAGCTCCCTTCCCCCTCATTTGCCTAGTGTCAGGGTGGCCTGTGAACCAGGAGTGATCAAATACGCCTGCCATTAATACTGCTCTGCTTCTCCAAATTGAGGACTACTGACTTTCGGGTATAGATTCTTTCTGTGAATTGGAGACATGAGAAAACCCAAGAACCTATGGGATAGCCTCTGCAGGGCTTTGAAGAACTCATTTGACCCAAAGGATCCCTATTCTCACTTGATGGAGGTCAGGAACTTTCCAGAGGAAAGTGAGAGGCTTCATCCACAATGACTGCTCTTTTTGCCATTTTGGCTTTGGATGCACACATGGGATCTTTCTTTAATCCATCAGGTGCTGAGAATCTAAGCCACAGCCTCACACAGGGCCAAGAGGCTGATTCACACACATCCCTTTGCAAAGGAATTAAGCAAAAAGCCACAGGTGATGCCCCTTCATTTCCATTTGAAAACTGTTTACTTCAGGCTTCACAAAGGGATAGCCTGAGGCAAAGACCTTCCTGACATTCAGGGCAACAGAACAATAGGTAAGCAAAAGGCCCAAAGCAGGGTTTCTCCACTGACACTTTACTGGTCACACTGATATCTGAGTTTTCTGAGATGCTTGCCATTCCCTTCAGTTATCCAGTACATGGCCATGTCACAGAGCTGGGAGGTGGTACATATCTTGGACACAAAACCATGAGCCAATTCTGGAGAGTGGCCAGAATTCAGGAAGAAAACAGGAACTTAGCAAGATAGTAGGTGTTGCCCATAGATAAGGCAAGCCCCAGTCCATTCATAAATTGGAAAGGATGAATGCTGGAAAGTTTTCTACTAGACAGGACGCATCCATTGATTCATTCTCTTTTCCAATGTCTACAACCAGGGATACAGTGGGATACACAGACATAGAAACACTCGCCTTGTCAAATGACTTACTAGAAACAGTCCACTCCAAACCAAACAAACTGCCTTTCCTACCTATTCTCAGAACATGAGACAAAACCATAAACTCACACCCACACCCACTAAGGCACCTCCTTCCCCCAAGTAGGTCTGTGACTATCTGGAGTGTCTTCTGACTGGTGGGCCATACAATGTTCCCCCAAAATGGCCCGTCCTCTCTCAGATCTGGCCTCCTTGGCCTACTCAATGAAGTTGTCAGGAGCCACCAGTGAGCCACTCACTACCTGCTTTCTCAGAAAAGTCCCCTCTTCAGAGCTTTCCTGGCATTTGGTCATCCTCACATCAGTAGGTACCAAGAAAGACTGACTCTCTCCTTGGTAAATGCAAACAAGTCAGCCCACTGGGACTGGGACTGAAACTGGCTCTGGGTGCCTGGCTTCCTGGTTGCCAAGTTCAAAGAGTTCCATCACAAAAGAAGTGAGGTGAGGTCACTTCCTTCAGGAACTGAATGAGGTCACTGCCTTGGCAACCAAATTGTCCTAACAGTTGCTTCCAAGGGTCCTATGAGATGGAGGCTGCCCCTGCTTCCTGTGACACTTTCACAAGTTAGAATGGTATATCCTCCATAGGCACCCAGGAACAGCTTTCCACACAGGCCTGGTTTGGTCCATCTTGTCTACATTAAGAAGAGAGAGGCTCATACAGACACAACCCTTCATCCTGACCAGGTTGTTTGCCATGGAAGATGACTTTTGCTCTCTCATGTCCTTCAGAGCTGCCTACTTCTTCTCCAGGGATCATTTCTGCATGGACCTTTGAGTTCTCAGCAGGTGGAAGATCCCCTTCATTCCTCTCTTGTAAGACCAACTCTGTCCCTGCTCTTCTGTAAAGTTGGATTGAGGGAACAGTGTATGGTTAGGGGTAAGAACATGTTTGATTTGGGTTAGGAATCATTCTACTGGATGAAGAATGGTATTGGGAACCTGCGATATATATAATAATGTATAGGTGAAGTATATGTATGACAACAGAAATCTAAGTAAGCTTTGAAGCCCAGAAGGGCATTGGGCCCTTGACTGGGATACTTAGCTTTGAATTACATTCTGCACAGATGTCTCAGATAAATTGATATACAATGGCATAAGACCTTGTACCTTGGATGATTGAATGTGGAAGAGAACATCCAGTCAAAAAGGGATAGTAGGTAGGATTAGGAAGATAGTCAGTAGGTTTAGGAAGAAGAGTGAGTATAACATTTGGACCAAAAGTTCTTTAGCAGTAGGGTGTCAGTTAGAGAGTAGATGTAAATGTCAGCACATGTGAAGAGTCAGTCACAATAATGAATATGGGAAATTAGGTAGGAGAGCAGATATCAATAGAGACATTGGGAAATCAGTCAAAGTATAAAGTGAGTGATAGGATTAGATATTTTCAACAGGGTTGAGGTTGAATATGTACTCTTAGGACGAAGCAACTGTGTAGTCACCAATAGGATTGACATTTGAGAGCATTAGGCCCCTGGACAAGGATGTGTTTAGTAATCCATGCTCACTTTCCATTTAGACTTTGGTACAATCATAAGTGTGAACTTTGCATTATGTGTCCAGAATATCACTGTGATCAAATGTATATGTAGATCAGGTGACATGAGTATTTCTTCCACCATTTCTGGGAGCAATATCGTGAAGACGTGTTGATTAGTATTTGGGGGCACCAATAGGTGTACCTTGTGTCTATGAATATAGAGATAATGCATGAATAGACCATACTGTGAATAAATAGTATAACTGGTTCCAATTTACATAATGGATTGAACTGATACCTGAAAATATATAGGAAATCTAATATTGATACACAATCATTCATTCCAACCAGTTATATATCTAATGGTAATATTAGGGTTCTGGTTTACCATGAAGGCTGTGTGAGATTTGCTTGAAAAGTGATTATGGAAATCGAAAATAATGTGTTTGGAAAGAAGTCTCATGAAAAGGCCAGTCCAGAAATATACAGGAGTACATGTGTTCTGAAGCAGGAAGTGATTGAAAGTGAACCAAATGCCTGTAAATTTGTGAACTTGTGGATGAAATATATATCCTATGATGTGCATCAACTGAAGAAATAGTGATGTACCAGTGTCGAAAAAAAAGAAACGTCAAAATACACATCATGTATCATAGGAATCTACTTGCATTGATGCTAAACTCGGTCAGTTACTGTAGAAATATTAGGATTTCTAAGGACCATTCACTAGGAAACAAATGTGTATTTCAGGTGGATGAATATTTCTGAGAATAATCTTTGGAAAAGATGATTATAAATCCACATACATGAACACGAATGAATTTAGGGAGTGTATAATAAGACACATATACTTCATACTTTGAAAAATCTGGAGAGAGAGACTGTGTGTGTGTGTGTGTGTGTGTGTTTGTGTATATGTATATATATATATATATATATATATATATATATATATATATATATATACATACATTCAAACAATACAAACACACAGAGACTTTAAAAAGTCGAAATATATATGCCAATCAAAATTCATCATGAAATATGTATCATCCACAGATCCAAAAATATTTAATTTACTGAACATGGATTTATGTATCATGTTGTTCAAGTGGAAAGCTCACCCATAGGTTGAATTTTCAGTTCCAACAGCATTTACGAGGAGTGATCTCTTGTCACAATTTGTATCTGCCATGTCAGCCTCCTCACAAGAATGTACGTGGGATACCAGGTAGGATTCTATATGTGCATGTAAAAATATGTGCTGAATAGGCTACAGAGAAAGGGAGACAGGAATTCACATACTTGTTAACTTTACAAACACATGGAGAACTACTTCTCTTAAATTGGACTAGATTTATAACACCTAGCCTTTAAATGCCAAAGGAAAGTCCAATTATACACCATGCCTCCTCTGAACTGCATGTATTGCTATTCTGTTTGTGTTATTTTCCTCCACCATATCAGGATTGGTAATCAGAGTCTAGGTGGGTATGGGTTAGTGTCAGGGATTCAGTATTTTGAATGGAAAATAGGAAAATGAATCCAATGTGTATGCAATTCTGTGCTACACAAAAATCTTCCCACTCTCATCAAGAACAATGCCTTGACATTACCTTTGCCCCAAGTAAGACACGATTCGAAGAGAAGAGTTAGAAAATCTGTGAATACATACATACAATGGAAAATGCTCAGGAGTTCACAACCTTGGAGGTGGTAGAGGAGTTTCCATAAGTAAGGGACAGGATAATCACTCCCCAAACATGGAGCTCGGCTGGCCTAAAGACTTCTTGGGAAACTGCCTCTGAGGTTGGACCCTTGAAATATATGTTGTTGTCAGGAGCTTTATCTTCCTTTGTAGTGAGACCATCAAAGCTTGGTCTGCATCTATGTGGCCTGGAGGACATGGTTTCTGATTTTCCAATGAACATGAGGCAGCAGTGCTGAATTCTCTCTTTGTAGGTCAACTGTGGCCACTGGGGTCTAAGTGTTTCCCTGTGTGGACTGTGAGGCCATTTGGTCATCCTCCACTTTTCCTGGTGTTTCTTGCTGCTTCACTGGGAGTTTCCTATTTGCTTCATGAAATACAAGGAGTTCAACTGGGACACAGTGCTGGAGGGAGTTCTGTCACGTGTGCTGACTCAGGGTCCTAGGAGAATGCACCAACCAGGCTCCTATCCCACAGAGCTTGCCCCCTTGACCATAGCAACCTGATTCTGAACATTGCCCGGAAACCTCTCCATAGAACAAGATGCCTTTACATATAAGGGTCTGCTGGCTGCACCGTGTCAGTCACAAGCCATGTGGAAGCCAATGGCAGATCCACATGGCCCCACCACAGATGTTTTATCACACACCTGCACACCACTGCTCTAGGCCCACTAATCAGCAGGCTCCAACTTACTGGCATCTCTGTTCTACACCATTTTCATGAAACCCAGTCAATCAAGGCACTGTCTGGTACACTCATGATCAGCAACACGACATCCAAAGGTTCTCCAGTGCCACGTGGTCATGGGAATTTCAAAAATTTCATGGTATTTATCAAGCCATTTCTCAAGGATGAACTTGGAGGCACTGTGGGTTTCTATTCATTCAGGAACCACTAAATGGTGAGGAAGCTCATTTCAATGAAAGCTCTGGAGAAACACTCAGAGGCAAGGCTTCCCAAGAGTGGCCAAAAGGTCACATCAAGCCAGGCCCATTGAGGTCTACAATGTGAGGTCCCTATGTGTTTTGACTCTCAATTATGGCTGCCAGGTCTTTAAGAATAAAATCATGTGATATCCTGGCTGAGATTCCCAGTGCTCTGTGGAAAGCCACCCTGGGCCTAGATCTCAGTTTCCAAGGGCAACTCTCATGCGTGGCCTCCTAAAATCCCAACACAATTCATGGCAATACTTCTCTGAGTTCAGTACCAGAACTCAGTCTCTAAGGGGAATCACGCCAGAGTTCAAGCCCAGGTGGACAAAGTCATCCCTTCCAACCGCCACAGAAATGACCACAATTCCAACCAAAACACTGCCACATGGCCCTCATCTTCTTCCATATAGACACTCATCATAACCTCTGGCTGGAGGTTTCCATGAGGGGGCAGCCCAAGACAGTGTCTAGAATAAGCTCCCTTGCCCCTCATTTGCCTAGTGTCAGGGTGGCCTGTGAACCAGGAGTGATCAAATACGCCTGCCATTAATACTGCTCTGCTTCTCCAAATTGAGGACTACTGACTTTCGGGTATAGATTCTTTCTGTGAATTGGAGACATGAGAAAACCCAAGAACCTATGGGATAGCCTCTGCAGGGCTTTGAAGAACTCATTTGACCCAAAGGATCCCTATTCTCACTTGATGGAGGTCAGGAACTTTCCAGAGGAAAGTGAGAGGCTTCATCCACAATGACTGCTCTTTTTGCCATTTTGGCTTTGGATGCACACATGGGATCTTTCTTTAATCCATCAGGTGCTGAGAATCTAAGCCACAGCCTCACACAGGGCCAAGAGGCTGATTCACACACATCCCTTTGCAAAGGAATTAAGCAAAAAGCCACAGGTGATGCCCCTTCATTTCCATTTGAAAACTGTTTACTTCAGGCTTCACAAAGGGATAGCCTGAGGCAAAGACCTTCCTGACATTCAGGGCAACAGAACAATAGGTAAGCAAAAGGCCCAAAGCAGGGTTTCTCCACTGACACTTTACTGGTCACACTGATATCTGAGTTTTCTGAGATGCTTGCCATTCCCTTCAGTTATCCAGTACATGGCCATGTCACAGAGCTGGGAGGTGGTACATATCTTGGACACAAAACCATGAGCCAATTCTGGAGAGTGGCCAGAATTCAGGAAGAAAACAGGAACTTAGCAAGATAGTAGGTGTTGCCCATAGATAAGGCAAGCCCCAGTCCATTCATAAATTGGAAAGGATGAATGCTGGAAAGTTTTCTACTAGACAGGACGCATCCATTGATTCATTCTCTTTTCCAATGTCTACAACCAGGGATACAGTGGGATACACAGACATAGAAACACTCGCCTTGTCAAATGACTTACTAGAAACAGTCCACTCCAAACCAAACAAACTGCCTTTCCTACCTATTCTCAGAACATGAGACAAAACCATAAACTCACACCCACACCCACTAAGGCACCTCCTTCCCCCAAGTAGGTCTGTGACTATCTGGAGTGTCTTCTGACTGGTGGGCCATACAATGTTCCCCCAAAATGGCCCGTCCTCTCTCAGATCTGGCCTCCTTGGCCTACTCAATGAAGTTGTCAGGAGCCACCAGTGAGCCACTCACTACCTGCTTTCTCAGAAAAGTCCCCTCTTCAGAGCTTTCCTGGCATTTGGTCATCCTCACATCAGTAGGTACCAAGAAAGACTGACTCTCTCCTTGGTAAATGCAAACAAGTCAGCCCACTGGGACTGGGACTGAAACTGGCTCTGGGTGCCTGGCTTCCTGGTTGCCAAGTTCAAAGAGTTCCATCACAAAAGAAGTGAGGTGAGGTCACTTCCTTCAGGAACTGAATGAGGTCACTGCCTTGGCAACCAAATTGTCCTAACAGTTGCTTCCAAGGGTCCTATGAGATGGAGGCTGCCCCTGCTTCCTGTGACACTTTCACAAGTTAGAATGGTATATCCTCCATAGGCACCCAGGAACAGCTTTCCACACAGGCCTGGTTTGGTCCATCTTGTCTACATTAAGAAGAGAGAGGCTCATACAGACACAACCCTTCATCCTGACCAGGTTGTTTGCCATGGAAGATGACTTTTGCTCTCTCATGTCCTTCAGAGCTGCCTACTTCGTCTCCAGGGATCATTTCTGCATGGACCTTTGAGTTCTCAGCAGGTGGAAGATCCCCTTCATTCCTCTCTTGTAAGACCAACTCTGTCCCTGCTCTTCTGTAAAGTTGGATTGAGGGAACAGTGTATGGTTAGGGGTAAGAACATGTTTGATTTGGGTTAGGAATCATTCTACTGGATGAAGAATGGTATTGGGAACCTGCGATATATATAATAATGTATAGGTGAAGTATATGTATGACAACAGAAATCTAAGTAAGCTTTGAAGCCCAGAAGGGCATTGGGCCCTTGACTGGGATACTTAGCTTTGAATTACATTCTGCACAGATGTCTCAGATAAATTGATATACAATGGCATAAGACCTTGTACCTTGGATGATTGAATGTGGAAGAGAACATCCAGTCAAAAAGGGATAGTAGGTAGGATTAGGAAGATAGTCAGTAGGTTTAGGAAGAAGAGTGAGTATAACATTTGGACCAAAAGTTCTTTAGCAGTAGGGTGTCAGTTAGAGAGTAGATGTAAATGTCAGCACATGTGAAGAGTCAGTCACAATAATGAATATGGGAAATTAGGTAGGAGAGCAGATATCAATAGAGACATTGGGAAATCAGTCAAAGTATAAAGTGAGTGATAGGATTAGATATTTTCAACAGGGTTGAGGTTGAATATGTACTCTTAGGACGAAGCAACTGTGTAGTCACCAATAGGATTGACATTTGAGAGCATTAGGCCCCTGGACAAGGATGTGTTTAGTAATCCATGCTCACTTTCCATTTAGACTTTGGTACAATCATAAGTGTGAACTTTGCATTATGTGTCCAGAATATCACTGTGATCAAATGTATATGTAGATCAGGTGACATGAGTATTTCTTCCACCATTTCTGGGAGCAATATCGTGAAGACGTGTTGATTAGTATTTGGGGGCACCAATAGGTGTACCTTGTGTCTATGAATATAGAGATAATGCATGAATAGACCATACTGTGAATAAATAGTATAACTGGTTCCAATTTACATAATGGATTGAACTGATACCTGAAAATATATAGGAAATCTAATATTGATACACAATCATTCATTCCAACCAGTTATATATCTAATGGTAATATTAGGGTTCTGGTTTACCATGAAGGCTGTGTGAGATTTGCTTGAAAAGTGATTATGGAAATCGAAAATAATGTGTTTGGAAAGAAGTCTCATGAAAAGGCCAGTCCAGAAATATACAGGAGTACATGTGTTCTGAAGCAGGAAGTGATTGAAAGTGAACCAAATGCCTGTAAATTTGTGAACTTGTGGATGAAATATATATCCTATGATGTGCATCAACTGAAGAAATAGTGATGTACCAGTGTCGAAAAAAAAGAAACGTCAAAATACACATCATGTATCATAGGAATCTACTTGCATTGATGCTAAACTCGGTCAGTTACTGTAGAAATATTAGGATTTCTAAGGACCATTCACTAGGAAACAAATGTGTATTTCAGGTGGATGAATATTTCTGAGAATAATGTTTGGAAAAGATGATTATAAATCCACATACATGAACATGAATGAATTTAGGGAGTGTATAATAAGACACATATACTTCATACTTTGAAAAATCTGGAGAGAGAGACTGTGTGTGTGTGTGTTTGTGTTTGTATATATATATATATATATATATATATATATATATATATATATATATATATATATATGTATATATATATATACATCCATTCAAACAATACAAACACACAGAGACTTTAAAAAGTCGAAATATATATGCCAATCAAAATTCATCATGAAATATGTATCATCCACTGATCCAAAAATATTTAATTTACTGAACATGGATTTATGTATCATGTTGTTCAAGTAGAAAGCTCACCCATAGGTTGAATTTTCAGTTCCAACAGCATTTACGAGGAGTGATCTCTTGTCACAATTTGTATCTGCCATGTCAGCCTCCTCACAAGAATGTACGTGGGATACCAGGTAGGATTCTATATGTGCATGTAAAAATACATGTGCTGAATAGGCTACAGAGAAAGGGAGACAGGAATTCACATACTTGTTAACTTTACAAACACATGGAGAACTACTTCTCTTAAATTGGACTAGATTTATAACACCTAGCCTTTATAATGCCAAAGGAAAGTCCAATTATACACCATGCCTCCTCTGAACTGCATGTATTGCTATTCTGTTTGTGTGATTTTCCTCCATCATATCAGGATTGGTAATCAGAGTCTAGGAGGGTATGGGTTAGTGTCAGGGATTCAGTATTTTGAATGGAAAATAGGAAAGTGAATCCAATGTGTATGCAATTCTGTGCTACACAAAAATCTTCCCACTCTCATCAAGAACAATGCCTTGACATTACCTTTGCCCCAAGTAAGACACGATTCGAAGAGAAGAGTTAGAAAATCTGTGAATACATATATACAATGGAAAATGCTCAGGAGTTCACAACCTTGGAGGTGGTAGAGGAGTTTCCATAAGGAAGGGACAGGATAAACACTCCCCAAACATGGAGCTCTGCTGGCCTAAAGACTTCTTGGGAAACTGCCTCTGAGGTTGGACCCTTGAAATATATGTTGTTGTCAGGAGCTTTATCTTCCTTTGTAGTGAGACCATCAAAGCTTGGTCTGCATCTATGTGGCCTGGAGGACATGGTTTCTGATTTTCCAATGAACATGAGGCAGCAGTGCTGAATTCTCTCTTTGTAGGTCAACTGTGGCCACTGGGGTCTAAGTGTTTCCCCGTGTGGACTGTGAGGCCATTTGGTCATCCTCCACTTTTCCCTGCTTCACTGGGAGTTTCCTATTTGCTTCATGAAATACAAGGAGTTCAACTGGGACACAGTGCTGGAGGGAGTTCTGTCACGTGTGCTGACTCAGGGTCCTAGGAGAATGCACCAACCAGGCTTCTATCCCACAGAGCTTGCCCCCTTGACCATAGCAACCTGATTCTGAACATTGCCCGGAAACCTCTCCATAGAACAAGATGCCTTTACATATAAGGGTCTGCTGGCTGCACCGTGTCAGTCACAAGCCATGTGGAAGCCAATGGCAGATCCACATGGCCCCACCACAGATGTTTTATCACACACCTGCACACCACTGCTCTAGGCCCACTAATCAGCAGGCTCCAACTTACTGGCATCTCTGTTCTACACCATTTTCATGAAACCCAGTCAATCAAGGCACTGTCTGGTACACTCATGATCAGCAACACGACATCCAAAGGTTCTCCAGTGCCACGTGGTCATGGGAATTTCAAAAATTTCATGGTATTTATCAAGCCATTTCTCAAGGATGAACTTGGAGGCACTGTGGGTTTCTATTCATTCAGGAACCACTAAATGGTGAGGAAGGTCATTTCAATGAAAGCTCTGGAGAAACACTCAGAGGCAAGGCTTCCCAAGAGTGGCCAAAAGGTCACATCAAGCCAGGCCCATTGAGGTCTACAATGTGAGGTCCCTGTGTGTTTTGACTCTCAATTATGGCTGCCAGGTCTTTAAGAATAAAATCATGTGATATCCTGGCTGAGATTCCCAGTGCTCTGTGGAAAGCCACCCTGGGCCTAGATCTCAGTTTCCAAGGGCAACTCTCATGCGTGGCCTCCTAAAATCCCAACACAATTCATGGCAATACTTCTCTGAGTTCAGTACCAGAACTCAGTCTCTAAGGGGAATCACGCCAGAGTTCAAGCCCAGGTGGACAAAGTCATCCCTTCCAACCGCCACAGAAATGACCACAATTCCAACCAAAACACTGCCACATGGCCCTCATCTTCTTCCATATAGACACTCATCATAACCTCTGGCTGGAGGTTTCCATGAGGGGGCAGCCCAAGACAGTGTCTAGAATAAGCTCCCTTGCCCCTCATTTGCCTAATGTCAGGGTGGCCTGTGAACCAGGAGTGATCAAATACGCCTGCCATTAATACTGCTCTGCTTCTCCAAATTGAGGACTACTGACTTTCGGGTATAGATTCTTTCTGTGAATTGGAGACATGAGAAAACCCAAGAACCTATGGGATAGCCTCTGCAGGGCTTTGAAGAACTCATTTGACCCAACGGATCCCTATTCTCACTTGATGGAGGTCAGGAACTTTCCAGAGGAAAGTGAGAGGCTTCATCCACAATGACTGCTCTTTTTGCCATTTTGGCTTTGGATGCACACATGGGATCTTTCTTTAATCCATCAGGTGCTGAGAATCTAAGCCACAGCCTCACACAGGGCCAAGAGGCTGATTCACACACATCCCTTTGCAAAGGAATTAAGCAAAAAGCCACAGGTGATGCCCCTTCATTTCCATTTGAAAACTGTTTACTTCAGGCTTCACAAAGGGGTAGCCTGAGGCAAAGACCTTCCTGAGAGTCAGGGCAACAGAACAATAGGTAAGCAAAAGGCCCAAAGCAGGGTTTCTCCACTGACACTTTACTGGTCACACTGATATCTGAGTTTTCTGAGATGCTTGCCATTCCCTTCAGTTATCCAGTACATAGCCATGTCACAGAGCTGGGAGGTGGTACATATCTTGGACACAAAACCATGAGCCAATTCTGGAGAGTGGCCAGAATTCAGGAAGAAAACAGGAACTTAGCAAGATAGTAGGTGTTGCCCATAGATAAGGCAAGCCCCAGTCCATTCATAAATTGGAAAGGATGAATGCTGGAAAGTTTTCTACTAGACAGGACGCATCCATTGATTCATTCTCTTTTCCAATGTCTACAACCAGGGATACAGTGGGATACACAGACATAGAAACACTCGCCTTGTCAAATGACTTACTAGAAACAGTCCACTCCAAACCAAACAAACTGCCTTTCCTACCTATTCTCAGAACATGAGACAAAACCATAAACTCACACCCACACCCACTAAGGCACCTCCTTCCCCCAAGTAGGTCTGTGACTATCTGGAGTGTCTTCTGACTGGTGGGCCATACAATGTTCCCCCAAAATGGCCCGTCCTCTCTCAGATCTGGCCTCCTTGGCCTACTCAATGAAGTTGTCAGGAGCCACCAGTGAGCCACTCACTACCTGCTTTCTCAGAAAAGTCCCCTCTTCAGAGCTTTCCTGGCATTTGGTCATCCTCACATCAGTAGGTACCAAGAAAGACTGACTCTCTCCTTGGTAAATGCAAACAAGTCAGCCCACTGGGACTGGGACTGAAACTGGCTCTGGGTGCCTGGCTTCCTGGTTGCCAAGTTCAAAGAGTTCCATCACAAAAGAAGTGAGGTGAGGTCACTTCCTTCAGGAACTGAATGAGGTCACTGCCTTGGCAACCAAATTGTCCTAACAGTTGCTTCCAAGGGTCCTATGAGGTGGAGGCTGCCCCTGCTTCCTGTGACACTTTCACAAGTTAGAATGGTATATCCTCCATAGGGACCCAGGAACAGCTTTCCACACAGGCCTGGTTTGGTCCATCTTGTCTACATTAAGAAGAGAGAGGCTCATACAGACACAACCCTTCATCCTGACCAGGTTGTTTGCCATGGAAGATGACTTTTGCTCTCTCATGTCCTTCAGAGCTGCCTACTTCTTCTCCAGGGATCATTTCTGCATGGACCTTTGAGTTCTCAGCAGCTGGAAGATCCCCTACATTCCTCTATTGTAAGACCAACTCTGTCCCTGCTCTTCTGTAAAGTTGGATTGAGGGAACAGTGTATGGTTAGGGGTAAGAACATGTTTGATTTGGGTTAGGAATCATTCTACTGGATGAAGAATGGTATTGGGAACCTGCGATATATATAATAATGTATAGGTGAAGTATATGTATGACAACAGAAATCTAAGTAAGCTTTGAAGCCCAGAAGGGCATTGGGCCCTTGACTGGGATACTTAGCTTTGAATTACATTCTGCACAGATGTCTCAGATAAATTGATATACAATGGCATAAGACCTTGTACCTTGGATGATTGAATGTGGAAGAGAACATCCAGTCAAAAAGGGATAGTAGGTAGGATTAGGAAGATAGTCAGTAGGTTTAGGAAGAAGAGTGAGTATAACATTTGGACCAAAGGTTCTTTAGCAGTAGGGTGTCAGTTAGAGAGTAGATGTAAATGTCAGCACATGTGAAGAGTCAGTCACAATAATGAATATGGGAAATTAGGTAGGAGAGCAGATATCAATAGATACATTGGGAAATCAGTCAAAGTATAAAGTGAGTGATAGGATTAGATATTTTCAACAGGGTTGAGGTTGAATATGTACTCTTAGGACGAAGCAACTGTGTAGTCACCAATAGGATTGACATTTGAGAGCATTAGGCCCCTGGACAAGGATGTGTTTAGTAATCCATGCTCACTTTCCATTTAGACTTTGGTACAATCATAAGTGTGAACTTTGCATTATGTGTCCAGAATATCCCTGTGATCAAATGTATATGTAGATCAGGTGACATGAGTATTTCTTCCACCATTTCTGGGAGCAATATCTTGAAGACGTGTTGATTAGTATTTGGGGGCACCAATAGGTGTACCTTGTGTCTATGAATATAGAGATAATGCATGAATAGACCATACTGTGAATAAATAGTATAACTGGTTCCAATTTACATAATGGATTGAACTGATACCTGAAAATATATAGGAAATCTAATATTGATACAGAATCATTCATTCCAACCAGTTATATATCTAATGGTAATATTAGGGTTCTGGTTTACCATGAAGGCTGTGTGAGATTTGCTTGAAAAGTGATTATGGAAATCGAAAATAATGTGTTTGGAAAGAAGTCTCATGAAAAGGCCAGTCCAGAAATATATAGGAGTACATGTGTTCTGAAGCAGGAAGTGATTGAAAGTGAACCAAATGCCTGTAAATTTGTGAACTTGTGGATGAAATATATATCCTATGATGTGCATCAACTGAAGAAATAGTGATGTACCAGTGTCGAAAAAAAAGAAACGTCAAAATACACATCATGTATCATAGGAATCTACTTGCATTGATGCTAAACTCGGTCAGTTACTGTAGAAATATTAGGATTTCTAAGGACCATTCACTAGGACACAAATGTGTATTTCAGGTGGATGAATATTTCTGAGAATAATCTTTGGAAAAGATGATTATAAATCCACATACATGAACATGAATGAATTTAGGGAGTGTATAATAAGACACATATATTTCATACTTTGAAAAATCTGGAGAGAGAGACTGTGTGTGTGTGTTTGTGTATATATATATATATATATATATATATATATATATATATACATTCAAACAATACAAACACACAGAGACTTAAAAAGTCGAAATATATATGCCAATCAAAATTCATCATGAAATATGTATCATCCACAGATCCAAAAATGTTTAATTTACTGAACATGGATTTATGTATCATGTTGTTCAAGTAGAAAGCTCACCCATAGGTTGAATTTTCAGTTCCAACAGCATTTACGAGGAGTGATCTCTTCTCACAATTTGTATCTGCCATGTCAGCCTCCTCACAAGAATGTACGTGGGATACCAGGTAGGATTCTATATGTGCATGTAAAAATACATGTGCTGAATAGGCTACAGAGAAAGGGAGACAGGAATTCACATACTTGTTAACTTTACAAACACATGGAGAACTACTTCTCTTAAATTGGACTAGATTTATAACACCTAGCCTTTATAATGCCAAAGGAAAGTCCAATTATACACCATGCCTCCTCTGAACTGCATGTTTTGCTATTTTATTTGTGTTATTTTCCTCCATCATATCAGGATTGGTAATCAGAGTCTAGGAGGGTATGGGTTAGTGTCAGGGATTCAGTATTTTGAATGGAAAATAGGAAAATGAATCCAATGTGTATGCAATTCTGTGCTACACAAAAATCTTCCCACTCTCATCAAGAACAATGCCTTGACATTACCTTTGCCCCAAGAAAGACACGATTCGAAGAGAAGAGTTAGAAAATCTGTGAATACATATATACAATGGAAAATGCTCAGGAGTTCACAACCTTGGAGGTGGTAGAGGAGTTTCCATAAGTAAGGGACAGGATAAACACTCGCCAAACATGGAGCTCTGCTGGCCTAAAGACTTCTTGGGAAACTGCCTCTGAGGTTGGACCCTTGAAATATATGTTGTTGTCAGGAGCTTTATCTTCCTTTGTAGTGAGACCATCAAACCTTGGTCTGCGTCTATGTGGCCTGGAGGACATGGTTTCTGATTTTCCAATGAACATGAGGCAGCAGTGCTGAATTCTCTCTTTGTAGGTCAACTGTGGCCACTGGGGTCTAAGTGTTTCCCCGTGTGGACTGTGAGGCCATTTGGTCATCCTCCACTTTTCCTGGTGTTTCTTGCTGCTTCACTGGGAGTTTCCTATTTGCTTCATGAAATACAAGGAGTTCAACTGGGACACAGTGCTGGAGGGAGTTCTGTCACGTGTGCTGACTCAGGGTCCTAGGAGAATGCACCAACCAGGCTTCTATCCCACAGAGCTTGCCCCCTTGACCATAGCAACCTGATTCTGAACATTGCCCGGAAACCTCTCCATAGAACAAGATGCCTTTACATATAAGGGTCTGCTGGCTGCACCGTGTCAGTCACAAGCCATGTGGAAGCCAATGGCAGATCCACATGGCCCCACCACAGATGTTTTATCACACACCTGCACACCACTGCTCTAGGCCCACTAATCAGCAGGCTCCAACTTACTGGCATCTCTGTTCTACACCATTTTCATGAAACCCAGTCAATCAAGGCACTGTCTGGTACACTCATGATCAGCAACAGGACATCCAAAGGTTCTCCAGTGCCACGTGGTCATGGGAATTTCAAAAATTTCATGGTATTTATCAAGCCATTTCTCAAGGATGAACTTGGAGGCACTGTGGGTTTCTATTCATTCAGGAACCACTAAATGTTGAGGAAGGTCATTTCAATGAAAGCTCTGGAGAAACACTCAGAGGCAAGGCTTCCCAAGAGTGGCCAAAAGGTCACATCAAGCCAGGCCCATTGAGCTCTACAATGTGAGGTCCCTGTGTGTTTTGACTCTCAATTATGGCTGCCAGGTCTTTAAGAATAAAATCATGTGATATCCTGGCTGAGATTCCCAGTGCTCTGTGGAAAGCCACCCTGGGCCTAGATCTCAGTTTCCAAGGGCAACTCTCATGCGTGGCCTCCTAAAATCCCAACACAATTCATGGCAATACTTCTCTGAGTTCAGTACCAGAACTCAGTCTCTAAGGGGAATCACGCCAGAGTTCAAGCCCAGGTGGACAAAGTCATCCCTTCCAACCGCCACAGAAATGACCACAATTCCAACCAAAACACTGCCACATGGCCCTCATCTTCTTCCATATAGACACTCATCATAACCTCTGGCTGGAGGTTTCCATGAGGGGGCAGCCCAAGACAGTGTCTAGAATAAGCTCCCTTGCCCCTCATTTGCCTAGTGTCAGGGTGGCCTGTGAACCAGGAGTGATCAAATACGCCTGCCATTAATACTGCTCTGCTTCTCCAAATTGAGGACTACTGACTTTCGGGTATAGATTCTTTCTGTGAATTGGAGACATGAGAAAACCCAAGAACCTATGGGATAGCCTCTGCAGGGCTTTGAAGAACTCATTTGACCCAAAGGATCCCTATTCTCACTTGATGGAGGTCAGGAACTTTCCAGAGGAAAGTGAGAGGCTTCATCCACAATGACTGCTCTTTTTGCCATTTTGGCTTTGGATGCACACATGGGATCTTTCTTTAATCCATCAGGTGCTGAGAATCTATGCCACAGCCTCACACAGGGCCTAGAGGCTGATTCACACACATCCCTTTGCAAAGGAATTAAGCAAAAAGCCACAGGTGATGCCCCTTCATTTCCATTTGAAAACTGTTTACTTCAGGCTTCACAAAGGGATAGCCTGAGGCAAAGACCTTCCTGACATTCAGGGCAACAGAACAATAGGTAAGCAAAAGGCCCAAAGCAGGGTTTCTCCACTGACACTTTACTGGTCACACTGATATCTGAGTTTTCTGAGATGCTTGCCATTCCCTTCAATTATCCAGTACATGGCCATGTCACAGAGCTGGGAGGTGGTACATATCTTGGACACAAAACCATGAGCCAATTCTGGAGAGTGGCCAGAATTCAGGAAGAAAACAGGAACTTAGCAAGATAGTAGGTGTTGCCCATAGATAAGGCAAGCCCCAGTCCATTCATAAATTGGAAAGGATGAATGCTGGAAAGTTTTCTACTAGACAGGACGCATCCATTGATTCATTCTCTTTTCCAATGTCTACAACCAGGGATACAGTGGGATACACAGACATAGAAACACTTGCCTTGTCAAATGACTTACTAGAAACAGTCCACTCCAAACCAAACAAACTGCCTTTCCTACCTATTCTCAGAACATGAGACAAAACCATAAACTCACACCCACACCCACTAAGGCACCTCCTTCCCCCAAGTAGGTCTGTGACTATCTGGAGTGTCTTCTGACTGGTGGGCCATACAATGTTCCCCCAAAATGGCCCGTCCTCTCTCAGATCTGGCCTCCTTGGCCTACTCAATGAAGTTGTCAGGAGCCACCAGTGAGCCACTCACTACCTGCTTTCTCAGAACAGTCCCCTCTTCAGAGCTTTCCTGGCATTTGGTCATCCTCACATCAGTAGGTACCAAGAAAGACTGACTCTCTCCTTGGTAAATGCAAACAAGTCAGCCCACTGGGACTGGGACTGAAACTGGCTCTGGGTGCCTGGCTTCCTGGTTGCCAAGTTCAAAGAGTTCCATCACAAAAGAAGTGAGGTGAGGTCACTTCCTTCAGGAACTGAATGAGGTCACTGCCTTGGCAACCAAATTGTCCTAACAGTTGCTTCCAAGGGTCCTATGAGATGGAGGCTGCCCCTGCTTCCTGTGACACTTTCACAAGTTAGAATGGTATATCCTCCACAGGCACCCAGGAACAGCTTTCCACACAGGCCTGGTTTGGTCCATCTTGTCTACATTAAGAAGAGAGAGGCTCATACAGACACAACCCTTCATCCTGACCAGGTTGTTTGCCATGGAAGATGACTTTTGCTCTCTCATGTCCTTCAGAGCTGCCTACTTCTTCTCCAGGGATCATTTCTGCATGGACCTTTGAGTTCTCAGCAGGTGGAAGATCCCCTACATTCCTCTATTGTAAGACCAACTCTGTCCCTGCTCTTCTGTAAAGTTGGATTGAGGGAACAGTGTATGGTTAGGGGTAAGAACATGTTTGATTTGGGTTAGGAATCATTCTACTGGATGAAGAATGGTATTGGGAACCTGCGATATATATAATAATGTATAGGTGAAGTATATGTATGACAAAAGAAATCTAAGTAAGCTTTGAAGCCCAGAAGGGCATTGCGCCCTTGACTGGGAAACTTAGCTTTGAATTACATTCTGCACAGATGTCTCAGATAAATTGATATACAATGGCATAAGACCTTGTACCTTGGATGATTGAATGTGGAAGAGAACATCCAGTCAAAAAGGGATAGTAGGTAGGATTAGGAAGATAGTCAGTAGGTTTAGGAAGAAGAGTGAGTATAACATTTGGACCAAAGGTTCTTTAGCAGTAGGGTGTCAGTTAGAGAGTAGATGTAAATGTCAGCACATGTGAAGAGTCAGTCACAATAATGAATATGGGAATTTAGGTAGGA
Source organism: Urocitellus parryii (assembly GCF_045843805.1). Lineage (NCBI taxonomy): Eukaryota > Metazoa > Chordata > Mammalia > Rodentia > Sciuridae > Urocitellus > Urocitellus parryii. The sequence goes on along the minus strand of NC_135535.1, from coordinate 113,590,219 downwards.
GAGCAGATATCAATAGATACATTGGGAAATCAGTCAAAGTATAAAGTGAGTGATAGGATTAGATATTTTCAACAGGGTTGAGGTTGAATATGTACTCTTAGGACGAAGCAACTGTGTAGTCACCAATAGGATTGACATTTGAGAGCATTAGGCCCCTGGACAAGGATGTGTTTAGTAATCCATGCTCACTTTCCATTTAGACTTTGGTACAATCATAAGTGTGAACTTTGCATTATGTGTCCAGAATATCCCTGTGATCAAATGTATATGTAGATCAGGTGACATGAGTATTTCTTCCACCATTTCTGGGAGCAATATCTTGAAGACGTGTTGATTAGTATTTGGGGGCACCAATAGGTGTACCTTGTGTCTATGAATATAGAGATAATGCATGAATAGACCATACTGTGAATAAATAGTATAACTGGTTCCAATTTACATAATGGATTGAACTGATACCTGAAAATATATAGGAAATCTAATATTGATACAGAATCATTCATTCCAACCAGTTATATATCTAATGGTAATATTAGGGTTCTGGTTTACCATGAAGGCTGTGTGAGATTTGCTTGAAAAGTGATTATGGAAATCGAAAATAATGTGTTTGGAAAGAAGTCTCATGAAAAGGCCAGTCCAGAAATATACAGGAGTACATGTGTTCTGAAGCAGGAAGTGATTGAAAGTGAACCAAATGCCTGTAAATTTGTGAACTTGTGGATGAAATATATATCCTATGATGTGCATCAACTGAAGAAATAGTGATGTACCAGTGTCGAAAAAAAAGAAACGTCAAAATACACATCATGTATCATAGGAATCTACTTGCATTGATGCTAAACTCGGTCAGTTACTGTAGAAATATTAGGATTTCTAAGGACCATTCACTAGGAAACAAATGTGTTTTTCAGGTGGATGAATATGTCTGAGAATAATCTTTGGAAAAGATGATTATAAATCCACATACATGAACACAAATGAATTTAGGGAGTGTATAATAAGACACATATACTTCATACTTTGAAAAATCTGGAGAGAGAGACTGTGTGTGTGTGTGTGTGTGTGTTTGTATATATATATATATATATATATATATATATATATATATATATACATTCAAACAATGCAAACACACAGAGACTTTAAAAAGTCGAAATATATATGCCAATCAAAATTCATCATGAAATATGTATCATCCACAGATCCAAAAATATTTAATTTACTGAACATGGATTTATGTATCATGTTGTTCAAGTAGAAAGCTCACCCATAGGTTGAATTTTCAGTTCCAACAGCATTTACGAGGAGTGATCTCTTCTCACAATTTGTATCTGCCATGTCAGCCTCCTCACAAGAATGTACGTGGGATACCAGGTAGGATTCTATATGTGCATGTAAAAATACATGTGCTGAATAGGCTACAGAGAAAGGGAGACAGGAATTCACATACTTGTTAACTTTACAAACACATGGAGAACTACTTCTCTTAAATTGGACTAGATTTATAACACCTAGCCTTTAAATGCCAAAGGAAAGTCCAATTATACACCATGCCTCCTCTGAACTGCATGTATTGCTATTCTGTTTGTGTTATTTTCCTCCATCATATCAGGATTGGTAATCAGAGTCTAGGTGGGTATGGGTTAGTGTCAGGGATTCAGTATTTTGAATGGAAAATAGGAAAATGAATCCAATGTGTATGCAATTCTGTGCTACACAAAAATCTTCCCACTCTCATCAAGAACAATGCCTTGACATTACCTTTGCCCCAAGTAAGACACGATTCGAAGAGAAGAGTTAGAAAATCTGTGAATACATACATACAATGGAAAATGCTCAGGAGTTCACAACCTTGGAGGTGGTAGAGGAGTTTCCATAAGTAAGGGACAGGATAATCACTCCCCAAACATGGAGCTCTGCTGGCCTAAAGACTTCTTGGGAAACTGCCTCTGAGGTTGGACCCTTGAAATATATGTTGTTGTCAGGAGCTTTATCTTCCTTTGTAGTGAGACCATCAAAGCTTGGTCTGCATCTATGTGGCCTGGAGGACATGGTTTCTGATTTTCCAATGAACATGAGGCAGCAGTGCTGAATTCTCTCTTTGTAGGTCAACTGTGGCCACTGGGGTCTAAGTGTTTCCCTGTGTGGACTGTGAGGCCATTTGGTCATCCTCCACTTTTCCTGGTGTTTCTTGCTGCTTCACTGGGAGTTTCCTATTTGCTTCATGAAATACAAGGAGTTCAACTGGGACACAGTGCTGGAGGGAGTTCTGTCACGTGTGCTGACTCAGGGTCCTAGGAGAATGCACCAACCAGGCTCCTATCCCACAGAGCTTGCCCCCTTGACCATAGCAACCTGATTCTGAACATTGCCCGGAAACCTCTCCATAGAACAAGATGCCTTTACATATAAGGGTCTGCTGGCTGCACCGTGTCAGTCACAAGCCATGTGGAAGCCAATGGCAGATCCACATGGCCCCACCACAGATGTTTTATCACACACCTGCACACCACTGCTCTAGGCCCACTAATCAGCAGCCTCCAACTTACTGGCATCTCTGTTCTACACCATTTTCATGAAACCCAGTCAATCAAGGCACTGTCTGGTACACTCATGATCAGCAACACGACATCCAAAGGTTCTCCAGTGCCACGTGGTCATGGGAATTTCAAAAATTTCATGGTATTTATCAAGCCATTTCTCAAGGATGAACTTGGAGGCACTGTGGGTTTCTATTCATTCAGGAACCACTAAATGGTGAGGAAGCTCATTTCAATGAAAGCTCTGGAGAAACACTCAGAGGCAAGGCTTCCCAAGAGTGGCCAAAAGGTCACATCAAGCCAGGCCCATTGAGGTCTACAATGTGAGGTCCCTATGTGTTTTAACTCTCAATTATGGCTGCCAGGTCTTTAAGAATAAAATCATGTGATATCCTGGCTGAGATTCCCAGTGCTCTGTGGAAAGCCACCCTGGGCCTAGATCTCAGTTTCCAAGGGCAACTCTCATGCGTGGCCTCCTAAAATCCCAACACAATTCATGGCAATACTTCTCTGAGTTCAGTACCAGAACTCAGTCTCTAAGGGGAATCACGCCAGAGTTCAAGCCCAGGTGGACAAAGTCATCCCTTCCAACCACCACAGAAATGACCACAATTCCAACCAAAACACTGCCACATGGCCCTCATCTTCTTCCATATAGACACTCATCATAACCTCTGGCTGGAGGTTTCCATGAGGGGGCAGCCCAAGACAGTGTCTAGAATAAGCTCCCTTGCCCCTCATTTGCCTAGTGTCAGGGTGGCCTGTGAACCAGGAGTGATCAAATACGCCTGCCATTAATACTGCTCTGCTTCTCCAAATTGAGGACTACTGACTTTCGGGTATAGATTCTTTCTGTGAATTGGAGACATGAGAAAACCCAAGAACCTATGGGATAGCCTCTGCAGGGCTTTGAAGAACTCATTTGACCCAAAGGATCCCTATTCTCACTTGATGGAGGTCAGGAACTTTCCAGAGGAAAGTGAGAGGCTTCATCCACAATGACTGCTCTTTTTGCCATTTTGGCTTTGGATGCACACATGGGATCTTTCTTTAATCCATCAGGTGCTGAGAATCTAAGCCACAGCCTCACACAGGGCCAAGAGGCTGATTCACACACATCCCTTTGCAAAGGAATTAAGCAAAAAGCCACAGGTGATGCCCCTTCATTTCCATTTGAAAACTGTTTACTTCAGGCTTCACAAAGGGATAGCCTGAGGCAAAGACCTTCCTGACATTCAGGGCAACAGAACAATAGGTAAGCAAAAGGCCCAAAGCAGGGTTTCTCCACTGACACTTTACTGGTCACACTGATATCTGAGTTTTCTGAGATGCTTGCCATTCCCTTCAGTTATCCAGTACATGGCCATGTCACAGAGCTGGGAGGTGGTACATATCTTGGACACAAAACCATGAGCCAATTCTGGAGAGTGGCCAGAATTCAGGAAGATACAGGAACTTAGCAAGATAGTAGGTGTTGCCCATAGATAAGGCAAGCCCCAGTCCATTCATAAATTGGAAAGGATGAATGCTGGAAAGTTTTCTACTAGACAGGACGCATCCATTGATTCATTCTCTTTTCCAATGTCTACAACCAGGGATACAGTGGGATACACAGACATAGAAACACTCGCCTTGTCAAATGACTTACTAGAAACAGTCCACTCCAAACCAAACAAACTGCCTTTCCTACCTATTCTCAGAACATGAGACAAAACCATAAACTCACACCCACACCCACTAAGGCACCTCCTTCCCCCAAGTAGGTCTGTGACTATCTGGAGTGTCTTCTGACTGGTGGGCCATACAATGTTCCCCCAAAATGGCCCGTCCTCTCTCAGATCTGGCCTCCTTGGCCTACTCAATGAAGTTGTCAGGAGCCACCAGTGAGCCACTCACTACCTGCTTTCTCAGAAAAGTCCCCTCTTCAGAGCTTTCCTGGCATTTGGTCATCCTCACATCAGTAGGTACCAAGAAAGACTGACTCTCTCCTTGGTAAATGCAAACAGGTCAGCCCACTGGGACTGGGACTGAAACTGGCTCTGGGTGCCTGGCTTCCTGGTTGCCAAGTTCAAAGAGTTCCATCACAAAAGAAGTGAGGTGAGGTCACTTCCTTCAGGAACTGAATGAGGTCACTGCCTTGGCAACCAAATTGTCCTAACAGTTGCTTCCAAGGGTCCTATGAGATGGAGGCTGCCCCTGCTTCCTGTGACACTTTCACAAGTTAGAATGGTATATCCTCCACAGGCACCCAGGAACAGCTTTCCACACAGGCCTGGTTTGGTCCATCTTGTCTACATTAAGAAGAGAGAGGCTCATACAGACACAACCCTTCATCCTGACCAGGTTGTTTGCCATGGAAGATGACTTTTGCTCTCTCATGTCCTTCAGAGCTGCCTACTTCTTCTCCAGGGATCATTTCTGCATGGACCTTTGAGTTCTCAGCAGCTGGAAGATCCCCTACATTCCTCTATTGTAAGACCAACTCTGTCCCTGCTCTTCTGTAAAGTTGGATTGAGGGATCAGTGTATGGTTAGGGGTAAGAACATGTTTGATTTGGGTTAGGAATCATTCTACTGGATGAAGAATGGTACTGGGAACCTGCGATATATATAATAATGTATAGGTGAAGTATATGTATGACAACAGAAATCTAAGTAAGCTTTGAAGCCCAGAAGGGCATTGGGCCCTTGACTGGGATACTTAGCTTTGAATTACATTCTGCCCAGATGTCTCAGATAAATTGATATACAATGGCATAAGACCTTGTACCTTGGATGATTGAATGTGGAAGAGAACATCCAGTCAAAAAGGGATAGTAGGTAGGATTAGGAAGATAGTCAGTAGGTTTAGGAAGAAGAGTGAGTATAACATTTGGACCAAAAGTTCTTTAGCAGTAGGGTGTCAGTTAGAGAGTAGATGTAAATGTCAGCACATGTGAAGAGTCAGTCACAATAATGAATATGGGAAATTAGGTAGGAGAGCAGATATCATTGGGAAATCAGTCAAAGTATAAAGTGAGTGATAGGATTAGATATTTTCAACAGGGTTGAGGTTGAATATGTACTCTTAGGACGAAGCAACTGTGTAGTCACCAATAGGATTGACATTTGAGAGCATTATGCCCCTGGACAAGGATGTGTTTAGTAATCCATGCTCACTTTCCATTTAGACTTTGGTACAATCATAAGTGTGAACTTTGCATTATGTGTCCAGAATATCAGTGTGATCAAATGTATATGTAGATCAGGTGACATGAGTATTTCTTCCACCATTTCTGGGAGCAATATCTTGAAGACGTGTTGATTAGTATTTGGGGGCACCAATAGGTGTACCTTGTGTCTATGAATACAGAGATAATGCATGAATAGACCATACTGTGAATAAATAGTATAACTGGTTCCAATTTACATAATGGATTGAACTGATACCTGAAAATATATAGGAAATCTAATATTGATACACAATCATTCATTCCAACCAGTTATATATCTAATGGTAATATTAGGGTTCTGGTTTACCATGAAGGCTGTGTGAGATTTGCTTGAAAAGTGATTATGGAAATCGAAAATAATGTGTTTGGAAAGAAGTCTCATGAAAAGGCCAGTCTAGAAATATACAGGAGTACATGTGTTCTGAAGCAGGAAGTGATTGAAAGTGAACCAAATGCCTGTAAATTTGTGAACTTGTGGATGAAATATATATCCTATGATGTGCATCAACTGAAGAAATAGTGATGTACCAGTGTCGAAAAAAAAGAAACGTCAAAATACACATCATGTATCATAGGAATCTACTTGCATTGATGCTAAACTCGGTCAGTTACTGTAGAAATATTAGGATTTCTAAGGACCATTCACTAGGAAACAAATGTGTATTTCAGGTGGATGAATATTTCTGAGAATAATCTTTGGAAAAGATGATTATAAATACACATACATGAACACGAATGAATTTAGGGAGTGTATAATAAGACACATATACTTCATACTTTGAAAAATCTGGAGAGAGAGACTGTGTGTGTGTGTGTGTGTGTGTGTTTGTGTATATGTATATATATATATATATATATATATATATATATATATATATATACATACATTCAAACAATACAAACACACAGAGACTTTAAAAAGTCGAAATATATATGCCAATCAAAATTCATCATGAAATATGTATCATCCACAGATCCAAAAATATTTAATTTACTGAACATGGATTTATGTATCATGTTGTTCAAGTAGAAAGCTCACCCATAGGTTGAATTTTCAGTTCCAACAGCATTTACGAGGAGTGATCTCTTGTCACAATTTGTATCTGCCATGTCAGCCTCCTCACAAGAATGTACGTGGGATACCAGGTAGGATTCTATATGTGCATGTAAAAATACATGTGCTGAATAGGCTACAGAGAAAGGGAGACAGGAATTCACATACTTGTTAACTTTACAAACACATGGAGAACTACTTCTCTTAAATTGGACTAGATTTATAACACCTAGCCTTTAAATGCCAAAGGAAAGTCCAATTATACACCATGCCTCCTCTGAACTGCATGTATTGCTATTCTGTTTGTGTTATTTTCCTCCATCATATCAGGATTGGTAATCAGAGTCTAGGTGGGTATGGGTTAGTGTCAGGGATTCAGTATTTTGAATGGAAAATAGGAAAATGAATCCAATGTGTATGCAATTCTGTGCTACACAAAAATCTTCCCACTCTCATCAAGAACAATGCCTTGACATTACCTTTGCCCCAAGTAAGACACGATTCGAAGAGAAGAGTTAGAAAATCTGTGAATACATACATACAATGGAAAATGCTCAGGAGTTCACAACCTTGGAGGTGGTAGAGGAGTTTCCATAAGTAAGGGACAGGATAATCACTCCCCAAACATGGAGCTCTGCTGGCCTAAAGACTTCTTGGGAACCTGCCTCTGAGGTTGGACCCTTGAAATATATGTTGTTGTCAGGAGCTTTATCTTCCTTTGTAGTGAGACCATCAAAGCTTGGTCTGCATCTATGTGGCCTGGAGGACATGGTTTCTGATTTTCCAATGAACATGAGGCAGCAGTGCTGAATTCTCTCTTTGTAGGTCAACTGTGGCCACTGGGGTCTAAGTGTTTCCCTGTGTGGACTGTGAGGCCATTTGGTCATCCTCCACTTTTCCTGGTGTTTCTTGCTGCTTCACTGGGAGTTTCCTATTTGCTTCATGAAATACAAGGAGTTCAACTGGGACACAGTGCTGGAGGGAGTTCTGTCACGTGTGCTGACTCAGGGTCCTAGGAGAATGCACCAACCAGGCTTCTATCCCACAGAGCTTGCCCCCTTGACCATAGCAACCTGATTCTGAACATTGCCCGGAAACCTCTCCATAGAACAAGATGCCTTTACATATAAGGGTCTGCTGGCTGCACCGTGTCAGTCACAAGCCATGTGGAAGCCAATGGCAGATCCACATGGCCCCACCACAGATGTTTTATCACACACCTGCACACCACTGCTCTAGGCCCACTAATCAGTAGCCTCCAACTTACTGGCATCTCTGTTCTACACCATTTTCATGAAACCCAGTCAATCAAGGCACTGTCTGGTACACTCATGATCAGCAACACGACATCCAAAGGTTCTCCAGTGCCACGTGGTCATGGGAATTTCAAAAATTTCATGGTATTTATCAAGCCATTTCTCAAGGATGAACTTGGAGGCAGTGTGGGTTTCTATTCATTCAGGAACCACTAAATGGTGAGGAAGCTCATTTCAATGAAAGCTCTGGAGAAACACTCAGAGGCATGGCTTCCCAAGAGTGGCCAAAAGGTCACATCAAGCCAGGCCCATTGAGGTCTACAATGTGAGGTCCCTATGTGTTTTAACTCTCAATTATGGCTGCCAGGTCTTTAAGAATAAAATCATGTGATATCCTGGCTGAGATTCCCAGTGCTCTGTGGAAAGCCACCCTGGGCCTAGATCTCAGTTTCCAAGGGCAACTCTCATGCGTGGCCTCCTAAAATCCCAACACAATTCATGGCAATACTTCTCTGAGTTCAGTACCAGAACTCAGTCTCTAAGGGGAATCACGCCAGAGTTCAAGCCCAGGTGGACAAAGTCATCCCTTCCAACCGCCACAGAAATGACCACAATTCCAACCAAAACACTGCCACATGGCCCTCATCTTCTTCCATATAGACACTCATCATAACCTCTGGCTGGAGGTTTCCATGAGGGGGCAGCCCAAGACAGTGTCTAGAATAAGCTCCCTTGCCGCTCATTTGCCTAGTGTCAGGGTGGCCTGTGAACCAGGAGTGATCAAATACGCCTGCCATTAATACTGCTCTGCTTCTCCAAATTGAGGACTACTGACTTTCGGGTATAGATTCTTTCTGTGAATTGGAGACATGAGAAAACCCAAGAACCTATGGGATAGCCTCTGCAGGGCTTTGAAGAACTCATTTGACCCAAAGGATCCCTATTCTCACTTGATGGAGGTCAGGAACTTTCCAGAGGAAAGTGAGAGGCTTCATCCACAATGACTGCTCTTTTTGCCATTTTGGCTTTGGATGCACACATGGGATCTTTCTTTAATCCATCAGGTGCTGAGAATCTAAGCCACAGCCTCACACAGGGCCAAGAGGCTGATTCACACACATCCCTTTGCAAAGGAATTAAGCAAAAAGCCACAGGTGATGCCCCTTCATTTCCATTTGAAAACTGTTTACTTCAGGCTTCACAAAGGGATAGCCTGAGGCAAAGACCTTCCTGACATTCAGGGCAACAGAACAATAGGTAAGCAAAAGGCCCAAAGCAGGGTTTCTCCACTGACACTTTACTGGTCACACTGATATCTGAGTTTTCTGAGATGCTTGCCATTCCCTTCAGTTATCCAGTACATGGCCATGTCACAGAGCTGGGAGGTGGTACATATCTTGGACACAAAACCATGAGCCAATTCTGGAGAGTGGCCAGAATTCAGGAAGAAAACAGGAACTTAGCAAGATAGTAGGTGTTGCCCATAGATAAGGCAAGCCCCAGTCCATTCATAAATTGGAAAGGATGAATGCTGGAAAGTTTTCTACTAGACAGGACGCATCCATTGATTCATTCTCTTTTCCAATGTCTACAACCAGGGATACAGTGGGATACACAGACATAGAAACACTCGCCTTGTCAAATGACTTACTAGAAACAGTCCACTCCAAACCAAACAAACTGCCTTTCCTACCTATTCTCAGAACATGAGACAAAACCATAAACTCACACCCACACCCACTAAGGCACCTCCTTCCCCCAAGTAGGTCTGTGACTATCTGGAGTGTCTTCTGACTGGTGGGCCATACAATGTTCCCCCAAAATGGCCCGTCCTCTCTCAGATCTGGCCTCCTTGGCCTACTCAATGAAGTTGTCAGGAGCCACCAGTGAGCCACTCACTACCTGCTTTCTCAGAAAAGTCCCCTCTTCAGAGCTTTCCTGGCATTTGGTCATCCTCACATCAGTAGGTACCAAGAAAGACTGACTCTCTCCTTGGTAAATGCAAACAAGTCAGCCCACTGGGACTGGGACTGAAACTGGCTCTGGGTGCCTGGCTTCCTGGTTGCCAAGTTCAAAGAGTTCCATCACAAAAGAAGTGAGGTGAGGTCACTTCCTTCAGGAACTGAATGAGGTCACTGCCTTGGCAACCAAATTGTCCTAACAGTTGCTTCCAAGGGTCCTATGAGATGGAGGCTGCCCCTGCTTCCTGTGACACTTTCACAAGTTAGAATGGTATATCCTCCACAGGCACCCAGGAACAGCTTTCCACACAGGCCTGGTTTGGTCCATCTTGTCTACATTAAGAAGAGAGAGGCTCATACAGACACAACCCTTCATCCTGACCAGGTTGTTTGCCATGGAAGATGACTTTTGCTCTCTCATGTCCTTCAGAGCTGCCTACTTCTTCTCCAGGGATCATTTCTGCATGGACCTTTGAGTTCTCAGCAGGTGGAAGATCCCCTACATTCCTCTATTGTAAGACCAACTCTGTCCCTGCTCTTCTGTAAAGTTGGATTGAGGGAACAGTGTATGGTTAGGGGTAAGAACATGTTTGATTTGGGTTAGGAATCATTCTACTGGATGAAGAATGGTATTGGGAACCTGCGATATATATAATAATGTATAGGTGAAGTATATGTATGACAACAGAAATCTAAGTAAGCTTTGAAGCCCAGAAGGGCATTGGGCCCTTGACTGGGATACTTAGCTTTGAATTACATTCTGCACAGATGTCTCAGATAAATTGATATACAATGGCATAAGACCTTGTACCTTGGATGATTGAATGTGGAAGAGAACATCCAGTCAAAAAGGGATAGTAGGTAGGATTAGGAAGATAGTCAGTAGGTTTAGGAAGAAGAGTGAGTATAACATTTGGACCAAAAGTTCTTTAGCAGTAGGGTGTCAGTTAGAGAGTAGATGTAAATGTCAGCACATGTGAAGAGTCAGTCACAATAATGAATATGGGAAATTAGGTAGGAGAGCAGATATCAATAGAGACATTGGGAAATCAGTCAAAGTATAAAGTGAGTGATAGGATTAGATATTTTCAACAGGGTTGAGGTTGAATATGTACTCTTAGGACGAAGCAACTGTGTAGTCACCAATAGGATTGACATTTGAGAGCATTAGGCCCCTGGACAAGGATGTGTTTAGTAATCCATGCTCACTTTCCATTTAGACTTTGGTACAATCATAAGTGTGAACTTTGCATTATGTGTCCAGAATATCCCTGTGATCAAATGTATATGTAGATCAGGTGACATGAGTATTTCTTCCACCATTTCTGGGAGCAATATCTTGAAGACGTGTTGATTAGTATTTGGGGGCACCAATAGGTGTACCTTGTGTCTATGAATATAGAGATAATGCATGAATAGACCATACTGTGAATAAATAGTATAACTGGTTCCAATTTACATAATGGATTGAACTGATACCTGAAAATATATAGGAAATCTAATATTGATACACAATCATTCATTCCAACCAGTTATATATCTAATGGTAATATTAGGGTTCTGGTTTACCATGAAGGCTGTGTGAGATTTGCTTGAAAAGTGATTATGGAAATCGAAAATAATGTGTTTGGAAAGAAGTCTCATGAAAAGGCCAGTCCAGAAATATACAGGAGTACATGTGTTCTGAAGCAGGAAGTGATTGAAAGTGAACCAAATGCCTGTAAATTTGTGAACTTGTGGATGAAATATATATCCTATGATGTGCATCAACTGAAGAAATAGTGATGTACCAGTGTCGAAAAAAAAGAAACGTCAAAATACACATCATGTATCATAGGAATCTACTTGCATTGATGCTAAACTCGGTCAGTTACTGTAGAAATATTAGGATTTCTAAGGACCATTCACTAGGAAACAAATGTGTATTTCAGGTGGATGAATATTTTTGAGAATAATCTTTAGAAAAGATGATTATAAATCCACATACATGAGCATGAATGAATTTAGGGAGTGTATAATAAGACACATATATTTCATACTTTGAAAAAACTGGAGAGAGAGACTCTGTGTGTGTGTGTGTTTGCATATATATATATATATATATATATATATATATATATATATACATACATACATTCAAACCATACAAACACACAGAGACTTTAAAAAGTCGAAATATATATGCCAATCAAAATTCATCATGAAATATGTTTCATCCACAGATCCAAAAATATTTAATTTACTGAACATGGATTTATGTATCATGTTGTTCAAGTAGAAAGCTCACCCATAGGTTGAATTTTCAGTTCCAACAGCTTTTACGAGGAGTGATCTCTTCTCACAATTTGTATCTGCCATGTCAGCCTCCTCACAAGAATGTACGTGGGATACCAGGTAGGATTCTATATGTGCATGTAAAAATACATGTGCTGAATAGGCTACAGAGAAAGGGAGACAGGAATTCACATACTTGTTAACTTTACAAACACATGGAGAACTACTTCTCTTAAATTGGACTAGATTTATAACACCTAGCCTTTATAATGCCAAAGGAAAGTCCAATTATACACCATGCCTCCTCTGAACTGCATGTATTGCTATTCTGTTTGTGTTATTTTCCTCCATCATATCAGGATTGGTAATCAGAGTCTAGGAGGGTATGGGTTAGTGTCAGGGATTCAGTATTTTGAATGGAAAATAGGAAAATGAATACAATGTGTATGCAATTCTGTGCTACACAAAAATCTTCCCACTCTCATCAAGAACAATGCCTTGACATTACCTTTGCCCCAAGTAAGACACGATTCGAAGAGAAGAGTTAGAAAATCTGTGAATACATATATACAATGGAAAATGCTCAGGAGTTCACAACCTTGGAGGTGGTAGAGGAGTTTCCATAAGTAAGGGATAGGATAAACACTCCCCAAACATGGAGCTCTGCTGGCCTAAAGACTTCTTGGGAAACTGCCTCTGAGGTTGGACCCTTGAAATATATGTTGTTGTCAGGAGCTTTATCTGCCTTTGTAGTGCACCATCAAAGCTTGGTCTGCATCTATGTGGCCTGGAGGACATGGTTTCTGATTTTCCAATGAACATGAGGCAGCAGTGCTGAATTCTCTCTTTGTAGGTCAACTGTGGCCACTGGGGTCTAAGTGTTTCCCCGTGTGGACTGTGAGGCCATTTGGTCATCCTCCACTTTTCCTGGTGTTTCTTGCTGCTTCACTGGGAGTTTCCTATTTGCTTCATGAAATACAAGGAGTTCAACTGGGACACAGTGCTGGAGGGAGTTCTGTCACGTGTGCTGACTCAGGGTCCTAGGAGAATGCACCAACCAGGCTTCTATCCCACAGAGCTTGCCCCCTTGACCATAGCAACCTGATTCTGAACATTGCCCGGAAACCTCTCCATAGAACAAGATGCCTTTACATATAAGGGTCTGCTGGCTGCACCGTGTCAGTCACAAGCCATGTGGAAGCCAATGGCAGATCCACATGGCCCCACCACAGATGTTTTATCACACACCTGCACACCACTGCTCTAGGCCCACTAATCAGCAGGCTCCAACTTACTGGCATCTCTGTTCTACACCATTTTCATGAAACCCAGTCAATCAAGGCACTGTCTGGTACACTCATGATCAGCAACAGGACATCCAAAGGTTCTCCAGTGCCACGTGGTCATGGGAATTTCAAAAATTTCATGGTATTTATCAAGCCATTTCTCAAGGATGAACTTGGAGGCACTGTGGGTTTCTATTCATTCAGGAACCACTAAATGGTGAGGAAGCTCATTTCAATGAAAGCTCTGGAGAAACACTCAGAGGCAAGGCTTCCCAAGAGTGGCTAAAAGGTCACATCAAGCCAGGCCCATTGAGGTCTACAATGTGAGGTCCCTGTGTGTTTTGACTCTCAATTATGGCTGCCAGGTCTTTAAGAATAAAATCATGTGATATCCTGGCTGAGATTCCCAGTGCTCTGTGGAAAGCCACCCTGGGCCTAGATCTCAGTTTCCAAGGGCAACTCTCATGCGTGGCCTCCTAAAATCCCAACACAATTCATGGCAATACTTCTCTGAGTTCAGTACCAGAACTCAGTCTCTAAGGGGAATCACACCAGAGTTCAAGCCCAGGTGGACAAAGTCATCCCTTCCAACCGCCACAGAAATGACCACAATTCCAACCAAAACACTGCCACATGGCCCTCATCTTCTTCCATATAGACACTCATCATAACCTCTGGCTGGAGGTTTCCATGAGGGGGCAGCCCAAGACAGTGTCTAGAATAAGCTCCCTTGCCCCTCATTTGCCTAATGTCAGGGTGGCCTGTGAACCAGGAGTGATCAAATACGCCTGCCATTAATACTGCTCTGCTTCTCCAAATTGAGGACTACTGACTTTCGGGTATAGATTCTTTCTGTGAATTGGAGACATGAGAAAACCCAAGAACCTATGGGATAGCCTCTGCAGGGCTTTGAAGAACTCATTTGACCCAAAGGATCCCTATTCTCACTTGATGGAGGTCAGGAACTTTCCAGAGGAAAGTGAGAGGCTTCATCCACAATGACTGCTCTTTTTGCCATTTTGGCTTTGGATGCACACATGGGATCTTTCTTTAATCCATCAGGTGCTGAGAATCTAAGCCACAGCCTCACACAGGGCCAAGAGGCTGATTCACACACATCCCTTTGCAAAGGAATTAAGCAAAAAGCCACAGGTGATGCCCCTTCATTTCCATTTGAAAACTGTTTACTTCAGGCTTCACAAAGGGGTAGCCTGAGGCAAAGACCTTCCTGAGAGTCAGGACAACAGAACAATAGGTAAGCAAAAGGCCCAAAGCAGGGTTTCTCCACTGACACTTTACTGGTCACACTGATATCTGAGTTTTCTGAGATGCTTGCCATTCCCTTCAGTTATCCAGTACATGGCCATGTCACAGAGCTGGGAGGTGGTACATATCTTGGACACAAAACCATGAGCCAATTCTGGAGAGTGGCCAGAATTCAGGAAGAAAACAGGAACTTAGCAAGATAGTAGGTGTTGCCCATAGATAAGGCAAGCCCCAGTCCATTCATAAATTGGAAAGGATGAATGCTGGAAAGTTTTCTACTAGACAGGACGCATCCATTGATTCATGCTCTTTTCCAATGTCTACAACCAGGGATACAGTGGGATACACAGACATAGAAACACTCGCCTTGTCAAATGACTTACTAGAAACAGTCCACACCAAACCAAACAAACTGCCTTTCCTACCTATTCTCAGAACATGAGACAAAACCATAAACTCACACCCACACCCACTAAGGCACCTCCTTCCCCCAAGTAGGTCTGTGACTATCTGGAGTGTCTTCTGACTGGTGGGCCATACAATGTTCCCCCAGAATGGCCCATCCTCTCTCAGATCTGGCCTCCTTGGCCTACTCAATGAAGTTGTCAGGAGCCACCAGTGAGCCACTCACTACCTGCTTTCTCAGAAAAGTCCCCTCTTCAGAGCTTTCCTGGCATTTGGTCATCCTCACATCAGTAGGTACCAAGAAAGACTGACTCTCTCCTTGGTAAATGCAAACAAGTCAGCCCACTGGGACTGGGACTGAAACTGGCTCTGGGTGCCTGGCTTCCTGGTTGCCAAGTTCAAAGAGTTCCATCACAAAAGAAGTGAGGTGAGGTCACTTCCTTCAGGAACTGAATGAGGTCACTGCCTTGGCAACCAAATTGTCCTAACAGTTGCTTCCAAGGGTCCTATGAGATGGAGGCTGCCCCTTCTTCCTGTGACACTTTCACAAGTTAGAATGGTATATCCTCCATAGGCACCCAGGAACAGCTTTCCACACAGGCCTGGTTTGGTCCATCTTGTCTACATTAAGAAGAGAGAGGCTCATACAGACACAACCCTTCATCCTGACCAGGTTGTTTGCCATGGAAGATGACTTTTGCTCTCTCATGTCCTTCAGAGCTGCCTACTTCTTCTCCAGGGATCATTTCTGCATGGACCTTTGAGTTCTCAGCAGGTGGAAGATCCCCTACATTCCTCTATTGTAAGACCAACTCTGTCCCTGCTCTTCTGTAAAGTTGGATTGAGGGAACAGTGTATGGTTAGGGGTAAGAACATGTTTGATTTGGGTTAGGAATCATTCTACTGGATGAAGAATGGTATTGGGAACCTGCGATATATATAATAATGTATAGGTGAAGTATATGTATGACAAGAGAAATCTAAGTAAGCTTTGAAGCCCAGAAGGGCATTGGGCCCTTGACTGGGATACTTAGCTTTGAATTACATTCTGCACAGATGTCTCAGATAAATTGATATACAATGGCATAAGACCTTGTACCTTGGATGATTGAATGTGGAAGAGAACATCCAGTCAAAAAGGGATAGTAGGTAGGATTAGGAAGATAGTCAGTAGGTTTAGGAAGAAGAGTGAGTATACCATTTGGACCAAAAGTTCTTTAGCAGTAGGGTGTCAGTTAGAGAGTAGATGTAAATGTCAGCACATGTGAAGAGTCAGTCACAATAATGAATATGGGAAATTAGGTAGGAGAGCAGATATCAATAGAGACATTGGGAAATCAGTCAAAGTATAAAGTGAGTGATAGGATTAGATATTTTCAACAGGGTTGAGGTTGAATATGTACTCTTAGGACGAAGCAACTGTGTAGTCACCAATAGGATTGACATTTGAGAGCATTAGGCCCCTGGACAAGGATGTGTTTAGTAATCCATGCTCACTTTCCATTTAGACTTTGGTACAATCATAAGTGTGAACTTTGCATTATGTGTCCAGAATATCAGTGTGATCAAATGTATATGTAGATCAGGTGACATGAGTATTTCTTCCACCATTTCTGGGAGCAATATCTTGAAGACGTGTTGATTAGTATTTGGGGGCACCAATAGGTGTACCTTGTGTCTATGAATATAGAGATAATGCATGAATAGACCATACTGTGAATAAATAGTATAACTGGTTCCAATTTACATAATGGATTGAACTGATACCTGAAAATATATAGGAAATCTAATATTGATACAGAATCATTCATTCCAACCAGTTATATATCTAATGGTAATATTAGGGTTCTGGTTTACCATGAAGGCTGTGTGAGATTTGCTTGAAAAGTGATTATGGAAATCGAAAATAATGTGTTTGGAAAGAAGTCTCATGAAAAGGCCAGTCCAGAAATATACAGGAGTACATGTGTTCTGAAGCAGGAAGTGATTGAAAGTGAACCAAATGCCTGTAAATTTGTGAACTTGTGGATGAAATATATATCCTATGATGTGCATCAACTGAAGAAATAGTGATGTACCAGTGTCGAAAAAAAAGAAACGTCAAAATACACATCATGTATCATAGGAATCTACTTGCATTGATGCTAAACTCGGTCAGTTACTGTAGAAATATTAGGATTTCTAAGGACCATTCACTAGGAAACAAATGTGTTTTTCAGGTGGATGAATATTTCTGAGAATAATCTTTGGAAAAGATGATTATAAATCCACATACATGAACATGAATGAAATTAGGGAGTGTATAATGAGACACATATATTTCATATTTTGAAAAATCTGGAGAGAGAGACTGTGTGTGTGTGTGTGTGTGTGTGTTTGTATATATATATATATATACACATTCAAACAATACAAACACACAGAGACTTTAAAAAGTCGAAATATATATGCCAATCAAAATTCATCATGAAATATGTATCATCCACAGATCCAAAAATATTTAATTTACTGAACATGGATTTATGTATCATGTTGTTCAAGTAGAAAGCTCACCCATAGGTTGAATTTTCAGTTCCAACAGCTTTTACGAGGAGTGATCTCTTCTCACAATTTGTATCTGCCATGTCAGCCTCCTCACAAGAATGTACGTGGGATAACAGGTAGGATTCTATATGTGCATGTAAAAATACATGTGCTGAATAGGCTACAGAGAAAGGGAGACAGGAATTCACATACTTGTTAACTTTACAAACACATGGAGAACTACTTCTCTTAAATTGGACTAGATTTATGACACCTAGCCTTTATAATGCCAAAGGAAAGTCCAATTATACACCATGCCTCCTCTGAACTGCATGTATTGCGATTCTGTTTGGGTTATTTTCCTCCATCATATCAGGATTGGTAATCAGAGTCTAGGAGGGTATGGGTTAGTGTCAGGGATTCAGTATTTTGAATGGAAAATAGGAAAATGAATCCAATGTGTATGCAATTCTGTGCTACACAAAAATCTTCCCACTCTCATCAAGAACAATGCCTTGACATTACCTTTGCCCCAAGTAAGACACGATTCGAAGAGAAGAGTTAGAAAATCTGTGAATACATATATACAATGGAAAATGCTCAGGAGTTCACAACCTTGGAGGTGGTAGAGGAGTTTCCATAAGTAAGGGATAGGATAAACACTCCCCAAACATGGAGCTCTGCTGGCCTAAAGACTTCTTGGGAAACTGCCTCTGAGGTTGGACCCTTGAAATATATGTTGTTGTCAGGAGCTTTATCTGCCTTTGTAGTGCACCATCAAAGCTTGGTCTGCATCTATGTGGCCTGGAGGACATGGTTTCTGATTTTCCAATGAACATGAGGCAGCAGTGCTGAATTCTCTCTTTGTAGGTCAACTGTGGCCACTGGGGTCTAAGTGTTTCCCCGTGTGGACTGTGAGGCCATTTGGTCATCCTCCACTTTTCCTGGTGTTTCTTGCTGCTTCACTGGGAGTTTCCTATTTGCTTCATGAAATACAAGGAGTTCAACTGGGACACAGTGCTGGAGGGAGTTCTGTCACGTGTGCTGACTCAGGGTCCTAGGAGAATGCACCAACCAGGCTTCTATCCCACAGAGCTTGCCCCCTTGACCATAGCAACCTGATTCTGAACATTGCCCGGAAACCTCTCCATAGAACAAGATGCCTTTACATATAAGGGTCTGCTGGCTGCACCGTGTCAGTCACAAGCCATGTGGAAGCCAATGGCAGATCCACATGGCCCCACCACAGATGTTTTATCACACACCTGCACACCACTGCTCTAGGCCCACTAATCAGCAGGCTCCAACTTACTGGCATCTCTGTTCTACACCATTTTCATGAAACCCAGTCAATCAAGGCACTGTCTGGTACACTCATGATCAGCAACAGGACATCCAAAGGTTCTCCAGTGCCACGTGGTCATGGGAATTTCAAAAATTTCATGGTATTTATCAAGCCATTTCACAAGGATGAACTTGGAGGCACTGTGGGTTTCTATTCATTCAGGAACCACTAAATGGTGAGGAAGCTCATTTCAATGAAAGCTCTGGAGAAACACTCAGAGGCACGGCTTCCCAAGAGTGGCTAAAAGGTCACATCAAGCCAGGCCCATTGAGCTCTACAATGTGAGGTCCCTGTGTGTTTTGACTCTCAATTATGGCTGCCAGGTCTTTAAGAATAAAATCATGTGATATCCTGGCTGAGATTCCCAGTGCTCTGTGGAAAGCCACCCTGGGCCTAGATCTCAGTTTCCAAGGGCAACTCTCATGCGTGGCCTCCTAAAATCCCAACACAATTCATGGCAATACTTCTCTGAGTTCAGTACCAGAACTCAGTCTCTAAGGGGAATCACGCCAGAGTTCAAGCCCAGGTGGACAAAGTCATCCCTTCCAACCGCCACAGAAATGACCACAATTCCAACCAAAACACTGCCACATGGCCCTCATCTTCTTCCATATAGACACTCATCATAACCTCTGGCTGGAGGTTTCCATGAGGGGGCAGCCCAAGACAGTGTCTAGAATAAGCTCCCTTGCCCCTCATTTGCCTAATGTCAGGGTGGCCTGTGAACCAGGAGTGATCAAATACGCCTGCCATTAATACTGCTCTGCTTCTCCAAATTGAGGACTACTGACTTTCGGGTATAGGTTCTTTCTGTGAATTGGAGACATGAGAAAACCCAAGAACCTATGGGATAGCCTCTGCAGGGCTTTGAAGAACTCATTTGACCCAAAGGATCCCTATTCTCACTTGATGGAGGTCAGGAACTTTCCAGAGGAAAGTGAGAGGCTTCATCCACAATGACTGCTCTTTTTGCCATTTTGGCTTTGGATGCACACATGGGATCTTTCTTTAATCCATCAGGTGCTGAGAACCTAAGCCACAGCCTCACACAGGTCCAAGAGGCTGATTCACACACATCCCTTTGCAAAGGAATTAAGCAAAAAGCCACAGGTGATGCCCCTTCATTTCCATTTGAAAACTGTTGACTTCAGGCTTCACAAAGGGGTAGCCTGAGGCAAAGAACTTCCTGACACTCAGGGCAACAGAACAATAGGTAAGCAAAAGGCCCAAAGCAGGGTTTCTCCACTGACACTTTACTGGTCACACTGATATCTGAGTTTTCTGAGATGCTTGCCATTCCCTTCAGTTATCCAGTACATGGCCATGTCACAGAGCTGGGAGGTGGTACATATCTTGGACACAAAACCATGAGCCAATTCTGGAGAGTGGCCAGAATTCAGGAAGAAAACAGGAACTTAGCCAGATAGTAGGTGTTGCCCATAGATAAGGCAAGCCCCAGTCCATTCATAAATTGGAAAGGATAAATGCTGGAAAGTTTTCTACTAGACAGGACGCATCCATTGATTCATTCTCTTTCCCAATGTCTACAACCAGGGATACAGTGGGATACACAGACATAGAAACACTCGCCTTGTCAAATGACTTACTAAAAACAGTACACTCCAAACCAAACAAACTGCCTTTCCTACCTATTCTCAGAACATGAGACAAAACCATAAACTCACACCCACACCCACTAAGGCACCTCCTTCCCCCAAGTAGGTCTGTGACTATCTGGAGTGTCTTCTGACTGGTGGGCCATACAATGTTCCCCCAAAATGGCCCGTCCTCTCTCAGATCTGGCCTCCTTGGCCTACTCAATGAACTTGTCAGGAGCCACCAGTGAGCCACTCACTACCTGCTTTCTCAGAAAAGTCCCCTCTTCAGAACTTTCCTGGCATTTGGTCATCCTCACATCAGTAGGTACCAAGAAAGACTGACTCTCTCCTTGGTAAATGCAAACAAGTCAGCCCACTGGGACTGGGACTGAAACTGGCTCTGGGTGCCTGGCTTCCTGGTTGCCAAGTTCAAAGAGTTCCATCACAAAAGAAGTGAGGTGAGGTCACTTCCTTCAGGAACTGACTGAGGTCACTGCCTTGGCAACCAAATTGTCCTAACAGTTGCTTCCAAGGGTCCTATGAGATGGAGGCTGCCCCTGCTTCCTGTGACACTTTCACAAGTTAGAATGGTATATCCTCCATAGGCACCCAGGAACAGCTTTCCACACAGGCCTGGTTTGGTCCATCTTGTCTACATTAAGAAGAGAGAGGCTCATACAGACACAACCCTTCATCCTGACCAGGTTGTTTGCCATGGAAGATGACTTTTGCTCTCTCATGTGCTTCAGAGCTGCCTACTTCTTCTCCAGGGATCATTTCTGCATGGACCTTTGAGTTCTCAGCAGCTGGAAGATCCCCTACATTCCTCTATTGTAAGACCAACTCTGTCCCTGCTCTTCTGTAAAGTTGGATTGAGGGAACAGTGTATGGTTAGGGGTAAGAACATGTTTGATTTGGGTTAGGAATCATTCTACTGGATGAAGAATGGTATTGGGAACCTGCGATATATATAATAATGTATAGGTGAAGTATATGTATGACAACAGAAATCTAAGTAAGCTTTGAAGCCCAGAAGGACATTGGGCCCTTGACTGGGATACTTAGCTTTGAATTACATTCTGCACAGATGTCTCAGATAAATTGATATACAATGGCATAAGACCTTGTACCTTGGATGATTGAATGTGGAAGAGAACATCCAGTCAAAAAGGCATAGTAGGTAGGATTAGGAAGATAGTCAGTAGGTTTAGGAAGAAGAGTGAGTATAACATTTGGACCAAAAGTTCTTTAGCAGTAGGGTGTCAGTTAGAGAGTAGATGTAAATGTCAGCACATGTGAAGAGTCAGTCACAATAATGAATATGGGAAATTAGGTAGGAGAGCAGATATCAATAGATACATTGGGAAATCAGTCAAAGTATAAAATGAGTGATAGGATTAGATATTTTCAACAGGGTTGAGGTTGAATATGTACTCTTAGGACGAAGCAACTGTGTAGTCACCAATAGGATTTCCATTTGAGAGCATTAGGCCCCTGGACAAGGATGTGTTTAGTAATCCATGCTCACTTTCCATTTAGACTTTGGTACACTCATTAGTGTGAACTTTGCATTATGTGTCCAGAATATCACTGTGATCAAATGTATATGTAGATCAGGTGACATGAGTATTTCTTCCACCATTTCTGGGAGCAATATCTTGAAGACGTGTTGATTAGTATTTGGGGGCAATAATAGGTGTACCTTGTGTCTATGAATATAGAGATAATGCATGAATAGACCATACTGTGAATAAATAGTATAACTGGTTCCAATTTACATAATGGATTGAACTGATACCTGAAAATATATAGGAAATCTAATATTGATACAGAATCATTCATTCCAACCAGTTATATATCTAATGGTAATATTAGGGTTCTGGTTTACCATGAAGGCTGTGTGAGATTTGCTTGAAAATGATTATGGAAATCGAAAATAATGTGTTTGGAAAGAAGTCTCATGAAAAGGCCAGTCCAGAAATATACAGGAGTACATGTGTTCTGAAGCAGGAAGTGATTGAAAGTGAACCAAATGCCTGTAAATTTGTGAACTTGTGGATGAAATATATATCCTATGATGTGCATCAACTGAAGAAATAGTGATGTACCAGTGTCGAAAAAAAAAAACGTCAAAATACACATCATGTATCATAGGAATCTACTTGCATTGATGCTAAACTCGGTCAGTTACTGTAGAAATATTAGGATTTCTAAGGACCATTCACTAGGAAACAAATGTGTATTTCAGGTGGATGAATATTTCTGAGAATAATCTTTGGAAAAGATGATTATAAATCCACATACATGAACATGAATGAATTTAGGGAGTGTATAATAAGACACATATATTTCATACTTTGAAAAATCTGGAGAGAGAGACTGTGTGTGTGTGTTTGTGTGTGTGTGTGTTTGTGTATATATATATATATATACATTCAAACAATACAAACACACAGAGACTTTAAAAAGTCGAAATATATATGCCAATCAAAATTCATCATGAAATATGTATCATCCACAGATCCAAAAATATTTAATTTACTGAACATGGATTTATGTATCATGTTGTTCAAGTAGAAAGCTCACCCATAGGTTGAATTTTCCGTTCCAACAGCTTTTACGAGGAGTGATCTCTTCTCACAATTTGTATCTGCCATGTCAGCCTCCTCACAAGAATGTACGTGGGATACCAGGTAGGATTCTATATGTGCATGTAAAAATACATGTGCTGAATAGGCTACAGAGAAAGGGAGACAGGAATTCACATACTTGTTAACTTTACAAACACATGGAGAACTACTTCTCTTAAATTGGACTAGATTTATAACACCTAGCCTTTATAATGCCAAAGGAAAGTCCAATTATACACCATGCCTCCTCTGAACTGCATGTATTGCTATTCTGTTTGTGTAATTTTCCTCCATCATATCAGGATTGGTAATCAGAGTCTAGGAGGGTATGGGTTAGTGTCAGGGATTCAGTATTTTGAATGGAAAATAGGAAAATGAACCCAATGTGTATGCAATTCTGTGCTACACAAAAATCTTCCCACTCTCATCAAGAACAATGCCTTGACATTACCTTTGCCCCAAGTAAGACACGATTCGAAGAGAAGAGTTAGAAAATCTGTGAATACATATATACAATGGAAAATGCTCAGGAGTTCACAACCTTGGAGGTGGTAGAGGAGTTTCCATAAGTAAGGGATAGGATAAACACTCCCCAAACATGGAGCTCTGCTGGCCTAAAGACTTCTTGGGAAACTGCCTCTGAGGTTGGACCCTTGAAATATATGTTGTTGTCAGGAGCTTTATCTTCCTTTGTAGTGAGACCATCAAAGCTTGGTCTGCATCTATGTGGCCTGGAGGACATGGTTTCTGATTTTCCAATGAACATGAGGCAGCAGTGCTGAATTCTCTCTTTGTAGGTCAACTGTGGCCACTGGGGTCTAAGTGTTTCCCCGTGTGGACTGTGAGGCCATTTGGTCATCCTCCACTTTTCCTGGTGTTTCTTGCTGCTTCACTGGGAGTTTCCTATTTGCTTCATGAAATACAAGGAGTTCAACTGGGACACAGTGCTGGAGGGAGTTCTGTCACGTGTGCTGACTCAGGGTCCTAGGAGAATGCACCAACCAGGCTTCTATCCCACAGAGCTTGCCCCCTTGACCATAGCAACCTGATTCTGAACATTGCCCGGAAACCTCTCCATAGAACAAGATGCCTTTACATATAAGGGTCTGCTGGCTGCACCGTGTCAGTCACAAGCCATGTGGAAGCCAATGGCAGATCCACATGGCCCCACCACAGATGTTTTATCACACACCTGCACACCACTGCTCTAGGCCCACTAATCAGCAGGCTCCAACTTACTGGCATCTCTGTTCTACACCATTTTCATGAAACCCAGTCAATCAAGGCACTGTCTGGTACACTCATGATCAGCAACAGGACACCCAAAGGTTCTCCAGTGCCACATGGTCATGGGAATTTCAAAAATTTCATGGTATTTATCAAGCCATTTCTCAAGGATGAACTTGGAGGCACTGTGGGTTTCTATTCATTCAGGAACCACTAAATGGTGAGGAAGCTCATTTCAATGAAAGCTCTGGAGAAACACTCAGAGGCAAGGCTTCCCAAGAGTGGCCAAAATGTCACATCAAGCCAGGCCCATTGAGGTCTACAATGTGAGGTCCCTGTGGGTTTTGACTCTCAATTATGGCTGCCAGGTCTTAAAGAATAAAATCATGTGATATCCTGGCTGAGATTCCCAGTGCTCTGTGGAAAGCCACCCTGGGCCTAGATCTCAGTTTCCAAGGGCAACTCTCATGCGTGGCCTCCTAAAATCCCAACACAATTCATGGCAATACTTCTCTGAGTTCAGTACCAGGACTCAGTCTCTAAGGGGAATCACGCCAGAGTTCAAGCCCAGGTGGACAAAGTCATCCCTTCCAACCGCCACAGAAATGACCACAATTCCAACCAAAACACTGCCACATGGCCCTCATCTTCTTCCATATAGACACTCATCATAACCTCTGGCTGGAGGTTTCCATGAGGGGGCAGCCCAAGACAGTGTCTAGAATAAGCTCCCTTGCCCCTCATTTGCCTAATGTCAGGGTGGCCTGTGAACCAGGAGTGATCAAATACGCCTGCCATTAATACTGCTCTGCTTCTCCAAATTGAGGACTACTGACTTTCGGGTATAGATTCTTTCTGTGAATTGGAGACATGAGAAAACCCAAGAACCTATGGGATAGCCTCTGCAGGGCTTTGAAGAACTCATTTGACCCAAAGGATCCCTATTCTCACTTGATGGAGGTCAGGAACTTTCCAGAGGAAAGTGAGAGGCTTCATCCACAATGACTGCTCTTTTTGCCATTTTGGCTTTGGATGCACACATGGGATCTTTCTTTAATCCATCAGGTGCTGAGAATCTAAGCCACAGCCTCACACAGGGCCAAGAAGCTGATTCACACACATCCCTTTGCAAAGGAATTAAGCAAAAAGCCACAGGTGATGCCCCTTCATTTCCATTTGAAAACTGTTTACTTCAGGCTTCACAAAGGGGTAGCCTGAGGCAAAGACCTTCCTGAGAGTCAGGGCAACAGAACAATAGGTAAGCAAAAGGCCCAAAGCAGGGTTTCTCCACTGACACTTTACTGGTCACACTGATATCTGAGTTTTCTGAGATGCTTGCCATTCCCTTCAGTTATCCAGTACATGGCCATGTCACAGAGCTGGGAGGTGGTACATATCTTGGACACAAAACCATGAGCCAATTCTGGAGAGTGGCCAGAATTCAGGAAGAAAACAGGAACTTAGCAAGATAGTAGGTGTTGCCCATAGATAAGGCAAGCCCCAGTCCATTCATAAATTGGAAAGGATGAATGCTGGAAAGTTTTCTACTAGACAGGACGCATCCATTGATTCATTCTCTTTTCCAATGTCTACAACCAGGGATACAGTGGGATACACAGACATAGAAACACTCGCCTTGTCAAATGACTTACTAGAAACAGTCCACTCCAAACCAAACAAACTGCCTTTCCTACCTATTCTCAGAACATGAGACAAAAACCATAAACTCACACCCACACCCACTAAGGCACCTCCTTCCCCCAAGTAGGTCTGTGACTATCTGGAGTGTCTTCTGACTGGTGGGCCATACAATGTTCCCCCAAAATGGCCCGTCCTCTCTCAGATCTGGCCTCCTTGGCCTACTCAATGAAGTTGTCAGGAGCCACCAGTGAGCCACTCACTACCTGCTTTCTCAGAAAAGTCCCCTCTTCAGAGCTTTCCTGGCATTTGGTCATCCTCACATCAGTAGGTACCAAGAAAGACTGACTCTCTCCTTGGTAAATGCAAACAAGTCAGCCCACTGGGACTGGGACTGAAACTGGCTCTGGGTGCCTGGCTTCCTGGTTGCCAAGTTCAAAGAGTTCCATCACAAAAGATGTGAGGTGAGGTCACTTCCTTCAGGAACTGAATGAGGTCACTGCCTTGGCAACCAAATTGTCCTAACAGTTGCTTCCAAGGGTCCTATGAGATGGAGGCTGCCCCTGCTTCCTGTGACACTTTCACAAGTTAGAATGGTATATCCTCCATAGGCACCCAGGAACAGCTTTCCACACAGGCCTGGTTTGGTCCATCTTGTCTACATTAAGAAGAGAGAGGCTCATACAGACACAACCCTTCATCCTGACCAGGTTGTTTGCCATGGAAGATGACTTTTGCTCTCTCATGTCCTTCAGAGCTGCCTACTTCTTCTCCAGGGATCATTTCTGCATGGACCTTTGAGTTCTCAGCAGGTGGAAGATCCCCTACATTCCTCTATTGTAAGACCAACTCTGTCCCTGCTCTTCTGTAAAGTTGGATTGAGGGAACAGTGTATGGTTAGGGGTAAGAACATGTTTGATTTGGGTTAGGAACCATTCTACTGGATGAAGAATGGTATTGGGAACCTGCGATATATATAATAATGTATAGGTGAAGTATATGTATGACAACAGAAATCTAAGTAAGCTTTGAAGCCCAGAAGGGCATTGGGCCCTTGACTGGGATACTTAGCTTTGAATTACATTCTGCACAGATGTCTCACATAAATTGATATACAATGGCATAAGACCTTGTACCTTGGATGATTGAATGTGGAAGAGAACATCCAGTCAAAAAGGGATAGTAGGTAGGATTAGGAAGATAGTCAGTAGGTTTAGGGAGAAGAGTGAGTATAACATTTGGACCAAAAGTTCTTTAGCAGTAGGGTGTCAGTTAGAGAGTAGATGTAAATGTCAGCACATGTGAAGAGTCAGTCACAATAATGAATATGGGAAATTAGGTAGGAGAGCAGATATCAATAGATACATTGGGAAATCAGTCAAAGTATAAAGTGAGTGATAGGATTAGATATTTTCAACAGGGTTGAGGTTGAATATGTACTCTTAGGACGAAGCAACTGTGTAGTCACCAATAGGATTAACATTTGAGAGCATTAGGCCCCTGGACAAGGATGTGTTTAGTAATCCATGCTCACTTTCCATTTAGACTTTGGTACAATCATAAGTGTGAACTTTGCATTATGTGTCCAGAATATCACTGTGATCAAATGTATATGTAGATCAGGTGACATGATTATTTCTTCCACCATTTCTGGGAGCAATATCTTGAAGACGTGTTGATTAGTATTTGGGGGCACCAATAGGTGTACCTTGTGTCTATGAATATAGAGATAATGCATGAATAGACCATACTGTGAATAAATAGTACAACTGGTTCCAATTTACATAATGGATTGAACTGATACCTGAAAATATATAGGAAATCTAATATTGATACGCAATCATTCATTCCAACCAGTTATATATCTAATGGTAATATTAAGGTTCTGGTTTATCATGAAGGCTGTGTGAGATTTGCTTGAAAAGTGATTATGGAAATCGAAAATAATGTGTTTGGAAAGAAGTCTCATGAAAAGGCCAGTCCAGAAATATACAGGAGTACATTTGTTCTGAAGCAGGAAGTGATTGAAAGTGAACCAAATGCCTGTAAATTTGTGAACTTGTGGATGAAATATATATCCTATGATGTGCATCAACTGAAGAAATAGTGATGTACCAGTGTCGAAAAAAAAAAGAAACGTCAAAATACACATCATGTATCATAGGAATCTACTTGCATTGATGCTAAACTCGGTCAGTTACTGTAGAAATATTAGGATTTCTAAGGACCATTCACTAGGAAACAAATGTGTATTTCAGGTGGATGAATATTTCTGAGAATAATCTTTGGAAAAGATGATTATAAAGCCACATACATGAACATGAATGAATTTAGGGAGTGTATAATAAGACACATATACTTCATACTTTGAAAAATCTGGAGAGAGAGACTGTGTGTGTGTGTGTGTGTGTGTGTGTGTGTGTGTGTGTTTGTGTGTATATATATATATATATATATATATACATATATATACATTCAAACAATACAAACACACGGAGACTTTAAAAAGTCGAAATATATATGCCAATCAAAATTCATCATGAAATATGTATCATCCACAGATCCAAAAATATTTAATTTACTGAACATGGATTTATGTATCATGTTGTTCAAGTAGAAAGCTCACCCATAGGTTGAATTTTCAGTTCCAACAGCATTTACGAGGAGGGATCTCTTGTCACAATTTGTATCTGCCATGTCAGCCTCCTCACAAGAATGTACGTGGGATACCAGGTAGGATTCTATATGTGCATGTAAAAATACATGTGCTGAATAGGCTACAGAGAAAGGGAGACAGGAATTCACATACTTGTTAACTTTACAAACACATGGAGAACTACTTCTCTTAAATTGGACTAGATTTATAACACCTAGCCTTTATAATTCCAAAGGAAAGTCCAATTATACACCATGCCTCCTCTGAACTGCATGTATTGCTATTCTGTTTGTGTTATTTTCCTCCATCATATCAGGATTGGTAATCAGAGTCTAGGAGGGTATGGGTTAGTGTCAGGGATTCAGTATTTTGAATGGAAAATAGGAAAATGAACCCAATGTGTATGCAATTCTGTGCTACACAAAAATCTTCCCACTCTCATCAAGAACAATGCCTTGACATTACCTTTGCCCCAAGTAAGACACGATTCGAAGAGAAGAGTTAGAAAATCTGTGAATACATATATACAATGGAAAATGCTCAGGAGTTCACAACCTTGGAGGTGGTAGAGGAGTTTCCATAAGTAAGGGACAGGATAAACACTCCCCAAACATGGAGCTCTGCTGGCCTAAAGACTTCTTGGGAAACTGCCTCTGAGGTTGGACCCTTGAAATATATGTTGTTGTCAGGAGCTTTATCTTCCTTTGTAGTGAGACCATCAAAGCTTGGTCTGCATCTATGTGGCCTGGAGGACATGGTTTCTGATTTTCCAATGAACATGAGGCAGCAGTGCTGAATTCTCTCTTTGTAGGTCAACTGTAGCCACTGGGGTCTAAGTGTTTCCCCGTGTGGACTGTGAGGCCATTTGGTCATCCTCCACTTTTCCTGGTGTTTCTTGCGGCTTCACTGGGAGTTTCCTATTTGCTTCATGAAATACAAGGAGTTCAACTGGGACACAGTGCTGGAGGGAGTTCTGTCACGTGTGCTGACTCAGGGTCCTAGGAGAATGCACCAACCAGGCTCCTATCCCACAGAGCTTGCCCCCTTGACCATAGCAACCTGATTCTGAACATTGCCCAGAAACCTCTCCAAATAAAAAGATGCCTTTACATAAAAGCGTCTGCTGGCTGCACCGTGTCAGTCACAAGCCATGTGGAAGCCAATGGCAGATCCACATGGCCCCACCACAGATGTTTTATCACACACCTGCACACCACTGCTCTAGGCCCACTAATCAGCAGGCTCCAAGTTACTGGCATCTCTGTTCTACACCATTTTCATGAAACCCAGTCAATCAAGGCACTGTCTGGTACACTCATGATCAGCAACAGGACATCCAAAGGTTCTCCAGTGCCACGTGGTCATGGGAATTTCAAAAATTTCATGGTATTTATCAAGCCATTTCTCAAGGATGAACTTGGAGGCACTGTGGGTTTCTATTCATTCAGGAACCACTAAATGGTGAGGAAGCTCATTTCAATGAAAGCTCTGGAGAAACACTCAGAGGCAAGGCTTCCCAAGAGTGGCCAAAAGGTCACATCAAGCCAGGCCCATTGAGGTCTACAATGTGAGGTCCCTGTGTGTTTTGACTCTCAATTATGGCTGCCAGGTCTTTAAGAATAAAATCATGTGATATCCTGGCTGAGATTCCCAGTGCTCTGTGGAAAGCCACCCTGGGCCTAGATCTCAGTTTCCAAGGGCAACTCTCATGCGTGGCCTCCTAAAATCCCAACACAATTCATGGCAATAGTTCTCTGAGTTCAGTACCAGAACTCAGTCTCTAAGGGGAATCACACCAGAGTTCAAGCCCAGGTGGACAAAGTCATCCCTTCCAACCGCCACAGAAATGACCACAATTCCAACCAAAACACTGCCACATGGCCCTCATCTTCTTCCATATAGACACTCATCATAACCTCTGGCTGGAGGTTTCCATGAGGGGGCAGCCCAAGACAGTGTCTAGAATAAGCTCCCTTGCCCCTCATTTGCCTAATGTCAGGGTGGCCTGTGAACCAGGAGTGATCAAATACGCCTGCCATTAATACTGCTCTGCTTCTCCAAATTGAGGACTACTGACTTTCGGGTATAGATTCTTTCTGTGAATTGGAGACATGAGAAAACCCAAGAACCTATGGGATAGCCTCTGCAGGGCTTTGAAGAACTCATTTGACCCAAAGGATCCCTATTCTCACTTGATGGAGGTCAGGAACTTTCCAGAGGAAAGTGAGAGGCTTCATCCACAATGACTGCTCTTTTTGCCATTTTGGCTTTGGATGCACACATGGGATCTTTCTTTAATCCATCAGGTGCTGAGAATCTAAGCCACAGCCTCACACAGGGCCAAGAGGCTGATTCACACACATCCCTTTGCAAAGGAATTAAGCAAAAAGCCACAGGTGATGCCCCTTCATTTCCATTTGAAAACTGTTTACTTCAGGCTTCACAAAGGGGTAGCCTGAGGCAAAGACCTTCCTGAGAGTCAGGGCAACAGAACAATAGGTAAGCAAAAGGCCCAAAGCAGGGTTTCTCCACTGACACTTTACTGGTCACACTGATATCTGAGTTTTCTGAGATGCTTGCCATTCCCTTCAGTTATCCAGTACATGGCCATGTCACAGAGCTGGGAGGTGGTACATATCTTGGACACAAAACCATGAGCCAATTCTGGAGAGTGGCCAGAATTCAGGAAGAAAACAGGAACTTAGCAAGATAGTAGGTGTTGCCCATAGATAAGGCAAGCCCCAGTCCATTCATAAATTGGAAAGGATGAATGCTGGAAAGTTTTCTACTAGACAGGATGCATCCATTGATTCATTCTCTTTTCCAATGTCTACAACCAGGGATACAGTGGGATACACAGACATAGAAACACTCGCCTTGTCAAATGACTTACTAGAAACAGTCCACTCCAAACCAAACAAACTGCCTTTCCTACCTATTCTCAGAACATGAGACAAAAACCATAAACTCACACCCACACCCACTAAGGCACCTCCTTCCCCCAAGTAGGTCTGTGACTATCTGGAGTGTCTTCTGACTGGTGGGCCATACAATGTTCCCCCAAAATGGCCCGTCCTCTCTCAGATCTGGCCTCCTTGGCCTACTCAATGAAGTTGTCAGGAGCCACCAGTGAGCCACTCACTACCTGCTTTCTCAGAAAAGTCCCCTCTTCAGAGCTTTCCTGGCATTTGGTCATCCTCACATCAGTAGGTACCAAGAAAGACTGACTCTCTCCTTGGTAAATGCAAACAAGTCAGCCCACTGGGACTGGGACTGAAACTGGCTCTGGGTGCCTGGCTTCCTGGTTGCCAAGTTCAAAGAGTTCCATCACAAAAGAAGTGAGGTGAGGTCACTTCCTTCAGGAACTGAATGAGGTCACTGCCTTGGCAACCAAATTGTCCTAACAGTTGCTTCCAAGGGTCCTATGAGATGGAGGCTGCCCCTGCTTCCTGTGACACTTTCACAAGTTAGAATGGTATATCCTCCATAGGCACCCAGGAACAGCTTTCCACACAGGCCTGGTTTGGTCCATCTTGTCTACATTAAGAAGAGAGAGGCTCATACAGACACAACCCTTCATCCTGACCAGGTTGTTTGCCATGGAAGATGACTTTTGCTCTCTCATGTCCTTCAGAGCTGCCTACTTCTTCTCCAGGGATCATTTCTGCATGGACCTTTGAGTTCTCAGCAGGTGGAAGATCCCCTACATTCCTCTATTGTAAGACCAACTCTGTCCCTGCTCTTCTGTAAAGTTGGATTGAGGGAACAGTGTATGGTTAGGGGTAAGAACATGTTTGATTTGGGTTAGGAATCATTCTACTGGATGAAGAATGGTATTGGGAACCTGCGATATATATAATAATGTATAGGTGAAGTATATGTATGACAACAGAAATCTAAGTAAGCTTTGAAGCCCAGAAGGGCATTGGGCCCTTGACTGGGATACTTAGCTTTGAATTACATTCTGCACAGATGTCTCAGATAAATTGATATACAATGGCATAAGACCTTGTACCTTGGATGATTGAATGTGGAAGAGAACATCCAGTCAAAAGGGAGAGTAGGTAGGATTAGGAAGATAGTCAGTAGGTTTAGGAAGAAGAGTGAGTATAACATTTGGACCAAAAGTTCTTTAGCAGTAGGGTGTCAGTTAGAGAGTAGATGTAAATGTCAGCACATGTGAAGAGTCAGTCACAATAATGAATATGGGAAATTAGGTAGGAGAGCAGATATCAATAGAGACATTGGGAAATCAGTCAAAGTATAAAGTGAGTGATAGGATTAGATATTTTCAACAGGGTTGAGGTTGAATATGTACTCTTAGGACGAAGCAACTGTGTAGTCACCAATAGGATTGACATTTGAGAGCATTAGGCCCCTGGACAAGGATGTGTTTAGTAATCCATGCTCACTTTCCATTTAGACTTTGGTACAATCATAAGTGTGAACTTTGCATTATGTGTCCAGAATATCACTGTGATCAAATGTATATGTAGATCAGGTGACATGAGTATTTCGTCCACCATTTCTGGGAGCAATATCTTGAAGACGTGTTGATTAGTATTTGGGGGCACCAATAGGTGTACCTTGTGTCTATGAATATAGAGATAATGCATGAATAGACCATACTGTGAATAAATAGTATAACTGGTTCCAATTTACATAATGGATTGAACTGATACCTGAAAATATATAGGAAATCTAATATTGATACAGAATCATTCATTCCAACCAGTTATATATCTAATGGTAATATTAAGGTTCTGGTTTACCATGAAGGCTGTGTGAGATTTGCTTGAAAAGTGATTATGGAAATCGAAAATAATGTGTTTGGAAAGATGTCTCATGAAAAGGCCAGTCCAGAAATATACAGGAGTACATGTGTTCTGAAGCAGGAAGTGATTGAAAGTGAACCAAATGCCTGTAAATTTGTGAACTTGTGGATGAAATATATATCCTATGATGTGCATCAACTGAAGAAATAGTGATGTACCAGTGTCGAAAAAAAAAAAAGAAACGTCAAAATACACATCATGTATCATAGGAATCTACTTGCATTGATGCTAAACTCGGTCAGTTACTGTAGAAATATTAGGATTTCTAAGGACCATTCACTAGGAAACAAATGTGTATTTCAGGTGGATGAATATTTCTGAGAATAATCTTTGGAAAAGATGATTATAAATCCACATACATGAACATGAATGAATTTAGGGAGTGTATAATAAGACACATATACTTCATACTTTGAAAAATCTGGAGAGAGAGACTGTGTGTGTGTGTGTGTGTGTGTGTGTGTGTGTTTGTGTGTATATATATATATATATATATATATATATATATATATATATAAATATATACATTCAAACAATACAAACACACGGAGACTTTAAAAAGTCGAAATATATATGCCAATCAAAATTCATCATGAAATATGTATCATCCACAGATCCAAAAATATTTAATTTACTGAACATGGATTTATGTATCATGTTGTTCAAGTAGAAAGCTCACCCATAGGTTGAATTTTCAGTTCCAACAGCATTTACGAGGAGTGATCTCTTGTCACAATTTGTATCTGCCATGTCAGCCTCCTCACAAGAATGTACGTGGGATACCAGGTAGGATTCTATATGTGCATGTAAAAATACATGTGCTGAATAGGCTACAGAGAAAGGGAGACAGGAATTCACATACTTGTTAACTTTACAAACACATGGAGAACTACTTCTCTTAAATTGGACTAGATTTATAACACCTAGCCTTTATAATGAAAAAGGAAAGTCCAATTATACACCATGCCTCCTCTGAACTGCATGTATTGCTATTCTGTTTGTGTTATTTTCCTCCATCATATCAGGATTGGTAATCAGAGTCTAGGAGGGTATGGGTTAGTGTCAGGGATTCAGTATTTTGAATGGAAAATAGGAAAATGAATCCAATGTGTATGCAATTCTGTGCTACACAAAAATCTTCCCACTCTCATCAAGAACAATGCCTTGACATTACCTTTGCCCCAAGTAAGACACGATTCGAAGAGAAGAGTTAGAAAATCTGTGAATACATATATACAATGGAAAATGCTCAGGAGTTCACAACCTTGGAGGTGGTAGAGGAGTTTCCATAAGTAAGGGACAGGATAAACACTCCCCAAACATGGAGCTCTGCTGGCCTAAAGACTTCTTGGGAAACTGCCTCTGAGGTTGGACCCTTGAAATATATGTTGTTGTCAGGAGCTTTATCTTCCTTTGTAGTGAGACCATCAAAGCTTGGTCTGCATCTATGTGGCCTGGAGGACATGGTTTCTGATTTTCCAATGAACATGAGGCAGCAGTGCTGAATTCTCTCTTTGTAGGTCAACTGTGGCCACTGGGGTCTAAGTGTTTCCCCGTGTGGACTGTGAGGCCATTTGGTCATCCTCCACTTTTCCTGGTGTTTCTTGCTGCTTCACTGGGAGTTTCCTATTTGCTTCATGAAATACAAGGAGTTCAACTGGGACACAGTGCTGGAGGGAGTTCTGTCACGTGTGCTGACTCAGGGTCCTAGGAGAATGCACCAACCAGGCTCCTATCCCACAGAGCTTGCCCCCTTGACCATAGCAACCTGATTCTGAACATTGCCCAGAAACCTCTCCAAATAAAAAGATGCCTTTACATATAAGCGTCTGCTGGCTGCACCGTGTCAGTCACAAGCCATGTGGAAGCCAATGGCAGATCCACATGGCCCCACCACAGATGTTTTATCACACACCTGCACACCACTGCTCTAGGCCCACTAATCAGCAGGCTCCAACTTACTGGCATCTCTGCTCTACACCATTTTCATGAAACCCAGTCAATCAAGGCACTGTCTGGTACACTCATGATCAGCAACAGGACAACCAAAGGTTCTCCAGTGCCACGTGGTCATGGGAATTTCAAAAATTTCATGGTATTTATCAAGCCATTTCTCAAGGATGAACTTGGAGGCACTGTGGGTTTCTATTCATTCAGGAACCACTAAATGGTGAGGAAGCTCATTTCAATGAAAGCTCTGGAGAAACACTCAGAGGCAAGGCTTCCCAAGAGTGGCCAAAAGGTCACATCAAGCCAGGCCCATTGAGGTCTACAATGTGAGGTCCCTGTGTGTTTTGACTCTCAATTATGGCTGCCAGGTCTTTAAGAATAAAATCATGTGATATCCTGGCTGAGATTCCCAGTGCTCTGTGGAAAGCCACCCTGGGCCTAGATCTCAGTTTCCAAGGGCAACTCTCATGCGTGGCCTCCTAAAATCCCAACACAATTCATGGCAATAGTTCTCTGAGTTCAGTACCAGAACTCAGTCTCTAAGGGGAATCACGCCAGAGTTCAAGCCCAGGTGGACAAAGTCATCCCTTCCAACCGCCACAGAAATGACCACAATTCCAACCAAAACACTGCCACATGGCCCTCATCTTCTTCCATATAGACACTCATCATAACCTCTGGCTGGAGGTTTCCATGAGGGGGCAGCCCATGACAGTGTCTAGAATAAGCTCCCTTGCCCCTCATTTGCCTAATGTCAGGGTGGCCTGTGAACCAGGAGTGATCAAATACGCCTGCCATTAATACTGCTCTGCTTCTCCAAATTGAGGACTACTGACATTCGTGTATAGATTCTTTCTGTGAATTGGAGACATGAGAAAACCCAAGAACCTATGGGATAGCCTCTGCAGGGCTTTGAAGAACTCATTTGACCCAAAGGATCCCTATTCTCACTTGATGGAGGTCAGGAACTTTCCAGAGGAAAGTGAGAGGCTTCATCCACAATGACTGCTCTTTTTGCCATTTTGGCTTTGGATGCACACATGGGATCTTTCTTTAATCCATCAGGTGCTGAGAATCTAAGCCACAGCCTCACACAGGGCCAAGAGGCTGATTCACACACATCCCTTTGCAAAGGAATTAAGCAAAAAGCCACAGGTGATGCCCCTTCATTTCCATTTGAAAACTGTTTACTTCAGGCTTCACAAAGGGGTAGCCTGAGGCAAAGACCTTCCTGAGAGTCAGGGCAACAGAACAATAGGTAAGCAAAAGGCCCAAAGCAGGGTTTCTCCACTGACACTTTACTGGTCACACTGATATCTGAGTTTTCTGAGATGCTTGCCATTCCCTTCAGTTATCCAGTACATGGCCATGTCACAGAGCTGGGAGGTGGTACATATCTTGGACACAAAACCATGAGCCAATTCTGGAGAGTGGCCAGAATTCAGGAAGAAAACAGGAACTTAGCAAGATAGTAGGTGTTGCCCATAGATAAGGCAAGCCCCAGTCCATTCATAAATTGGAAAGGATGAATGCTGGAAAGTTTTCTACTAGACAGGATGCATCCATTGATTCATTCTCTTTTCCAATGTCTACAACCAGGGATACAGTGGGATACACAGACATAGAAACACTCGCCTTGTCAAATGACTTACTAGAAACAGTCCACTCCAAACCAAACAAACTGCCTTTCCTACCTATTCTCAGAACATGAGACAAAAACCATAAACTCACACCCACACCCACTAAGGCACCTCCTTCCCCCAAGTAGGTCTGTGACTATCTGGAGTGTCTTCTGACTGGTGGGCCATACAATGTTCCCCCAAAATGGCCCGTCCTCTCTCAGATCTGGCCTCCTTGGCCTACTCAATGAAGTTGTCAGGAGCCACCAGTGAGCCACTCACTACCTGCTTTCTCAGAAAAGTCCCCTCTTCAGAGCTTTCCTGGCATTTGGTCATCCTCACATCAGTAGGTACCAAGAAAGACTGACTCTCTCCTTGGTAAATGCAAACAAGTCAGCCCACTGGGACTGGGACTGAAACTGGCTCTGGGTGCCTGGCTTCCTGGTTGCCAAGTTCAAAGAGTTCCATCACAAAAGAAGTGAGGTGAGGTCACTTCCTTCAGGAACTGAATGAGGTCACTGCCTTGGCAACCAAATTGTCCTAACAGTTGCTTCCAAGGGTCCTATGAGATGGAGGCTGCCCCTGCTTCCTGTGACACTTTCACAAGTTAGAATGGTATATCCTCCATAGGCACCCAGGAACAGCTTTCCACACAGGCCTGGTTTGGTCCATCTTGTCTACATTAAGAAGAGAGAGGCTCATACAGACACAACCCTTCATCCTGACCAGGTTGTTTGCCATGGAAGATGACTTTTGCTCTCTCATGTCCTTCAGAGCTGCCTACTTCTTCTCCAGGGATCATTTCTGCATGGACCTTTGAGTTCTCAGCAGGTGGAAGATCCCCTACATTCCTCTATTGTAAGACCAACTCTGTCCCTGCTCTTCTGTAAAGTTGGATTGAGGGAACAGTGTATGGTTAGGGGTAAGAACATGTTTGATTTGGGTTAGGAATCATTCTACTGGATGAAGAATGGTATTGGGAACCTGCGATATATATAATAATGTATAGGTGAAGTATATGTATGACAACAGAAATCTAAGTAAGCTTTGAAGCCCAGAAGGGCATTGGGCCCTTGACTGGGATACTTAGCTTTGAATTACATTCTGCACAGATGTCTCAGATAAATTGATATACAATGGCATAAGACCTTGTACCTTGGATGATTGAATGTGGAAGAGAACATCCAGTCAAAAGGGAGAGTAGGTAGGATTAGGAAGATAGTCAGTAGGTTTAGGAAGAAGAGTGAGTATAACATTTGGACCAAAAGTTCTTTAGCAGTAGGGTGTCAGTTAGAGAGTAGATGTAAATGTCAGCACATGTGAAGAGTCAGTCACAATAATGAATATGGGAAATTAGGTAGGAGAGCAGATATCAATAGAGACATTGGGAAATCAGTCAAAGTATAAAGTGAGTGATAGGATTAGATATTTTCAACAGGGTTGAGGTTGAATATGTACTCTTAGGACGAAGCAACTGTGTAGTCACCAATAGGATTGACATTTGAGAGCATTAGGCCCCTGGACAAGGATGTGTTTAGTAATCCATGCTCACTTTCCATTTAGACTTTGGTACAATCATAAGTGTGAACTTTGCATTATGTGTCCAGAATATCACTGTGATCAAATGTATATGTAGATCAGGTGACATGAGTATTTCGTCCACCATTTCTGGGAGCAATATCTTGAAGACGTGTTGATTAGTATTTGGGGGCACCAATAGGTGTACCTTGTGTCTATGAATATAGAGATAATGCATGAATAGACCATACTGTGAATAAATAGTATAACTGGTTCCAATTTACATAATGGATTGAACTGATACCTGAAAATATATAGGAAATCTAATATTGATACAGAATCATTCATTCCAACCAGTTATATATCTAATGGTAATATTAAGGTTCTGGTTTACCATGAAGGCTGTGTGAGATTTGCTTGAAAAGTGATTATGGAAATCGAAAATAATGTGTTTGGAAAGATGTCTCATGAAAAGGCCAGTCCAGAAATATACAGGAGTACATGTGTTCTGAAGCAGGAAGTGATTGAAAGTGAACCAAATGCCTGTAAATTTGTGAACTTGTGGATGAAATATATATCCTATGATGTGCATCAACTGAAGAAATAGTGATGTACCAGTGTCGAAAAAAAAAAAAGAAACGTCAAAATACACATCATGTATCATAGGAATCTACTTGCATTGATGCTAAACTCGGTCAGTTACTGTAGAAATATTAGGATTTCTAAGGACCATTCACTAGGAAACAAATGTGTATTTCAGGTGGATGAATATTTCTGAGAATAATCTTTGGAAAAGATGATTATAAATCCACATACATGAACATGAATGAATTTAGGGAGTGTATAATAAGACACATATACTTCATACTTTGAGAAATCTGGAGAGAGAGACTGTGTGTGTGTGTGTGTGTGTGTGTGTGTGTGTTTGTGTATATATATATATATATATATATATATATATATATATATATATATATAAATATATACATTCAAACAATACAAACACACGGAGACTTTAAAAAGTCGAAATATATATGCCAATCAAAATTCATCATGAAATATGTATCATCCACAGATCCAAAAATATTTAATTTACTGAACATGGATTTATGTATCATGTTGTTCAAGTAGAAAGCTCACCCATAGGTTGAATTTTCAGTTCCAACAGCATTTACGAGGAGGGATCTCTTCTCACAATTTGTATCTGCCATGTCAGCCTCCTCACAAGAATGTACGTGGGATACCAGGTAGGATTCTATATGTGCATGTAAAAATACATGTGCTGAATAGGCTACAGAGAAAGGGAGACAGGAATTCACATACTTGTTAACTTTACAAACACATGGAGAACTACTTCTCTTAAATTGGACTAGATTTATAACACCTAGCCTTTATAATGAAAAAGGAAAGTCCAATTATACACCATGCCTCCTCTGAACTGCATGTATTGCTATTCTGTTTGTGTTATTTTCCTCCATCATATCAGGATTGGTAATCAGAGTCTAGGAGGGTATGGGTTAGTGTCAGGGATTCAGTATTTTGAATGGAAAATAGGAAAATGAATCCAATGTGTATGCAATTCTGTGCTACACAAAAATCTTCCCACTCTCATCAAGAACAATGCCTTGACATTACCTTTGCCCCAAGTAAGACACGATTCGAAGAGAAGAGTTAGAAAATCTGTGAATACATATATACAATGGAAAATGCTCAGGAGTTCACAACCTTGGAGGTGGTAGAGGAGTTTCCATAAGTAAGGGACAGGATAAACACTCCCCAAACATGGAGCTCTGCTGGCCTAAAGACTTCTTGGGAAACTGCCTCTGAGGTTGGACCCTTGAAATATATGTTGTTGTCAGGAGCTTTATCTTCCTTTGTAGTGAGACCATCAAAGCTTGGTCTGCATCTATGTGGCCTGGAGGACATGGTTTCTGATTTTCCAATGAACATGAGGCAGCAGTGCTGAATTCTCTCTTTGTAGGTCAACTGTGGCCACTGGGGTCTAAGTGTTTCCCCGTGTGGACTGTGAGGCCATTTGGTCATCCTCCACTTTTCCTGGTGTTTCTTGCTGCTTCACTGGGAGTTTCCTATTTGCTTCATGAAATACAAGGAGTTCAACTGGGACACAGTGCTGGAGGGAGTTCTGTCACGTGTGCTGACTCAGGGTCCTAGGAGAATGCACCAACCAGGCTCCTATCCCACAGAGCTTGCCCCCTTGACCATAGCAACCTGATTCTGAACATTGCCCAGAAACCTCTCCAAATAAAAAGATGCCTTTACATATAAGCGTCTGCTGGCTGCACCGTGTCAGTCACAAGCCATGTGGAAGCCAATGGCAGATCCACATGGCCCCACCACAGATGTTTTATCACACACCTGCACACCACTGCTCTAGGCCCACTAATCAGCAGGCTCCAACTTACTGGCATCTCTGCTCTACACCATTTTCATGAAACCCAGTCAATCAAGGCACTGTCTGGTACACTCATGATCAGCAACAGGACAACCAAAGGTTCTCCAGTGCCACGTGGTCATGGGAATTTCAAAAATTTCATGGTATTTATCAAGCCATTTCTCAAGGATGAACTTGGAGGCACTGTGGGTTTCTATTCATTCAGGAACCACTAAATGGTGAGGAAGCTCATTTCAATGAAAGCTCTGGAGAAACACTCAGAGGCAAGGCTTCCCAAGAGTGGCCAAAAGGTCACATCAAGCCAGGCCCATTGAGGTCTACAATGTGAGGTCCCTGTGTGTTTTGACTCTCAATTATGGCTGCCAGGTCTTTAAGAATAAAATCATGTGATATCCTGGCTGAGATTCCCAGTGCTCTGTGGAAAGCCACCCTGGGCCTAGATCTCAGTTTCCAAGGGCAACTCTCATGCGTGGCCTCCTAAAATCCCAACACAATTCATGGCAATACTTCTCTGAGTTCAGTACCAGAACTCAGTCTCTAAGGGGAATCACGCCAGAGTTCAAGCCCAGGTGGACAAAGTCATCCCTTCCAACCGCCACAGAAATGACCACAATTCCAACCAAAACACTGCCACATGGCCCTCATCTTCTTCCATATAGACACTCATCATAACCTCTGGCTGGAGGTTTCCATGAGGGGGCAGCCCAAGACAGTGTCTAGAATAAGCTCCCTTGCCCCTCATTTGCCTAATGTCAGGGTGGCCTGTGAACCAGGAGTGATCAAATACGCCTGCCATTAATACTGCTCTGCTTCTCCAAATTGAGGACTACTGACTTTCGGGTATAGATTCTTTCTGTGAATTGGAGACATGAGAAAACCCAAGAACCTATGGGATAGCCTCTGCAGGGCTTTGAAGAACTCATTTGACCCAAAGGATCCCTATTCTCACTTGATGGAGGTCAGGAACTTTCCAGAGGAAAGTGAGAGGCTTCATCCACAATGACTGCTCTGTTTGCCATTTTGGCTTTGGATGCACACATGGGATCTTTCTTTAATCCATCAGGTGCTGAGAATCTAAGCCACAGCCTCACACAGGGCCAAGAGGCTGATTCACACACATCCCTTTGCAAAGGAATTAAGCAAAAAGACACAGGTGATGCCCCTTCATTTCCATTTGAAAACTGTTTACTTCAGGCTTCACAAAGGGGTAGCCTGAGGCAAAGACCTTCCTGAGAGTCAGGGCAACAGAACAATAGGTAAGCAAAAGGCCCAAAGCAGGGTTTCTCCACTGACACTTTACTGGTCACACTGATATCTGAGTTTTCTGAGATTCTTGCCATTCCCTTCAGTTATCCAGTACATGGCCATGTCACAGAGCTGGGAGGTGGTACATATCTTGGACAGAAAACCATGAGCCAATTCTGGAGAGTGGCCAGAATTCAGGAAGAAAACAGGAACTTAGCAAGATAGTAGGTGTTGCCCATAGATAAGGCAAGCCCCAGTCCATTCATAAATTGGAAAGGATGAATGCTGGAAAGTTTTCTACTAGACAGGACGCATCCATTGATTCATTCTCTTTTCCAATGTCTACAACCAGGGATACAGTGGGATACACAGACATAGAAACACTCGCCTTGTCAAATGACTTACTAGAAACAGTCCACTCCAAACCAAACAAACTGCCTTTCCTACCTATTCTCAGAACATGAGACCAAAACCATAAACTCAAACCCACACCCACTAAGGCACCTCCTTCCCCCAAGTAGGTCTGTGACTATCTGGAGTGTCTTCTGACTGGTGGGCCATACAATGTTCCCCCAAAATGGCCCGTCCTCTCTCAGATCTGGCCTCCTTGGCCTACTCAATGAAGTTGTCAGGAGCCACCAGTGAGCCACTCACTACCTGCTTTCTCAGAAAAGTCCCCTCTTCAGAGCTTTCCTGGCATTTGGTCATCCTCACATCAGTAGGTACCAAGAAAGACTGACTCTCTCCTTGGTAAATGCAAACAAGTCAGCCCACTGGGACTGGGACTGAAACTGGCTCTGGGTGCCTGGCTTCCTGGTTGCCAAGTTCAAAGAGTTCCATCACCAAAGAAGTGAGGTGAGGTCACTTCCTTCAGGAACTGAATGAGGTCACTGCCTTGGCAACCAAATTGTCCTAACAGTTGCTTCCAAGGGTCCTATGAGATGGAGGCTGCCCCTGCTTCCTGTGACACTTTCACAAGTTAGAATGGTATATCCTCCATAGGCACCCAGGAACAGCTTTCCACACAGGCCTGGTTTGGTCCATCTTGTCTACATTAAGAAGAGAGAGGCTCATACAGACACAACCCTTCATCCTGACCAGGTTGTTTGCCATGGAAGATGACTTTTGCTCTCTCATGTCCTTCAGAGCTGCCTACTTCTTCTCCAGGGATCATTTCTGCATGGACCTTTGAGTTCTCAGCAGGTGGAAGATCCCCTACATTCCTCTATTGTAAGACCAACTCTGTCCCTGCTCTTCTGTAAAGTTGGATTGAGGGAACAGTGTATGGTTAGGGGTAAGAACATGTTTGATTTGGGTTAGGAATCATTCTACTGGATGAAGAATGGTATTGGGAACCTGCGATATATATAATAATGTATAGGTGAAGTATATGTATGACAACAGAAATCTAAGTAAGCTTTGAAGCCCAGAAGGGCATTGGGCCCTTGACTGGGATACTTAGCTTTGAATTACATTCTGCACAGATGTCTCAGAT
Source organism: Urocitellus parryii (assembly GCF_045843805.1). NCBI lineage: Eukaryota > Metazoa > Chordata > Mammalia > Rodentia > Sciuridae > Urocitellus > Urocitellus parryii. Next base: position 113,546,274 of record NC_135535.1, on the reverse strand, counting down.
AAATTGATATACAATGGCATAAGACCTTGTACCTTGGATGATTGAATGTGGAAGGGAACATCCAGTCAAAAGGGAGAGTAGGTAGGATTAGGAAGATAGTCAGTAGGTTTAGGAAGAAGAGTGAGTATAACATTTGGACCAAAAGTTCTTTAGCAGTAGGGTGTCAGTTAGAGAGTAGATGTAAATGTCAGCACATGTGAAGAGTCAGTCACAATAATGAATATGGGAAATTAGGTAGGAGAGCAGATATCAATAGAGACATTGGGAAATCAGTCAAAGTATAAAGTGAGTGATAGGATTAGATATTTTCAACAGGGTTGAGGTTGAATATGTACTCTTAGGACGAAGCAACTGTGTAGTCACCAATAGGATTGACATTTGAGAGCATTAGGCCCCTGGACAAGGATGTGTTTAGTAATCCATGCTCACTTTCCATTTAGACTTTGGTACAATCATAAGTGTGAACTTTGCATTATGTGTCCAGAATATCACTGTGATCAAATGTATATGCAGATCAGGTGACATGAGTATTTCTTCCACCATTTCTGGGAGCAATATCTTGAAGACGTGTTGATTAGTATTTGGGGGCACCAATAGGTGTACCTTGTGTCTATGAATATAGAGATAATGCATGAATAGACCATACTGTGAATAAATAGTATAACTGGTTCCAATTTACATAATGGATTGAACTGATACCTGAAAATATATAGGAAATCTAATATTGATACACAATCATTCATTCCAACCAGTTATATATCTAATGGTAATATTAAGGTTCTGGTTTACCATGAAGGCTGTGTGAGATTTGCTTGAAAAGTGATTATGGAAATCGAAAATAATGTGTTTGGAAAGATGTCTCATGAAAAGGCCAGTCCAGAAATATACAGGAGTACATGTGTTCTGAAGCAGGAAGTGATTGAAAGTGAACCAAATGCCTGTAAATTTGTGAACTTGTGGATGAAATATATATCCTATGATGTGCATCAACTGAAGAAATAGTGATGTACCAGTGTCGAAAAAAAAAAAAGAAACGTCAAAATACACATCATGTATCATAGGAATCTACTTGCATTGATGCTAAACTCGGTCAGTTACTGTAGAAATATTAGGATTTCTAAGGACCATTCACTAGGAAACAAATGTGTATTTCAGGTGGATGAATATTTCTGAGAATAATCTTTGGAAAAGATGATTATAAATCCACATACATGAACATGAATGAATTTTGGGAGTGTATAATAAGACATATATACTTCATACTTTGAAAAATCTGGAGAGAGAGACTGTGTGTGTGTGTGTGTGTGTGTGTGTGTGTGTGTGTGTGTTTGTGTATATATATATATATATATATATATATATATATATATATACATTCAAACAATACAAACACACGGAGACTTTAAAAAGTCGAAATATATATGCCAATCAAAATTCATCATGAAATATGTATCATCCACAGATCCAAAAATATTTAATTTACTGAACATGGATTTATGTATCATGTTGTTCAAGTAGAAAGCTCACCCATAGGTTGAATTTTCAGTTCCAACAGCATTTACGAGGAGGGATCTCTTCTCACAATTTGTATCTGCCATGTCAGCCTCCTCACAAGAATGTACGTGGGATACCAGGTAGGATTCTATATGTGCATGTAAAAATACATGTGCTGAATAGGCTACAGAGAAAGGGAGACAGGAATTCACATACTTGTTAACTTTACAAACACATGGAGAACTTCTTCTCTTAAATTGGACTAGATTTATAACACCTAGCCTTTATAATGCCAAAGGAAAGTCCAATTATACACCATGCCTCCTCTGAACTGCATGTATTGCTATTCTGTTTGTGTTATTTTCCTCCATCATATCAGGATTGGTAATCAGAGTCTAGGAGGGTATGGGTTAGTGTCAGGGATTCAGTATTTTGAATGGAAAATAGGAAAATGAATCCAATGTGTATGCAATTCTGTGCTACACAAAAATCTTCCCACTCTCATCAAGAACAATGCCTTGACATTACCTTTGTCCCAAGTAAGACACGATTCGAAGAGAAGAGTTAGAAAATCTGTGAATACATATATACAATGGAAAATGCTCAGGAGTTCACAACCTTGGAGGTGGTAGAGGAGTTTCCATAAGTAAGGGACAGGATAAACACTCCCCAAACATGGAGCTCTGCTGGCCTAAAGACTTCTTGGGAAACTGCCTCTGAGGTTGGACCCTTGAAATATATGTTGTTGTCAGGAGCTTTATCTTCCTTTGTAGTGAGACCATCAAAGTTGGTCTGCATCTATGTGGCCTGGAGGACATGGTTTCTGATTTTCCAATGACCATGAGGCAGCAGTGCTGAATTCTCTCTTTGTAGGTCAACTGTCGCCACTGGGGTCTAAGTGTTTCCCCGTGTGGACTGTGAGGCCATTTGGTCATCCTCCACTTTTCCTGGTGTTTCTTGCTGCTTCACTGGGAGTTTCCTATTTGCTTCATGAAATACAAGGAGTTCAACTGGGACACAGTGCTGGAGGGAGTTCTGTCACGTGTGCTGACTCAGGGTCCTAGGAGAATGCACCAACCAGGCTCCTATCCCACAGAGCTTGCCCCCTTGACCATAGCAACCTGATTCTGAACATTGCCCGGAAACCTCTCCATAGAACAAGATGCCTTTACATATAAGGGTCTGCTGGCTGCACCGTGTCAGTCACAAGCCATGTGGAAGCCAGTGGCAGATCCACATGGCCCCACCACAGATGTTTTATCACACACCTGCACACCACTGCTCTAGGCCCACTAATCAGCAGGCTCCAACTTACTGGCATCTCTGTTCTACACCATTTTCATGAAACCCAGTTAATCAAGGCACTGTCTGGTACACTCATGATCAGCAAAAGGACATCCAAAGGTTCTCCAGTGCCACATGGTCATGGGAATTTCAAAAATTTCATGGTATTTATCAAGCCATTTCTCAAGGATGAACTTGGAGGCACTGTGGGTTTCTATTCATTCAGGAACCACTAAATGGTGAGGAAGCTCATTTCAATGAAAGCTCTGGAGAAAGACTCAGAGGCAAGGCTTCCCAAGAGTGGCCAAAAGGTCACATCAAGCCAGGCCCATTGAGCTCTACAATGTGAGGTCCCTGTGTGTTTTGACTCTCAATTATGGCTGCCAGGTCTTTAAGCATAAAATCATGTGATATCCTGGCTGAGATTCCCAGTGCTCTGTGGAAAGCCACCCTGGGCCTAGATCTCAGTTTCCAAGGGCAACTCTCATGCGTGGCCTCCTAAAATCCCAACACAATTCATGGCAATACTTCTCTGAGTTCAGTACCAGAACTCAGTCTCTAAGGGGAATCACACCAGAGTTCAAGCCCAGGTGGACAAAGTCATCCCTTCCAACCGCCACAGAAATGACCACAATTCCAACCAAAACACTGCCACATGGCCCTCATCTTCTTCCATATAGACACTCATCATAACCTCTGGCTGGAGGTTTCCATGAGGGGGCAGCCCAAGACAGTGTCTAGAATAAGCTCCCTTGCCCCTCATTTGCCTAATGTCAGGGTGGCCTGTGAACCAGGAGTGATCAAATACGCCTGCCATTAATACTGCTCTGCTTCTCCAAATTGAGGACTACTGACTTTCGGGTATAGATTCTTTCTGTGAATTGGAGACATGAGAAAACCCAAGAACCTATGGGATAGCCTCTGCAGGGCTTTGAAGAACTCATTTGACCCAAAGGATCCCTATTCTCACTTGATGGAGGTCAGGAACTTTCCAGAGGAAAGTGAGAGGCTTCATCCACAATGACTGCTCTTTTTGCCATTTTGGCTTTGGATGCACACATGGGATCTTTCTTTAATCCATCAGGTGCTGAGAATCTAAGCCACAGCCTCACACAGGGCCAAGAGGCTGATTCACACACATCCCTTTGCAAAGGAATTAAGCAAAAAGACACAGGTGATGCCCCTTCATTTCCATTTGAAAACTGTTTACTTCAGGCTTCACAAAGGGGTAGCCTGAGGCAAAGACCTTCCTGAGAGTCAGGGCAACAGAACAATAGGTAAGCAAAAGGCCCAAAGCAGGGTTTCTCCACTGACACTTTACTGGTCACACTGATATCTGAGTTTTCTGAGATGCTTGCCATTCCCTTCAGTTATCCAGTACATGGCCATGTCACAGAGCTGGGAGGTGGTACATATCTTGGACACAAAACCATGAGCCAATTCTGGAGAGTGGCCAGAATTCAGGAAGAAAACAGGAACTTAGCAAGATAGTAGGTGTTGCCCATAGATAAGGCAAGCCCCAGTCCATTCATAAATTGGAAAGGATGAATGCTGGAAAGTTTTCAACCAGACAGGACGCATCCATTGATTCATTCTCTTTTCCAATGTCTACAACCAGGGATACAGTGGGATACACAGACATAGAAACACTCGCCTTGTCAAATGACTTACTAGAAACAGTCCACTCCAAACCAAACAAACTGCCTTTCCTACCTATTCTCAGAACATGAGACAAAAACCATAAACTCACACCCACACCCACTAAGGCACCTCCTTCCCCCAAGTAGGTCTGTGACTATCTGGAGTGTCTTCTGACTGGTGGGCCATACAATGTTCCCCCAAAATGGCCCGTCCTCTCTCAGATCTGGCCTCCTTGGCCTACTCAATGAAGTTGTCAGGAGCCACCAGTGAGCCACTCACTACCTGCTTTCTCAGAAAAGTCCCCTCTTCAGAGCTTTCCTGGCATTTGGTCATCCTCACATCAGTAGGTACCAAGAAAGACTGACTCTCTCCTTGGTAAATGCAAACAAGTCAGCCCACTGGGACTGGGACTGAAACTGGCTCTGGGTGCCTGGCTTCCTGGTTGCCAAGTTCAAAGAGTTCCATCACCAAGGAAGTGAGGTGAGGTCACTTCCTTCAGGAACTGAATGAGGTCACTGCCTTGGCAACCAAATTGTCCTAACAGTTGCTTCCAAGGGTCCTATGAGATGGAGGCTGCCCCTGCTTCCTGTGACACTTTCACAAGTTAGAATGGTATATCCTCCATAGGCACCCAGGAACAGCTTTCCACACAGGCCTGGTTTGGTCCATCTTGTCTACATTAAGAAGAGAGAGGCTCATACAGACACAACCCTTCATCCTGACCAGGTTGTTTGCCATGGAAGATGACTTTTGCTCTCTCATGTCCTTCAGAGCTGCCTACTTCTTCTCCAGGGATCATTTCTGCATGGACCTTTGAGTTCTCAGCAGGTGGAAGATCCCCTACATTCCTCTATTGTAAGACCAACTCTGTCCCTGCTCTTCTGTAAAGTTGGATTGAGGGAACAGTGTATGGTTAGGGGTAAGAACATGTTTGAGTTGGGTTAGGAATCATTCTACTGGATGAAGAATGGTATTGGGAACCTGCGATATATATAATAATGTATAGGTGAAGTATATGTATGACAACAGAAATCTAAGTAAGCTTTGAAGCCCAGAAGGGCATTGGGCCCTTGACTGGGATACTTAGCTTTGAATTACATTCTGCACAGATGTCTCAGATAAATTGATATACAATGGCATAAGACCTTGTACCTTGGATGATTGAATGTGGAAGAGAACATCCAGTCAAAAAGGGATAGTAGGTAGGATTAGGAAGATAGTCAGTAGGTTTAGGAAGAAGAGTGAGTATAACATTTGGACCAAAAGTTCTTTAGCAGTAGGGTGTCAGTTAGAGAGTAGATGTAAATGTCAGCACATGTGAAGAGTCAGTCACAATAATGAATATGGGAAATTAGGTAGGAGAGCAGATATCAATAGAGACATTGGGAAATCAGTCAAAGTATAAAGTGAGTGATAGGATTAGATATTTTCAACAGGGTTGAGGTTGAATATGTACTCTTAGGACGAAGCAACTGTGTAGTCACCAATAGGATTGACATTTGAGAGCATTAGGCCCCTGGACAAGGATGTGTTTAGTAATCCATGCTCACTTTCCATTTAGACTTTGGTACAATCATAAGTGTGAACTTTGCATTATGTGTCCAGAATATCACTGTGATCAAATGTATATGTAGATCAGGTGACATGAGTATTTCTTCCACCATTTCTGGGAGCAATATCTTGAAGACGTGTTGATTAGTATTTGGGGGCACCAATAGGTGTACCTTGTGTCTATGAATATAGAGATAATGCATGAATAGACCATACTGTGAATAAATAGTATAACTGGTTCCAATTTACATAATGGATTGAACTGATACCTGAAAATATATAGGAAATCTAATATTGATACACAATCATTCATTCCAACCAGTTATATATCTAATGGTAATATTAGGGTTCTGGTTTACCATGAAAGCTGTGTGAGATTTGCTTGAAAAGTGATTATGGAAATCGAAAATAATGTGTTTGGAAAGAAGTCTCATGAAAAGGCCAGTCCAGAAATATACAGGAGTACATGTGTTCTGAAGCAGGAAGTGATTGAAAGTGAACCAAAGGCCTGTAAATTTGTGAACTTGTGGATGAAATATATATCCTATGATGTGCATCAACTGAAGAAATAGTGATGTACCAGTGTCGAAAAAAAAGAAACGTCAAAATAGACATCATGTATCATAGGAATCTACTTGCATTGATGCTAAACTCGGTCAGTTACTGTAGAAATATTAGGATTTCTAAGAACCATTCACTAGGAAACAAATGTGTATTTCAGGTGGATGAATATTTCTGAGAATAATCTTTGGAAAAGATGATTATAAATCCACATACATGAACATGAATGAATTTAGGGAGTGTATAATAAGACACGTATACTTCATACTTTGAAAAATCTGGAGAGAGAGACTGTGTGTGTGTGTGTGTTTGTGTGTGTTTGTGTGTTTGTGTATATATATATATATATATATATATATATATATATATACACATACATTCAAACAATACAAACACACAGAGACTTTAAAAAGTCGAAATATATATGCCAATCAAAATTCATCATGAAATATGTATCATCCCCAGATCCAAAAATATTTAATTTACTGAACATGGATTTATGTATCATGTTGTTCAAGTAGAAAGCTCACCCATAGGTTGATTTTTCAGTTCCAACAGCATTTACGAGGAGTGATCTCCTCTCACAATTTGTATCTGCCATGTCAGCCTCCTCACAAGAATGTACGTGGGATACCAGGTAGGATTCTATATGTGCATGTAAAAATACATGTGCTGAATAGGCTACAGAGAAAGGGAGACAGGAATTCACATACTTGTTAACTTTACAAACACATGGAGAACTACTTCTCTTAAATTGGACTAGATTTACAACACCTAGCCTTTATAATGCCAAAGGAAAGTCCAATTATACACCATGCCTCCTCTGAACTGCATGTATTGCTATTCTGTTTGTGTTATTTTCCTCCATCATATCAGGATTGGTAATCAGAGTCTAGGAGGGTATGGGTTAGTGTCAGGGATTCAGTATTTTGAATGGAAAATAGGAAAATGAATCCAATGTGTATGCAATTCTGTGCTACACAAAAATCTTCCCACTCTCATCAAGAACAATGCCTTGACATTACCTTTGCCCCAAGTAAGACACGATTCGAAGAGAAGAGTTAGAAAATCTGTGAATACATATATACAATGGAAAATGCTCAGGAGTTCACAACCTTGGAGGTGGTAGAGGAGTTTCCATAAGTAAGGGACAGGATAAACACTCCCCAAACATGGAGCTCTGCTGGCCTAAAGACTTCTTGGGAAACTGCCTCTGAGGTTGGACCCTTGAAATATATGTTGTTGTCAGGAGCTTTATCTTCCTTTGTAGTGAGACCATCAAAGCTTGGTCTGCATCTATGTGGCCTGGAGGACATGGTTTCTGATTTTCCAATGAACATGAGGCAGCAGTGCTGAATTCTCTCTTTGTAGGTCAACTGTGGCCACTGGGGTCTAAGTGTTTCCCCGTGTGGACTGTGAGGCCATTTGGTCATCCTCCACTTTTCCTGGTGTTTCTTGCTGCTTCACTGGGAGTTTCCTATTTGCTTCATGAAATACAAGGAGTTCAACTGGGACACAGTGCTGGAGGGAGTTCTGTCACGTGTGCTGACTCAGGGTCCTAGGACAATGCACCAACCAGGCTTCTATCCCACAGAGCTTGCCCCCTTGACCATAGCAACCTGATTCTGAACATTGCCCAGAAACCTCTCCATAGAACAAGATGCCTTTACATATAAGGGTCTGCTGGCTGCACCGTGTCAGTCACAAGCCATGTGGAAGCCAATGGCAGATCCACATGGCCCCACCACAGATGTTTTATCACACACCTGCACACCACTGCTCTAGGCCCACTAATCAGCAGGCTCCAACTTACTGGCATCTCTGTTCTACACCATTTTCATGAAACCCAGTCAATCAAGGCACTGTCTGGTACACTCATGATCAGCAACACGACATCCAAAGGTTCTCCAGTGCCACGTGGTCATGGGAATTTCAAAAATTTCATGGTATTTATCAAGCCATTTCTCAAGGATGAACTTGGAGGCACTGTGGGTTTCTATTCATTCAGGAACCACTAAATGGTGAGGAAGCTCATTTCAATGAAAGCTCTGGAGAAACACTCAGAGGCAAGGCTTCCCAAGAGTGGCCAAAAGGTCACATCAAGCCAGGCCCATTGAGGTCTACAATGTGAGGTCCCTGTGTGTTTTGACTCTCAATTATGGCTGCCAGGTCTTTAAGAATAAAATCATGTGATATCCTGGCTGAGATTCCCAGTGCTCTGTGGAAAGCCACCCTGGGCCTAGATCTCAGTTTCCAAGGGCAACTCTCATGCGTGGCCTCCTAAAATCCCAACACAATTCATGGCAATACTTCTCTGAGTTCAGTACCAGAACTCAGTCTCTAAGGGGAATCACGCCAGAGTTCAAGCCCAGGTGGACAAAGTCATCCCTTCCAACCGCCACAGAAATGACCACAATTCCAACCAAAACACTGCCACATGGCCCTCATCTTCTTCCATATAGACACTCATCATAACCTCTGGCTGGAGGTTTCCATGAGGGGGCAGCCCATGACAGTGTCTAGAATAAGCTCCCTTGCCCCTCATTTGCCTAATGTCAGGGTGGCCTGTGAACCAGGAGTGATCAAATACGCCTGCCATTAATACTGCTCTGCTTCTCCAAATTGAGGACTACTGACTTTCGGGTATAGATTCTTTCTGTGAATTGGAGACATGAGAAAACCCAAGAACCTATGGGATAGCCTCTGCAGGGCTTTGAAGAACTCATTTGTCCCAAAGGATCCCTATTCTCACTTGATGGAGGTCAGGAACTTTCCAGAGGAAAGTGAGAGGCTTCATCCACAATGACTGCTCTTTTTGCCATTTTGGCTTTGGATGCACACATGGGATCTTTCTTTAATCCATCAGGTGCTGAGAATCTAAGGCACAGCCTCACACAGGGCCAAGAGGCTGATTCACACACATCCCTTTGCAAAGGAATTAAGCAAAAAGCCACAGGTGATGCCCCTTCATTTCCATTTGAAAACTGTTTACTTCAGGCTTCACAAAGGGGGAGCCTGAGGCAAAGACCTTCCTGAGAGTCAGGGCAACAGAACAATAGGTAAGCAAAAGGCCCAAAGCAGGGTTTCTCCACTGACACTTTACTGGTCACACTGATATCTGAGTTTTCTGAGATGCTTGCCATTCCCTTCAGTTATCCAGTACACGGCCATGTCACAGAGCTGGGAGGTGGTACATATCTTGGACACAAAACCATGAGCCAATTCTGGAGAGTGGCCAGAATTCAGGAAGAAAACAGGAACTTAGCAAGACAGTAGGTGTTGCCCATAGATAAGGCAAGCCCCAGTCCATTCATAAATTGGAAAGGATGAATGCTGGAAAGTTTTCTACTAGACAGGACGCATCCATTGATTCATTCTCTTTTCCAATGTCTACAACCAGGGATACAGTGGGATACACAGACATAGAAACACTCGCCTTGTCAAATGACTTACTAGAAACAGTCCACTCCAAACCAAACAAACTGCCTTTCCTACCTATTCTCAGAACATGAGACCAAAACCATAAACTCACACCCACACCCACTAAGGCACCTCCTTCCCCCAAGTAGGTCTGTGACTATCTGGAGTGTCTTCTGACTGGTGGGCCATACAATGTTCCCCCAAAATGGCCCGTCCTCTCTCAGATCTGGCCTCCTTGGCCTACTCAATGAAGTTGTCAGGAGCCACCAGTGAGCCACTCACTACCTGCTTTCTCAGAAAAGTCCCCTCTTCAGAGCTTTCCTGGCATTTGGTCATCCTCACATCAGTAGGTACCAAGAAAGACTGACTCTCTCCTTGGTAAATGCAAACAAGTCAGCCCACTGGGACTGGGACTGAAACTGGCTCTGGGTGCCTGGCTTCCTGGTTGCCAAGTTCAAAGAGTTCCATCACAAAAGAAGTGAGGTGAGGTCACTTCCTTCAGGAACTGAATGAGGTCACTGCCTTGGCAACCAAATTGTCCTAACAGTTGCTTCCAAGGGTCCTATGAGATGGAGGCTGCCCCTGCTTCCTGTGACACTTTCACAAGTTAGAATGGTATATCCTCCATAGGCACCCAGGAACAGCTTTCCACACAGGCCTGGTTTGGTCCATCTTGTCTACATTAAGAAGAGAGAGGCTCATACAGACACAACCCTTCATCCTGACCAGGTTGTTTGCCATGGAAGATGACTTTTGCTCTCTCATGTCCTTCAGAGCTGCCTACTTCTTCTCCAGGGATCATTTCTGCATGGACCTTTGAGTTCTCAGCAGGTGGAAGATCCCCTACATTCCTCTATTGTAAGACCAACTCTGTCCCTGCTCTTCTGTAAAGTTGGATTGAGGGAACAGTGTATGGTTAGGGGTAAGAACATGTTTGATTTGGGTTAGGAATCATTCTACTGGATGAAGAATGGTATTGGGAACCTGCGATATATATAATAATGTATAGGTGAAGTATATGTATGACAACAGAAATCTAAGTAAGCTTTGAAGCCCAGAAGGGCATTGGGCCCTTGACTGGGATACTTAGCTTTGAATTACATTCTGCCCAGATGTCTCAGATAAATTGATATACAATGGCATAAGACCTTGTACCTTGGATGATTGAATGTGGAAGAGAACATCCAGTCAAAAAGGGATAGTAGGTAGGATTAGGAAGATAGTCAGTAGGTTTAGGAAGAAGAGTGAGTATAACATTTGGACCAAAAGTTCTTTAGCAGTAGGGTGTCAGTTAGAGAGTAGATGTAAATGTCAGCACATGTGAAGAGTCAGTCACAATAATGAATATGGGAAATTAGGTAGGAGAGCAGATATCAATAGAGACATTGGGAAATCAGTCAAAGTATAAAGTGAGTGATAGGATTAGATATTTTCAACAGGGTTGAGGTTGAATATGTACTCTTAGGACGAAGCAACTGTGTAGTCACCAATAGGATTGACATTTGAGAGCATTAGGCCCCTGGACAAGGATGTGTTTAGTAATCCATGCTCACTTTCCATTTAGACTTTGGTACAATCATAAGTGTGAACTTTGCATTATGTGTCCAGAATATCACTGTGATCAAATGTATATGTAGATCAGGTGACATGAGTATTTCTTCCACCATTTCTGGGAGCAATATCTTGAAGACGTGTTGATTAGTATTTGGGGGCACCAATAGGTGTACCTTGTGTCTATGAATATAGAGATAATGCATGAATAGACCATACTGTGAATAAATAGTATAACTGGTTCCAATTTACATAATGGATTGAACTGATACCTGAAAATATATAGGAAATCTAATATTGATACACAATCATTCATTCCAACCAGTTATATATCTAATGGTAATATTAGGGTTCTGGTTTACCATGAAGGCTGTGTGAGATTTGCTTGAAAAGTGATTATGGAAATCGAAAATAATGTGTTTGGAAAGAAGTCTCATGAAAAGGCCAGTCCAGAAATATACAGGAGTACATGTGTTCTGAAGCAGGAAGTGATTGAAAGTGAACCAAAGGCCTGTAAATTTGTGAACTTGTGGATGAAATATATATCCTATGATGTGCATCAACTGAAGAAATAGTGATGTACCAGTGTCGAAAAAAAAGAAACGTCAAAATAGACATCATGTATCATAGGAATCTACTTGCATTGATGCTAAACTCGGTCAGTTACTGTAGAAATATTAGGATTTCTAAGAACCATTCACTAGGAAACAAATGTGTATTTCAGGTGGATGAATATTTCTGAGAATAATCTTTGGAAAAGATGATTATAAATCCACATACATGAACATGAATGAATTTAGGGAGTGTATAATAAGACACGTATACTTCATACTTTGAAAAATCTGGAGAGAGAGACTGTGTGTGTGTGTGTGTTTGTGTGTGTTTGTGTGTTTGTGTATATATATATATATATATATATATATATATATATATACACATACATTCAAACAATACAAACACACAGAGACTTTAAAAAGTCGAAATATATATGCCAATCAAAATTCATCATGAAATATGTATCATCCCCAGATCCAAAAATATTTAATTTACTGAACATGGATTTATGTATCATGTTGTTCAAGTAGAAAGCTCACCCATAGGTTGATTTTTCAGTTCCAACAGCATTTACGAGGAGTGATCTCTTCTCACAATTTGTATCTGCCATGTCAGCCTCCTCACAAGAATGTACGTGGGATACCAGGTAGGATTCTATATGTGCATGTAAAAATACATGTGCTGAATAGGCTACAGAGAAAGGGAGACAGGAATTCACATACTTGTTAACTTTACAAACACATGGAGAACTACTTCTCTTAAATTGGACTAGATTTACAACACCTAGCCTTTATAATGCCAAAGGAAAGTCCAATTATACACCATGCCTCCTCTGAACTGCATGTATTGCTATTCTGTTTGTGTGATTTTCCTCCATCATATCAGGATTGGTAATCAGAGTCTAGGAGGGTATGGGTTAGTGTCAGGGATTCAGTATTTTGAATGGAAAATAGGAAAATGAATCCAATGTGTATGCAATTCTGTGCTACACAAAAATCTTCCCACTCTCATCAAGAACAATGCCTTGACATTACCTTTGCCCCAAGTAAGACACGATTCGAAGAGAAGAGTTAGAAAATCTGTGAATACATATATACAATGGAAAATGCTCAGGAGTTCACAACCTTGGAGGTGGTAGAGGAGTTTCCATAAGTAAGGGACAGGATAAACACTCCCCAAACATGGAGCTCTGCTGGCCTAAAGACTTCTTGGGAAACTGCCTCTGAGGTTGGACCCTTGAAATATATGTTGTTGTCAGGAGCTTTATCTTCCTTTGTAGTGAGACCATCAAAGCTTGGTCTGCATCTATGTGGCCTGGAGGACATGGTTTCTGATTTTCCAATGAACATGAGGCAGCAGTGCTGAATTCTCTCTTTGTAGGTCAACTGTGGCCACTGGGGTCTAAGTGTTTCCCCGTGTGGACTGTGAGGCCATTTGGTCATCCTCCACTTTTCCTGGTGTTTCTTGCTGCTTCACTGGGAGTTTCCTATTTGCTTCATGAAATACAAGGAGTTCAACTGGGACACAGTGCTGGAGGGAGTTCTGTCACGTGTGCTGACTCAGGGTCCTAGGACAATGCACCAACCAGGCTTCTATCCCACAGAGCTTGCCCCCTTGACCATAGCAACCTGATTCTGAACATTGCCCAGAAACCTCTCCATAGAACAAGATGCCTTTACATATAAGGGTCTGCTGGCTGCACCGTGTCAGTCACAAGCCATGTGGAAGCCAATGGCAGATCCACATGGCCCCACCACAGATGTTTTATCACACACCTGCACACCACTGCTCTAGGCCCACTAATCAGCAGGCTCCAACTTACTGGCATCTCTGTTCTACACCATTTTCATGAAACCCAGTCAATCAAGGCACTGTCTGGTACACTCATGATCAGCAACACGACATCCAAAGGTTCTCCAGTGCCACGTGGTCATGGGAATTTCAAAAATTTCATGGTATTTATCAAGCCATTTCTCAAGGATGAACTTGGAGGCACTGTGGGTTTCTATTCATTCAGGAACCACTAAATGGTGAGGAAGCTCATTTCAATGAAAGCTCTGGAGAAACACTCAGAGGCAAGGCTTCCCAAGAGTGGCCAAAAGGTCACATCAAGCCAGGCCCATTGAGGTCTACAATGTGAGGTCCCTGTGTGTTTTGACTCTCAATTATGGCTGCCAGGTCTTTAAGAATAAAATCATGTGATATCCTGGCTGAGATTCCCAGTGCTCTGTGGAAAGCCACCCTGGGCCTAGATCTCAGTTTCCAAGGGCAACTCTCATGCGTGGCCTCCTAAAATCCCAACACAATTCATGGCAATACTTCTCTGAGTTCAGTACCAGAACTCAGTCTCTAAGGGGAATCACGCCAGAGTTCAAGCCCAGGTGGACAAAGTCATCCCTTCCAACCGCCACAGAAATGACCACAATTCCAACCAAAACACTGCCACATGGCCCTCATCTTCTTCCATATAGACACTCATCATAACCTCTGGCTGGAGGTTTCCATGAGGGGGCAGCCCATGACAGTGTCTAGAATAAGCTCCCTTGCCCCTCATTTGCCTAATGTCAGGGTGGCCTGTGAACCAGGAGTGATCAAATACGCCTGCCATTAATACTGCTCTGCTTCTCCAAATTGAGGACTACTGACTTTCGGGTATAGATTCTTTCTGTGAATTGGAGACATGAGAAAACCCAAGAACCTATGGGATAGCCTCTGCAGGGCTTTGAAGAACTCATTTGTCCCAAAGGATCCCTATTCTCACTTGATGGAGGTCAGGAACTTTCCAGAGGAAAGTGAGAGGCTTCATCCACAATGACTGCTCTTTTTGCCATTTTGGCTTTGGATGCACACATGGGATCTTTCTTTAATCCATCAGGTGCTGAGAATCTAAGGCACAGCCTCACACAGGGCCAAGAGGCTGATTCACACACATCCCTTTGCAAAGGAATTAAGCAAAAAGCCACAGGTGATGCCCCTTCATTTCCATTTGAAAACTGTTTACTTCAGGCTTCACAAAGGGGGAGCCTGAGGCAAAGACCTTCCTGAGAGTCAGGGCAACAGAACAATAGGTAAGCAAAAGGCCCAAAGCAGGGTTTCTCCACTGACACTTTACTGGTCACACTGATATCTGAGTTTTCTGAGATGCTTGCCATTCCCTTCAGTTATCCAGTACACGGCCATGTCACAGAGCTGGGAGGTGGTACATATCTTGGACACAAAACCATGAGCCAATTCTGGAGAGTGGCCAGAATTCAGGAAGAAAACAGGAACTTAGCAAGACAGTAGGTGTTGCCCATAGATAAGGCAAGCCCCAGTCCATTCATAAATTGGAAAGGATGAATGCTGGAAAGTTTTCTACTAGACAGGACGCATCCATTGATTCATTCTCTTTTCCAATGTCTACAACCAGGGATACAGTGGGATACACAGACATAGAAACACTCGCCTTGTCAAATGACTTACTAGAAACAGTCCACTCCAAACCAAACAAACTGCCTTTCCTACCTATTCTCAGAACATGAGACCAAAACCATAAACTCACACCCACACCCACTAAGGCACCTCCTTCCCCCAAGTAGGTCTGTGACTATCTGGAGTGTCTTCTGACTGGTGGGCCATACAATGTTCCCCCAAAATGGCCCGTCCTCTCTCAGATCTGGCCTCCTTGGCCTACTCAATGAAGTTGTCAGGAGCCACCAGTGAGCCACTCACTACCTGCTTTCTCAGAAAAGTCCCCTCTTCAGAGCTTTCCTGGCATTTGGTCATCCTCACATCAGTAGGTACCAAGAAAGACTGACTCTCTCCTTGGTATATGCAAACAAGTCAGCCCACTGGGACTGGGACTGAAACTGGCTCTGGGTGCCTGGCTTCCTGGTTGCCAAGTTCAAAGAGTTCCATCACAAAAGAAGTGAGGTGAGGTCACTTCCTTCAGGAACTGAATGAGGTCACTGCCTTGGCAACCAAATTGTCCTAACAGTTGCTTCCAAGGGTCCTATGAGATGGAGGCTGCCCCTGCTTCCTGTGACACTTTCACAAGTTAGAATGGTATATCCTCCATAGGCACCCAGGAACAGCTTTCCACACAGGCCTGGTTTGGTCCATCTTGTCTACATTAAGAAGAGAGAGGCTCATACAGACACAACCCTTCATCCTGACCAGGTTGTTTGCCATGGAAGATGACTTTTGCTCTCTCATGTCCTTCAGAGCTGCCTACTTCTTCTCCAGGGATCATTTCTGCATGGACCTTTGAGTTCTCAGCAGGTGGAAGATCCCCTACATTCCTCTATTGTAAGACCAACTCTGTCCCTGCTCTTCTGTAAAGTTGGATTGAGGGAACAGTGTATGGTTAGGGGTAAGAACATGTTTGATTTGGGTTAGGAATCATTCTACTGGATGAAGAATGGTATTGGGAACCTGCGATATATATAATAATGTATAGGTGAAGTATATGTATGACAACAGAAATCTAAGTAAGCTTTGAAGCCCAGAAGGGCATTGGGCCCTTGACTGGGATACTTAGCTTTGAATTACATTCTGCCCAGATGTCTCAGATAAATTGATATACAATGGCATAAGACCTTGTACCTTGGATGATTGAATGTGGAAGAGAACATCCAGTCAAAAAGGGATAGTAGGTAGGATTAGGAAGATAGTCAGTAGGTTTAGGAAGAAGAGTGAGTATAACATTTGGACCAAAAGTTCTTTAGCAGTAGGGTGTCAGTTAGAGAGTAGATGTAAATGTCAGCACATGTGAAGAGTCAGTCACAATAATGAATATGGGAAATTAGGTAGGAGAGCAGATATCAATAGAGACATTGGGAAATCAGTCAAAGTATAAAGTGAGTGATAGGATTAGATATTTTCAACAGGGTTGAGGTTGAATATGTACTCTTAGGACGAAGCAACTGTGTAGTCACCAATAGGATTGACATTTGAGAGCATTAGGCCCCTGGACAAGGATGTGTTTAGTAATCCATGCTCACTTTCCATTTAGACTTTGGTACAATCATAAGTGTGAACTTTGCATTATGTGTCCAGAATATCACTGTGATCAAATGTATATGTAGATCAGGTGACATGAGTATTTCTTCCACCATTTCTGGGAGCAATATCTTGAAGACGTGTTGATTATTATTTGGGGGCACCAATAGGTGTACCTTGTGTCTATGAATATAGAGATAATGCATGAATAGACCATACTGTGAATAAATAGTATAACTGGTTCCAATTTACATAATGGATTGAACTGATACCTGAAAATATATAGGAAATCTAATATTGATACACAATCATTCATTCCAACCAGTTATATATCTAATGGTAATATTAGGGTTCTGGTTTACCATGAAGGCTGTGTGAGATTTGCTTGAAAAGTGATTATGGAAATCGAAAATAATGTGTTTGGAAAGAAGTCTCATGAAAAGGCCAGTCCAGAAATATACAGGAGTACATGTGTTCTGAAGCAGGAAGTGATTGAAAGTGAACCAAAGGCCTGTAAATTTGTGAACTTGTGGATGAAATATATATCCTATGATGTGCATCAACTGAAGAAATAGTGATGTACCAGTGTCGAAAAAAAAGAAACGTCAAAATAGACATCATGTATCATAGGAATCTACTTGCATTGATGCTAAACTCGGTCAGTTACTGTAGAAATATTAGGATTTCTAAGAACCATTCACTAGGAAACAAATGTGTATTTCAGGTGGATGAATATTTCTGAGAATAATCTTTGGAAAAGATGATTATAAATCCACATACATGAACATGAATGAATTTAGGGAGTGTATAATAAGACACGTATACTTCATACTTTGAAAAATCTGGAGAGAGAGACTGTGTGTGTGTGTGTGTTTGTGTGTGTTTGTGTGTTTGTGTATATATATATATATATATATATATATATATATATACACATACATTCAAACAATACAAACACACAGAGGCTTTAAAAAGTCGAAATATATATGCCAATCAAAATTCATCATGAAATATGTATCATCCCCAGATCCAAAAATATTTAATTTACTGAACATGGATTTATGTATCATGTTGTTCAAGTAGAAAGCTCACCCATAGGTTGATTTTTCAGTTCCAACAGCATTTACGAGGAGTGATCTCTTCTCACAATTTGTATCTGCCATGTCAGCCTCCTCACAAGAATGTACGTGGGATACCAGGTAGGATTCTATATGTGCATGTAAAAATACATGTGCTGAATAGGCTACAGAGAAAGGGAGACAGGAATTCACATACTTGTTAACTTTACAAACACATGGAGAACAACTTCTCTTAAATTGGACTAGATTTACAACACCTAGCCTTTATAATGCCAAAGGAAAGTCCAATTATACACCATGCCTCCTCTGAACTGCATGTATTGCTATTCTGTTTGTGTTATTTTCCTCCATCATATCAGGATTGGTAATCAGAGTCTAGGAGGGTATGGGTTAGTGTCAGGGATTCAGTATTTTGAATGGAAAATAGGAAAATGAATCCAATGTGTATGCAATTCTGTGCTACACAAAAATCTTCCCACTCTCATCAAGAACAATGCCTTGACATTACCTTTGCCCCAAGTAAGACACGATTCGAAGAGAAGAGTTAGAAAATCTGTGAATACATATATACAATGGAAAATGCTCAGGAGTTCACAACCTTGGAGGTGGTAGAGGAGTTTCCATAAGTAAGGGACAGGGTAAACACTCCCCAAACATGGAGCTCTGCTGGCCTAAAGACTTCTTGGGAAACTGCCTCTGAGGTTGGACCCTTGAAATATATGTTGTTGTCAGGAGCTTTATCTTCCTTTGTAGTGAGACCATCAAAGCTTGGTCTGCATCTATGTGGCCTGGAGGACATGGTTTCTGATTTTCCAATGAACATGAGGCAGCAGTGCTGAATTCTCTCTTTGTAGGTCAACTGTGGCCACTGGGGTCTAAGTGTTTCCCCGTGTGGACTGTGAGGCCACTTGGTCATCCTCCACTTTTCCTGGTGTTTCTTGCTGCTTCACTGGGAGTTTCCTATTTGCTTCATGAAATACAAGGAGTTCAACTGGGACACAGTGCTGGAGGGAGTTCTGTCACGTGTGCTGACTCAGGGTCCTAGGACAATGCACCAACCAGGCTTCTATCCCACAGAGCTTGCCCCCTTGACCATAGCAACCTGATTCTGAACATTGCCCGGAAACCTCTCCATAGAACAAGATGCCTTTACATATAAGGGTCTGCTGGCTGCACCGTGTCAGTCACAAGCCATGTGGAAGCCAATGGCAGATCCACATGGCCCCACCACAGATGTTTTATCACACACCTGCACACCACTGCTCTAGGCCCACTAATCAGCAGGCTCCAACTTACTGGCATCTCTGTTCTACACCATTTTCATGAAACCCAGTCAATCAAGGCACTGTCTGGTACACTCATGATCAGCAACACGACATCCAAAGGTTCTCCAGTGCCACGTGGTCATGGGAATTTCAAAAATTTCATGGTATTTATCAAGCCATTTCTCAAGGATGAACTTGGAGGCACTGTGGGTTTCTATTCATTCAGGAACCACTAAATGGTGAGGAAGCTCATTTCAATGAAAGCTCTGGAGAAACACTCAGAGGCAAGGCTTCCCAAGAGTGGCCAAAAGGTCACATCAAGCCAGGCCCATTGAGGTCTACAATGTGAGGTCCCTGTGTGTTTTGACTCTCAATTATGGCTGCCAGG
This sequence comes from Urocitellus parryii, assembly GCF_045843805.1. Taxonomy (NCBI): domain Eukaryota; kingdom Metazoa; phylum Chordata; class Mammalia; order Rodentia; family Sciuridae; genus Urocitellus; species Urocitellus parryii. Next base: position 113,526,505 of record NC_135535.1, on the reverse strand, counting down.
TCTTTAAGAATAAAATCATGTGATATCCTGGCTGAGATTCCCAGTGCTCTGTGGAAAGCCACCCTGGGCCTAGATCTCAGTTTCCAAGGGCAACTCTCATGCGTGGCCTCCTAAAATCCCAACACAATTCATGGCAATACTTCTCTGAGTTCAGTACCAGAACTCAGTCTCTAAGGGGAATCACGCCAGAGTTCAAGCCCAGGTGGACAAAGTCATCCCTTCCAACCGCCACAGAAATGACCACAATTCCAACCAAAACACTGCCACATGGCCCTCATCTTCTTCCATATAGACACTCATCATAACCTCTGGCTGGAGGTTTCCATGAGGGGGCAGCCCATGACAGTGTCTAGAATAAGCTCCCTTGCCCCTCATTTGCCTAATGTCAGGGTGGCCTGTGAACCAGGAGTGATCAAATACGCCTGCCATTAATACTGCTCTGCTTCTCCAAATTGAGGACTACTGACTTTCGGGTATAGATTCTTTCTGTGAATTGGAGACATGAGAAAACCCAAGAACCTATGGGATAGCCTCTGCAGGGCTTTGAAGAACTCATTTGTCCCAAAGGATCCCTATTCTCACTTGATGGAGGTCAGGAACTTTCCAGAGGAAAGTGAGAGGCTTCATCCACAATGACTGCTCTTTTTGCCATTTTGGCTTTGGATGCACACATGGGATCTTTCTTTAATCCATCAGGTGCTGAGAATCTAAGGCACAGCCTCACACAGGGCCAAGAGGCTGATTCACACACATCCCTTTGCAAAGGAATTAAGCAAAAAGCCACAGGTGATGCCCCTTCATTTCCATTTGAAAACTGTTTACTTCAGGCTTCACAAAGGGGGAGCCTGAGGCAAAGACCTTCCTGAGAGTCAGGGCAACAGAACAATAGGTAAGCAAAAGGCCCAAAGCAGGGTTTCTCCACTGACACTTTACTGGTCACACTGATATCTGAGTTTTCTGAGATGCTTGCCATTCCCTTCAGTTATCCAGTACACGGCCATGTCACAGAGCTGGGAGGTGGTACATATCTTGGACACAAAACCATGAGCCAATTCTGGAGAGTGGCCAGAATTCAGGAAGAAAACAGGAACTTAGCAAGATAGTAGGTGTTGCCCATAGATAAGGCAAGCCCCAGTCCATTCATAAATTGGAAAGGATGAATGCTGGAAAGTTTTCTACTAGACAGGACACATCCATTGATTCATTCTCTTTTCCAATGTCTACAACCAGGGATACAGTGGGATACACAGACATAGAAACACTCGCCTTGTCAAATGACTTACTAGAAACAGTCCACTCCAAACCAAACAAACTGCCTTTCCTACCTATTCTCAGAACATGAGACCAAAACCATAAACTCACACCCACACCCACTAAGGCACCTCCTTCCCCCAAGTAGGTCTGTGACTATCTGGAGTGTCTTCTGACTGGTGGGCCATACAATGTTCCCCCAAAATGGCCCGTCCTCTCTCAGATCTGGCCTCCTTGGCCTACTCAATGAAGTTGTCAGGAGCCACCAGTGAGCCACTCACTACCTGCTTTCTCAGAAAAGTCCCCTCTTCAGAGCTTTCCTGGCATTTGGTCATCCTCACATCAGTAGGTACCAAGAAAGACTGACTCTCTCCTTGGTAAATGCAAACAAGTCAGCCCACTGGGACTGGGACTGAAACTGGCTCTGGGTGCCTGGCTTCCTGGTTGCCAAGTTCAAAGAGTTCCAGCACCAAGGAAGTGAGTTGAGGTCACTTCCTTCAGGAACTGAATGAGGTCACTGCCTTGGCAACCAAATTGTCCCAACAGTTGCTTCCAAGGGTCCTATGAAATGGAGGCTGCCCCTGCTTCCTGTGACACTTTCACAAGTTAGAATGGTATATCCTCCATAGGCACCCAGGAACAGCTTTCCACACAGGCCTGGTTTGGTCCATCTTGTCTACATTAAGAAGAGAGAGGCTCATACAGACACAACCCTTCATCCTGACCAGGTTGTTTGCCATGGAAGATGACTTTTGCTCTCTCATGTCCTTCAGAGCTGCCTACTTCTTCTCCAGGGATCATTTCTGCATGGACCTTTGAGTTCTCAGCAGGTGGAAGATCCCCTACATTCCTCTATTGTAAGACCAACTCTGTCCCTGCTCTTCTGTAAAGTTGGATTGAGGGAACAGTGTATGGTTAGGGGTAAGAACATGTTTGATTTGGGTTAGGAATCATTCTAGTGGATGAAGAATGGTATTGGGAACCTGCGATATATATAATAATGTATAGGTGAAGTATATGTATGACAACAGAAATCTAAGTAAGCTTTGAAGCCCAGAAGGGCATTGGGCCCTTGACTGGGATACTTAGCTTTGAATTACATTCTGCCCAGATGTCTCAGATAAATTGATATACAATGGCATAAGACCTTGTACCTTGGATGATTGAATGTGGAAGAGAACATCCAGTCAAAAAGGGATAGTAGGTAGGATTAGGAAGATAGTCAGTAGGTTTAGGAAGAAGAGTGAGTATAACATTTGGACCAAAAGTTCTTTAGCAGTAGGGTGTCAGTTAGAGAGTAGATGTAAATGTCAGCACATGTGAAGAGTCAGTCACAATAATGAATATGGGAAATTAGGTAGGAGAGCAGATATCAATAGAGACATTGGGAAATCAGTCAAAGTATAAAGTGAGTGATAGGATTAGATATTTTCAACAGGGTTGAGGTTGAATATGTACTCTTAGGACGAAGCAACTGTGTAGTCACCAATAGGATTGACATTTGAGAGCATTAGGCCCCTGGACAAGGATGTGTTTAGTAATCCATGCTCACTTTCCATTTAGACTTTGGTACAATCATAAGTGTGAACTTTGCATTATGTGTCCAGAATATCACTGTGATCAAATGTATATGTAGATCAGGTGACATGAGTATTTCTTCCACCATTTCTGGGAGCAATATCTTGAAGACGTGTTGATTAGTATTTGGGGGCACCAATAGGTGTACCTTGTGTCTATGAATATAGAGATAATGCATGAATAGACCATACTGTGAATAAATAGTATAACTGGTACCAATTTACATAATGGACTGAACTGATACCTGAAAATATATAGGAAATCTAATATTGATACAGAATCATTCATTCCAACCAGTTATATATCTAATGGTAATATTAGGGTTCTGGTTTACCATGAAGGCTGTGTGAGATTTTCTTGAAAAGTGATTATGGAAATCGAAAATAATGTGTTTGGAAAGAAGTCTCATGAAAAGGCCAGTCCAGAAATATACAGGAGTACATGTGTTCTGAAGCAGGAAGTGATTGAAAGTGAACCAAATGCCTGTAAATTTGTGAACTTGTGGATGAAATATATATCCTATGATGTGCATCAACTGAAGAAATAGTGATGTACCAGTGTCGAAAAAAAAGAAACGTCAAAGTACACATCATGTATCATTGGAATCTACTTGCATTGATGCTAAACTCGGTCAGTTACTGTAGAAATATTAGGATTTCTAAGGACCATTCACTAGGAAACAAATGTGTATTTCAGGTGGATGAATATTTCTGAGAATAATCTTTGGAAAAGATGATTATAAATCCACATACATGAACATGAATGAATTTAGGGAGTGTATAATAAGACACATATATTTCATACTTTGAAAAATCTGGAGAGAGAGACTGTGTGTGTGTGTGTGTGTGTGTGTGTTTGTATATATATATATATATATATATATATATATATATATACACATACATTCAAACAATACAAACACACAGAGACTTTAAAAAGTCGAAATATATATGCCAATCAAAATTCATCATGAAATATGTATCATCCACAGATCCAAAAATATTTAATTTACTGAACATGGATTTATGTATCATGTTGTTCAAGTAGAAAGCTCACCCATAGGTTGATTTTTCAGTTCCAACAGCATTTACGAGGAGTGATCTCTTCTCACAATTTGTATCTGCCATGTCAGCCTCCTCACAAGAATGTACGTGGGATACCAGGTAGGATTCTATATGTGCATGTAAAAATACATGTGCTGAATAGGCTACAGAGAAAGGGAGACAGGAATTCACATACTTGTTAACTTTACAAACACATGGAGAACTACTTCTCTTAAATTGGACTAGATTTATAACACCTAGCCTTTATAATGCCAAAGGAAAGTCCAATCATACACCATGCCTCCTCTGAACTGCATGTATTGCTATTCTGTTTGTGTTATTTTCCTCCATCATATCAGGATTGGTAATCAGAGTCTAGGAGGGTATGGGTTAGTGTCAGGGATTCAGTATTTTGAATGGAAAATAGGAAAATGAATCCAATGTGTATGCAATTCTGTGCTACACAAAAATCTTCCCACTCTCATCAAGAACAATGCCTTGACATTACCTTTGCCCCAAGTAAGACACGATTCGAAGAGAAGAGTTAGAAAATCTGTGAATACATATATACAATGGAAAATGCTCAGGAGTTCACAACCTTGGAGGTGGTAGAGGAGTTTCCATAAGTAAGGGACAGGATAAACACTCCCCAAACATGGAGCTCTGCTGGCCTAAAGACTTCTTGGGAAACTGCCTCTGAGGTTGGACCCTTGAAATATATGTTGTTGTCAGGAGCTTTATCTTCCTTTGTAGTGAGACCATCAAAGCTTGGTCTGCATCTATGTGGCCTGGAGGACATGGTTTCTGATTTTCCAATGAACATGAGGCAGCAGTGCTGAATTCTCTCTTTGTAGGTCAACTGTGGCCACTGGGGTCTAAGTGTTTCCCCGTGTGGACTGTGAGGCCATTTGGTCATCCTCCACTTTTCCTGGTGTTTCTTGCTGCTTCACTGGGAGTTTCCTATTTGCTTCATGAAATACAAGGAGTTCAACTGGGACACAGTGCTGGAGGGAGTTCTGTCACGTGTGCTGACTCAGGGTCCTAGGAGAATGCACCAACCAGGCTTCTATCCCACAGAGCTTGCCCCCTTGACCATAGCAACCTGATTCTGAACATTGCCCGGAAACCTCTCCATAGAACAAGATACCTTTACATATAAGGGTCTGCTGGCTGCACCGTGTCAGTCACAAGCCATGTGGAAGCCAATGGCAGATCCACATGGCCCCACCACAGATGTTTTATCACACACCTGCACACCACTGCTCTAGGCCCACTAATCAGCAGGCTCCAACTTGCTGGCATCTCTGTTCTACATCATTTTCATGAAACCCAGTCAATCAAGGCACTGTCTGGTACACTCATGATCAGCAACAGGACATCCAAAGGTTCTCCAGTGCCACGTGGTCATGGGAATTTCAAAAATTTCATGGTATTTATCAAGCCATTTCTCAAGGATGAACTTGGAGGCACTGTGGGTTTCTATTCATTCAGGAACCACTAAATGGTGAGGAAGCTCATTTCAATGAAAGCTCTGGAGAAACACTCAGAGGCAAGGCTTCCCAAGAGTGGCCAAAAGGTCACATCAAGCCAGGCCCATTGAGCTCTACAATGTGAGGTCCCTGTGTGTTTTGACTCTCAATTATGGCTGCCAGGTCTTTAAGAATAAAATCATGTGATATCCTGGCTGAGATTCCCAGTGCTCTGTGGAAAGCCACCCTGGGCCTAGATCTCAGTTTCCAAGGGCAACTCTCATGCGTGGCCTCCTAAAATCCCAACACAATTCATGGCAATACTTCTCTGAGTTCAGTACCAGAACTCAGTCTCTAAGGGGAATCACACCAGAGTTCAAGCCCAGGTGGACAAAGTCATCCCTTCCAACCGCCACAGAAATGACCACAATTCCAACCAAAACACTGCCACATGGCCCTCATCTTCTTCCATATAGACACTCATCATAACCTCTGGCTGCAGGTTTCCATGAGGGGGCAGCCCAAGACAGTGTCTAGAATAAGCTCCCTTGCCCCTCATTTGCCTAATGTCAGGGTGGCCTGTGAACCAGGAGTGATCAAATACGCCTGCCATTAATACTGCTCTGCTTCTCCAAATTGAGGACTACTGACTTTCGGGTATAGATTCTTTCTGTGAATTGGAGACATGAGAAAACCCAAGAACCTATGGGATAGCCTCTGCAGGGCTTTGAAGAACTCATTTGACCCAAAGGATCCCTATTCTCACTTGATGGAGGTCAGGAACTTTCCAGAGGAAAGTGAGAGGCTTCATCCACAATGACTGCTCTTTTTGCCATTTTGGCTTTGGATGCACACATGGGATCTTTCTTTAATCCATCAGGTGCTGAGAATCTAAGGCACAGCCTCACACAGGGCCAAGAGGCTGATTCACACACATCCCTTTGCAAAGGAATTAAGCAAAAAGCCACAGGTGATGCCCCTTCATTTCCATTTGAAAACTGTTTACTTCAGACTTCACAAAGGGGTAGCCTGAGGCAAAGACCTTCCTGACATTCAGGGCAACAGAACAATAGGTAAGCAAAAGGCCCAAAGCAGGGTTTCTCCACTGACACTTTACTGGTCACACTGATATCTGAGTTTTCTGAGATGCTTGCCATTCCCTTCAGTTATCCAGTACATGGCCATGTCACAGAGCTGGGAGGTGGTACATATCTTGGACACAAAACCATGAGCCAATTCTGGAGAGTGGCCAGAATTCAGGAAGAAAACAGGAACTTAGCAAGATAGTAGGTGTTGCCCATAGATAAGGCAAGCCCCAGTCCATTCATAAATTGGAAAGGATGAATGCTGGAAAGTTTTCTACTAGACAGGACGCATCCATTGATTCATTCTCTTTTCCAATGTCTACAACCAGGGATACAGTGGGATACACAGACATAGAAACACTCGCCTTGTCAAATGACTTACTAGAAACAGTCCACTCCAAACCAAACAAACTGCCTTTCCTACCTATTCTCAGAACATGAGACAAAACCATAAACTCACACCCACACCCACTAAGGCACCTCCTTCCCCCAAGTAGGTCTGTGACTATCTGGAGTGTCTTCTGACTGGTGGGCCATACAATGTTCCCCCAAAATGGCCCGTCCTCTCTCAGATCTGGCCTCCTTGGCCTACTCAATGAACTTGTCAGGAGCCACCAGTGAGCCACTCACTACCTGCTTTCTCAGAAAAGTCCCCTCTTCAGAGCTTTCCTGGCATTTGGTCATCCTCACATCAGTAGGTACCAAGAAAGACTGACTCTCTCCTTGGTAAATGCAAACAAGTCAGCCCACTGGGACTGGGACTGAAACTGGCTCTGGGTGCCTGGCTTCCTGCTTGCCAAGTTCAAAGAGTTCCATCACCAAGGAAGTGAGGTGAGGTCACTTCCTTCAGGAACTGAATGAGGTCACTGCCTTGGCAACCAAATTGTCCTAACAGTTGCTTCCAAGGGTCCTATGAGATGGAGGCTGCCCCTGCTTCCTGTGACACTTTCACAAGTTAGAATGGTATATCCTTCGTAGGCACCCAGGAACAGCTTTCCACACAGGCCTGGTTTGGTCCATCTTGTCTACATTAAGAAGAGAGAGGCTCATACAGACACAACCCTTCATCCTGACCAGGTTGTTTGCCATGGAAGATGACTTTTGCTCTCTCATGTCCTTCAGAGCTGCCTACTTCTTCTCCAGGGATCATTTCTGCATGGACCTTTGAGTTCTCAGCAGCTGGAAGATCCCCTACATTCCTCTATTGTAAGACCAACTCTGTCCCTGCTCTTCTGTAAAGTTGGATTGAGGGAACAGTGTATGGTTAGGGGTAAGAACATGTTTGATTTGGGTTAGGAATCATTCTACTGGGTGAAGAATGGTATTGGGAACCTGCGAAATATATAATAATGTATAGGTGAAGTATATGTATGACAACAGAAATCTAAGTAAGCTTTGAAGCCCAGAAGGGCATTGGGCCCTTGACTGGGATACTTAGCTTTGAATTACATTCTGCACAGATGTCTCAGATAGATTGATATACAATGGCATAAGACCTTGTACCTTGGATGATTGAATGTGGAAGAGAACATCCAGTCAAAAAGGGATAGTAGGTAGGATTAGGAAGATAGTCAGTAGGTTTAGGAAGAAGAGTGAGTATAACATTTGGACCAAAAGTTCTTTAGCAGTAGGGTGTCAGTTAGAGAGTAGATGTAAATGTCAGCACATGTGAAGAATCAGTCACAATAATGAAGATGGGAAATTAGGTAGGAGAGCAGATATCAATAGATACATTGGGAAATCAGTCAAAGTATAAAGTGAGTGATAGGATTAGATATTTTCAACAGGGTTGAGGTTGAATATGTACTCTTAGGACGAAGCAACTGTGTAGTCACCAATAGGATTGACATTTAAGAGCATTAGGCCCCTGGACAAGGATGTGTTTAGTAATCCATGCTCACTTTCCATTTAGACTTTGGTACAATCATAAGTGTGAACTTTGCATTATGTGTCCAGAATATCACTGTGATCAAATGTATATGTGGATCAGGTGACATGAGTATTTCTTCCACCATTTCTGGGAGCAATATCTTGAAGACGTGTTGATTAGTATTTGGGGGCACCAATAGGTGTACCTTGTGTCTATGAATATAGAGATAATGCATGAATAGACCATACTGTGAATAAATAGTATAACTGGTTCCAATTTACATAATGGATTGAACTGATACCTGAAAATATATAGGAAATCTAATATTGATACACAATCATTCATTCCAACCAGTTATATATCTAATGGTAATATTAGGGTTCTGGTTTACCATGAAGGCTGTGTGAGATTTGCTTGAAAAGTGATTATGGAAATCGAAAATAATGTGTTTGGAAAGAAGTCTCATGAAAAGGCCAGTCCAGAAATATACAGGAGGACATGTGTTCTGAAGCAGGAAGTGATTGAAAGTGAACCAAATGCCTGTAAATTTGTGAACTTGTGGATGAAATATATATCCTATGATGTGCATCAACTGAAGAAATAGTGATGTACCAGTGTCGAAAAAAAAGAAACGTCAAAATACACATCATGTATCATAGGAATCTACTTGCATTGATGCTAAACTCGGTCAGTTACTGTAGAAATATTAGGATTTCTAAGGACCATTCACTAGGAAACAAATGTGTATTTCAGGTGGATGAATATTTCTGAGAATAATGTTTGGAAAAGATGATTATAAATCCACATACATGAACATGAATGAATTTTTGGAGTGTATAATAAGACACATATATTTCATACGTTGAAAAATCTGGAGAGAGAGACTGTGTGTGTGTGTGTGTGTGTGTGTGTGTGTGTTTGTGTATATATATATATATATATATATATATATATATATATATACATTCAAACAATACAAACACACAGAGACTTTAAAAAGTCGAAATATATATGCCAATCAAAATTCATCATGAAATATGTATCATCCACAGATCCAAAAATATTTAATTTACTGAACATGGATTTATGTATCATGTTGTTCAAGTAGAAAGCTCACCCATAGCTTGAATTTTCAGTTCCAACATCATTTACGAGGAGTGATCTCTTCTCACAATTTGTATCTGCCATGTCAGCCTCCTCACAAGAATGTACGTGGGATACCAGGTAGGATTCTATATGTGCATGTAAAAATACATGTGCTGAATAGGCTACAGAGAAAGGGAGACAGGAATTCACATACTTGTTAACTTTACAAACACATGGAGAACTACTTCTCTTAAATTGGACTAGATTTATAACACCTAGCCTTTATAATGCCAAAGTAAAGTCCAATTATACACCATGCCTCCTCTGAACTGCATGTATTGCTATTCTGTTTGTGTTACTTTCCTCCATCATATCAGGATTGGTAATCAGAGTCTAGGAGGGTATGGGTTAGTGTCAGGGATTCAGTATTTTGAATGGAAAATAGGAAAATGAATCCAATGTGTATGCAATTATGTGCTACACAAAAATCTTCCCACTCTCATCAAGAACAATGCCTTGACATTACCTTTGCCCCAAGTAAGACACGATTTGAAGAGAAGAGTTAGAAAATCTGTGAATACATATATACAATGGAAAATGCTCAGGAGTTCACAACCTTGGAGGTGGTAGAGGAGTTTCCATAAGTAAGGGACAGGATAAACACTCCCCAAACATGGAGCTCTGCTGGCCTAAAGACTTCTTGGGAAACTGCCTCTGAGGTTGGACCCTTGAAATATATGTTGTTGTCAGGAGCTTTATCTTCCTTTGTAGTGAGACCATCAAAGCTTGGTCTGCATCTATGTGGCCTGGAGGACATGGTTTCTGATTTTCCAATGAACATGAGGCAGCAGTGCTGAATTCTCTCTTTGTAGGTCAACTGTGGCCACTGGGGTCTAAGTGTTTCCCCGTGTGGACTGTGAGGCCATTTGGTCATCCTCCACTTTTCCTGGTGTTTCTTGCTGCTTCACTGGGAGTTTCCTATTTGCTTCATGAAATACAAGGAGTTCAACTGGGACACAGTGCTGGAGGGAGTTCTGTCACGTGTGCTGACTCAGGGTCCTAGGAGAATGCACCAACCAGGCTTCTATCCCACAGAGCTTGCCCCCTTGACCATAGCAACCTGATTCTGAACATTGCCCGGAAACCTCTCCATAGAACAAGATACCTTTACATATAAGGGTCTGCTGGCTGCACCGTGTCAGTCACAAGCCATGTGGAAGCCAATGGCAGATCCACATGGCCCCACCACAGATGTTTTATCACACACCTGCACACCACTGCTCTAGGCCCACTAATCAGCAGGCTCCAACTTGCTGGCATCTCTGTTCTACATCATTTTCATGAAACCCAGTCAATCAAGGCACTGTCTGGTACACTCATGATCAGCAACAGGACATCCAAAGGTTCTCCAGTGCCACGTGGTCATGGGAATTTCAAAAATTTCATGGTATTTATCAAGCCATTTCTCAAGGATGAACTTGGAGGCACTGTGGGTTTCTATTCATTCAGGAACCACTAAATGGTGAGGAAGCTCATTTCAATGAAAGCTCTGGAGAAACACTCAGAGGCAAGGCTTCCCAAGAGTGGCCAAAAGGTCACATCAAGCCAGGCCCATTGAGCTCTACAATGTGAGGTCCCTGTGTGTTTTGACTCTCAATTATGGCTGCCAGGTCTTTAAGAATAAAATCATGTGATATCCTGGCTGAGATTCCCAGTGCTCTGTGGAAAGCCACCCTGGGCCTAGATCTCAGTTTCCAAGGGCAACTCTCATGCGTGGCCTCCTAAACTCCCAACACAATTCATGGCAATACTTCTCTGAGTTCAGTACCAGAACTCAGTCTCTAAGGGGAATCACGCCAGAGTTCAAGCCCAGGTGGACAAAGTCATCCCTTCCAACCGCCACAGAAATGACCACAATTCCAACCAAAACACTGCCACATGGCCCTCATCTTCTTCCATATAGACACTCATCATAACCTCTGGCTGCAGGTTTCCATGAGGGGGCAGCCCAAGACAGTGTCTAGAATAAGCTCCCTTGCCCCTCATTTGCCTAATGTCAGGGTGGCCTGTGAACCAGGAGTGATCAAATACGCCTGCCATTAATACTGCTCTGCTTCTCCAAATTGAGGACTACTGACTTTCGGGTATAGATTCTTTCTGTGAATTGGAGACATGAGAAAACCCAAGAACCTATGGGATAGCGTCTGCAGGGCTTTGAAGAACTCATTTGACCCAAAGGATCCCTATTCTCACTTGATGGAGGTCAGGAACTTTCCAGAGGAAAGTGAGAGGCTTCATCCACAATGACTGCTCTTTTTGCCATTTTGGCTTTGGATGCACACATGGGATCTTTCTTTAATCCATCAGGTGCTGAGAATCTAAGCCACAGCCTCACACAGGGCCAAGAGGCTGATTCACACACATCCCTTTGCAAAGGAATTAAGCAAAAAGCCACAGGTGATGCCCCTTCATTTCCATTTGAAAACTGTTTACTTCAGACTTCACAAAGGGGTAGCCTGAGGCAAAGACCTTCCTGAAATTCAGGGCAACAGAACAATAGGTAAGCAAAAGGCCCAAAGCAGGGTTTCTCCACTGACACTTTACTGGTCACACTGATATCTGAGTTTTCTGAGATGCTTGCCATTCCCTTCAGTTATCCAGTACATGGCCATGTCACAGAGCTGGGAGGTGGTACATATCTTGGACACAAAACCATGAGCCAATTCTGGAGAGTGGCCAGAATTCAGGAAGAAAACAGGAACTTAGCAAGATAGTAGGTGTTGCCCATAGATAAGGCAAGCCCCAGTCCATTCATAAATTGGAAAGGATGAATGCTGGAAAGTTTTCTACTAGACAGGACGCATCCATTGATTCATTCTCTTTTCCAATGTCTACAACCAGGGATACAGTGGGATACACAGACATAGAAACACTCGCCTTGTCAAATGACTTACTAGAAACAGTCCACTCCAAACCAAACAAACTGCCTTTCCTACCTATTCTCAGAACATGAGACAAAACCATAAACTCACACCCACACCCACTAAGGCACCTCCTTCCCCCAAGTAGGTCTGTGACTATCTGGAGTGTCTTCTGACTGGTGGGCCATACAATGTTCCCCCAAAATGGCCCGTCCTCTCTCAGATCTGGCCTCCTTGGCCTACTCAATGAACTTGTCAGGAGCCACCAGTGAGCCACTCACTACCTGCTTTCTCAGAAAAGTCCCCTCTTCAGAGCTTTCCTGGCATTTGGTCATCCTCACATCAGTAGGTACCAAGAAAGACTGACTCTCTCCTTGGTAAATGCAAACAAGTCAGCCCACTGGGACTGGGACTGAAACTGGCTCTGGGTGCCTGGCTTCCTGCTTGCCAAGTTCAAAGAGTTCCATCACCAAGGAAGTGAGGTGAGGTCACTTCCTTCAGGAACTGAATGAGGTCACTGCCTTGGCAACCAAATTGTCCTAACAGTTGCTTCCAAGGGTCCTATGAGATGGAGGCTGCCCCTGCTTCCTGTGACACTTTCACAAGTTAGAATGGTATATCCTTCGTAGGCACCCAGGAACAGCTTTCCACACAGGCCTGGTTTGGTCCATCTTGTCTACATTAAGAAGAGAGAGGCTCATACAGACACAACCCTTCATCCTGACCAGGTTGTTTGCCATGGAAGATGACTTTTGCTCTCTCATGTCCTTCAGAGCTGCCTACTTCTTCTCCAGGGATCATTTCTGCATGGACCTTTGAGTTCTCAGCAGGTGGAAGATCCCCTACATTCCTCTATTGTAAGACCAACTCTGTCCCTGCTCTTCTGTAAAGTTGGATTGAGGGAACAGTGTATGGTTAGGGGTAAGAACATGTTTGATTTGGGTTAGGAATCATTCTACTGGATGAAGAATGGTATTGGGAACCTGCGATATATATAATAATGTATAGGTGAAGTATATGTATGACAACAGAAATCTAAGTAAGCTTTGAAGCCCAGAAGGGCATTGGGCCCTTGACTGGGATACATAGCTTTGAATTACATTCTGCACAGATGTCTCAGATAAATTGATATACAATGGCATAAGACCTTGTACCTTGGATGATTGAATGTGGAAGAGAACATCCAGTCAAAAAGGAATAGTAGGTTGGATTAGGAAGATAGTCAGTAGGTTTAGGAAGAAGAGTGAGTATAACATTTGGACCAAAAGTTCTTTAGCAGTAGGGTGTCAGTTAGAGAGTAGATGTAAATGTCAGCACATGTGAAGAGTCAGTCACAATAATGAATATGGGAAATTAGGTAGGAGAGCAGATATCAATAGAGACATTGGGAAATCAGTCAAAGTATAAAGTGAGTGATAGGATTAGATATTTTCAACAGGGTTGAGGTTGAATATGTACTCTTAGGACGAAGCAACTGTGTAGTCACCAATAGGATTGACATTTGAGAGCATTAGGCCCCTGGACAAGGATGTGTTTAGTAATCCATGCTCACTTTCCATTTAGACTTTGGTACAATCATAAGTGTGAACTTTGCATTATGTGTCCAGAATATCACTGTGATCAAATGTATATGTAGATCAGGTGACATGAGTATTTCTTCCACCATTTCTGGGAGCAATATCTTGAAGACGTGTTGATTAGTATTTGGGGGCACCAATAGGTGTACCTTGTGTCTATGAATATAGAGATAATGCATGAATAGACCATACTGTGAATAAATAGTATAACTGGTTCCAATTTACATAATGGATTGAACTGATACCTGAAAATATATAGGAAATCTAATATTGATACACAATCATTCATTCCAACCAGTTATATATCTAATGGTAATATTAGGGTTCTGGTTTACCATGAAGGCTGTGTGAGATTTGCTTGAAAAGTGATTATGGAAATCGAAAATAATGTGTTTGGAAAGAAGTCTCATGAAAAGGCCAGTCCAGAAATATACAGGAGTACATGTGTTCTGAAGCAGGAAGTGATTGAAAGTGAACCAAATGCCTGTAAATTTGTGAACTTGTGGATGAAATATATATCCTATGATGTGCATCAACTGAAGAAATAGTGATGTACCAGTGTCGAAAAAAAAGAAACGTCAAAATACACATCATGTATCATAGGAATCTACTTGCATTGATGCTAAACTCGGTCAGTTACTGTAGAAATATTTGGATTTCTAAGGACCATTCACTAGGAAACAAATGTGTATTTCAGGTGGATGAATATTTCTGAGAATAATCTTTGGAAAAGATGATTATAAATCCACATACATGAACATGAATGAATTTAGGGAGTGTATAATAAGACACATATATTTCATACTTTGAAAAATCTGGAGAGAGAGACTGTGGGTGTGTGTGTGTGTGTGTGTGTGTGTGTTTGTGTATATATATATATATATATATATATATATATATATATACATACATTCAAACAATACAAACACACAGAGACTTTAAAAAGTCGAAATATATATGCCAATCAAAATTCATCATGAAATATGTATCATCCACAGATCCAAAAATATTTAATTTACTGAACATGGATTTATGTATCATATTGTTCAAGTAGAAAGCTCACCCATAGGTTGAATTTTCAGTTCCAACAGCATTTACGAGGAGTGATCTCTTGTCACAATTTGTATCTGCCATGTCAGCCTCCTCACAAGAATGTACGTGGGATACCAGGTAGGATTCTATATGTGCATGTAAAAATACATGTGCTGAATAGGCTACAGAGAAAGGGAGACAGGAATTCACATACTTGTTAACTTTATAAACACATGGAGAACTACTTCTCTTAAATTGGACTAGATTTATAACACCTAGCCTTTATAATGCCAAAGGAAAGTCCAATTATACACCATGCCTCCTCTGAACTGCATGTATTGCTATTCTGTTTGTGTTATTTTCATCCATCATATCAGGATTGGTAATCAGAGTCTAGGAAGGTATGGGTTAGTGTCAGGGATTCAGTATTTTGAATGGAAAATAGGAAAATGAATCCAATGTGTATGCAATTCTGTGCTACACAAAAATCTTCCCACTCTCATCAAGAACAATGCCTTGACATTACCTTTGCCCCAAGTAAGACACGATTCGAAGAGAAGAGTTAGAAAATCTGTGAATACATATATACAATGGAAAATGCTCAGGAGTTCACAACCTTGGAGGTGGTAGAGGAGTTTCCATAAGTAAGGGACAGGATAAACACTCCCCAAACATGGAGCTCTGCTGGCCTAAAGACTTCTTGGGAAACTGCCTCTGAGGTTGGACCCTTGAAATATATGTTGTTGTCAGGAGCTTTATCTTCCTTTGTAGTGAGACCATCAAAGCTTGGTCTGCATCTATGTGGCCTGGAGGACATGGTTTCTGATTTTCCAATGAACATGAGGCAGCAGTGCTGAATTCTCTCTTTGTAGGTCAACTGTGGCCACTGGGGTCTAAGTGTTTCCCCGTGTGGACTGTGAGGCCATTTGGTCATCCTCCACTTTTCCTGGTGTTTCTTGCTGCTTCACTGGGAGTTTCCTATTTGCTTCATGAAATACAAGGAGTTCAACTGGGACACAGTGCTGGAGGGAGTTCTGTCACGTGTGCTGACTCAGGGTCCTAGGAGAATGCACCAACCAGGCTTCTATCCCACAGAGCTTGCCCCCTTGACCATAGCAACCTGATTCTGAACATTGCCCGGAAACCTCTCCATAGAACAAGATGCCTTTACATATAAGGGTCTGCTGGCTGCACCGTGTCAGTCACAAGCCATGTGGAAGCCAATGGCAGATCCACATGGCCCCACCACAGATGTTTTATCACACACCTGCACACCACTGCTCTAGGCCCACTAATCAGCAGGCTCCAACTTACTGGCATCTCTGTTCTACACCATTTTCATGAAACCCAGTCAATCAAGGCACTGTCTGGTACACTCATGATCAGCAACAGGACATCCAAAGGTTCTCCAGTGCCACGTGGTCATGGGAATTTCAAATATTTCATGGTATTTATCAAGCCATTTCTCAAGGATGAACTTGGAGGCACTGTGGGTTTCTATTCATTCAGGAACCACTAAATGGTGAGGAAGCTCATTTCAATGAAAGCTCTGGAGAAACACTCAGAGGCAAGGCTTCCCAAGAGTGGCCAAAAAGTCACATCAAGCCAGGCCCATTAAGTCTACAATGTGAGGTCCCTGTGTGTTTTGACTCTCAATTATGGCTGCCAAGTCTTTAAGAATAAAATCATGTGATATCCTGGCTGAGATTCCCAGTGCTCTGTGGAAAGCCACCCTGGGCCTAGATCTCAGTTTCCAAGGGCAACTCTCATGCGTGGCCTCCTAAAATCCCAACACAATTCATGGCAATACTTCTCTGAGTTCAGTACCAGAACTCAGTCTCTAAGGGGAATCACGCCAGAGTTCAAGCCCAGGTGGACAAAGTCATCCCTTCCAACCGCCACAGAAATGACCACAATTCCAACCAAAACACTGCCACATGGCCCTCATCTTCTTCCATATAGACACTCATCATTACCTCTGGCTGGAGGTTTCCATGAGGGGGCAGCCCATGACAGTGTCTAGAATAAGCTCCCTTGCCCCTCATTTGCCTAATGTCAGGGTGGCCTGTGAACCAGGAGTGATCAAATACGCCTGCCATTAATACTGCTCTGCTTCTCCAAATTGAGGACTACTGACTTTCGGGTATAGATTCTTTCTGTGAATTGGAGACATGAGAAAACCCAAGAACCTATGGGATAGCCTCTGCAGGGCTTTGAAGAACTCATTTGACCCAAAGGATCCCTATTCTCACTTGATGGAGGTCAGGAACTTTCCAGAGGAAAGTGAGAGGCTTCATCCACAATGACTGCTCTTTTTGCCATTTTGGCTTTGGATGCACACATGGGATCTTTCTTTAATCCATCAGGTGCTGAGAATCTAAGCCACAGCCTCACACAGGGCCAAGAGGCTGATTCACACACATCCCTTTGCAAAGGAATTAAGCAAAAAGCCACAGGTGATGCCCCTTCATTTCCATTTGAAAACTGTTTACTTCAGGCTTCACAAAGGGGTAGCCTGAGGCAAAGACCTTCCTGAGAGTCAGGGCAACAGAACAATAGGTAAGCAAAAGGCCCAAAGCAGGGTTTCTCCACTGACACTTTACTGGTCACACTGATATCTGAGTTTTCTGAGATGCTTGCCATTCCCTTCAGTTATCCAGTACATGGCCATGTCACAGAGCTGGGAGGTGGTACATATCTTGGACACAAAACCATGAGCCAATTCTGGAGAGTGGCCAGAATTCAGGAAGAAAACAGGAACTTAGCAAGATAGTAGGTGTTGCCCATAGATAAGGCAAGCCCCAGTCCATTCATAAATTGGAAAGGATGAATGCTGGAAAGTTTTCTACTAGACAGGACGCATCCATTGATTCATTCTCTTTTCCAATGTCTACAACCAGGGATACAGTGGGATACACAGACATAGAAACACTCGCCTTGTCAAATGACTTACTAGAAACAGTCCACTCCAAACCAAACAAACTGCCTTTCCTACCTATTGTCAGAACATGAGACAAAACCATAAACTCACACCCACACCCACTAAGGCACCTCCTTCCCCCAAGTAGGTCTGTGACTATCTGGAGTGTCTTCTGACTGGTGGGCCATACAATGTTCCCCCAAAATGGCCCGTCCTCTCTCAGATCTGGCCTCCTTGGCCTACTCAATGAAGTTGTCAGGAGCCACCAGTGAGCCACTCACTACCTGCTTTCTCAGAAAAGTCCCCTCTTCAGAGCTTTCCTGGCATTTGGTCATCCTCACATCAGTAGGTACCAAGAAAGACTGACTCTCTCCTTGGTAAATGCAAACAAGTCAGCCCACTGGGACTGGGACTGAAACTGGCTCTGGGTGCCTGGCTTCTTGCTTGCCATGTTCAAAGAGTTCCATCACCAAGGAAGTGAGGTGAGGTCACTTCCTTCAGGAACTGAATGAGGTCACTGCCTTGGCAACCAAATTGTCCTAACAGTTGCTTCCAAGGGTCCTATGAGATGGAGGCTGCCCCTGCTTCCTGTGACACTTTCACAAGTTAGAATGGTATATCCTCCATAGGCACCCAGGAACAGCTTTCCACACAGGCCTGGTTTGGTCCATCTTGTCTACATTAAGAAGAGAGAGGCTCATACAGACACAACCCTTCATCCTGACCAGGTTGTTTGCCATGGAAGATGACTTTTGCTCTCTCATGTCCTTCAGAGCTGCCTACTTCTTCTCCAGGGATCATTTCTGCATGGACCTTTGAGTTCTCAGCAGGTGGAAGATCCCCTACATTCCTCTATTGTAAGACCAACTCTGTCCCTGCTCTTCTGTAAAGTTGGATTGAGGGAACAGTGTATGGTTAGGGGTAAGAACATGTTTGATTTGGGTTAGGAATCATTCTACTGGATGAAGAATGGTATTGGGAACCTGCGATATATATAATAATGTATAGGTGAAGTATATGTATGACAACAGAAATCTAAGTAAGCTTTGAAGCCCAGAAGGGCATTGGGCCCTTGACTGGGATACTTAGCTTTGAATTACATTCTGCACAGATGTCTCAGATAAATTGATATACAATGGCATAAGACCTTGTACCTTGGATGATTGAATGTGGAAGAGAACATCCAGTCAAAAAGGGATAGTAGGTAGGATTAGGAAGATAGTCAGTAGTTTTAGGAAGAAGATTGAGTATAACATTTGGACCAAAGGTTCTTTAGCAGTAGGGTGTCAGTTAGAGAGTAGATGTAAATGTCAGCACATGTGAAGAGTCAGTCACAATAATGAATATGGGAAATTAGGTAGGAGAGCAGATATCAATAGAGACATTGGGAAATCAGTCAAAGTATAAAGTGAGTGATAGGATTAGATATTTTCAACAGGGTTGAGGTTGAATATGTACTCTTAGGACGAAGCAACTGTGTAGTCACCAATAGGATTGACATTTGAGAGCATTAGGCCCCTGGACAAGGATGTGTTTAGTAATCCATGCTCACTTTCCATTTAGAATTTGGTACAATCATAAGTGTGAACTTTGCATTATGTGTCCAGAATATCACTGTGATCAAATGTATATGTAGATCAGGTGACATGAGTATTTCTTCCACCATTTCTGGGAGCAATATCTTGAAGACGTGTTGATTAGTATTTGGGGGCACCAATAGGTGTACCTTGTGTCTATGAATATAGAGATAATGCATGAATAGACCATACTGTGAATAAATAGTATAACTGGTTCCAATTTACATAATGGATTGAACTGATACCTGAAAATATATAGGAAATCTAATATTGATACACAATCATTCATTCCAACCAGTTATATATCTAATGGTAATATTAGGGTTCTGGTTTACCATGAAGGCTGTGTGAGATTTGCTTGAAAAGTGATTATGGAAATCGAAAATAATGTGTTTGGAAAGAAGTCTCATGAAAAGGCCAGTCCAGAAATATACAGGAGTACATGTGTTCTGAAGCAGCAAGTGATTGAAAGTGAACCAAATGCCTGTAAATTGGTGAACTTGTGGATGAAATATATATCCTATGATGTGCATCAACTGAAGAAATAGTGATGTACCAGTGTCGAAAAAAAAGAAACGTCAAAATACACATCATGTATCATAGGAATCTACTTGCATTGATGCTAAACTCGGTCAGTTACTGTAGAAATATTAGGATTTCTAAGGACCATTCACTAGGAAACAAATGTGTATTTCAGGTGGATGAATATTTCTGAGAATAATCTTTGGAAAAGATGATTATAAATCCACATACATGAACATGAATGAATTTAGGGAGTGTATAATAAGACACATATATTTCATACTTTGAAAAATCTGGAGAGAGAGACTGTGTGTGTGTGTGTGTGTGTGTGTGTGTTTGTGTATATATATATATATATATATATATATATATACATACATTCAAACAATACAAACACACAGAGACTTTAAAAAGTCGAAATATATATGCCAATCAAAATTCATCATGAAATATGTATCATCCACAGATCCAAAAATATTTAATTTACTGAACATGGATTTATGTATCATGTTGTTCAAGTAGAAAGCTCACCCATAGGTTGAATTTTCAGTTCCAACAGCATTTACGAGGAGTGATCTCTTCTCACAATTTGTATCTGCCATGTCAGCCTCCTCACAAGAATGTACGTGGGATACCAGGTAGGATTCTATATGTGCATGTAAAAATACATGTGCTGAATAGGCTACAGAGAAAGGGAGACAGGAATTCACATACTTGTTAACTTTACAAACACATGGAGAACTACTTCTCTTAAATTGGACTAGATTTATAACACCTAGCCTTTACAATGCCAAAGGAAAGTCCAATTATACACCATGCCTCCTCTGAACTGCATGTATTGCTATTCTGTTTGTGTTATTTTCCTCCATCATATCAGGATTGGTAATCAGAGTCTAGGAGGGTATGGGTTAGTGTCAGGGATTCAGTATTTTGAATGGAAAATAGGAAAATGAATCCAATGTGTATGCAATTCTGTGCTACACAAAAATCTTCCCACTCTCATCAAGAACAATGCCTTGACATTACCTTTGCCCCAAGTAAGACACGATTCGAAGAGAAGAGTTAGAAAATCTGTGAATACATATATACAATGGAAAATGCTCAGGAGTTCACAACCTTGGAGGTGGTAGAGGAGTTTCCATAAGTAAGGGACAGGATAAACACTCCCCAAACATGGAGCTCTGCTGGCCTAAAGACTTCTTGGGAAACTGCCTCTGAGGTTGGACCCTTGAAATATATGTTGTTGTCAGGAGCTTTATCTTCCTTTGTAGTGAGACCATCAAAGCTTGGTCTGCATCTATGTGGCCTGGAGGACATGGTTTCTGATTTTCCAATGAACATGAGGCAGCAGTGCTGAATTCTCTCTTTGTAGGTCAACTGTGGCCACTGGGGTCTAAGTGTTTCCCCGTGTGGACTGTGAGGCCATTTGGTCATCCTCCACTTTTCCTAGTGTTTCTTGCTGCTTCACTGGGAGTTTCCTATTTGCTTCATGAAATACAAGGAGTTCAACTGGGCCACAGTGCTGGAGGGAGTTCTGTCACGTGTGCTGACTCAGGGTCCTAGGAGAATGCACCAACCAGGCTTCTATCCCACAGAGCTTGCCCCCTTGACCATAGCAACCTGATTCTGAACATTGCCCGGAAACCTCTCCATAGAACAAGATGCCTTTACATATAAGGGTCTGCTGGCTGCACCGTGTCAGTCACAAGCCATGTGGAAGCCAATGGCAGATCCACATGGCCCCACCACAGATGTTTTATCACACACCTGCACACCACTGCTCTAGGCCCACTAATCAGCAGGCTCCAACTTACTGGCATCTCTGTTCTACACCATTTTCATGAAACCCAGTCAATCAAGGCACTGTCTGGTACACTCATGATCAGCAACAGGACACCCAAAGGTTCTCCAGTGCCACGTGGTCATGGGAATTTCAAAAATTTCATGGTATTTATCAAGCCATTTCTCAAGGATGAACTTGGAGGCACTGTGGGTTTCTATTCATTCAGGAACCACTAAATGGTGAGGAAGCTCATTTCAATAAAAGCTCTGGAGAAACACTCAGAGGCAAGGCTTCCCAAGAGTGGCCAAAAGGTCACATCAAGCCAGGCCCATTGAGGTCTACAATGTGAGGTCCCTGTGTGTTTTGACTCTCAATTATGGCTGCCAGGTCTTTAAGAATAAAATCATGTGATATCCTGGCTGAGATTCCCAGTGCTCTGTGGAAAGCCACCCTGGGCCTAGATCTCAGTTTCCAAGGGCAACTCTCATGCGTGGCCTCCTAAAATCCCAACACAATTCATGGCAATACTTCTCTGAGTTCAGTACCAGAACTCAGTCTCTAAGGGGAATCACGCCAGAGTTCAAGCCCAGGTGGACAAAGTCATCCCTTCCAACCGCCACAGAAATGACTACAATTCCAACCAAAACACTGCCACATGGCCCTCATCTTCTTCCATATAGACACTCATCATAACCTCTGGCTGGAGGTTTCCATGAGGGGGCAGCCCATGACAGTGTCTAGAATAAGCTCCCTTGCCCCTCATTTGCCTAATGTCAGGGTGGCCTGTGAACCAGGAGTGATCAAATACGCCTGCCATTAATACTGCTCTGCTTCTCCAAATTGAGGACTACTGACATTCGTGTATAGATTCTTTCTGTGAATTGGAGACATGAGAAAACCCAAGAACCTATGGGATAGCCTCTGCAGGGCTTTGAAGAACTCATTTGACCCAAAGGATCCCTATTCTCACTTGATGGAGGTCAGGAACTTTCCAGAGGAAAGTGAGAGGCTTCATCCACAATGACTGCTCTTTTTGCCATTTTGGCTTTGGATGCACACATGGGATCTTTCTTTAATCAATCAGGTGCTGAGAATCTAAGCCACAGCCTCACAGAGGGCCAAGAGGCTGATTCACACACATCCCTTTGCAAAGGAATTAAGCAAAAAGCCACAGGTGATGCCCCTTCATTTCCATTTGAAAACTGTTTACTTCAGGCTTCACAAAGGGGTAGCCTGAGGCAAAGACCTTCCTGACACTCAGGGCAACAGAACAATAGGTAAGCAAAAGGCCCAAAGCAGGGTTTCTCCACTGACACTTTACTGGTCACACTGATATCTGAGTTTTCTGAGATGCTTGCCATTCCCTTCAGTTATCCAGTACTCGGCATGTCACAGAGCTGGGAGGTGGTACATATCTTGGACACAAAACCATGAGCCAATTCTGGAGAGTGGCCAGAATTCAGGAAGAAAACAGGAACTTAGCAAGATAGTAGGTGTTGCCCATAGATAAAGCAAGCCCCAGTCCATTCATAAATTGGAAAGAATGAATGCTGGAAAGTTTTCTACTAGACAGGACGCATCCATTGATTCATTCTCTTTTCCAATGTCTACAACCAGGGATACAGTGGGATACACAGACATAGAAACACTCGCCTTGTCAAATGACTTACTAGAAACAGTCCACTCCAAACCAAACAAACTGCCTTTCCTACCTATTCTCAGAACATGAGACAAAACCATAAACTCACACCCACACCCACTAAGGCACCTCCTTCCCCCAAGTAGGTCTGTGACTATCTGGAGTGTCTTCTGACTGGTGGGCCATACAATGTTCCCCCAAAATGGCCCGTCCTCTCTCAGATCTGGCCTCCTTGGCCTACTCAATGAACTTGTCAGGAGCCACCAGTGAGCCACTCACTACCTGCTTTCTCAGAAACGTCCCCTCTTCAGAGCTTTCCTGGCATTTGGTCATCCTCACATCAGTAGGTACCAAGAAAGACTGACTCTCTCCTTGGTAAATGCAAACAAGTCAGCCCACTGGGACTGGGACTGAAACTGGCTCTGGGTGCCTGGCTTCCTGGTTGCCAAGTTCAAAGAGTTCCATCACCAAGGAAGTGAGGTGAGGTCACTTCCTTCAGGAACTGAATGAGGTCACTGCCTTGGCAACCAAATTGTCCTAACAGTTGCTTCCAAGGGTCCTATGAGATGGAGGCTGCCCCTGCTTCCTGTGACACTTTCACAAGTTAGAATGGTATATCCTCCATAGGCACCCAGGAACAGCTTTCCACACAGGCCTGGTTTGGTCCATCTTGTCTACATTAAGAAGAGAGAGGCTCATACAGACACAACCCTTCATCCTGACCAGGTTGTTTGCCATGGAAGATGACTTTTGCTCTCTCATGTCCTTCAGAGCTGCCTACTTCTTCTCCAGGGATCATTTCTGCATGGACCTTTGAGTTCTCAGCAGGTGGAAGATCCCCTACATTCCTCTATTGTAAGACCAACTCTGTCCCTGCTCTTCTGTAAAGTTGGATTGAGGGAACAGTGTATGGTTAGGGGTAAGAACATGTTTGATTTGGGTTAGGAACCATTCTACTGGATGAAGAATGGTATTGGGAACCTGCGATATATATAATAATGTATAGGTGAAGTATATGTATGACAACAGAAATCTAAGTAAGCTTTGAAGCCCAGAAGGGCATTGGGCCCTTGACTGGGATACTTAGCTTTGAATTACATTCTGCACAGATGTCTCACATAAATTGATATACAATGGCATAAGACCTTGTACCTTGGATGATTGAATGTGGAAGAGAACATCCAGTCAAAAAGGGATAGTAGGTAGGATTAGGAAGATAGTCAGTAGGTTTAGGAAGAAGTATAACATTTGGACCAAAAGTTCTTTAGCAGTAGGGTGTCAGAGAGTAGATGTAAATGTCAGCACATGTGAAGAGTCAGTCACAATAATGAATATGGGAAATTAGGTAGGAGAGCAGATATCAATAGAGACATTGGGAAATCAGTCAAAGTATAAAGTGAGTGATAGGATTAGATATTTTCAACAGGGTTGAGGTTGAATATGTACTCTTAGGACGAAGCAACCCTGTAGTCACCAATAGGATTGACATTTGAGAGCATTAGGCCCCTGGACAAGGATGTGTTTAGTAATCCATGCTCACTTTCCATTTAGACTTTGGTACAATCATAAGTGTGAACTTTGCATTATGTGTCCAGAATATCACTGTGATCAAATGTATATGTAGATCAGGTGACATGAGTATTTCTTCCACCATTTCTGGGAGCAATATCTTGAAGACGTGTTGATTAGTATTTGGGGGCACCAATAGGTGTACCTTGTGTCTATGAATATAGAGATAATGCATGAATAGACCATACTGTGAATAAATAGTATAACTGGTTCCAATTTACATAATGGATTGAACTGATACCTGAAAATATATAGGAAATCTAATATTGATACAGAATCATTCATTCCAACCAGTTATATATCTAATGGTAATATTAGGGTTCTGGTTTACCATGAAGGCTGTGTGAGATTTGCTTGAAAAGTGATTATGGAAATCGAAAATAATGTGTTTGGAAAGAAGTCTCATGAAAAGGCCAGTCCAGAAATATACAGGAGTACATGTGTTCTGAAGCAGGAAGTGATTGAAAGTGAACCAAATGCCTGTAAATTGGTGAACTTGTGGATGAAATATATATCCTATGATGTGCATCAACTGAAGAAATAGTGATGTACCAGTGTCGAAAAAAAAGAAACGTCAAAATACACATCATGTATCATAGGAATCTACTTGCATTGATGCTAAACTCGGTCAGTTACTGTAGAAATATTAGGATTTCTAAGGACCATTCACTAGGAAACAAATGTGTATTTCAGGTGGATGAATATTTCTGAGAATAATCTTTGGAAAAGATGATTATAAATCCACATACATGAACATGAATGAATTTAGGGAGTGTATAATAAGACACATATATTTCATACTTTGAAAAATCTGGAGAGAGAGACTGTGTGTGTGTGTGTGTGTGTGTGTGTGTGTGTGTGTGTTTGTGTATATATATATATATATATATATATATATACATACATTCAAACAATACAAACACACAGAGACTTTAAAAAGTCGAAATATATATGCCAATCAAAATTCATCATGAAATATGTATCATCCACAGATCCAAAAATATTTAATTTACTGAACATGGATTTATGTATCATGTTGTTCAAGTAGAAAGCTCACCCATAGGTTGAATTTTCAGTTCCAACAGCATTTACGAGGAGTGATCTCTTGTCACAATTTGTATCTGCCATGTCAGCCTCCTCACAAGAATGTACGTGGGATACCAGGTAGGATTCTATATGTGCATGTAAAAATACATGTGCTGAATAGGCTACAGAGAAAGGGAGACAGGAATTCACATACTTGTTAACTTTACAAACACATGGAGAACTACTTCTCTTAAATTGGACTAGATTTATAACACCTAGCCTTTACAATGCCAAAGGAAAGTCCAATTATACACCATGCCTCCTCTGAACTGCATGTATTGCTATTCTGTTTGTGTTATTTTCCTCCATCATATCAGGATTGGTAATCAGAGTCTAGGAGGGTATGGGTTAGTGTCAGGGATTCAGTATTTTGAATGGAAAATAGGAAAATGAATCCAATGTGTATGCAATTCTGTGCTACACAAAAATCTTCCCACTCTCATCAAGAACAATGCCTTGACATTACCTTTGCCCCAAGTAAGACACGATTCGAAGAGAAGAGTTAGAAAATCTGTGAATACATATATACAATGGAAAATGCTCAGGAGTTCACAACCTTGGAGGTGGTAGAGGAGTTTCCATAAGTAAGGGACAGGGTAAACACTCCCCAAACATGGAGCTCTGCTGGCCTAAAGACTTCTTGGGAAACTGCCTCTGAGGTTGGACCCTTGAAATATATGTTGTTGTCAGGAGCTTTATCTTCCTTTGTAGTGAGACCATCAAAGCTTGGTCTGCATCTATGTGGCCTGGAGGACATGGTTTCTGATTTTCCAATGAACATGAGGCAGCAGTGCTGAATTCTCTCTTTGTAGGTCAACTGTGGCCACTGGGGTCTAAGTGTTTCCCCGTGTGGACTGTGAGGCCATTTGGTCATCCTCCACTTTTCCTAGTGTTTCTTGCTGCTTCACTGGGAGTTTCCTATTTGCTTCATGAAATACAAGGAGTTCAACTGGGACACAGTGCTGGAGGGAGTTCTGTCACGTGTGCTGACTCAGGGTCCTAGGAGAATGCACCAACCAGGCTTCTATCCCACAGAGCTTGCCCCCTTGACCATAGCAACCTGATTCTGAACATTGCCCGGAAACCTCTCCATAGAACAAGATGCCTTTACATATAAGGGTCTGCTGGCTGCACCGTGTCAGTCACAAGCCATGTGGAAGCCAATGGCAGATCCACATGGCCCCACCACAGATGTTTTATCACACACCTGCACACCACTGCTCTAGGCCCACTAATCAGCAGGC
The DNA here is from genome assembly GCF_045843805.1 of Urocitellus parryii. NCBI lineage: Eukaryota > Metazoa > Chordata > Mammalia > Rodentia > Sciuridae > Urocitellus > Urocitellus parryii. The sequence continues at coordinate 113,499,253 of NC_135535.1, read as the reverse complement.
TCCAACTTACTGGCATCTCTGTTCTACACCATTTTCATGAAACCCAGTCAATCAAGGCACTGTCTGGTACACTCATGATCAGCAACAGGACACCCAAAGGTTCTCCAGTGCCACGTGGTCATGGGAATTTCAAAAATTTCATGGTATTTATCAAGCCATTTCTCAAGGATGAACTTGGAGGCACTGTGGGTTTCTATTCATTCAGGAACCACTAAATGGTGAGGAAGCTCATTTCAATGAAAGCTCTGGAGAAACACTCAGAGGCAAGGCTTCCCAAGAGTGGCCAAAAGGTCACATCAAGCCAGGCCCATTGAGGTCTACAATGTGAGGTCCCTGTGTGTTTTGACTCTCAATTATGGCTGCCAGGTCTTTAAGAATAAAATCATGTGATATCCTGGCTGAGATTCCCAGTGCTCTGTGGAAAGCCACCCTGGGCCTAGATCTCAGTTTCCAAGGGCAACTCTCATGCGTGGCCTCCTAAAATCCCAACACAATTCATGGCAATACTTCTCTGAGTTCAGTACCAGAACTCAGTCTCTAAGGGGAATCACGCCAGAGTTCAAGCCCAGGTGGACAAAGTCATCCCTTCCAACCGCCACAGAAATGACCACAATTCCAACCAAAACACTGCCACATGGCCCTCATCTTCTTCCATATAGACACTCATCATAACCTCTGGCTGGAGGTTTCCATGAGGGGGCAGCCCAAGACAGTGTCTAGAATAAGCTCCCTTGCCCCTCATTTGCCTAATGTCAGGGTGGCCTGTGAACCAGGAGTGATCAAATACGCCTGCCATTAATACTGCTCTGCTTCTCCAAATTGAGGACTACTGACTTTCGGGTATAGATTCTTTCTGTGAATTGGAGACATGAGAAAACCCAAGAACCTATGGGATAGCCTCTGCAGGGCTTTGAAGAACTCATTTGACCCAAAGGATCCCTATTCTCACTTGATGGAGGTCAGGAACTTTCCAGAGGAAAGTGAGAGGCTTCATCCACAATGACTGCTCTTTTTGCCATTTTGGCTTTGGATGCACACATGGGATCTTTCTTTAATCCATCAGGTGCTGAGAATCTAAGCCACAGCCTCACACAGGGCCAAGAGGCTGATTCACACACATCCCTTTGCAAAGGAATTAAGCAAAAAGCCACAGGTGATGCCCCTTCATTTCCATTTGAAAACTGTTTACTTCAGGCTTCACAAAGGGGTAGCCTGAGGCAAAGACCTTCCTGAGAGTCAGGGCAACAGAACAATAGGTAAGCAAAAGGCCCAAAGCAGGGTTTCTCCACTGACACTTTACTGGTCACACTGATATCTGAGTTTTCTGAGATGCTTGCCATTCCCTTCAGTTATCCAGTACACGGCCATGTCACAGAGCTGGGAGGTGGTACATATCTTGGACACAAAACCATGAGCCAATTCTGGAGAGTGGCCAGAATTCAGGAAGAAAACAGGAACTTAGCAAGATAGTAGGTGTTGCCCATAGATAAGGCAAGCCCCAGTCCATTCATAAATTGGAAAGGATGAATGCTGGAAAGTTTTCTACTAGACAGGACGCATCCATTGATTCATTCTCTTTTCCAATGTCTACAACCAGGGATACAGTGGGATACACAGACATAGAAACACTCGCCTTGTCAAATGACTTACTAGAAACAGTCCACTCCAAACCAAACAAACTGCCTTTCCTACCTATTCTCAGAACATGAGACAAAACCATAAACTCACACCCACACCCACTAAGGCACCTCCTTCCCCCAAGTAGGTCTGTGACTATCTGGAGTGTCTTCTGACTGGTGGGCCATACAATGTTCCCCCAAAATGGCCCGTCCTCTCTCAGATCTGGCCTCCTTGGCCTACTCAATGAAGTTGTCAGGAGCCACCAGTGAGCCACTCACTACCTGCTTTCTCAGAAAAGTCCCCTCTTCAGAGCTTTCCTGGCATTTGGTCATCCTCACATCAGTAGGTACCAAGAAAGACTGACTCTCTCCTTGGTAAATGCAAACAAGTCAGCCCACTGGGACTGGGACTGAAACTGGCTCTGGGTGCCTGGCTTCCTGGTTGCCAAGTTCAAAGAGTTCCATCACCAAGGAAGTGAGGTGAGGTCACTTCCTTCAGGAACTGAATGAGGTCACTGCCTTGGCAACCAAATTGTCCTAACAGTTGCTTCCAAGGGTCCTATGAGATGGAGGCTGCCCCTGCTTCCTGTGACACTTTCACAAGTTAGAATGGTATATCCTCCATAGGCACCCAGGAACAGCTTTCCACACAGGCCTGGTTTGGTCCATCTTGTCTACATTAAGAAGAGAGAGGCTCATACAGACACAACCCTTCATCCTGACCAGGTTGTTTGCCATGGAAGATGACTTTTTCTCTCTCATGTCCTTCAGAGCTGCCTACTTCTTCTCCAGGGATCATTTCTGCATGGACCTTTGAGTTCTCAGCAGGTGGAAGATCCCCTACATTCCTCTATTGTAAGACCAACTCTGTCCCTGCTCTTCTGTAAAGTTGGATTGAGGGAACAGTGTATGGTTAGGGGTAAGAACATGTTTGATTTGGGTTAGGAATCATTCTACTGGATGAAGAATGGTATTGGGAACCTGCGATATATATAATAATGTATAGGTGAAGTATATGTATGACAACAGAAATCTAAGTAAGCTTTGAAGCCCAGAAGGGCATTGGGCCCTTGACTGGGATACTTAGCTTTGAATTACATTCTGTACAGATGTCTCAGATCAATTGATATACAATGGCATAAGACCTTGTACCTTGGATGATTGAATGTGGAAGAGAACATCCAATCAAAAAGGGATAGTAGGTAGGATTAGGAAGATAGTCAGTAGGTTTAGGAAGAAGAGTGAGTATAACATTTGGACCAAAAGTTCTTTAGCAGTAGGGTGTCAGTTAGAGAGTAGATTTAAATGTCAGCACATGTGAAGAGTCAGTCACAATAATGAATATGGGAAATTAGGTAGGAGAGCAGATATCAATAGAAACATTGGGAAATCAGTCAAAGTATAAAGTGAGTGATAGGATTAGATATTTTCAACAGGGTTGAGGTTGAATATGTACTCTTAGGACGAAGCAACTGTGTAGTCACCAATAGGATTGACATTTGAGAGCATTAGGCCCCTGGACAAGGATGTGTTTAGTAATCCATGCTCACTTTCCATTTAGACTTTGGTACAATCATAAGTGTGAACTTTGCATTATGTGTCCAGAATATCACTGTGATCAAATGTATATGTAGATCAGGTGACATGAGTATTTCTTCCACCATTTCTGGGAGCAATATCTTGAAGACGTGTTGATTAGTATTTGGGGGCACCAATAGGTGTACCTTGTGTCTATGAATATAGAGATAATGCATGAATAGACCATACTGTGAATAAATAGTATAACTGGTTCCAATTTACATAATGGATTGAACTGATACCTGAAAATATATAGGAAATCTAATATTGATACACAATCATTCATTCCAACCAGTTATATATCTAATGGTAATATTAGGGTTCTGGTTTACCATGAAGGCTGTGTGAGATTTGCTTGAAAAGTGATTATGGAAATCGAAAATAATGTGTTTGGAAAGAAGTCTCATGAAAAGACCAGTCCAGAAATATACAGGAGTACATGTGTTCTGAAGCAGGAAGTGATTGAAAGTGAACCAAATGCCTGTAAATTTGTGAACTTGTGGATGAAATATATATCCTATGATGTGCATCAACTGAAGAAATAGTGATGTACCAGTGTCAAAAAAAAAAACGTCAAAATACACATCATGTATCATAGGAATCTACTTGCATTGATGCTAAACTCGGTCAGTTACTTTAGAAATATTAGGATTTCTAAGGACCATTCACTAGGAAACAAATGTGTATTTCAGGTGGATGAATATTTCTGAGAATAATCTTTGGAAAAGATGATTATAAATCCACATACATGAACATGAATGAATTTAGGGAGTGTATAATAAGACACATATATTTCATACTTTGAAAAATCTGGAGAGAGAGACTTTGTGTGTGTGTGTGTGTGTGTGTTTGTATATATATATATATATATATATATATATATATATATATATACATATATACATACATTCAAACAATACAAACACACAGAGACTTTAAAAAGTCGAAATATATATGCCAATCAAAATTCATCATGAAATATGTATCATCCACAGATCCAAAAATATTTAATTTACTGAACATGGATTTATGTATCATGTTGTTCAAGTAGAAAGCTCACCCATAGGTTGAATTTTCAGTTCCAACAGCATTTACGAGGAGTGATCTCTTGTCACAATTTGTATCTGCCATGTCAGCCTCCTCACAAGAATGTACGTGGGATACCAGGTAGGATTCTATATGTGCATGTAAAAATACATGTGCTGAATAGGCTACAGAGAAAGGGAGACAGGAATTCACATACTTGTTAACTTTACAAACACATGGAGAACAACTTCTCTTAAATTGGACTAGATTTATAACACCTAGCCTTTACAATGCCAAAGGAAAGTCCAATTATACACCATGCCTCCTCTGAACTGCATGTATTGCTATTCTGTTTGTGTTATTTTCCTCCATCATATCAGGATTGGTAATCAGAGTCTAGGAGGGTATGGGTTAGTGTCAGGGATTCAGTATTTTGAATGGAAAATAGGAAAATGAATCCAATGTGTATGCAATTCTGTGCTACACAAAAATCTTCCCACTCTCATCAAGAACAATGCCTTGACATTACCTTTGCCCCAAGTAAGACACAATTCGAAGAGAAGAGTTAGAAAATCTGTGAATACATATATACAATGGAAAATGCTCAGGAGTTCACAACCTTGGAGGTAGTAGAGGAGTTTCCATAAGTAAGGGACAGGATAAACACTCCCCAAACATGGAGCTCTGCTGGCCTAAAGACTTCTTGGGAAACTGCCTCTGAGGTTGGACCCTTGAAATATATGTTGTTGTCAGGAGCTTTATCTTCCTTTGTAGTGAGACCATCAAAGCTTGGTCTGCATCTATGTGGCCTGGAGGACATGGTTTCTGATTTTCCAATGAACATGAGGCAGCAGTGCTGAATTCTCTCTTTGTAGGTCAACTGTGGCCACTGGGGTCTAAGTGTTTCCCCGTGTGGACTGTGAGGCCATTTGGTCATCCTCCACTTTTCCTGGTGTTTCTTGCTGCTTCACTGGGAGTTTCCTATTTGCTTCATGAAATACAAGGAGTTCAACTGGGACACAGTGCTGGAGGGAGTTCTGTCACGTGTGCTGACTCAGGGTCCTAGGAGAATGCACCAACCAGGCTTCTATCCCACAGAGCTTGCCCCCTTGACCATAGCAACCTGATTCTGAACATTGCCCGGAAACCTCTCCATAGAACAAGATGCCTTTACATATAAGGGTCTGCTGGCTGCACCGTGTCAGTCACAAGCCATGTGGAAGCCAATGGCAGATCCACATGGCCCCACCACAGATGTTTTATCACACACCTGCACACCACTGCTCTAGGCCCACTAATCAGCAGGCTCCAACTTACTGGCATCTCTGTTCTACACCATTTTCATGAAACCCAGTCAATCAAGGCACTGTCTGGTACACTCCTGATCAGCAACACGACATCCAAAGGTTCTCCAGTGCCACGTGGTCATGGGAATTTCAAAAATTTCATGGTATTTATCAAGCCATTTCTCAAGGATGAACTTGGAGGCACTGTGGGTTTCTATTCATTCAGGAACCACTAAATGGTGAGGAAGCTCATTTCAATGAAAGCTCTGGAGAAACACTCAGAGGCAAGGCTTCCCAAGAGTGGCCAAAAGGTCACATCAAGCCAGGCCCTTTGAGGTCTACAATGTGAGGTCCCTGTGTGTTTTGACTCTCAATTATGGCTGCCAGGTCTTTAAGAATAAAATCATGTGATATCCTGGCTGAGATTCCCAGTGCTCTGTGGAAAGCCACCCTGGGCCTAGATCTCAGTTTCCAAGGGCAACTCTCATGCGTGGCCTCCTAAAATCCCAACACAATTCATGGCAATACTTCTCTGAGTTCAGTACCAGAACTCAGTCTCTAAGGGGAATCACGCCAGAGTTCAAGCCCAGGTGGACAAAGTCATCCCTTCCAACCGCCACAGAAATGACCACAATTCCAACCAAAACACTGCCACATGGCCCTCATCTTCTTCCATATAGACACTCATCATAACCTCTGGCTGGAGGTTTCCATGAGGGGGCAGCCCAAGACAGTGTCTAGAATAAGCTCCCTTGCCCCTCATTTGCCTAATGTCAGGGTGGCCTGTGAACCAGGAGTGATCAAATACGCCTGCCATTAATACTGCTCTGCTTCTCCAAATTGAGGACTACTGATTTTGGGTATAGATTCTTTCTGTGAATTGGAGACATGAGAAAACCCAAGAACCTATGGGATAGCCTCTGCAGGGCTTTGAAGAACTCATTTGACCCAAAGGATCCCTATTCTCACTTGATGGAGGTCAGGAACTTTCCAGAGGAAAGTGAGAGGCTTAATGCACAATGACTGCTCTTTTTGCCATTTTGGCTTTGGATGCACACATGGGATCTTTCTTTAATCCATCAGGTGCTGAGAATCTAAGCCACAGCCTCACACAGGGCCAAGAGGCTGATTCACACACATCCCTTTGCAAAGGAATTAAGCAAAAAGACACAGGTGATGCCCCTTCATTTCCATTTGAAAACTGTTTACTTCAGGCTTCACAAAGGGGTAGCCTGAGGCAAAGACCTTCCTGAGAGTCAGGGCAACAGAACAATAGGTAAGCAAAAGGCCCAAAGCAGGGTTTCTCCACTGACACTTTACTGGTCACACTGATATCTGAGTTTTCTGAGATGCTTGCCATTCCCTTCAGTTATCCAGTACATGGCCATGTCACAGAGCTGGGAGGTGGTACATATCTTGGACACAAAACCATGAGCCAATTCTGGAGAGTGGCCAGAATTCAGGAAGAAAACAGGAACTTAGCAAGATAGTAGGTGTTGCCCATAGATAAGGCAAGCCCCAGTCCATTCATAAATTGGAAAGGATGAATGCTGGAAAGTTTTCTACTAGACAGGACGCATCCATTGATTCATGCTCTTTTCCAATGTCTACAACCAGGGATACAGTGGGATACACAGACATAGAAACACTCGCCTTGTCAAATGACTTACTAGAAACAGTCCACACCAAACCAAACAAACTGCCTTTCCTACCTATTCTCAGAACATGAGACAAAACCATAAACTCACACCCACACCCACTAAGGCACCTCCATCCCCCAAGTAGGTCTGTGACTATCTGGAGTGTCTTCTGACTGGTGGGCCATACAATGTTCCCCCAAAATGGCCCGTCCTCTCTCAGATCTGGCCTCCTTGGCCTACTCAATGAAGTTGTCAGGAGCCACCAGTGAGCCACTCACTACCTGCTTTCTCAGAAACGTCCCCTCTTCAGAGCTTTCCTGGCATTTGGTCATCCTCACATCAGTAGGTACCAAGAAAGACTGACTCTCTCCTTGGTAAATGCAAACAAGTCAGCCCACTGGGACTGGGACTGAAACTGGCTCTGGGTGCCTGGCTTCCTGGTTGCCAAGTTCAAAGAGTTCCATCACCAAGGAAGTGAGGTGAGGTCACTTCCTTCAGGAACTGAATGAGGTCACTGCCTTGGCAACCAAATTGTCCTAACAGTTGCTTCCAAGGGTCCTATGAGATGGAGGCTGCCCCTGCTTCCTGTGACACTTTCACAAGTTAGAATGGTATATCCTCCATAGGCACCCAGGAACAGCTTTCCACACAGGCCTGGTTTGGTCCATCTTGTCTACATTAAGAAGAGAGAGGCTCATACAGACACAACCCTTCATCCTGACCAGGTTGTTTGCCATGGAAGATGACTTTTGCTCTCTCATGTCCTTCAGAGCTGCCTACTTCTTCTCCAGGGATCATTTCTGCATGGACCTTTGAGTTCTCAGCAGGTGGAAGATCCCCTACATTCCTCTATTGTAAGACCAACTCTGTCCCTGCTCTTCTGTAAAGTTGGATTGAGGGAACAGTGTATGGTTAGGGGTAAGAACATGTTTGATTTGGGTTAGGAATCATTCTACTGGATGAAGAATGGTATTGGGAACCTGCGATATATATAATAATGTATAGGTGAAGTATATGTATGACAACAGAAATCTAAGTAAGCTTTGAAGCCCAGAAGGGCATTGGGCCCTTGACTGGGATACATAGCTTTGAATTACATTCTGCACAGATGTCTCAGATAAATTGATATACAATGGCATAAGACCTTGTACCTTGGATGATTGAATGTGGAAGAGAACATCCAGTCAAAAAGGAATAGTAGGTTGGATTAGGAAGATAGTCAGTAGGTTTAGGAAGAAGAGTGAGTATAACATTTGGACCAAAAGTTCTTTAGCAGTAGGGTGTCAGTTAGAGAGTAGATGTAAATGTCAGCACATGTGAAGAGTCAGTCACAATAATGAATATGGGAAATTAGGTAGGAGAGCAGATATCAATAGAGACATTGGGAAATCAGTCAAAGTATAAAGTGAGTGATAGGATTAGATATTTTCAACAGGGTTGAGGTTGAATATGTACTCTTAGGACGAAGCAACTGTGTAGTCACCAATAGGATTGACATTTGAGAGCATTAGGCCCCTGGACAAGGATGTGTTTAGTAATCCATGCTCACTTTCCATTTAGACTTTGGTACAATCATAAGTGTGAACTTTGCATTATGTGTCCAGAATATCACTGTGATCAAATGTATATGTAGATCAGGTGACATGAGTATTTCTTCCACCATTTCTGGGAGCAATATCTTGAAGACGTGTTGATTAGTATTTGGGGGCAACAATAGGTGTACCTTGTGTCTATGAATATAGAGATAATGCATGAATAGACCATACTGTGAATAAATAGTATAACTGGTTCCAATTTACATAATGGATTGAACTGATAACTGAAAATATATAGGAAATCTAATATTGATACACAATCATTCATTCCAACCAGTTATATATCTAATGGTAATATTAGGGTTCTGGTTTACCATGAAGGCTGTGTGAGATTTGCTTGAAAAGTGATTATGGAAATCGAAAATAATGTGTTTGGAAAGAAGTCTCATGAAAAGGCCAGTCCAGAAATATACAGGAGTACATGTGTTCTGAAGCAGGAAGTGATTGAAAGTGAACCAAATGCCTGTAAATTTGTGAACTTGTGGATGAAATATATATCCTATGATGTGCATCAACTGAAGAAATAGTGATGTACCAGTGTCGAAAAAAAAGAAACGTCAAAGTACACATCATGTATCATAGGAATCTACTTGCATTGATGCTAAACTCGGTCAGTTACTGTAGAAATATTAGGATTTCTAAGGACCATTCACTAGGAAACAAATGTGTATTTCAGGTGGATGAATATTTCTGAGAATAATCTTTGGAAAAGATGATTATAAATCCACATACATGAACATGAATGAATTTAGGGAGTGTATAATAAGACACATATATTTCATACTTTGAAAAATCTGGAGAGAGAGACTTTGTGTGTGTGTGTGTGTGTGTGTTTGTATATATATATATATATATATATATATATATATATATATATATATATACATATATACATACATTCAAACAATACAAACACACAGAGACTTTAAAAAGTCGAAATATATATGTCAATCAAAATTCATCATGAAATATGTATCATCCACAGATCCAAAAATATTTAATTTACTGAACATGGATTTATGTATCATGTTGTTCAAGTAGAAAGCTCACCCATAGGTTGAATTTTCAGTTCCAACAGCATTTACGAGGAGTGATCTCTTGTCACAATTTGTATCTGCCATGTCAGCCTCCTCACAAGAATGTACGTGGGATACCAGGTAGGATTCTATATGTGCATGTAAAAATACATGTGCTGAATAGGCTACAGAGAAAGGGAGACAGGAATTCACATACTTGTTAACTTTACAAACACATGGAGAACAACTTCTCTTAAATTGGACTAGATTTATAACACCTAGCCTTTACAATGCCAAAGGAAAGTCCAATTATACACCATGCCTCCTCTGAACTGCATGTATTGCTATTCTGTTTGTGTTATTTTCCTCCATCATATCAGGATTGGTAATCAGAGTCTAGGAGGGTATGGGTTAGTGTCAGGGATTCAGTATTTTGAATGGAAAATAGGAAAATGAATCCAATGTGTATGCAATTCTGTGCTACACAAAAATCTTCCCACTCTCATCAAGAACAATGCCTTGACATTACCTTTGCCCCAAGTAAGACACAATTCGAAGAGAAGAGTTAGAAAATCTGTGAATACATATATACAATGGAAAATGCTCAGGAGTTCACAACCTTGGAGGTAGTAGAGGAGTTTCCATAAGTAAGGGACAGGATAAACACTCCCCAAACATGGAGCTCTGCTGGCCTAAAGACTTCTTGGGAAACTGCCTCTGAGGTTGGACCCTTGAAATATATGTTGTTGTCAGGAGCTTTATCTTCCTTTGTAGTGAGACCATCAAAGCTTGGTCTGCATCTATGTGGCCTGGAGGACATGGTTTCTGATTTTCCAATGAACATGAGGCAGCAGTGCTGAATTCTCTCTTTGTAGGTCAACTGTGGCCACTGGGGTCTAAGTGTTTCCCCGTGTGGACTGTGAGGCCATTTGGTCATCCTCCACTTTTCCTGGTGTTTCTTGCTGCTTCACTGGGAGTTTCCTATTTGCTTCATGAAATACAAGGAGTTCAACTGGGACACAGTGCTGGAGGGAGTTCTGTCACGTGTGCTGACTCAGGGTCCTAGGAGAATGCACCAACCAGGCTTCTATCCCACAGAGCTTGCCCCCTTGACCATAGCAACCTGATTCTGAACATTGCCCGGAAACCTCTCCATAGAACAAGATGCCTTTACATATAAGCTTCTGCTGGCTGCACCGTGTCAGTCACAAGCCATGTGGAAGCCAATGGCAGATCCACATGGCCCCACCACAGATGTTTTATCACACACCTGCACACCACTGCTCTAGGCCCACTAATCAGCAGGCTCCAACTTACTGGCATCTCTGTTCTACACCATTTTCATGAAACCCAGTCAATCAAGGCACTGTCTGGTACACTCATGATCAGCAACACGACATCCAAAGGTTCTCCAGTGCCACGTGGTCATGGGAATTTCAAAAATTTCATGGTATTTATCAAGCCATTTCTCAAGGATGAACTTGGAGGCACTGTGGGTTTCTATTCATTCAGGAACCACTAAATGGTGAGGAAGCTCATTTCAATGAAAGCTCTGGAGAAACACTCAGAGGCAAGGCTTCCCAAGAGTGGCCAAAAGGTCACATCAAGCCAGGCCCATTGAGGTCTACAATGTGAGGTCCCTGTGTGTTTTGACTCTCAATTATGGCTGCCAGGTCTTTAAGAATAAAATCATGTGATATCCTGGCTGAGATTCCCAGTGCTCTGTGGAAAGCCACCCTGGGCCTAGATCTCAGTTTCCAAGGGCAACTCTCATGCGTGGCCTCCTAAAATCCCAACACAATTCATGGCAATACTTCTCTGAGTTCAGTACCAGAACTCAGTCTCTAAGGGGAATCACGCCAGAGTTCAAGCCCAGGTGGACAAAGTCATCCCTTCCAACCGCCACAGAAATGACCACAATTCCAACCAAAACACTGCCACATGGCCCTCATCTTCTTCCATATAGACACTCATCATAACCTCTGGCTGGAGGTTTCCATGAGGGGGCAGCCCAAGACAGTGTCTAGAATAAGCTCCCTTGCCCCTCATTTGCCTAATGTCAGGGTGGCCTGTGAACCAGGAGTGATCAAATGCGCCTGCCATTAATACTGCTCTGCTTCTCCAAATTGAGGACTACTGACTTTCGGGTATAGATTCTTTCTGTGAATTGGAGACATGAGAAAACCCAAGAACCTATGGGATAGCCTCTGCAGGGCTTTGAAGAACTCATTTGACCCAAAGGATCCCTATTCTCACTTGATGGAGGTCAGGAACTTTCCAGAGGAAAGTGAGAGGCTTAATGCACAATGACTGCTCTTTTTGCCATTTTGGCTTTGGATGCACACATGGGATCTTTCTTTAATCCATCAGGTGCTGAGAATCTAAGCCACAGCCTCACACAGGGCCAAGAGGCTGATTCACACACATCCCTTTGCAAAGGAATTAAGCAAAAAGACACAGGTGATGCCCCTTCATTTCCATTTGAAAACTGTTTACTTCAGGCTTCACAAAGGGGTAGCCTGAGGCAAAGACCTTCCTGACACTCAGGGCAACAGAACAATAGGTAAGCAAAAGGCCCAAAGCAGGGTTTCTCCACTGACACTTTACTGGTCACACTGATATCTGAGTTTTCTGAGATGCTTGCCATTCCCTTCAGTTATCCAGTACATGGCCATGTCACAGAGCTGGGAGGTGGTACATATCTTGGACACAAAACCATGAGCCAATTCTGGAGAGTGGCCAGAATTCAGGAAGAAAACAGGAACTTAGCAAGATAGTAGGTGTTGCCCATAGATAAGGCAAGCCCCAGTCCATTCATAAATTGGAAAGGATGAATGCTGGAAAGTTTTCTACTAGACAGGACGCATCCATTGATTCATGCTCTTTTCCAATGTCTACAACCAGGGATACAGTGGGATACACAGACATAGAAACACTCGCCTTGTCAAATGACTTACTAGAAACAGTCCACACCAAACCAAACAAACTGCCTTTCCTACCTATTCTCAGAACATGAGACAAAACCATAAACTCACACCCACACCCACTAAGGCACCTCCATCCCCCAAGTAGGTCTGTGACTATCTGGAGTGTCTTCTGACTGGTGGGCCATACAATGTTCCCCCAAAATGGCCCGTCCTCTCTCAGATCTGGCCTCCTTGGCCTACTCAATGAAGTTGTCAGGAGCCACCAGTGAGCCACTCACTACCTGCTTTCTCAGAAACGTCCCCTCTTCAGAGCTTTCCTGGCATTTGGTCATCCTCACATCAGTAGGTACCAAGAAAGACTGACTCTCTCCTTGGTAAATGCAAACAAGTCAGCCCACTGGGACTGGGACTGAAACTGGCTCTGGGTGCCTGGCTTCCTGGTTGCCAAGTTCAAAGAGTTCCATCACCAAGGAAGTGAGGTGAGGTCACTTCCTTCAGGAACTGAATGAGGTCACTGCCTTGGCAACCAAATTGTCCTAACAGTTGCTTCCAAGGGTCCTATGAGATGGAGGCTGCCCCTGCTTCCTGTGACACTTTCACAAGTTAGAATGGTATATCCTCCATAGGCACCCAGGAACAGCTTTCCACACAGGCCTGGTTTGGTCCATCTTGTCTACATTAAGAAGAGAGAGGCTCATACAGACACAACCCTTCATCCTGACCAGGTTGTTTGCCATGGAAGATGACTTTTGCTCTCTCATGTCCTTCAGAGCTGCCTACTTCTTCTCCAGGGATCATTTCTGCATGGACCTTTGAGTTCTCAGCAGGTGGAAGATCCCCTACATTCCTCTATTGTAAGACCAACTCTGTCCCTGCTCTTCTGTAAAGTTGGATTGAGGGAACAGTGTATGGTTAGGGGTAAGAACATGTTTGATTTGGGTTAGGAATCATTCTACTGGATGAAGAATGGTATTGGGAACCTGCGATATATATAATAATGTATAGGTGAAGTATATGTATGACAACAGAAATCTAAGTAAGCTTTGAAGCCCAGAAGGGCATTGGGCCCTTGACTGGGATACATAGCTTTGAATTACATTCTGCACAGATGTCTCAGATAAATTGATATACAATGGCATAAGACCTTGTACCTTGGATGATTGAATGTGGAAGAGAACATCCAGTCAAAAAGGAATAGTAGGTTGGATTAGGAAGATAGTCAGTAGGTTTAGGAAGAAGAGTGAGTATAACATTTGGACCAAAAGTTCTTTAGCAGTAGGGTGTCAGTTAGAGAGTAGATGTAAATGTCAGCACATGTGAAGAGTCAGTCACAATAATGAATATGGGAAATTAGGTAGGAGAGCAGATATCAATAGAGACATTGGGAAATCAGTCAAAGTATAAAGTGAGTGATAGGATTAGATATTTTCAACAGGGTTGAGGTTGAATATGTACTCTTAGGACGAAGCAACTGTGTAGTCACCAATAGGATTGACATTTGAGAGCATTAGGCCCCTGGACAAGTATGTGTTTAGTAATCCATGCTCACTTTCCATTTAGACTTTGGTACAATCATAAGTGTGAACTTTGCATTATGTGTCCAGAATATCACTGTGATCAAATGTATATGTAGATCAGGTGACATGAGTATTTCTTCCACCATTTCTGGGAGCAATATCTTGAAGACGTGTTGATTAGTATTTGGGGGCAACAATAGGTGTACCTTGTGTCTATGAATATAGAGATAATGCATGAATAGACCATACTGTGAATAAATAGTATAACGGGTTCCAATTTACATAATGGATTGAACTGATAACTGAAAATATATAGGAAATCTAATATTGATACACAATCATTCATTCCAACCAGTTATATATCTAATGGTAATATTAGGGTTCTGGTTTACCATGAAGGCTGTGTGAGATTTGCTTGAAAAGTGATTATGGAAATCGAAAATAATGTGTTTGGAAAGAAGTCTCATGAAAAGGCCAGTCCAGAAATATACAGGAGTACATGTGTTCTGAAGCAGGAAGTGATTGAAAGTGAACCAAATGCCTGTAAATTTGTGAACTTGTGGATGAAATATATATCCTATGATGTGCATCAACTGAAGAAATAGTGATGTACCAGTGTCGAAAAAAAAGAAACGTCAAAGTACACATCATGTATCATAGGAATCTACTTGCATTGATGCTAAACTCGGTCAGTTACTGTAGAAATATTAGGATTTCTAAGGACCATTCACTAGGAAACAAATGTGTATTTCAGGTGGATGAATATTTCTGAGAATAATCTTTGGAAAAGATGATTATAAATCCACATACATGAACATGAATGAATTTAGGGAGTGTATAATAAGACACATATATTTCATACTTTGAAAAATCTGGAGAGAGAGACTTTGTGTGTGTGTGTGTGTGTGTGTTTGTATATATATATATATATATATATATATATATATATATATATATATACATATATACATACATTCAAACAATACAAACACACAGAGACTTTAAAAAGTCGAAATATATATGCCAATCAAAATTCATCATGAAATATGTATCATCCACAGATCCAAAAATATTTAATTTACTGAACATGGATTTATGTATCATGTTGTTCAAGTAGAAAGCTCACCCATAGGTTGAATTTTCAGTTCCAACAGCATTTACGAGGAGTGATCTCTTGTCACAATTTGTATCTGCCATGTCAGCCTCCTCACAAGAATGTACGTGGGATACCAGGTAGGATTCTATATGTGCATGTAAAAATACATGTGCTGAATAGGCTACAGAGAAAGGGAGACAGGAATTCACATACTTGTTAACTTTACAAACACATGGAGAACAACTTCTCTTAAATTGGACTAGATTTATA
Source organism: Urocitellus parryii (assembly GCF_045843805.1). Lineage (NCBI taxonomy): Eukaryota > Metazoa > Chordata > Mammalia > Rodentia > Sciuridae > Urocitellus > Urocitellus parryii. Next base: position 113,483,683 of record NC_135535.1, on the reverse strand, counting down.
ACACCTAGCCTTTACAATGCCAAAGGAAAGTCCAATTATACACCATGCCTCCTCTGAACTGCATGTATTGCTATTCTGTTTGTGTTATTTTCCTCCATCATATCAGGATTGGTAATCAGAGTCTAGGAGGGTATGGGTTAGTGTCAGGGATTCAGTATTTTGAATGGAAAATAGGAAAATGAATCCAATGTGTATGCAATTCTGTGCTACACAAAAATCTTCCCACTCTCATCAAGAACAATGCCTTGACATTACCTTTGCCCCAAGTAAGACACAATTCGAAGAGAAGAGTTAGAAAATCTGTGAATACATATATACAATGGAAAATGCTCAGGAGTTCACAACCTTGGAGGTAGTAGAGGAGTTTCCATAAGTAAGGGACAGGATAAACACTCCCCAAACATGGAGCTCTGCTGGCCTAAAGACTTCTTGGGAAACTGCCTCTGAGGTTGGACCCTTGAAATATATGTTGTTGTCAGGAGCTTTATCTTCCTTTGTAGTGAGACCATCAAAGCTTGGTCTGCATCTATGTGGCCTGGAGGACATGGTTTCTGATTTTCCAATGAACATGAGGCAGCAGTGCTGAATTCTCTCTTTGTAGGTCAACTGTGGCCACTGGGGTCTAAGTGTTTCCCCGTGTGGACTGTGAGGCCATTTGGTCATCCTCCACTTTTCCTGGTGTTTCTTGCTGCTTCACTGGGAGTTTCCTATTTGCTTCATGAAATACAAGGAGTTCAACTGGGACACAGTGCTGGAGGGAGTTCTGTCACGTGTGCTGACTCAGGGTCCTAGGAGAATGCACCAACCAGGCTTCTATCCCACAGAGCTTGCCCCCTTGACCATAGCAACCTGATTCTGAACATTGCCCGGAAACCTCTCCATAGAACAAGATGCCTTTACATATAAGCTTCTGCTGGCTGCACCGTGTCAGTCACAAGCCATGTGGAAGCCAATGGCAGATCCACATGGCCCCACCACAGATGTTTTATCACACACCTGCACACCACTGCTCTAGGCCCACTAATCAGCAGGCTCCAACTTACTGGCATCTCTGTTCTACACCATTTTCATGAAACCCAGTCAATCAAGGCACTGTCTGGTACACTCATGATCAGCAACACGACATCCAAAGGTTCTCCAGTGCCACGTGGTCATGGGAATTTCAAAAATTTCATGGTATTTATCAAGCCATTTCTCAAGGATGAACTTGGAGGCACTGTGGGTTTCTATTCATTCAGGAACCACTAAATGGTGAGGAAGCTCATTTCAATGAAAGCTCTGGAGAAACACTCAGAGGCAAGGCTTCCCAAGAGTGGCCAAAAGGTCACATCAAGCCAGGCCCATTGAGGTCTACAATGTGAGGTCCCTGTGTGTTTTGACTCTCAATTATGGCTGCCAGGTCTTTAAGAATAAAATCATGTGATATCCTGGCTGAGATTCCCAGTGCTCTGTGGAAAGCCACCCTGGGCCTAGATCTCAGTTTCCAAGGGCAACTCTCATGCGTGGCCTCCTAAAATCCCAACACAATTCATGGCAATACTTCTCTGAGTTCAGTACCAGAACTCAGTCTCTAAGGGGAATCACGCCAGAGTTCAAGCCCAGGTGGACAAAGTCATCCCTTCCAACCGCCACAGAAATGACCACAATTCCAACCAAAACACTGCCACATGGCCCTCATCTTCTTCCATATAGACACTCATCATAACCTCTGGCTGGAGGTTTCCATGAGGGGGCAGCCCAAGACAGTGTCTAGAATAAGCTCCCTTGCCCCTCATTTGCCTAATGTCAGGGTGGCCTGTGAACCAGGAGTGATCAAATGCGCCTGCCATTAATACTGCTCTGCTTCTCCAAATTGAGGACTACTGACTTTCGGGTATAGATTCTTTCTGTGAATTGGAGACATGAGAAAACCCAAGAACCTATGGGATAGCCTCTGCAGGGCTTTGAAGAACTCATTTGACCCAAAGGATCCCTATTCTCACTTGATGGAGGTCAGGAACTTTCCAGAGGAAAGTGAGAGGCTTAATGCACAATGACTGCTCTTTTTGCCATTTTGGCTTTGGATGCACACATGGGATCTTTCTTTAATCCATCAGGTGCTGAGAATCTAAGCCACAGCCTCACACAGGGCCAAGAGGCTGATTCACACACATCCCTTTGCAAAGGAATTAAGCAAAAAGCCACAGGTGATGCCCCTTCATTTCCATTTGAAAACTGTTTACTTCAGGCTTCACAAAGGGGTAGCTTGAGGCAAAGACCTTCCTGAGAGTCAGGGCAACAGAACAATAGGTAAGCAAAAGGCCCAAAGCAGGGTTTCTCCACTGACACTTTACTGGTCACACTGATATCTGAGTTTTCTGAGATGCTTGCCATTCCCTTCAGTTATCCAGTACATGGCCATGTCACAGAGCTGGGAGGTGGTACATATCTTGGACACAAAACCATGAGCCAATTCTGGAGAGTGGCCAGAATTCAGGAAGAAAACAGGAACTTAGCAAGATAGTAGGTGTTGCCCATAGATAAGGCAAGCCCCAGTCCATTCATAAATTGGAAAGGATGAATGCTGGAAAGTTTTCTACTAGACAGGACGCATCCATTGATTCATGCTCTTTTCCAATGTCTACAACCAGGGATACAGTGGGATACACAGACATAGAAACACTCGCCTTGTCAAATGACTTACTAGAAACAGTCCACACCAAACCAAACAAACTGCCTTTCCTACCTATTCTCAGAACATGAGACAAAACCATAAACTCACACCCACACCCACTAAGGCACCTCCATCCCCCAAGTAGGTCTGTGACTATCTGGAGTGTCTTCTGACTGGTGGGCCATACAATGTTCCCCCAAAATGGCCCGTCCTCTCTCAGATCTGGCCTCCTTGGCCTACTCAATGAAGTTGTCAGGAGCCACCAGTGAGCCACTCACTACCTGCTTTCTCAGAAACGTCCCCTCTTCAGAGCTTTCCTGGCATTTGGTCATCCTCACATCAGTAGGTACCAAGAAAGACTGACTCTCTCATTGGTAAATGCAAACAAGTCAGCCCACTGGGACTGGGACTGAAACTGGCTCTGGGTGCCTGGCTTCCTGGTTGCCAAGTTCAAAGAGTTCCATCACCAAGGAAGTGAGGTGAGGTCACTTCCTTCAGGAACTGAATGAGGTCACTGCCTTGGCAACCAAATTGTCCTAACAGTTGCTTCCAAGGGTCCTATGAGATGGAGGCTGCCCCTGCTTCCTGTGCAACTTTCAAAAGTTAGAATGGTATATCCTCCATAGGCACCCAGGAACAGCTTTCCACACAGGCCTGGTTTGGTCCATCTTGTCTACATTAAGAAGAGAGAGGCTCATACAGACACAACCCTTCATCCTGACCAGGTTGTTTGCCATGGAAGATGACTTTTGCTCTCTCATGTCCTTCAGAGCTGCCTACTTCTTCTCCAGGGATCATTTCTGCATGGACCTTTGAGTTCTCAGCAGGTGGAAGATCCCCTACATTCCTCTATTGTAAGACCAACTCTGTCCCTGCTCTTCTGTAAAGTTGGATTGAGGGAACAGTGTATGGTTAGGGGTAAGAACATGTTTGATTTGGGTTAGGAATCATTCTACTGGATGAAGAATGGTATTGGGAACCTGCGATATATATAATAATGTATAGGTGAAGTATATGTATGACAACAGAAATCTAAGTAAGCTTTGAAGCCCAGAAGGGCATTGGGCCCTTGACTGGGATACATAGCTTTGAATTACATTCTGCACAGATGTCTCAGATAAATTGATATACAATGGCATAAGACCTTGTACCTTGGATGATTGAATGTGGAAGAGAACATCCAGTCAAAAGGGATAGTAGGTAGGATTAGGAAGATAGTCAGTAGGTTTAGGAAGAAGAGTGAGTATAACATTTGGACCAAAAGTTCTTTAGCAGTAGGGTGTCAGTTAGAGAGTAGATGTAAATGTCAGCACATGTGAAGAGTCAGTCACAATAATGAATATGGGAAATTAGGTAGGAGAGCAGATATCAATAGAGACATTGGGAAATCAGTCAAAGTATAAAGTGAGTGATAGGATTAGATATTTTCAACAGGGTTGAGGTTGAATATGTACTCTTAGGACGAAGCAACTGTGTAGTCACCAATAGGATTGACATTTGAGAGCATTAGGCCCCTGGACAAGGATGTGTTTAGTAATCCATGCTTACTTTCCATTTAGACTTTGGTACAATCATAAGTGTGAACTTTGCATTATGTGTCCAGAATATCACTGTGATCAAATGTATATGTAGATCAGGTGACATGAGTATTTCTTCCACCATTTCTGGGAGCAATATCTTGAAGACGTGTTGATTAGTATTTGGGGGCAACAATAGGTGTACCTTGTGTCTATGAATATAGAGATAATGCATGAATAGACCATACTGTGAATAAATAGTATAACGGGTTCCAATTTACATAATGGATTGAACTGATAACTGAAAATATATAGGAAATCTAATATTGATACACAATCATTCATTCCAACCAGTTATATATCTAATGGTAATATTAGGGTTCTGGTTTACCATGAAGGCTGTGTGAGATTTGCTTGAAAAGTGATTATGGAAATCGAAAATAATGTGTTTGGAAAGAAGTCTCATGAAAAGGCCAGTCAAGAAATATACAGGAGTACATGTGTTCTGAAGCAGGAAGTGATTGAAAGTGAACCAAATGCCTGTAAATTGGTGAACTTGTGGATGAAATATATATCCTATGATGTGCATCAACTGAAGAAATAGTGATGTACCAGTGTCGAAAAAAAAGAAACGTCAAAGTACACATCATGTATCATAGGAATCTACTTGCATTGATGCTAAACTCGGTCAGTTACTGTAGAAATATTAGGATTTCTAAGGACCATTCACTAGGAAACAAATGTGTATTTCAGGTGGATGAATATTTCTGAGAATAATCTTTGGAAAAGATGATTATAAATCCACATACATGAACATGAATGAATTTAGGGAGTGTATAATAAGACACATATATTTCATACTTTGAAAAATCTGGAGAGAGAGACTTTGTGTGTGTGTGTGTGTGTGTTTGTATATATATATATATATATATATATATATATATACACATATATACATACATTCAAACAATACAAACACACAGAGACTTTAAAAAGTCGAAATATATATGCCAATCAAAATTCATCATGAAATATGTATCATCCACAGATCCAAAAATATTTAATTTACTGAACATGGATTTATGTATCATGTTGTTCAAGTAGAAAGCTCACCCATAGGTTGAATTTTCAGTTCCAACAGCATTTACGAGGACTGATCTCTTGTCACAATTTGTATCTGCCCTGTCAGCCTCCTCACAAGAATGTACGTGGGATACCAGGTAGGATTCTATATGTGCATGTAAAAATACATGTGCTGAATAGGCTACAGAGAAAGGGAGACAGGAATTCACATACTTGTTAACTTTACAAACACATGGAGAACAACTTCTCTTAAATTGGACTAGATTTATAACACCTAGCCTTTACAATGCCAAAGGAAAGTCCAATTATACACCATGCCTCCTCTGAACTGCATGTATTGCTATTCTGTTTGTGTTATTTTCCTCCATCATATCAGGATTGGTAATCAGAGTCTAGGAGGGTATGGGTTAGTGTCAGGGATTCAGTATTTTGAATGGAAAATAGGAAAATGAATCCAATGTGTATGCAATTCTGTGCTACACAAAAATCTTCCCACTCTCATCAAGAACAATGCCTTGACATTACCTTTGCCCCAAGTAAGACACAATTCGAAGAGAAGAGTTAGAAAATCTGTGAATACATATATACAATGGAAAATGCTCAGGAGTTCACAACCTTGGAGGTAGTAGAGGAGTTTCCATAAGTAAGGGACAGGATAAACACTCCCCAAACATGGAGCTCTGCTGGCCTAAAGACTTCTTGGGAAACTGCCTCTGAGGTTGGACCCTTGAAATATATGTTGTTGTCAGGAGCTTTATCTTCCTTTGTAGTGAGACCATCAAAGCTTGGTCTGCATCTATGTGGCCTGGAGGACATGGTTTCTGATTTTCCAATGAACATGAGGCAGCAGTGTTGAATTCTCTCTTTGTAGGTCAACTGTGGCCACTGGGGTCTAAGTGTTTCCCCGTGTGGACTGTGAGGCCATTTGGTCATCCTCCACTTTTCCTGGTGTTTCTTGCTGCTTCACTGGGAGTTTCCTATTTGCTTCATGAAATACAAGGAGTTCAACTGGGACACAGTGCTGGAGGGAGTTCTGTCACGTGTGCTGACTCAGGGTCCTAGGAGAATGCACCAACCAGGCTTCTATCCCACAGAGCTTGCCCCCTTGACCATAGCAACCTGATTCTGAACATTGCCCGGAAACCTCTCCATAGAACAAGATGCCTTTACATATAAGCTTCTGCTGGCTGCACCGTGTCAGTCACAAGCCATGTGGAAGCCAATGGCAGATCCACATGGCCCCACCACAGATGTTTTATCACACACCTGCACACCACTGCTCTAGGCCCACTAATCAGCAGGCTCCAACTTACTGGCATCTCTGTTCTACACCATTTTCATGAAACCCAGTCAATCAAGGCACTGTCTGGTACACTCATGATCAGCAACAGGACACCCAAAGGTTCTGCAGTGCCACGTGGTCATGGGAATTTCAAAAATTTCATGGTATTTATCAAGCCATTTCTCAAGGATGAACTTGGAGGCACTGTGGGTTTCTATTCATTCAGGAACCACTAAATGGTGAGGAAGCTCATTTCAATGAAAGCTCTGGAGAAACACTCAGAGGCAAGGCTTCCCAAGAGTGGCCAAAAGGTCACATCAAGCCAGGCCCATTGAGGTCTACAATGTGAGTTCCCTGTGTGTTTTGACTCTCAATTATGGCTGCCAGGTCTTTAAGAATAAAATCATGTGATATCCTGGCTGAGATTCCCAGTGCTCTGTGGAAAGCCACCCTGGGCCTAGATCTCAGTTTCCAAGGGCAACTCTCATGCGTGGCCTCCTAAAATCCCAACACAATTCATGGCAATACTTCTCTGAGTTCAGTACCAGAACTCAGTCTCTAAGGGGAATCACGCCAGAGTTCAAGCCCAGGTGGACAAAGTCATCCCTTCCAACCGCCACAGAAATGACCACAATTCCAACCAAAACACTGCCACATGGCCCTCATCTTCTTCCATATAGACACTCATCATAACCTCTGGCTGGAGGTTTCCATGAGGGGGCAGCCCAAGACAGTGTCTAGAATAAGCTCCCTTGCCCCTCATTTGCCTAATGTCAGGGTGGCCTGTGAACCAGGAGTGATCAAATACGCCTGCCATTAATACTGCTCTGCTTCTCCAAATTGAGGACTACTGACTTTCGGGTATAGATTCTTTCTGTGAATTGGAGACATGAGAAAACCCAAGAACCTATGGGATAGCCTCTGCAGGGCTTTGAAGAACTCATTTGACCCAAAGGATCCCTATTCTCACTTGATGGAGGTTAGGAACTTTCCAGAGGAAAGTGAGAGGCTTCATCCACAATGACTGCTCTTTTTGCCATTTTGGCTTTGGATGCACACATGGGATCTTTCTTTAATCCATCAGGTGCTGAGAATCTAAGCCACAGCCTCACACAGGGCCAAGAGGCTGATTCACACACATCCCTTTGCAAAGGAATTAAGCAAAAAGCCACAGGTGATGCCCCTTCATTTCCATTTGAAAACTGTTTACTTCAGGCTTCACAAAGGGGTAGCCTGAGGCAAAGACCTTCCTGACATTCAGGGCAACAGAACAATAGGTAAGCAAAAGGCCCAAAGCAGGGTTTCTCCACTGACACTTTACTGGTCACACTGATATCTGAGTTTTCTGAGATGCTTGCCATTCCCTTCAGTTATCCAGTATATGGCCATGTCACAGAGCTGGGAGGTGGTACATATCTTGGACACAAAACCATGAGCCAATTCTGGAGAGTGGCCAGAATTCAGGAAGAAAACAGGAACTTAGCAAGATAGTAGGTGTTGCCCATAGATAAGGCAAGCCCCAGTCCATTCATAAATTGTAAAGGATGAATGCTGGAAAGTTTTCTACTAGACAGGACGCATCCATTGATTCATTCTCTTTTCCAATGTCTACAACCAGGGATACAGTGGGATACACAGACATAGAAACACTCGCCTTGTCAAATGACTTACTAGAAACAGTCCACTCCAAACCAAACAAACTGCCTTTCCTACCTATTCTCAGAACATGAGACAAAACCATAAACTCACACCCACACCCACTAAGGCACCTCCTTCCCCCAAGTAGGTCTGTGACTATCTGGAGTGTCTTCTGACTGGTGGGCCATACAATGTTCCCCCAAAATGGCCCGTCCTCTCTCAGATCTGGCCTCCTTGGCCTACTCAATGAACTTGTCAGGAGCCACCAGTGAGCCACTCACTACCTGCTTTCTCAGAAAAGTCCCCTCTTCAGAGCTTTCCTGGCATTTGGTCATCCTCACATCAGTAGGTACCAAGAAAGACTGACTCTCTCCTTGGTAAATGCAAACAAGTCAGCCCACTGGGACTGGGACTGAAACTGGCTCTGGGTGCCTCGCTTCCTGGTTGCCAAGTTCAAAGAGTTCCATCACAAAAGAAGTGAGGTGAGGTCACTTCCTTCAGGAACTGAATGAGGTCACTGCCTTGGCAACCAAATTGTCCTAACAGTTGCTTCCAAGGGTCCTATGAGGTGGAGGCTGCCCCTGCTTCCTGTGCAACTTTCAAAAGTTAGAATGGTATATCCTCCATAGGCACCCAGGAACAGCTTTCCACACAGGCCTGGTTTGGTCCATCTTGTCTACATTAAGAAGAGAGAGGCTCATACAGACACAACCCTTCATCCTGACCAGGTTGTTTGCCATGGAAGATGACTTTGGCTCTCTCATGTCCTTCAGAGCTGCCTACTTCTTCTCCAGGGATCATTTCTGCATGGACCTTTGAGTTCTCAGCAGGTGGAAGATCCCCTACATTCCTCTATTGTAAGACCAACTCTGTCCCTGCTCTTCTGTAAAGTTGGATTGAGGGAACAGTGTATGGTTAGGGGTAAGAACATGTTTGATTTGGGTTAGGAATCATTCTACTGGATGAAGAATGGTATTGGGAACCTGCAATATATATAATAATGTATAGGTGAAGTATATGTATGACAACAGAAATCTAAGTAAGCTTTGAAGCCCAGAAGGGCATTGGGCCCTTGACTGGGATACTTAGCTTTGAATTACATTCTGCACAGATGTCTCAGATCAATTGATATACAATGGCATAAGACCTTGTACCTTGGATGATTGAATGTGGAAGAGAACATCCAGTCAAAAAGGGATAGTAGGTAGGATTAGGAAGATAGTCAGTAGGTTTAGGAAGAAGAGTGAGTATAACATTTGGACCAAAAGTTCTTTAGCAGTAGGGTGTCAGTTAGAGAGTAGATGTAAATGTCAGCACATGTGAAGAGTCAGTCACAATAATGAATATGGGAAATTAGGTAGGAGAGCAGATATCAATAGACATTGGGAAATCAGTCAAAGTATAAAGTGAGTGATAGGATTAGATATTTTCAACAGGGTTGAGGTTGAATATGTACTCTTAGGATGAAGCAACTGTGTAGTCACCAATGGGATTGACATTTGAGAGCATTAGGCCCCTGGACAAGGATGTGTTTAGTAATCCATGCTCACTTTCCATTTAGACTTTGGTACAATCATAAGTGTGAACTTTGCATTATGTGTCCAAAATATCTCTGTGATCAAATGTATATGTAGATCAGGTGACATGAGTATTTCTTCCACCATTTCTGGGAGCAATATCTTGAAGACGTGTTGATTAGTATTTGGGGGCACCAATAGGTGTACCTTGTGTCTATGAATATAGAGATAATGCATGAATAGACCATACTGTGAATAAATAGTATAACTGGTTCCAATTTACATAATGGATTGAACTGATACCTGAAAATATATAGGAAATCTAATATTGATACACAATCATTCATTCCAACCAGTTATATATCTAATGGTAATATTAGGGTTCTGGTTTACCATGAAGGCTGTGTGAGATTTGCTTGAAAAGTGATTATGGAAATCGAAAATAATGTGTTTGGAAAGAAGTCTCATGAAAAGGCCAGTCCAGAAATATACAGGAGTACATGTGTTCTGAAGCAGGAAGTGATTGAAAGTGAACCAAATGCCTGTAAATTTGTGAACTTGTGGATGAAATATATATCCTATGATGTGCATCAACTGAAGAAATAGTGATGTACCAGTGTCGAAAAAAAAGAAACGTCAAAATACACATCATGTATCATAGGAATCTACTTGCATTGATGCTAAACTCGGTCAGTTACTGTAGAAATATTAGGATTTCTAAGGACCATTCACTAGGAAACAAATGTGTATTTCAGGTGGATGAATATTTCTGAGAATAATCTTTGGAAAAGATGATTATAAATCCACATACATGAACATGAATGAATTTAGGGAGTGTATAATAAGACACATATATTTCATACTTTGAAAAATCTGGAGAGAGAGACTTTGTGTGTGTGTGTGTGTGTGTGTGTGTGTTTGTGTATATATATATATATATATATATATATATATATATATATATATATATACATACATTCAAACAATACAAACACACAGAGACTTTAAAAAGTCGAAATATATATGCCAATCAAAATTCATCATGAAATATGTATCATCCACAGATCCAAAAATATTTAATTTACTGAACATGGATTTATGTATCATGTTGTTCAAGTAGAAAGCTCACCCATAGGTTGAATTTTCAGTTCCAACAGCATTTACGAGGAGGGATCTCTTCTCACAATTTGTATCTGCCATGTCAGCCTCCTCACAAGAATGTACGTGGGATACCAGGTAGGATTCTATATGTGCATGTAAAAATACATGTGCTGAATAGGCTACAGAGAAAGGGAGACAGGAATTCACATACTTGTTAACTTTACAAACACATGGAGAACTACTTCTCTTAAATTGGACTAGATTTATAACACCTAGCCTTTACAATGCCAAAGGAAAGTCCAATTATACACCATGCCTCCTCTGAACTGCATGTATTGCTATTCTGTTTGTGTTATTTTCCTCCATCATATCAGGATTGGTAATCAGAGTCTAGGAGGGTATGGGTTAGTGTCAGGGATTCAGTATTTTGAATGGAAAATAGGAAAATGAATCCAATGTGTATGCAATTCTGTGCTACACAAAAATCTTCCCACTCTCATCAAGAACAATGCCTTGACATTACCTTTGCCCCAAGTAAGACACAATTCGAAGAGAAGAGTTAGAAAATCTGTGAATACATATATACAATGGAAAATGCTCAGGAGTTCACAACCTTGGAGGTAGTAGAGGAGTTTCCATAAGTAAGGGACAGGATAAACACTCCCCAAACATGGAGCTCTGCTGGCCTAAAGACTTCTTGGGAAACTGCCTCTGAGGTTGGACCCTTGAAATATATGTTGTTGTCAGGAGCTTTATCTTCCTTTGTAGTGAGACCATCAAAGCTTGGTCTGCATCTATGTGGCCTGGAGGACATGGTTTCTGATTTTCCAATGAACATGAGGCAGCAGTGCTGAATTCTCTCTTTGTAGGTCAACTGTGGCCAATGGGGTCTAAGTGTTTCCCCGTGTGGACTGTGAGGCCATTTGGTCATCCTCCACTTTTCCTGGTGTTTCTTGCTGCTTCACTGGGAGTTTCCTATTTGCTTCATGAAATACAAGGAGTTCAACTGGGACACAGTGCTGGAGGGAGTTCTGTCACGTGTGCTGACTCAGGGTCCTAGGAGAATGCACCAACCAGGCTTCTATCCCACAGAGCTTGCCCCCTTGACCATAGCAACCTGATTCTGAACATTGCCCGGAAACCTCTCCATAGAACAAGATGCCTTTACATATAAGGGTCTGCTGGCTGCACCGTGTCAGTCACAAGCCATGTGGAAGCCAATGGCAGATCCACATGGCCCCACCACAGATGTTTTATCACACACCTGCACACCACTGCTCTAGGCCCACTAATCAGCAGGCTCCAACTTACTGGCATCTCTGTTCTACACCATTTTCATGAAACCCAGTCAATCAAGGCACTGTCTGGTACACTCATGATCAGCAACAGGACATCCAAAGGTTCTCCAGTGCCACGTGGTCATGGGAATTTCAAAAATTTCATGGTATTTATCAAGCCATTTCTCAAGGATGAACTTGGAGGCACTGTGGGTTTCTATTCATTCAGGAACCACTAAATGGTGAGGAAGCTCATTTCAATGAAAGCTCTGGAGAAACACGCAGAGGCAAGGCTTCCCAAGAGTGGCCAAAAGGTCACATCAAGCCAGGCCCATTGAGGTCTACAATGTGAGGTCCCTGTGTGTTTTGACTCTCAATTATGGCTGCCAGGTCTTTAAGAATAAAATCATGTGATATCCTGGCTGAGATTCCCAGTGCTCTGTGGAAAGCCACCCTGGGCCTAGATCTCAGTTTCCAAGGGCAACTCTCATGCGTGGCCTCCTAAAATCCCAACACAATTCATGGCAATACTTCTCTGAGATCAGTACCAGAACTCAGTCTCTAAGGGGAATCACGCCAGAGTTCAAGCCCAGGTGGACAAAGTCATCCCTTCCAACCGCCACAGAAATGACCACAATTCCAACCAAAACACTGCCACATGGCCCTCATCTTCTTCCATATAGACACTCATCATAACCTCTGGCTGGAGGTTTCCATGAGGGGGCAGCCCAAGACAGTGTCTAGAATAAGCTCCCTTGCCCCTCATTTGCCTAATGTCAGGGTGGCCTGTGAACCAGGAGTGATCAAATACGCCTGCCATTAATACTGCTCTGCTTCTCCAAATTGAGGACTACTGACTTTCGGGTATAGATTCTTTCTGTGAATTGGAGACATGAGAAAACCCAAGAACCTATGGGATAGCCTCTGCAGGGCTTTGAAGAACTCATTTGACCCAAAGGATCCCTATTCTCACTTGATGGAGGTCAGGAACTTTCCAGAGGAAAGTGAGAGGCTTCATCCACAATGACTGCTCTTTGTGCCATTTTGGCTTTGGATGCACACATGGGATCTTTCTTTAATCCATCAGGTGCTGAGAATCTAAGCCACAGCCTCACACAGGGCCAAGAGGCTGATTCACACACATCCCTTTGCAAAGGAATTAAGCAAAAAGCCACAGGTGATGCCCCTTCATTTCCATTTGAAAACTGTTTACTTCAGGCTTCACAAAGGGGTAGCCTGAGGCAAAGACCTTCCTGACATTCAGGGCAACAGAACAATAGGTAAGCAAAAGGCCCAAAGCAGGGTTTCTCCACTGACACTTTACTGGTCACACTGATATCTGAGTTTTCTGAGATGCTTGCCATTCCCTTCAGTTATCCAGTACACGGCCATGTCACAGAGCTGGGAGGTGGTACATATCTTGGACACAAAACCATGAGCCAATTCTGGAGAGTGGCCAGAATTCAGGAAGAAAACAGGAACTTAGCAAGATAGTAGGTGTTGCCCATAGATAAGGCAAGCCCCAGTCCATTCATAAATTGGAAAGGATGAATGCTGGAAAGTTTTCTACTAGACAGGACGCATCCATTGATTCATTCTCTTTTCCAATGTCTACAACCAGGGATACAGTGGGATACACAGACATAGAAACACTCGCCTTGTCAAATGACTTACTAGAAACAGTCCACTCCAAACCAAACAAACTGCCTTTCCTACCTATTCTCAGAACATGAGACAAAACCATAAACTCACACCCACACCCACTAAGGCACCTCCTTCCCCCAAGTAGGTCTGTGACTATCTGGAGTGTCTTCTGACTGGTGGGCCATACAATGTTCCCCCAAAATGGCCCGTCCTCTCTCAGATCTGGCCTCCTTGGCCTACTCAATGAACTTGTCAGGAGCCACCAGTGAGCCACTCACTACCTGCTTTCTCAGAAAAGTCCCCTCTTCAGAGCTTTCCTGGCATTTGGTCATCCTCACATCAGTAGGTACCAAGAAAGACTGACTCTCTCCTTGGTAAATGCAAACAAGTCAGCCCACTGGGACTGGGACTGAAACTCGCTCTGGGTGCCTCGCTTCCTGGTTGCCAAGTTCAAAGAGTTCCATCACAAAAGAAGTGAGGTGAGGTCACTTCCTTCAGGAACTGAATGAGGTCACTGCCTTGGCAACCAAATTGTCCTAACAGTTGCTTCCAAGGGTCCTATGAGATGGAGGCTGCCCCTGCTTCCTGTGACACTTTCACAAGTTAGAATGGTATATCCTCCATAGGCACCCAGGAACAGCTTTCCACACAGGCCTGGTTTGGTCCATCTTGTCTACATTAAGAAGAGAGAGGCTCATACAGACACAACCCTTCATCCTGACCAGGTTGTTTGCCATGGAAGATGACTTTTGCTCTCTCATGTCCTTCAGAGCTGCCTACTTCTTCTCCAGGGATCATTTCTGCATGGACCTTTGAGTTCTCAGCAGGTGGAAGATCCCCTACATTCCTCTATTGTAAGACCAACTCTGTCCCTGCTCTTCTGTAAAGTTGGATTGAGGGAACAGTGTATGGTTAGGGGTAAGAACATGTTTGATTTGGGTTAGGAATCATTCTACTGGATGAAGAATGGTATTGGGAACCTGCGATATATAAAATAATGTATAGGTGAAGTATATGTATGACAGCAGAAATCTAAGTAAGCCTTGAAGCCCAGAAGGGCATTGGGCCCTTGACTGGGATACTTAGCTTTGAATTACATTCTGCACAGATGTCTCAGATAAATTGATATACAATGGCATAAGACCTTGTACCTTGGATGATTGAATGTGGAAGAGAACATCCAGTCAAAAAGGGATAGTAGGTAGGATTAGGAAGATAGTCAGTAGGTTTAGGAAGAAGAGTGAGTATAACATTTGGACCAAAAGTTCTTTAGCAGTAGGGTGTCAGTTAGAGAGTAGATGTAAATGTCAGCACATATGAAGAGTCAGTCACAATAATGAATATGGGAAATTAGGTAGGAGAGCAGATATCAATAGAGACATTGGAAAATCAGTCAAAGTATAAAGTGAGTGATAGGATTAGATATTTTCAACAGGGTTGTGGTTGAATATGTACTCTTAGGACGAAGCAACTGTGTAGTCACCAATAGGATTGACATTTGAGAGCATTAGGCCCCTGGACAAGGATGTGTTTAGTAATCCATGCTCACTTTCCATTTAGACTTTGGTACAATCATAAGTGTGAACTTTGCATTATGTGTCCAGAATATCACTGTGATCAAATGTATATGTAGATCAGGTGACATGAGTATTTCTTCCACCATTTCTGGGAGCAATATCTTGAAGACGTGTTGATTAGTATTTGGGGGCACCAATAGGTGTTCCTTGTGTCTCTGAATATAGACATAATGCATGAATAGACCATACTGTGAATAAATAGTATAACTGGTTCCAAATTACATAATGGATTGAACTGATACCTGAAAATATATAGGAAATCTAATATTGATACACAATCATTCATTCCAACCAGTTATATATCTAATGGTAATATTAGGGTTCTGGTTTACCATGAAGGCTGTGTGAGATTTGCTTGAAAAGTGATTATGGAAATCGAAAATAATGTGTTTGGAAAGAAGTCTCATGAAAAGGCCAGTCCAGAAATATACAGGAGTACATGTGTTCTGAAGCAGGAAGTGATTGAAAGTGAACCAAATGCATGTACATTTGTGAACTTGTGGATGAAATATATATCCTATGATGTGCATCAACTGAAGAAATAGTGATGTACCAGTGTCGAAAAAAAAAGAAACGTCAAAATACACATCATGTATCATAGGAATCTACTTGCATTGATGCTAAACTCGGTCAGTTACTGTAGAAATATTAGGATTTCTAAGGACCATTCACTAGGAAACAAATGTGTATTTCAGGTGGATGAATATTTCTGAGAATAATCTTTGGAAAAGATGATTATAAATCCACATACATGAACATGAATGAATTTAGGGAGTGTATAATAAGACACATATATTTCATACTTTGAAAAATCTGGAGAGAGAGACTGTGTGTGTGTGTGTGTGTGTGTGTGTGTGTGTTTGTGTATATATATATATATATATATATATATATATATATATACATACATTCAAACAATACAAACACACAGAGACTATAAAAAGTCGAAATATATATGCCAATCAAAATTCATCATGAAATATGTATCATCCACAGATCCAAAAATATTTAATTTACTGAACATGGATTTATGTATCATGTTGTTCAAGTAGAAAGCTCACCCATAGGTTGAATTTTCAGTTCCAACAGCATTTACGAGGAGTGATCTCTTGTCACAATTTGTATCTGCCATGTCAGCCTCCTCACAAGAATGTACGTGGGATACCAGGTAGGATTCTATATGTGCATGTAAAAATACATGTGCTGAATAGGCTACAGAGAAAGGGAGACAGGAATTCACATACTTGTTAACTTTACAAACACATGGAGAACTACTTCTCTTAAATTGGACTAGATTTATAACACCTAGCCTTTATAATGCCAAAGGAAAGTCCAATTATACACCATGCCTCCTCTGAACTGCATGTATTGCTATTCTGTTTGGGTTATTTTCCTCCATCATATCAGGATTGGTAATCAGAGTCTAGGAGGGTATGGGTTAGTGTCAGGGATTCAGTATTTTGAATGGAAAATAGGAAAATGAATCCAATGTGTATGCAATTCTGTGCTACACAAAAATCTTCCCACTCTCATCAAGAACAATGCCTTGACATTACCTTTGCCCCAAGTAAGACACGATTCGAAGAGAAGAGTTAGAAAATCTGTGAATACATATATACAATGGAAAATGCTCAGGAGTTCACAACCTTGGAGGTGGTAGAGGAGTTTCCATAAGTAAGGGACAGGATAAACACTCCCCAAACATGGAGCTCTGCTGGCCTAAAGACTTCTTGGGAAACTGCCTCTGAGGTTGGACCCTTGAAATATATGTTGTTGTCAGGAGCTTTATCTTCCTTTGTAGTGAGACCATCAAAGCTTGGTCTGCATCTATGTGGCCTGGAGGACATGGTTTCTGATTTTCCAATGAACATGAGGCAGCAGTGCTGAATTCTCTCTTTGTAGGTCAACTGTGGCCACTGGGGTCTAAGTGTTTCCCCGTGTGGACTGTGAGGCCATTTGGTCATCCTCCACTTTTCCTGGTGTTTCTTGCTGCTTCACTGGGAGTTTCCTATTTGCTTCATGAAATACAAGGAGTTCAACTGGGACACAGTGCTGGAGGGAGTTCTGTCACGTGTGCTGACTCAGGGTCCTAGGAGAATGCACCAACCAGGCTTCTATCCCACAGAGCTTGCCCCTTGACCATAGCAACCTGATTCTGAACATTGCCCGGAAACCTCTCCATAGAACAAGATGCCTTTACATATAAGGGTCTGCTGGCTGCACCGTGTCAGTCACAAGCCATGTGGAAGCCAATGGCAGATCCACATGGCCCCACCACAGATGTTTTATCACACACCTGCACACCACTGCTCTAGGCCCACTAATCAGCAGGCTCCAACTTACTGGCATCTCTGTTCTACACCATTTTCATGAAACCCAGTCAATCAAGGCACTGTCTGGTACACTCATGATCAGCAACAGGACACCCAAAGGTTCTGCAGTGCCACGTGGTCATGGGAATTTCAAAAATTTCATGGTATTTATCAAGCCATTTCTCAAGGATGAACTTGGAGGCACTGTGGGTTTCTATTCATTCAGGAACCACTAAATGGTGAGGAAGCTCATTTCAATGAAAGCTCTGGAGAAACACTCAGAGGCAAGGCTTCCCAAGAGTGGCCAAAAGGTCACATCAAGCCAGGCCCATTGAGCTCTACAATGTGAGGTCCCTGTGTGTTTTGACTCTCAATTATGGCTGCCAGGTCTTTAAGAATAAAATCATGTGATATCCTGGCTGAGATTCCCAGTGCTCTGTGGAAAGCCACCCTGGGCCTAGATCTCAGTTTCCAAGGGCAACTCTCATGCGTGGCCTCCTAAAATCCCAACACAATTCATGGCAATACTTCTCTGAGTTCAGTACCAGAACTCAGTGTCTAAGGGGAATCACGCCAGAGTTCAAGCCCAGGTGGACAAAGTCATCCCTTCCAACCGCCACAGAAATGACCACAATTCCAACCAAAACACTGCCACATGGCCCTCATCTTCTTCCATATAGACACTCATCATAACCTCTGGCTGGAGGTTTCCATGAGGGGGCAGCCCAAGACAGTGTCTAGAATAAGCTCCCTTGCCCCTCATTTGCCTAATGTCAGGGTGGCCTGTGAACCAGGAGTGATCAAATGCGCCTGCCATTAATACTGCTCTGCTTCTCCAAATTGAGGACTACTGACTTTCGGGTATAGATTCTTTCTGTGAATTGGAGACATGAGAAAACCCAAGAACCTATGGGATAGCCTCTGCAGGGCTTTGAAGAACTCATTTGACCCAAAGGATCCCTATTCTCACTTGATGGAGGTCAGGAACTTTCCAGAGGAAAGTGAGAGGCTTCATCCACAATGACTGCTCTTTTTGCCATTTAGGCTTTGGATGCACACATGGGATCTTTCTTTAATCCATCAGGTGCTGAGAATCTAAGCCACAGCCTCACACAGGGCCAAGAGGCTGATTCACACACATCCCTTTGCAAAGGAATTAAGCAAAAAGCCACAGGTGATGCCCCTTCATTTCCATTTGAAAACTGTTTACTTCAGGCTTCACAAAGGGGTAGCCTGAGGCAAAGACCTTCCTGACATTCAGGGCAACAGAACAATAGGTAAGCAAAAGGCCCAAAGCAGGGTTTCTCCACTGACACTTTACTGGTCACAGTGATATCTGAGTTTTCTGAGATGCTTGCCATTCCCTTCAGTTATCCAGTACACGGCCATGTCACAGAGCTGGGAGGTGGTACATACC
This sequence comes from Urocitellus parryii, assembly GCF_045843805.1. Lineage (NCBI taxonomy): Eukaryota > Metazoa > Chordata > Mammalia > Rodentia > Sciuridae > Urocitellus > Urocitellus parryii. The sequence continues at coordinate 113,464,665 of NC_135535.1, read as the reverse complement.
TTGGACACAAAACCATGAGCCAATTCTGGAGAGTGGCCAGAATTCAGGAAGAAAACAGGAACTTAGCAAGATAGTAGGTGTTGCCCATAGATAAGGCAAGCCCCAGTCCATTCATAAATTGGAAAGGATGAATGCTGGAAAGTTTTCTACTAGACAGGACGCATCCATTGATTCATTCTCTTTTCCAATGTCTACAACCAGGGATACAGTGGGATACACAGACATAGAAACACTCGCCTTGTCAAATGACTTACTAGAAACAGTCCACTCCAAACCAAACAAACTGCCTTTCCTACCTATTCTCAGAACATGAGACAAAACCATAAACTCACACCTACACCCACTAAGGCACCTCCTTCCCCCAAGTAGGTCTGTGACTATCTGGAGTGTCTTCTGACTGGTGGGCCATACAATGTTCCCCCAAAATGGCCCGTCCTCTCTCAGATCTGGCCTCCTTGGCTTACTCAATGAAGTTGTCAGGAGCCACCAGTGAGCCACTCACTACCTGCTTTCTCAGAAAAGTCCCCTCTTCAGAGCTTTCCTGGCATTTGGTCATCCTCACATCAGTAGGTACCAAGAAAGACTGACTCTCTCCTTGGTAAATGCAAACAAGTCAGCCCACTGGGACTGGGACTGAAACTGGCTCTGGGTGCCTCGCTTCCTGGTTGCCAAGTTCAAAGAGTTCCATCACAAAAGAAGTGAGGTGAGGTCACTTCCTTCAGGAACTGAATGAGGTCACTGCCTTGGCAACCAAATTGTCCTAACAGTTGCTTCCAAGGGTCCTATGAGATGGAGGCTGCCCCTGCTTCCTGTGACACTTTCACAAGTTAGAATGGTATATCCTCCATAGGCACCCAGGAACAGCTTTCCACACAGGCCTGGTTTGGTCCATCTTGTCTACATTAAGAAGAGAGAGGCTCATACAGACACAACCCTTCATCCTGACCAGGTTGTTTGCCATGGAAGATGACTTTGGCTCTCTCATGTCCTTCAGAGCTGCCTACTTCTTCTCCAGGGATCATTTCTGCATGGACCTTTGAGTTCTCAGCAGGTGGAAGATCCCCTACATTCCTCTATTGTAAGATCAACTCTGTCCCTGCTCTTCTGTAAAGTTGGATTGAGGGAACAGTGTATGGTTAGGGGTAAGAACATGTTTGATTTGGGTTAGGAATCATTCTACTGGATGAAGAATGGTATTGGGAACCTGCGATATATAAAATAATGTATAGGTGAAGTATATGTATGACAACAGAAATCTAAGTAAGCTTTGAAGCCCAGAAGGGCATTGGGCCCTTGACTGGGATACTTAGCTTTGAATTACATTCTGCACAGATGTCTCAGATAAATTGATATACAATGGCATAAGACCTTGTACCTTGGATGATTGAATGTGGAAGAGAACATCCAGTCAAAAAGGGATAGTAGGTAGGATTAGGAAGATAGTCAGTAGGTTTAGGAAGAAGAGTGAGTATAACATTTGGACCAAAAGTTCTTTAGCAGTAGGGTGTCAGTTAGAGAGTAGATGTAAATGTCAGCACATATGAAGAGTCAGTCACAATAATGAATATGGGAAATTAGGTAGGAGAGCAGATATCAATAGATACATTGGGAAATCAGTCAAAGTATAAAGTGAGTGATAGGATTAGATATTTTCAACAGGGTTGTGGTTGAATATGTACTCTTAGGACGAAGCAACTGTGTAGTCACCAATAGGATTGACATTTGAGAGCATTAGGCCCCTGGACAAGGATGTGTTTAGTAATCCATGCTCACTTTCCATTTAGACTTTGGTACAATCATAAGTGTGAACTTTGCATTATGTGTCCAGAATATCACTGTGATCAAATGTATATGTAGATCAGGTGACATGAGTATTTCTTCCACCATTTCTGGGAGCAATATCTTGAAGACGTGTTGATTAGTATTTGGGGGCACCAATAGGTGTTCCTTGTGTCTCTGAATATAGACATAATGCATGAATAGACCATACTGTGAATAAATAGTATAACTGGTTCCAAATTACATAATGGATTGAACTGATACCTGAAAATATATAGGAAATCTAATATTGATACACAATCATTCATTCCAACCAGTTATATATCTAATGGTAATATTAGGGTTCTGGTTTACCATGAAGGCTGTGTGAGATTTGCTTGAAAAGTGATTATGGAAATCGAAAATAATGTGTTTGGAAAGAAGTCTCATGAAAAGGCCAGTCCAGAAATATACAGGAGTACATGTGTTCTGAAGCAGGAAGTGATTGAAAGTGAACCAAATGCATGTACATTTGTGAACTTGTGGATGAAATATATATCCTATGATGTGCATCAACTGAAGAAATAGTGATGTACCAGTGTCGAAAAAAAAAGAAACGTCAAAATACACATCATGTATCATAGGAATCTACTTGCATTGATGCTAAACTCGGTCAGTTACTGTAGAAATATTAGGATTTCTAAGGACCATTCACTAGGAAACAAATGTGTATTTCAGGTGGATGAATATTTCTGAGAATAATCTTTGGAAAAGATGATTATAAATCCACATACATGAACATGAATGAATTTAGGGAGTGTATAATAAGACACATATATTTCATACTTTGAAAAATCTGGAGAGAGAGACTGTGTGTGTGTGTGTGTGTGTGTGTGTGTGTGTTTGTGTATATATATATATATATATATATATATATATATATATATACATACATTCAAACAATACAAACACACAGAGACTTTAAAAAGTCGAAATATATATGCCAATCAAAATTCATCATGAAATATGTATCATCCACAGATCCAAAAATATTTAATTTACTGAACATGGATTTATGTATCATGTTGTTCAAGTAGAAAGCTCACCCATAGGTTGAATTTTCAGTTCCAACAGCATTTACGAGGAGTGATCTCTTGTCACAATTTGTATCTGCCATGTCAGCCTCCTCACAAGAATGTACGTGGGATACCAGGTAGGATTCTATATGTGCATGTAAAAATACATGTGCTGAATAGGCTACAGAGAAAGGGAGACAGGAATTCACATACTTGTTAACTTTACAAACACATGGAGAACTACTTCTCTTAAATTGGACTAGATTTATAACACCTAGCCTTTATAATGCCAAAGGAAAGTCCAATTATACACCATGCCTCCTCTGAACTGCATGTATTGCTATTCTGTTTGGGTTATTTTCCTCCATCATATCAGGATTGGTAATCAGAGTCTAGGAGGGTATGGGTTAGTGTCAGGGATTCAGTATTTTGAATGGAAAATAGGAAAATGAATCCAATGTGTATGCAATTCTGTGCTACACAAAAATCTTCCCACTCTCATCAAGAACAATGCCTTGACATTACCTTTGCCCCAAGTAAGACACGATTCGAAGAGAAGAGTTAGAAAATCTGTGAATACATATATACAATGGAAAATGCTCAGGAGTTCACAACCTTGGAGGTGGTAGAGGAGTTTCCATAAGTAAGGGACAGGATAAACACTCCCCAAACATGGAGCTCTGCTGGCCTAAAGACTTCTTGGGAAACTGCCTCTGAGGTTGGACCCTTGAAATATATGTTGTTGTCAGGAGCTTTATCTTCCTTTGTAGTGAGACCATCAAAGCTTGGTCTGCATCTATGTGGCCTGGAGGACATGGTTTCTGATTTTCCAATGAACATGAGGCAGCAGTGCTGAATTCTCTCTTTGTAGGTCAACTGTGGCCACTGGGGTCTAAGTGTTTCCCCGTGTGGACTGTGAGGCCATTTGGTCATCCTCCACTTTTCCTGGTGTTTCTTGCTGCTTCACTGGGAGTTTCCTATTTGCTTCATGAAATACAAGGAGTTCAACTGGGACACAGTGCTGGAGGGAGTTCTGTCACGTGTGCTGACTCAGGGTCCTAGGAGAATGCACCAACCAGGCTTCTATCCCACAGAGCTTGCCCCCTTGACCATAGCAACCTGATTCTGAACATTGCCCGGAAACCTCTCCATAGAACAAGATGCCTTTACATATAAGGGTCTGCTGGCTGCACCGTGTCAGTCACAAGCCATGTGGAAGCCAATGGCAGATCCACATGGCCCCACCACAGATGTTTTATCACACACCTGCACACCACTGCTCTAGGCCCACTAATCAGCAGGCTCCAACTTACTGGCATCTCTGTTCTACACCATTTTCATGAAACCCAGTCAATCAAGGCACTGTCTGGTACACTCATGATCAGCAACAGGACATCCAAAGGTTCTCCAGTGCCACGTGGTCATGGGAATTTCAAAAATTTCATGGTATTTATCAAGCCATTTCTCAAGGATGAACTTGGAGGCACTGTGGGTTTCTATTCATTCAGGAACCACTAAATGGTGAGGAAGCTCATTTCAATGAAAGCTCTGGAGAAACACTCAGAGGCAAGGCTTCCCAAGAGTGGCCAAAAGGTCACATCAAGCCAGGCCCATTGAGGTCTACAATGTGAGGTCCCTGTGTGTTTTGACTCTCAATTATGGCTGCCAGGTCTTTAAGAATAAAATCATGTGATATCCTGGCTGAGATTCCCAGTGCTCTGTGGAAAGCCACCCTGGGCCTAGATCTCAGTTTCCAAGGGCAACTCTCATGCGTGGCCTCCTAAAATCCCAACACAATTCATGGCAATACTTCTCTGAGTTCAGTACCAGAACTCAGTCTCTAAGGGGAATCACGCCAGAGTTCAAGCCCAGGTGGACAAAGTCATCCCTTCCAACCGCCACAGAAATGACCACAATTCCAACCAAAACACTGCCACATGGCCCTCATCTTCTTCCATATAGACACTCATCATAACCTCTGGCTGGAGGTTTCCATGAGGGGGCAGCCCAAGACAGTGTCTAGAATAAGCTCCCTTGCCCCTCATTTGCCTAATGTCAGGGTGGCCTTTGAACCAGGAGTGATCAAATGCGCCTGCCATTAATACTGCTCTGCTTCTCCAAATTGAGGACTACTGACTTTCGGGTATAGATTCTTTCTGTGAATTGGAGACATGAGAAAACCCAAGAACCTATGGGATAGCCTCTGCAGGGCTTTGAAGAACTCATTTGACCCAAAGGATCCCTATTCTCACTTGATGGAGGTCAGGAACTTTCCAGAGGAAAGTGAGAGGCTTCATCCACAATGACTGCTCTTTTTGCCATTTAGGCTTTGGATGCACACATGGGATCTTTCTTTAATCCATCAGGTGCTGAGAATCTAAGCCACAGCCTCACACAGGGCCAAGAGGCTGATTCACACACATCCCTTTGCAAAGGAATTAAGCAAAAAGCCACAGGTGATGCCCCTTCATTTCCATTTGAAAACTGTTTACTTCAGGCTTCACAAAGGGGTAGCCTGAGGCAAAGACCTTCCTGAGAGTCAGGGCAACAGAACAATAGGTAAGCAAAAGGCCCAAATCAGGGTTTCTCCACTGACACTTTACTGGTCACACTGATATCTGAGTTTTCTGAGATGCTTGCCATTCCCTTCAGTTATCCAGTACATGGCCATGTCACAGAGCTGGGAGGTGGTACATATCTTGGACACAAAACCATGAGCCAATTCTGGAGAGTGGCCAGAATTCAGGAAGAAAACAGGAACTTAGCAAGATAGTAGGTGTTGCCCATAGATAAGGCAAGCCCCAGTCCATTCATAAATTGGAAAGGATGAATGCTGGAAAGTTTTCTACTAGACAGGACGCATCCATTGATTCATTCTCTTTTCCAATGTCTACAACCAGGGATACAGTGGGATACACAGACATAGAAACACTCGCCTTGTCAAATGACTTACTAGAAACAGTCCACTCCAAACCAAACAAACTGCCTTTCCTACCTATTCTCAGAACATGAGACAAAACCATAAACTCACACCCACACCCACTAAGGCACCTCCTTCCCCCAAGTAGGTCTGTGACTATCTGGAGTGTCTTCTGACTGGTGGGCCATACAATGTTCCCCCAAAATGGCCCGTCCTCTCTCAGATCTGGCCTCCTTGGCCTACTCAATGAACTTGTCAGGAGCCACCAGTGAGCCACTCACTACCTGCTTTCTCAGAAAAGTCCCCTCTTCAGAGCTTTCCTGGCATTTGGTCATCCTCACATCAGTAGGTACCAAGAAAGACTGACTCTCTCCTTGGTAAATGCAAACAAGTCAGCCCACTGGGACTGGGACTGAAACTGGCTCTGGGTGCCTGGCTTCCTGGTTGCCAAGTTCAAAGAGTTCCATCACAAAAGAAGTGAGGTGAGGTCACTTCCTTCAGGAACTGAATGAGGTCACTGCCTTGGCAACCAAATTGTCCTAACAGTTGCTTCCAAGGGTCCTATGAGATGGAGGCTGCCCCTGCTTCCTGTGACACTTTCACAAGTTAGAATGGTATATCCTCCATAGGCACCCAGGAACAGCTTTCCACACAGGCCTGGTTTGGTCCATCTTGTCTACATTAAGAAGAGAGAGGCTCATACAGACACAACCCTTCATCCTGACCAGGTTGTTTGCCATGGAAGATGACTTTGGCTCTCTCATGTCCTTCAGAGCTGCCTACTTCTTCTCCAGGGATCATTTCTGCATGGACCTTTGAGTTCTCAGCAGGTGGAAGATCCCCTACATTCCTCTATTGTAAGACCAACTCTGTCCCTGCTCTTCTGTAAAGTTGGATTGAGGGAACAGTGTATGGTTAGGGGTAAGAACATGTTTGATTTGGGTTAGGAATCATTCTACTGGATGAAGAATGGTATTGGGAACCTGCGATATATAAAATAATGTATAGGTGAAGTATATGTATGACAACAGAAATCTAAGTAAGCTTTGAAGCCCAGAAGGGCATTGGGCCCTTGACTGGGATACTTAGCTTTGAATTACATTCTGCACAGATGTCTCAGATAAATTGATATACAATGGCATAAGACCTTGTACCTTGGATGATTGAATGTGGAAGAGAACATCCAGTCAAAAAGGGATAGTAGGTAGGATTAGGAAGATAGTCAGTAGGTTTAGGAAGAAGAGTGAGTATAACATTTGGACCAAAAGTTCTTTAGCAGTAGGGTGTCAGTTAGAGAGTAGATGTAAATGTCAGCACATATGAAGAGTCAGTCACAATAATGAATATGGGAAATTAGGTAGGAGAGCAGATATCAATAGATACATTGGGAAATCAGTCAAAGTATAAAGTGAGTGATAGGATTAGATATTTTCAACAGGGTTGTGGTTGAATATGTACTCTTAGGACGAAGCAACTGTGTAGTCACCAATAGGATTGACATTTGAGAGCATTAGGCCCCTGGACAAGGATGTGTTTAGTAATCCATGCTCACTTTCCATTTAGACTTTGGTACAATCATAAGTGTGAACTTTGCATTATGTGTCCAGAATATCACTGTGATCAAATGTATATGTAGATCAGGTGACATGAGTATTTCTTCCACCATTTCTGGGAGCAATATCTTGAAGACGTGTTGATTAGTATTTGGGGGCACCAATAGGTGTTCCTTGTGTCTCTGAATATAGACATAATGCATGAATAGACCATACTGTGAATAAATAGTATAACTGGTTCCAAATTACATAATGGATTGAACTGATACCTGAAAATATATAGGAAATCTAATATTGATACACAATCATTCATTCCAACCAGTTATATATCTAATGGTAATATTAGGGTTCTGGTTTACCATGAAGGCTGTGTGAGATTTGCTTGAAAAGTGATTATGGAAATCGAAAATAATGTGTTTGGAAAGAAGTCTCATGAAAAGGCCAGTCCAGAAATATACAGGAGTACATGTGTTCTGAAGCAGGAAGTGATTGAAAGTGAACCAAATGCATGTACATTTGTGAACTTGTGGATGAAATATATATCCTATGATGTGCATCAACTGAAGAAATAGTGATGTACCAGTGTCGAAAAAAAAAGAAACGTCAAAATACACATCATGTATCATAGGAATCTACTTGCATTGATGCTAAACTCGGTCAGTTACTGTAGAAATATTAGGATTTCTAAGGACCATTCACTAGGAAACAAATGTGTATTTCAGGTGGATGAATATTTCTGAGAATAATCTTTGGAAAAGATGATTATAAATCCACATACATGAACATGAATGAATTTAGGGAGTGTATAATAAGACACATATATTTCATACTTTGAAAAATCTGGAGAGAGAGACTGTGTGTGTGTGTGTGTGTGTGTGTGTGTGTGTTTGTGTATATATATATATATATATATATATATATATATATATATACATACATTCAAACAATACAAACACACAGAGACTATAAAAAGTCGAAATATATATGCCAATCAAAATTCATCATGAAATATGTATCATCCACAGATCCAAAAATATTTAATTTACTGAACATGGATTTATGTATCATGTTGTTCAAGTAGAAAGCTCACCCATAGGTTGAATTTTCAGTTCCAACAGCATTTACGAGGAGTGATCTCTTGTCACAATTTGTATCTGCCATGTCAGCCTCCTCACAAGAATGTACGTGGGATACCAGGTAGGATTCTATATGTGCATGTAAAAATACATGTGCTGAATAGGCTACAGAGAAAGGGAGACAGGAATTCACATACTTGTTAACTTTACAAACACATGGAGAACTACTTCTCTTAAATTGGACTAGATTTATAACACCTAGCCTTTATAATGCCAAAGGAAAGTCCAATTATACACCATGCCTCCTCTGAACTGCATGTATTGCTATTCTGTTTGGGTTATTTTCCTCCATCATATCAGGATTGGTAATCAGAGTCTAGGAGGGTATGGGTTAGTGTCAGGGATTCAGTATTTTGAATGGAAAATAGGAAAATGAATCCAATGTGTATGCAATTCTGTGCTACACAAAAATCTTCCCACTCTCATCAAGAACAATGCCTTGACATTACCTTTGCCCCAAGTAAGACACGATTCGAAGAGAAGAGTTAGAAAATCTGTGAATACATATATACAATGGAAAATGCTCAGGAGTTCACAACCTTGGAGGTGGTAGAGGAGTTTCCATAAGTAAGGGACAGGATAAACACTCCCCAAACATGGAGCTCTGCTGGCCTAAAGACTTCTTGGGAAACTGCCTCTGAGGTTGGACCCTTGAAATATATGTTGTTGTCAGGAGCTTTATCTTCCTTTGTAGTGAGACCATCAAAGCTTGGTCTGCATCTATGTGGCCTGGAGGACATGGTTTCTGATTTTCCAATGAACATGAGGCAGCAGTGCTGAATTCTCTCTTTGTAGGTCAACTGTGGCCACTGGGGTCTAAGTGTTTCCCCGTGTGGACTGTGAGGCCATTTGGTCATCCTCCACTTTTCCTGGTGTTTCTTGCTGCTTCACTGGGAGTTTCCTATTTGCTTCATGAAATACAAGGAGTTCAACTGGGACACAGTGCTGGAGGGAGTTCTGTCACGTGTGCTGACTCAGGGTCCTAGGAGAATGCACCAACCAGGCTTCTATCCCACAGAGCTTGCCCCCTTGACCATAGCAACCTGATTCTGAACATTGCCCGGAAACCTCTCCATAGAACAAGATGCCTTTACATATAAGGGTCTGCTGGCTGCACCGTGTCAGTCACAAGCCATGTGGAAGCCAATGGCAGATCCACATGGCCCCACCACAGATGTTTTATCACACACCTGCACACCACTGCTCTAGGCCCACTAATCAGCAGGCTCCAACTTACTGGCATCTCTGTTCTACACCATTTTCATGAAACCCAGTCAATCAAGGCACTGTCTGGTACACTCATGATCAGCAACAGGACACCCAAAGGTTCTGCAGTGCCACGTGGTCATGGGAATTTCAAAAATTTCATGGTATTTATCAATCCATTTCTCAAGGATGAACTTGGAGGCACTGTGGGTTTCTATTCATTCAGGAACCACTAAATGGTGAGGAAGCTCATTTCAATGAAAGCTCTGGAGAAACACTCAGAGGCAAGGCTTCCCAAGAGTGGCCAAAAGGTCACATCAAGCCAGGCCCATTGAGCTCTACAATGTGAGGTCCCTGTGTGTTTTGACTCTCAATTATGGCTGCCAGGTCTTTAAGAATAAAATCATGTGATATCCTGGCTGAGATTCCCAGTGCTCTGTGGAAAGCCACCCTGGGCCTAGATCTCAGTTTCCAAGGGCAACTCTCATGCGTGGCCTCCTAAAATCCCAACACAATTCATGGCAATACTTCTCTGAGTTCAGTACCAGAACTCAGTCTCTAAGGGGAATCATGCCAGAGTTCAAGCCCAGGTGGACAAAGTCATCCCTTCCAACCGCCACAGAAATGACCACAATTCCAACCAAAACACTGCCACATGGCCCTCATCTTCTTCCATATAGACACTCATCATAACCTCTGGCTGGAGGTTTCCATGAGGGGGCAGCCCAAGACAGTGTCTAGAATAAGCTCCCTTGCCCCTCATTTGCCTAATGTCAGGGTGGCCTGTGAACCAGGAGTGATCAAATACGCCTGCCATTAATACTGCTCTGCTTCTCCAAATTGAGGACTACTGACTTTCGGGTATAGATTCTTTCTGTGAATTGGAGACATGAGAAAACCCAAGAACCTATGGGATAGCCTCTGCAGGGCTTTGAAGAACTCATTTGACCCAAAGGATCCCTATTCTCACTTGATGGAGGTCAGGAACTTTCCAGAGGAAAGTGAGAGGCTTCATCCACAATGACTGCTCTTTTTGCCATTTTGGCTTTGGATGCACACATGGGATCTTTCTTTAATCCATCAGGTGCTGAGAATCTAAGCCACAGCCTCACACAGGGCCAAGAGGCTGATTCACACACATCCCTTTGCAAAGGAATTAAGCAAAAAGCCACAGGTGATGCCCCTTCATTTCCATTTGAAAACTGTTTACTTCAGGCTTCACAAAGGGGTAGCCTGAGGCAAAGACCTTCCTGACACTCAGGGCAACAGAACAATAGGTAAGCAAAAGGCCCAAAGCAGGGTTTCTCCACTGACACTTTACTGGTCACACTGATATCTGAGTTTTCTGAGATGCTTGCCATTCCCTTCAGTTATCCAGTACATGGCCATGTCACAGAGATGGGAGGTGGTACATATCTTGGACACAAAACCATGAGCCAATTCTGGAGAGTGGCCAGAATTCAGGAAGAAAACAGGAACTTAGCAAGATAGTAGGTGTTGCCCATAGATAAGGCAAGCCCCAGTCCATTCATAAATTGGAAAGGATGAATGCTGGAAATTTTTCTACTAGACAGGACGCATCCATTGATTCATTCTCTTTTCCAATGTCTACAACCAGGGATACAGTGGGATACACAGACATAGAAACACTCACCTTGTCAAATGACTTACTAGAAACAGTCCACTCCAAACCAAACAAACTGACTTTCCTACCTATTCTCAGAACATGAGAAAAAACCATAAACTCACACCCACACCCACTAAGGCACCTACTTGCCCCATGTAGGTCTGTGACTATCTGGAGTGTCTTCTGACTGGTGGGCCATACAATGTTCCCAAAAATGGCCCGTCCTCTCTCAGATCTGGCCTCCTTGGCCTACTCAATGAACTTGTCAGGAGCCACCAGTGAGCCACTCACTACCTGCTTTCTCAAAAAAGTCCCCTCTTCAGAGCTTTCCTGGCATTTGGTCATCCTCACATCAGTAGGTACCAAGAAAGACTGACTCTCTCCTTGGTAAATGCAAACAAGTCAGCCCACTGGGACTGGGACTGAAACTGGCTCTGGGTGCCTGGCTTCCTGGTTGCCAAGTTCAAAGAGTTCCATCACAAAAGAAGTGAGGTGAGGTCACTTCCTTCAGGAACTGAATGAGGTCACTGCCTTGGCAACCAAATTGTCCTAACAGTTGCTTCCAAGGGTCCTATGAGATGGAGGCTGCCCCTGCTTCCTGTGACACTTTCACAAGTTAGAATGGTATATCCTCCATAGGCACCCAGGAACAGCTTTCCACACAGGCCTGGTTTGGTCCATCTTGTCTACATTAAGAAGAGAGAGGCTCATACAGACACAACCCTTCATCCTGATCAGGTTGTTTGCCATGGAAGATGACTTTTGCTCTCTCATGTCCTTCAGAGCTGCCTACTTCTTCTCCAGGGATCATTTCTGCATGGACCTTTGAGTTCTCAGCAGGTGGAAGATCCCCTACATTCCTCTATTGTAAGACCAACTCTGTCCCTGCTCATCTGTAAAGTTGGATTGAGGGAACAGTGTATGGCTAGGGGTAAGAACATGTTTCATTTGGGTTAGGAATCATTCTACTGGATGAAGAATGGTATTGAGAACCTGCGATATATATAATAATGTATAGGTGAAGTATATGTATGACAACAGAAATCTAAGTAAGCTTTGAAGCCCAGAAGGGCATTGGGCCCTTGACTGGGATACTTAGCTTTGAATTAAATTCTGCACAGATGTCTCAGATAAATTGATATACAATGGCATAAGACCTTGTACCTTGGATGATTGAATGTGGAAGAGAACATCCAGTCAAAAAGGGATAGTAGGTAGGATTAGGAAGATAGTCAGTAGGTTTAGGAAGAAGAGTGAGTATAACATTTGGACCAAAAGTTCTTTAGCAGTAGGGTGTCAGTTAGAGAGTAGATGTAAATGTCAGCACATGTGAAGAGTCAGTCACAATAATGAATATGGGAAATTAGGTAGGAGAGCAGATATCAATAGAGACATTGGGAAATCAGTCAAAGTATAAAGTGAGTGATAGGATTAGATATTTTCAACAGGGTTGAGGTTGAATATGTACTCTTAGGACGAAGCAACTGTGTAGTCACCAATAGGATTGACATTTGAGAGCATTAGGCCCCTGGACAAGGATGTGTTTAGTAATCCATGCTCACTTTCCATTTAGACTTTGGTACAATCATAAGTGTGAACTTTGCATTATGTGTCCATAATATCACTGTGATCAAATGTATATGTAGATCAGGTGACATGAGTATTTCTTCCACCATTTCTGGGAGCAATATCTTGAAGACGTGTTGATTAGTATTTGGGGGCACCAATAGGTGTACCTTGTGTCTATGAATATAGAGATAATGCATGAATAGACCATACTGTGAATAAATAGTATAACTGGTTCCAATTTACATAATGGATTGAACTGATACATGAAAATATATAGGAAATCTAATATTGATACAGAATCATGCATTCCAACCAGTTATATATCTAATGGTAATATTAGGGTTCTGGTTTACCATGAAGGCTGTGTGAGATTTGCTTGAAAAGTGATTATGGAAATCGAAAATAATGTGTTTGGAAAGAAGTCTCATGAAAAGGCCAGTCCAGAAATATACAGGAGTACATGTGTTCTGAAGCAGGAAGTGATTGAAAGTGAACCAAATGCCTGTAAATTTGTGAACTTGTGGATGAAATATATATCCTATGATGTGCATCAACTGGAGAAATAGTGATGTACCAGTGTCGAAAAAAAAGAAACGTCAAAATACACATCATGTATCATAGGAATCTACTTGCATTGATGCTAAACTCGGTCAGTTACTGTAGAAATATTAGGATTTCTAAGGACCATTCACTAGGAAACAAATGTGTATTTCAGGTGGATGAACATTTCTGAGAATAATCTTTGGAAAAGATCATTATAAATCCACATATATGAACATGAATGAATTTAGGGAGTGTATAATGAGACACATATATTTCATACTTTGAAAAATCTGGAGAGATAGACTGTGTGTGTGTGTGTGTGTGTGTGTTTCTGTATATATATATATATATATATATATATATATATATATATATATATATACATTCAAACAATACAAACACACAGAGACTTAAAAAAGTCGAAATATATATGCCAATCAAAATTCATCATGAAATAATATATCATCTACAGATCCAAAAATATTTAATTTACTGAACATGGATTTATGTATCATGTTGTTCAAGTAGAAAGCTCACCCATAGGTTGAATTTTCAGTTCCAACAGCATTTACGAGGAGTGATCTCTTGTCACAATTTGTATCTGCCATGTCAGCCTCCTCACAAGAATGTACGTGGGATACCAGGTAGGATTCTATATGTGCATGTAAAAATACATGTGCTGAATAGGCTACAGAGAAAGGGAGACAGGAATTCACATACTTGTTAACTTTACAAACACATGGAGAACTACTTCTCTTAAATTGGACTAGATTTATAACACCTAGCCTTTATAATGCCAAAGGAAAGTCCAATTATTCACCATGCCTCCTCTGAACTGCATGTATTGCTATTCTGTTTGTGTTATTTTCCTCCATCATATCAGGATTGGTAATCAGAGTCTAGGAGGGTATGGGTTAGTGTCAGGGATTCAGTATTTTGAATGGAAAATAGGAAAATGAATCCAGTGTGTATGCGATTCTGTGCTACACAAAAATCTTCCCACTCTCATCAAGAACAATGCCTTGACATTACCTTTGCCCCATTAAGACACGATTCGAAGAGAAGAGTTAGAAAATCTGTGAATACATATATACAATGGAAAATGCTCAGGAGTTCACAACCTTGGAGGTGGTAGAGGAGTTTCCATAAGTAAGGGACAGGATAAACACTCCCCAAACATGGAACTCTGCTGGCCTAAAGACTTCTTGGGAAACTGCCTCTGAGGTTGGACCCTTGAAATATATGTTGTTGTCAGGAGCTTTATCTTCCTTTGTAGTGAGACCATCAAAGCTTGGTCTGCATCTATGTGGCCTGGAGGACATGGTTTCTGATTTTCCAATGAACATGAGGCAGCAGTGCTGAATTCTCTCTTTGTAGGTCAACTGTGGCCACTGGGGTCTAAGTGTTTCCCCGTGTGGACTGTGAGGCCATTTGGTCATCCTCCACTTTTCCTGGTGTTTCTTGCTGCTTCACTGGGAGTTTCCTATTTGCTTCATGAAATACAAGTTCAACTGGGACACAGTGCTGGAGGGAGCTCTGTCACGTGTGCTGACTCAGGGTCCTAGGAGAATGCACCAACCAGGCTTCTATCCCACAGAGCTTGCCCCCTTGACCATAGCAACCTGATTCTGAACATTGCCCGGAAACCTCTCCATAGAACAAGATGCCTTTACATATAAGGGTCTGCTGGCTGCACCGTGTCAGTCACAAGCCATGTGGAAGCCAATGGCAGATCCACATGGCCCCACCACAGATGTTTTATCACACACCTGTACACCACTGCTCTAGGCCCACTAATCAGCAGGCTCCAACTTACTGGCATCTCTGTTCTACACCATTTTCATGAAACCCAGTCAATCAAGGCACTGTCTGGTACACTCATGATCAGCAACAGGACACCCAAAGGTTCTCCAGTGCCACGTGGTCATGGGAATTTCAAAAATTTCATGGTATTTATCAAGCCATTTCCCAAGGATGAACTTGGAGGCACTGTGTGTTTCTATTCATTCAGGAACCACTAAATGGTGAGGAAGCTCATTTCAATGAAAGCTCTGGAGAAACACTCAGAGGCAAGGCTTCCCAAGAGTGGCCAAAAGGTCACATCAAGCCAGGCCCATTGAGGTCTACAATGTGAGGTCCCTGTGTGTTTTGACTCTCAATTATGGCTGCCAGGTCTTTAAGAATAAAATCATGTGATATCCTGGCTGAGATACCCAGTGCTCTGTGGAAAGCCACCCTGGGCCTAGATCTCAGTTTCCAAGGGCAACTCTCATGCGTGGCCTCCTAAAATCCCAACACAATTCATGGCAATACTTCTCTGAGTTCAGTACCAGAACTCAGTCTCTAAGGGGAATCATGCCAGAGTTCAAGCCCAGGTGGACAAAGTCATCCCTTCCAACCGCCACAGAAATGACCACAATTCCAACCAAAACACTGCCACATGGCCCTCATCTTCTTCCATATAGACACTCATCATAACCTCTGGCTGGAGGTTTCCATGAGGGGGCAGCCCAAGACAGTGTCTAGAATAAGCTCCCTTGCCCCTCATTTGCCTAATGTCAGGGTGGCCTGTGAACCAGGAGTGATCAAATACGCCTGCCATTAATACTGCTCTGCTTCTCCAAATTGAGGACTACTGACTTTCGGGTATAGATTCTTTCTGTGAATTGGAGACATGAGAAAACCCAAGAACCTATGGGATAGCCTCTGCAGGGCTTTGAAGAACTCATTTGACCCAAAGGATCCCTATTCTCACTTGATGGAGGTCAGGAACTTTCCAGAGGAAAGTGAGAGGCTTCATCCACAATGACTGCTCTTTTTGCCATTTTGGCTTTGGATGCACACATGGGATCTTTCTTTAATCCATCAGGTGCTGAGAATCTAAGCCACAGCCTCACACAGGGCCAAGAGGCTGATTCACACACATCCCTTTGCAAAGGAATTAAGCAAAAAGCCACAGGTGATGCCCCTTCATTTCCATTTGAAAACTGTTTACTTCAGGCTTCACAAAGGGGTAGCCTGAGGCAAAGACCTTCCTGACATTCAGGGCAACAGAACAATAGGTAAGCAAAAGGCCCAAAGCAGGGTTTCTCCACTGACACTTTACTGGTCACACTGATATCTGAGTTTTCTGAGATGCTTGCCATTCCCTTCAGTTATCCAGTACACGGCCATGTCACAGAGCTGGGAGGTGGTACATATCTTGGACACAAAACCATGAGCCAATTCTGGAGAGTGGCCAGAATTCAGGAAGAAAACAGGAACTTAGCAAGATAGTAGGTGTTGCCCATAGATAAGGCAAGCCCCAGTCCATTCATAAATTGTAAAGGATGAATGCTAGAAAGTTTTCTACTAGACAGGACGCATCCATTGATTCATTCTCTTTTCCAATGTCTACAACCAGGGATACAGTGGGATACACAGACATAGAAACACTCGCCTTGTCAAATGACTTACTAGAAACAGTCCACTCCAAACCAAACAAACTGCCTTTCCTACCTATTCTCAGAACATGAGACAAAACCATAAACTCACACCCACACCCACTAAGGCACCTCCTTCCCCCAAGTAGGTCTGTGACTATCTGGAGTGTCTTCTGACTGGTGGGCCATACAATGTTCCCCCAAAATGGCCCGTCCTCTCTCAGATCTGGCCTCCTTGGCCTACTCAGTGAAGTTGTCAGGAGCCACCAGTGAGCCACTCACTACCTGCTTTCTCAGAAAAGTCCCCTCTTCAGAGCTTTCCTGGCATTTGGTCATCCTCACATCAGTAGGTACCAAGAAAGACTGACTCTCTCCTTGGTAAATGCAAACAAGTCAGCCCACTGGGACTGGGACTGAAACTGGCTCTGGGTGCCTGGCTTCCTGGTTGCCAAGTTCAAAGAGTTCCATCACCAAGGAAGTGAGGTGAGGTCACTTCCTTCAGGAACTGAATGAGGTCACTGCCTTGGCAACCAAATTGTCCTAACAGTTGCTTCCAAGGGTCCTATGAGATGGAGGCTGCCCCTGCTTCCTGTGACACTTTCACAAGTTAGAATGGTATATCCTCCATAGGCACCCAGGAACAGCTTTCCACACAGGCCTGGTTTGGTCCATCTTGTCTACATTAAGAAGAGAGAGGCTCATACAGACACAACCCTTCATCCTGACCAGGTTGTTTGCCATGGAAGATGACTTTTGCTCTCTCATGTCCTTCAGAGCTGCCTACTTCTTCTCCAGGGATCATTTCTGCATGGACCTTTGAGTTCTCAGCAGGTGGAAGATCCCCTACATTCCTCTATTGTAAGACCAACTCTGTCCCTGCTCTTCTGTAAAGTTGGATTGAGGGAACAGTGTATGGTTAGGGGTAAGAACATGTTTGATTTGGGTTAGGAATCATTCTACTGGATGAAGAATGGTATTGGGAACCTGCGATATATAAAATAATGTATAGGTGAAGTATATGTATGACAACAGAAATCTAAGTAAGCTTTGAAGCCCAGAAGGGCATTGGGCCCTTGACTGGGATACTTAGCTTTGAATTACATTCTGCACAGATGTCTCAGATAAATTGATATACAATGGCATAAGACCTTGTACCTTGGATGATTGAATGTGGAAGAGAACATCCAGTCAAAAGGGATAGTAGGTAGGATTAGGAAGATAGTCAGTAGGTTTAGGAAGAAGAGTGAGTATAACATTTGGACCAAAAGTTCTTTAGCAGTAGGGTGTCAGTTAGAGAGTAGATGTAAATGTCAGCACATGTGAAGAGTCAGTCACAATAATGAATATGGGAAATTAGGTAGGAGAGCAGATATCAATAGAGACATTGGGAAATCAGTCAAAGTATAAAGTGAGTGATAGGATTAGATATTTTCAACAGGGTTGAGGTTGAATATGTACTCTTAGGACGAAGCAACTGTGTAGTCACCAATAGGATTGACATTTGAGAGCATTAGGCCCCTGGACAAGGATGTGTTTAGTAATCCATGCTCACTTTCCATTTAGACTTTGGTACCATCATAAGTGTGAACTTTGCATTATGTGTCCAGAATATCAGTGTGATCAAATGTATATGTAGATCAGGTGACATGAGTATTTCTTCCACCATTTCTGGGAGCAATATCTTGAAGACGTGTTGATTAGTATTTGGGGGCACCAATAGGTGTACCTTGTGTCTATGAATATAGAGATAATGCATGAATAGACCATACTGTGAATAAATAGTATAACTGGTTCCAATTTACATAATGGATTGAACTGATACCTGAAAATATATAGGAAATCTAATATTGATACACAATCATTCATTCCAACCAGTTATATATCTAATGGTAATATTAGGGTTCTGGTTTACCATGAAGGCTGTGTGAGATTTGCTTGAAAAGTGATTATGGAAATCGAAAATAATGTGTTTGGACAGAAGTCTCATGAAAAGGCCAGTCCAGAAATATACAGGAGTACATGTGTTCTGAAGCAGGAAGTGATTGAAAGTGAACCAAATGCCTGTAAATTTGTGAACTTGTGGATGAAATATATATCCTATGATGTGCATCAACTGAAGAAATAGTGATGTACCAGTGTCGAAAAAAAAGAAACGTCAAAATACACATCATGTATCATAGGAATCTACTTGCATTGATGCTAAACTCGGTCAGTTACTGTAGAAATATTAGGATTTCTAAGGACCATTCACTAGGAAACAAATGTGTATTTCAGGTGGATGAATATTTCTGAGAATAATCTTTGGAAAAGATGATTATAAATCCACATACATGAACATGAATGAATTTAGGGAGTGTATAATAAGACACATATATTTCATACTTTGAAAAATCTGGAGAGAGAGACTGTGTGTGTGTGTGTTTGTGTGTGTATATATATATATATATATATATATATATATATATATATACATACATTCAAACAATACAAACACACAGAGACTTTAAAAAGTCGAAATATATATGCCAATCAAAATTCATCATGAAATATGTATCATCCACAGATCCAAAAATATTTAATTTACTCAACATGGATTTATGTATCATGTTGTTCAAGTAGAAAGCTCACCCATAGGTTGAATTTTCAGTTCCAACAGCATTTACGAGGAGTGATCTCTTGTCACAATTTGTATCTGCCATGTCAGCCTCCTCACAAGAATGTACGTGGGATACCAGGTAGGATTCTATATGTGCATGTAAAAATACATGTGCTGAATAGGCTACAGAGAAAGGGAGACAGGAATTCACATACTTGTTAACTTTACAAACACATGGAGAACTACTTCTCTTAAATTGGACTAGATTTATAACACCTAGCCTTTATAATGCCAAAGGAAAGTCCAATTATACACCATGCCTCCTCTGAACTGCATGTATTGCTATTCTGTTTGTGTTATTTTCCTCCATCATATCAGGATTGGTAATCAGAGTCTAGGAGGGTATGGGTTAGTGTCAGGGATTCAGTATTTTGAATGGAAAATAGGAAAATGAATCCAATGTGTATGCAATTCTGTGCTACACAAAAATCTTCCCACTCTCATCAAGAACAATGCCTTGACATTACCTTTGCCCCAAGTAGGACACGATTCGAAGAGAAGAGTTAGAAAATCTGTGAATACATATATACAATGGAAAATGCTCAGGAGTTCACAACCTTGGAGGTGGTAGAGGAGTTTCCATAAGTAAGGGACAGGATAAACACTCCCCAAACATGGAGCTCTGCTGGCCTAAAGACTTCTTGGGAAACTGCCTCTGAGGTTGGACCCTTGAAATATATGTTGTTGTCAGGAGCTTTATCTTCCTTTGTAGTGAGACCATCAAAGCTTGGTCTGCATCTATGTGGCCTGGAGGACATGGTTTCTGATTTTCCAATGAACATGAGGCAGCAGTGCTGAATTCTCTCTTTGTAGGTCAACTGTGGCCACTGGGGTCTAAGTGTTTCCCCGTGTGGACTGTGAGGCCATTTGGTCATCCTCCACTTTTCCTGGTGTTTCTTGCTGCTTCACTGGGAGTTTCCTATTTGCTTCATGAAATACAAGGAGTTCAACTGGGACACAGTGCTGGAGGGAGTTCTGTCACGTGTGCTGACTCAGGGTCCTAGGAGAATGCACCAACCAGGCTTCTATCCCACAGAGCTTGCCCCCTTGACCATAGCAACCTGATTCTGAACATTGCCCGGAAACCTCTCCATAGAACAAGATGCCTTTACATATAAGGGTCTGCTGGCTGCACCGTGTCAGTCACAAGCCATGTGGAAGCCAATGGCAGATCCACATGGCCCCACCACAGATGTTTTATCACACACCTGCACACCACTGCTCTAGGCCCACTAATCAGCAGGCTCCAACTTACTGGCATCTCTGTTCTACACCATTTTCATGAAACCCAGTCAATCAAGGCACTGTCTGGTACACTCATGATCAGCAACAGGACATCCAAAGGTTCTCCAGTGCCACGTGGTCATGGGAATTTCAAAAATTTCATGGTATTTATCAAGCCATTTCTCAAGGATGAACTTGGAGGCACTGTGGGTTTCTATTCATTCAGGAACCACTAAATGGTGAGGAAGCTCATTTCAATGAAAGCTCTGGAGAAACACTCAGAGGCAAGGCTTCCCAAGAGTGGCCAAAAGGTCACATCAAGCCAGGCCCATTGAGCTCTACAATGTGAGGTCCCTGTGTGTTTTGACTCTCAATTATGGCTGCCAGGTCTTTAAGAATAAAATCATGTGATATCCTGGCTGAGATTCCCAGTGCTCTGTGGAAAGCCACCCTGGGCCTAGATCTCAGTTTCCAAGGGCAACTCTCATGCGTGGCCTCCTAAAATCCCAACACAATTCATGGCAATACTTCTCTGAGTTCAGTACCAGAACTCAGTCTCTAAGGGGAATCACGCCAGAGTTCAAGCCCAGGGGGACAAAGTCATCCCTTCCAACCGCCACAGAAATGACCACAATTCCAACCAAAACACTGCCACATGGCCCGCATCTTCTTCCATATAGACACTCATCATAACCTCTGGCTGGAGGTTTCCATGAGGGGGCAGCCCAAGACAGTGTCTAGAATAAGCTCCCTTGCCCCTCATTTGCCTAATGTCAGGGTGGCCTGTGAACCAGGAGTGATCAAATACGCCTGCCATTAATACTGCTCTGCTTCTCCAAATTGAGGACTACTGACTTTCGGGTATAGATTCTTTCTGTGAATTGGAGACATGAGAAAACCCAAGAACCTATGGGATAGCCTCTGCAGGGCTTTGAAGAACTCATTTGACCCAAAGGATCCCTATTCTCACTTGATGGAGGTCAGGAACTTTCCAGAGGAAAGTGAGAGGCTTCATCCACAATGACTGCTCTTTTTGCCATTTTGGCTTTGGATGCACACATGGGATCTTTCTTTAATCCATCAGGTGCTGAGAATCTAAGCCACAGCCTCACACAGGGCCAAGAGGCTGATTCACACACATCCCTTTGCAAAGGAATTAAGCAAAAAGCCACAGGTGATGCCCCTTCATTTCCATTTGAAAACTGTTTACTTCAGGCTTCACAAAGGGGTAGCCTGAGGCAAAGACCTTCCTGACACTCAGGGCAACAGAACAATAGGTAAGCAAAAGGCCCAAAGCAGGGTTTCTCCACTGACACTTTACTGGTCACACTGATATCTGAGTTTTCTGAGATGCTTGCCATTCCCTTCAGTTATCCAGTACATGGCCATGTCACAGAGCTGGGAGGTGGTACATATCTTGGACACAAAACCATGAGCCAATTCTGGAGAGTGGCCAGAATTCAGGAAGAAAACAGGAACTTAGCAAGATAGTAGGTGTTGCCCATAGATAAGGCAAGCCCCAGTCCATTCATAAATTGGAAAGGATGAATGCTGGAAAGTTTTCTACTAGACAGGACGCATCCATTGATTCATTCTCTTTTCCAATGTCTACAACCAGGGATACAGTGGGATACACAGACATAGAAAGACTCGCCTTGTCAAATGACTTACTAGAAACAGTCCACTCCAAACCAAACAAACTGCCTTTCCTACCTATTGTCAGAACATGAGACAAAACCATCAACTCACACCCACACCCACTAAGGCACCTCCTTCCCCCAAGTAGGTCTGTGACTATCTGGAGTGTCTTCTGACTGGTGGGCCATACAATGTTCCCCCAAAATGGCCCGTCCTCTCTCAGATCTGGCCTCCTTGGCCTACTCAATGAACTTGTCAGGAGCCACCAGTGAGCCACTCACTACCTGCTTTCTCAGAAAAGTCCCCTCTTCAGAGCTTTCCTGGCATTTGGTCATCCTCACATCAGTAGGTACCAAGAAAGACTGACTCTCTCCTTGGTAAATGCAAACAAGTCAGCCCACTGGGACTGGGACTGAAACTGGCTCTGGGTGCCTGGCTTCCTGGTTGCCAAGTTCAAAGAGTTCCATCACCAAAGAAGTGAGGTGAGGTCACTTCCTTCAGGAACTGAATGAGGTCACTGCCTTGGCAACCAAATTGTCCTAACAGTTGCTTCCAAGGGTCCTATGAGATGGAGGCTGCCCCTGCTTCCTGTGACACTTTCACAAGTTAGAATGGTATATCCTCCATAGGCACCCAGGAACAGCTTTCCACACAGGCCTGGTTTGGTCCATCTTGTCTACATTAAGAAGAGAGAGGCTCATACAGACACAACCCTTCATCCTGACCAGGTTGTTTGCCATGGAAGATGACTTTTGCTCTCTCATGTCCTTCAGAGCTGCCTACTTCTTCTCCAGGGATCATTTCTACATGGACCTTTGAGTTCTCAGCAGGTGGAAGATCCCCTACATTCCTCTATTGCAAGACCAACTCTGTCCCTGGTCTTCTGTAAAGTTGGATTGAGGGAACAGTGTATGGTTAGGGGTAAGAACATGTTTGATTTGGGTTAGGAATCATTCTACTGGATGAAGAATGGTATTGGGAACCTGCGATATATATAATAATGTATAGGTGAAGTATATGTATGACAACAGAAATCTAAGTAAGCTTTGAAGCCCAGAAGGGCATTGGGCCCTTGACTGGGATACTTAGCTTTGAATTACATTCTGCACAGATGTCTCAGATAAATTGATATACAATGGCATAAGACCTTGTACCTTGGATGATTGAATGTGGAAGAGAACATCCAGTCAAAAAGGGATAGTAGGTAGGATTAGGAAGATAGTCAGTAGGTTTAGGAAGAAGAGTGAGTATAACATTTGGACCAAAAGTTCTTTAGCAGTAGGGTGTCAGTTAGAGAGTAGATGTAAATGTCAGCACATGTGAAGAGTCAGTCACAATAATGAATATGGGAAATTAGGTAGGAGAGCAGATATCAATAGAGACATTGGGAAATCAGTCAAAGTATAAAGTGAGTGACAGCATTAGATATTTTCAACAGGGTTGAGGTTGAATATGTACTCTTAGGACGAAGCAACTGTGTAGTCACCAATAGGATTGACATTTGAGAGCATTAGGCCCCTGGACAAGGATGTGTTTAGTAATCCATGCTCACTTTCCATTTAGACTTTGGTACAATCATAAGTGTGAACTTTCCATTATGTGTCCAGAATATCACTGTGATCAAATGTATATGTAGATCAGGTGACATGAGTATTTCTTCCACCATTTCTGGGAGCAATATCTTGAAGACGTGTTGATTAGTATTTGGGGGCACCAATAGGTGTACTTTGTGTCTATGAATATAGAGATAATGCATGAATAGACCATACTGTGAATAAATAGTATAACTGGTTCCAATTTACATAATGGATTGAACTGATACCTGAAAATATATAGGAAATCTAATATTGATACACAATCATTCATTCCAACCAGTTATATATCTAATGGTAATATTAGGGTTCTGGTTTACCATGAAGGCTGTGTGAGATTTGCTTGAAAAGTGATTATGGAAATCGAAAATAATGTGTTTGGAAAGAAGTCTCATGAAAAGGCCAGTCCAGAAATATACAGGAGTACATGTGTTCTGAAGTAATTGAAAGTCAACCAAATGCCTGTAAATTGGTGAACTTGTGGATGAAATATATATCCTATGATGTGCATCAACTGAAGAAATAGTGATGTACCAGTGTCGAAAAAAAAGAAACGTCAAAATACACATCATGTATCATAGGAATCTACTTGCATTGATGCTAAACTCGGTCAGTTACTGTAGAAATATTAGGATTTCTAAGGACCATTCACTAGGAAACAAATGTGTATTTCAGGTGGATGAATATTTCTGAGAAGAATCTTTGGAAAAGATGATTATAAATCCACATACATGAACATGAATGAATTTAGGGAGTGTATAATAAGACACATATATTTCATACTTTGAAAAATCTGGAGAGAGAGACTGTGTGTGTGTGTGTGTGTGTGTGTGTGTGTGTGTATATATATATATATATATATATATATATATATATATACATACATTCAAACAATACAAACACACAGAGACTTTAAAAAGTCGAAATATATATGCCAATCAAAATTCATCATGAAATATGTATCATCCACAGATCCAAAAATATTTAATTTACTCAACATGGATTTATGTATCATGTTGTTCAAGTAGAAAGCTCACCCATAGGTTGAATTTTCAGTTCCAACAGCATTTACGAGGAGTGATCTCTTCTCACAATTTGTATCTGCCATGTCAGCCTCCTCACAAGAATGTACGTGGGATACCAGGTAGGATTCTATATGTGCAGGTAAAAATACATGTGCTGAATAGGCTACAGAGAAAGGGAGACAGGAATTCACATACTTGTTAACTTTACAAACACATGGAGAACTACTTCTCTTAAATTGGACTAGATTTATAACACCTAGCCTTTATAATGCCAAAGGAAAGTCCAATTATACACCATGCCTCCTCTGAACTGCATGTATTGCTATTCTGTTTGTGTTATTTTCCTCCATCATATCAGGATTGGTAATCAGAGTCTAGGAGGGTATGGGTTAGTGTCAGGGATTCAGTATTTTGAATGGAAAATAGGAAAATGAATCCAATGTGTATGCAATTCTGTGCTACACAAAAATCTTCCCACTCTCATCAAGAACAATGCCTTGACATTACCTTTGCCCCAAGTAAGACACGATTCGAAGAGAAGAGTTAGAAAATCTGTGAATACATATATACAATGGAAAATGCTCAGGAGTTCACAACCTTGGAGGTGGTAGAGGAGTTTCCATAAGTAAGGGACAGGACAAACACTCCGCAAACATGGAGCTCTGCTGGCCTAAAGACTTCTTGGGAAACTGCCTCTGAGGTTGGACCCTTGAAATATATGTTGTTGTCAGGAGCTTTATCTTCCTTTGTAGTGAGACCATCAAAGCTTGGTCTGCGTCTATGTGGCCTGGAGGACATGGTTTCTGATTTTCCAATGAACATGAGGCAGCAGTGCTGAATTCTCTCTTTGTAGGTCAACTGTGGCCACTGGGGTCTAAGTGTTTCCCCGTGTGGACTGTGAGGCCATTTGGTCATCCTCCACTTTTCCTGGTGTTTCTTGCTGCTTCACTGGGAGTTTCCTATTTGCTTCATGAAATACAAGGAGTTCAACTGGGACACAGTGCTGGAGGGAGTTCTGTCACGTGTGCTGACTCAGGGTCCTAGGACAATGCACCAACCAGGCTCCTATCCCACAGAGCTTGCCCCCTTGACCATAGCAACCTGATTCTGAACATTGCCCGGAAACCTCTCCATAGAACAAGATGCCTTTACATATAAGGGTCTGCTGGCTGCACCGTGTCAGTCACAAGCCATGTGGAAGCCAATGGCAGATCCACATGGCCCCACCACAGATGTTTTATCACACACCTGCACACCACTGCTCTAGGCCCACTAATCAGCAGGCTCCAACTTACTGGCATCTCTGTTCTACACCATTTTCATGAAACCCAGTCAAACAAGGCACTGTCTGGTACACTCATGATCAGCAACAGGACATCCAAAGGTCCTCCAGTGCCATGTGGTCATGGGAATTTCAAAAATTTCATGGTATTTATCAAGCCATTTCTCAAGGATGAACTTGGAGGCACTGTGGGTTTCTATTCATTCAGGAACCACTAAATGGTGAGGAAGCTCATTTCAATGAAAGCTCTGGAGAAACACTCAGAGGCAAGGCTTCCCAAGAGTGGCCAAAAGGTCACATCAAGCCAGGCCCATTGAGGTCTACAATGTGAGGTCCCTCTGTGTTTTGACTCTCAATTATGGCTGCCAGGTCTTTAAGAATAAAATCATGTGATATCCTGGCTGAGATTCCCAGTGCTCTGTGGAAAGCCACCCTGGGCCTAGATCTCAGTTTCCAAGGGCAACTCTCATGCGTGGCCTCCTAAAATCCCAACACAATTCATGGCAATACTTCTCTGAGTTCAGTACCAGAACTCAGTGTCTAAGGGGAATCACGCCAGAGTTCAAGCCCAGGGGGACAAAGTCATCCCTTCCAACCGCCACAGAAATGACCACAATTCCAACCAAAACACTGCCACATGGCCCTCATCTTCTTCCATATAGACACTCATCATAACCTCTGGCTGGAGGTTTCCATGAGGGGGCAGCCCAAGACAGTGTCTAGAATAAGCTCCCTTGCCCCTCATTTGCCTAATGTCAGGGTTGCCTGTGAACCAGGAGTGATCAAATACGCCTGCCATTAATACTGCTCTGCTTCTCCAAATTGAGGACTACTGACTTTCGGGTATAGATTCTTTCTGTGAATTGGAGACATGAGAAAAGCCAAGAACCTATGGGATAGCCTCTGCAGGGCTTTGAAGAACTCATTTGACCCAAAGGATCCCTATTCTCACTTGATGGAGGTCAGGAACTTTCCAGAGGAAAGTGAGAGGCTTCATCCACAATGACTGCTCTTTGTGCCATTTTGGCTTTGGATGCACACATGGGATCTTTCTTTAATCCATCAGGTGCTGAGAATCTAAGCCACAGCCTCACACAGGGCCAAGAGGCTGATTCACACACATCCCTTTGCAAAGGAATTAAGCAAAAAGCCACAGGTGATGCCCCTTCATTTCCATTTGAAAACTGTTTACTTCAGGCTTCACAAAGGGGTAGCCTGAGGCAAAGACCTTCCTGACACTCAGGGCAACAGAACAATAGGTAAGCAAAAGGCCCAAAGCAGGGTTTCTCCACTGACACTTTACTGGTCACACTGATATCTGAGTTTTCTGAGATGCTTGCCATTCCCTTCAGTTATCCAGTACATGGCCATGTCACAGAGCTGGGAGGTGGTACATATCTTGGACACAAAACCATGAGCCAATTCTGGAGAGTGGCCAGAATTCAGGAAGAAAACAGGAACTTAGCAAGATAGTAGGTGTTGCCCATAGATAAGGCAAGCCCCAGTCCATTCATAAATTGGAAAGGATGAATGCTGGAAAGTTTTCTACTAGACAGGACGCATCCATTGATTCATTCTCTTTTCCAATGTCTACAACCAGGGATACAGTGGGATACACAGACATAGAAACACTCGCCTTGTCAAATGACTTACTAGAAACAGTCCACTCCAAACCAAACAAACTGACTTTCCTACCTATTCTCAGAACATGAGACAAAACCATAAACTCACACCCACACCCACTAAGGCACCTCCTTCCCCCAAGTAGGTCTGTGACTATCTGGAGTGTCTTCTGACTGGTGGGCCATACAATGTTCCCCCAAAATGGCCCGTCCTCTCTCAGATCTGGCCTCCTTGGCCTACTCAATGAACTTGTCAGGAGCCACCAGTGAGCCACTCACTACCTGCTTTCTCAGAAAAGTCCCCTCTTCAGAGCTTTCCTGGCATTTGGTCATCCTCACATCAGTAGGTACCAAGAAAGACTGACTCTCTCCTTGGTAAATGCAAACAAGTCAGCCCACTGGGACTGGGACTGAAACTGGCTCTGGGTGCCTGGCTTCCTGGTTGCCAAGTTCAAAGAGTTCCATCACAAAAGAAGTGAGGTGAGGTCACTTCCTTCAGGAACTGAATGACGTCACTGCCTTGGCAACCAAATTGTCCTAACAGTTGCTTCCAAGGGTCCTATGAGATGGAGGCTGCCCCTGCTTCCTGTGACACTTTCACAAGTTAGAATGGTATATCCTCCATAGGCACCCAGGAACAGCTTTCCACACAGGCCTGGTTTGGTCCATCTTGTCTACATTAAGAAGAGAGAGGCTCATACAGACACAACCCTTCATCCTGACCAGGTTGTTTGCCATGGAAGATGACTTTTGCTCTCTCATGTCCTTCAGAGCTGCCTACTTCTTCTCCAGGGATCATTTCTGCATGGACCTTTGAGTTCTCAGCAGGTGGAAGATCCCCTACATTCCTCTATTGTAAGACCAACTCTGTCCCTGCTCTTCTGTAAAGTTGGATTGAGGGAACAGTGTATGGTTAGGGGTAAGAACATGTTTGATTTGGGTTAGGAATCATTCTACTGGATGAAGAATGGTATTGAGAACCTGCGATATATATAATAATGTATAGGTGAAGTATATGTATGACAACAGAAATCTAAGTAAGCTTTGAAGCCCAGAAGGGCATTGGGCCCTTGACTGGGATACTTAGCTTTGAATTACATTCTGCACAGATGTCTCAGATAAATTGATATACAATGGCATAAGACCTTGTACCTTGGATGATTGAATGTGGAAGAGAACATCCAGTCAAAAAGGGATAGTAGGTAGGATTAGGAAGATAGTCAGTGGGTTTAGGAAGAAGAGTGAGTTTAACATTTGGACCAAAAGTTCTTTAGCAGTAGGGTGTCAGTTAGAGAGTAGATGTAAATGTCAGCACATGTGAAGAGTCAGTCACAATAATGAATATGGGAAATTAGGTAGGAGAGCAGATATCAATAGATACATTGGGAAATCAGTCAAAGTATAAAGTGAGTGATAGGATTAGATATTTTCAACAGGGTTGAGGTTGAATATGTACTCTTAGGACGAAGCAACTGTGTAGTCACCAATAGGATTGACATTTGAGAGCATTAGGCCCCTGGACAAGGATGTGTTTAGTAATCCATGCTCACTTTCCATTTAGACTTTGGTACAATCATAAGTGTGAACTTTGCATTATGTGTCCAGAATATCACTGTGATCAAATGTATATGTAGATCAGGTGACATGAGTATTTCTTCCACCATTTCTGCGAGCAATATCTTGAAGACGTGTTGATTAGTATTTGGGGGCACCAATAGGTGTACCTTGTGTCTATGAATATAGAGATAATGCATGAATAGTCCATACTGTGAATAAATAGTATAACTGGTTCCAATTTACATAATGGATTGAACTGATACCTGAAAATATATAGGAAATCTAATATTGATACACAATCATTCATTCCAACCAGTTATATATCTAATGGTAATATTAGGGTTCTGGTTTACCATGAAGGCTGTGTGAGATTTGCTTGAAAAGTGATTATGGAAATCGAAAATAATGTGTTTGGAAAGAAGTCTCATGAAAAAGCCAGTCCAGAAATATACAGGATTACATGTGTTCTGAAGTAATTGAAAGTCAACCAAATGCCTGTAAATTGGTGAACTTGTGGATGAAATATATATCCTATGATGTGCATCAACTGAAGAAATAGTGATGTACCAGTGTCGAAAAAAAAGAAACGTCAAAATACACATCATGTATCATAGGAATCTACTTGCATTGATGCTAAACTCGGTCAGTTACTGTTGAAATATTAGGATTTCTAAGGACCATTCACTAGGAAACAAATGTGTATTTCAGGTGGATGAATATTTCTGAGAAGAATCTTTGGAAAAGATGATTATAAATCCACATACATGAACATGAATGAATTTAGGGAGTGTATAATAAGACACATATATTTCATACTTTGAAAAATCTGGAGAGAGAGACTGTGTGTGTGTGTGTTTGTGTGTGTATATATATATATATATATATATATATATATATATATATATACATACATTCAAACAATACAAACACACAGAGACTTTAAAAAGTCGAAATATATATGCCAATCAAAATTCATCATGAAATATGTATCATCCACAGATCCAAAAATATTTAATTTACTCAACATGGATTTATGTATCATGTTGTTCAAGTAGAAAGCTCACCCATAGGTTGAATTTTCAGTTCCAACAGCATTTACGAGGAGTGATCTCTTGTCACAATTTGTATCTGCCATGTCAGCCTCCTCACAAGAATGTACGTGGGATACCAGGTAGGATTCTATATGTGCATGTAAAAATACATGTGCTGAATAGGCTACAGAGAAAGGGAGACAGGAATTCACATACTTGTTAACTTTACAAACACATGGAGAACTACTTCTCTTAAATTGGACTAGATTTATAACACCTAGCCTTTATAATGCCAAAGGAAAGTCCAATTATACACCATGCCTCCTCTGAACTGCATGTATTGCTATTCTGTTTGTGTTATTTTCCTCCATCATATCAGGATTGGTAATCAGAGTCTAGGAGGGTATGGGTTAGTGTCAGGGATTCAGTATTTTGAATGGAAAATAGGAAAATGAATCCAATGTGTATGCAATTCTGTGCTACACAAAAATCTTCCCACTCTCATCAAGAACAATGCCTTGACATTACCTTTGCCCCAAGTAAGACACGATTCGAAGAGAAGAGTTAGAAAATCTGTGAATACATATATACAATGGAAAATGCTCAGGAGTTCACAACCTTGGAGGTGGTAGAGGAGTTTCCATAAGTAAGGGACAGGACAAACACTCTGCAAACATGGAGCTCTGCTGGCCTAAAGACTTCTTGGGAAACTGCCTCTGAGGTTGGACCCTTGAAATATATGTTGTTGTCAGGAGATTTATCTTCCTTTGTAGTGAGACCATCAAAGCTTGGTCTGCGTCTATGTGGCCTGGAGGACATGGTTTCTGATTTTCCAATGAACATGAGGCAGCAGTGCTGAATTCTCTCTTTGTAGGTCAACTGTGGCCACTGGGGTCTAAGTGTTTCCCCGTGTGGACTGTGAGGCCATTTGGTCATCCTCCACTTTTCCTGGTGTTTCTTGCTGCTTCACTGGGAGTTTCCTATTTGCTTCATGAAATACAAGGAGTTCAACTGGGACACAGTGCTGGAGGGAGTTCTGTCACGTGTGCTGACTCAGGGTCCTAGGACAATGCACCAACCAGGCTCCTATCCCACAGAGCTTGCCCCCTTGACCATAGCAACCTGATTCTGAACATTGCCCGGAAACCTCTCCATAGAACAAGATGCCTTTACATATAAGGGTCTGCTGGCTGCACCGTGTCAGTCACAAGCCATGTGGAAGCCAATGGCAGATCCACATGGCCCCACCACAGATGTTTTATCACACACCTGCACACCACTGCTCTAGGCCCACTAATCAGCAGGCTCCAACTTACTGGCATCTCTGTTCTACACCATTTTCATGAAACCCAGTCAATCAAGGCACTGTCTGGTACACTCATGATCAGCAACAGGACATCCAAAGGTCCTCCAGTGCCACGTGGTCATGGGAATTTCAAAAATTTCATGGTATTTATCAAGCCATTTCTCAAGGATGAACTTGGAGGCACTGTGGGTTTCTATTCATTCAGGAACCACTAAATGGTGAGGAAGCTCATTTCAATGAAAGCTCTGGAGAAACACTCAGAGGCAAGGCTTCCCAAGAGTGGCCAAAAGGTCACATCAAGCCAGGCCCATTGAGGTCTACAATGTGAGGTCCCTGTGTGTTTTGACTCTCAATTATGGCTGCCAGGTCTTTAAGAATAAAATCATGTGATATCCTGGCTGAGATTCCCAGTGCTCTGTGGAAAGCCACCCTGGGCCTAGATCTCAGTTTCCAAGGGCAACTCTCATGCGTGGCCTCCTAAAATCCCAACACAATTCATGGCAATACTTCTCTGAGTTCAGTACCAGAACTCAGTGTCTAAGGGGAATCACGCCAGAGTTCAAGCCCAGGGGGACAAAGTCATCCCTTCCAACCGCCACAGAAATGACCACAATTCCAACCAAAACACTGCCACATGGCCCTCATCTTCTTCCATATAGACACTCATCATAACCTCTGGCTGGAGGTTTCCATGAGGGGGCAGCCCAAGACAGTGTCTAGAATAAGCTCCCTTGCCCCTCATTTGCCTAATGTCAGGGTGGCCTGTGAACCAGGAGTGATCAAATACGCCTGCCATTAATACTGCTCTGCTTCTCCAAATTGAGGACTACTGACTTTCGGGTATAGATTCTTTCTGTGAATTGGAGACATGAGAAAAGCCAAGAACCTATGGGATAGCCTCTGCAGGGCTTTGAAGAACTCATTTGACCCAAAGGATCCCTATTCTCACTTGATGGAGGTCAGGAACTTTCCAGAGGAAAGTGAGAGGCTTCATCCACAATGACTGCTCTTTGTGCCATTTTGGCTTTGGATGCACACATGGGATCTTTCTTTAATCCATCAGGTGCTGAGAATCTAAGCCACAGCCTCACACAGGGCCAAGAGGCTGATTCACACACATCCCTTTGCAAAGGAATTAAGCAAAAAGCCACAGGTGATGCCCCTTCATTTCCATTTGAAAACTGTTTACTTCAGGCTTCACAAAGGGGTAGCCTGAGGCAAAGACCTTCCTGACACTCAGGGCAACAGAACAATAGGTAAGCAAAAGGCCCAAAGCAGGGTTTCTCCACTGACACTTTACTGGTCACACTGATATCTGAGTTTTCTGAGATGCTTGCCATTCCCTTCAGTTATCCAGTACATGGCCATGTCACAGAGCTGGGAGGTGGTACATATCTTGGACACAAAACCATGAGCCAATTCTGGAGAGTGGCCAGAATTCAGGAAGAAAACAGGAACTTAGCAAGATAGTAGGTGTTGCCCATAGATAAGGCAAGCCCCAGTCCATTCATAAATTGGAAAGGATGAATGCTGGAAAGTTTTCTACTAGACAGGACGCATCCATTGATTCATTCTCTTTTCCAATGTCTACAACGAGGGATACAGTGGGATACACAGACATAGAAACACTCGCCTTGTCAAATGACTTACTAGAAACAGTCCACTCCAAACCAAACAAACTGCCTTTCCTACCTATTCTCAGAACATGAGACAAAACCATAAACTCACACCCACACCCACTAAGGCACCTCCTTCCCCCAAGTAGGTCTGTGACTATCTGGAGTGTCTTCTGACTGGTGGGCCATACAATGTTCCCCCAAAATGGCCCGTCCTCTCTCAGATCTGGCCTCCTTGGCCTACTCAATGAAGTTGTCAGGAGCCACCAGTGAGCCACTCACTACCTGCTTTCTCAGAAAAGTCCCCTCTTCAGAGCTTTCCTGGCATTTGGTCATCCTCACATCAGTAGGTACCAAGAAAGACTGACTCTCTCCTTGGTAAATGCAAACAAGTCAGCCCACTGGGACTGGGACTGAAACTGGCTCTGGGTGCCTGGCTTCCTGGTTGCCAAGTTCAAAGAGTTCCATCACAAAAGAAGTGAGGTGAGGTCACTTCCTTCAGGAACTGAATGACGTCACTGCCTTGGCAACCAAATTGTCCTAACAGTTGCTTCCAAGGGTCCTATGAGATGGAGGCTGCCCCTGCTTCCTGTGACACTTTCACAAGTTAGAATGGTATATCCTCCATAGGCACCCAGGAACAGCTTTCCACACAGGCCTGGTTTGGTCCATCTTGTCTACATTAAGAAGAGAGAGGCTCATACAGACACAACCCTTCATCCTGACCAGGTTGTTTGCATGGAAGATGACTTTTGCTCTCTCATGTCCTTCAGAGCTGCCTACTTCTTCTCCAGGGATCATTTCTACATGGACCTTTGAGTTCTCAGCAGGTGGAAGATCCCCTACATTCCTCTATTGCAAGACCAACTCTGTCCCTGCTCTTCTGTAAAGTTGGATTGAGGGAACAGTGTATGGTTAGGGGTAAGAACATGTTTGATTTGGGTTAGGAATCATTCTACTGGATGAAGAATGGTATTGGGAACCTGCGATATATATAATAATGTATAGGTGAAGTATATGTATGACAAAAGAAATCTAAGTAAGCTTTGAAGCCCAGAAGGGCATTGGGCCCTTGACTGGGATACTTAGCTTTGAATTACATTCTGCACAGATGTCTCAGATAAATTGATATACAATGGCATAAGACCTTGTACCTTGGATGATTGAATGTGGAAGAGAACATCCAGTCAAAAGGGATAGTAGGTAGGATTAGGAAGATAGTCAGTAGGTTTAGGAAGAAGAGTGAGTATAACATTTGGACCAAAAGTTCTTTAGCAGTAGGGTGTCAGTTAGAGAGTAGATGTAAATGTCAGCACATGTGAAGAGTCAGTCACAATAATGAATATGGGAAATTAGGTAGGAGAGCAGATATCAATAGATACATTGGGAAATCAGTCAAAGTATAAAGTGAGTGATAGGATTAGATATTTTCAACAGGATTGAGGTTGAATATGTACTCTTAGGACGAAGCAACTGTGTAGTCACCAATAGGATTGACATTTGAGAGCATTAGGCCCCTGGACAAGGATGTGTTTAGTAATCCATGCTCACTTTCCATTTAGACTTTGGTACAATCATAAGTGTGAACTTTGCATTATGTGTCCAGAATATCACTGTGATCAAATGTATATGTAGATCAGGTGACATGAGTATTTCTTCCACCATTTCTGGGAGCAATATCTTGAAGACGTGTTGATTAGTATTTGGGGGCACCAATAGGTGTACCTTGTGTCTATGAATATAGAGATAATGCATGAATAGACCATACTGTGAATAAATAGTATAACTGGTTCCAATTTACATAATGGATTGAACTGATACCTGAAAATATATAGGAAATCTAATATTGATACACAATCATTCATTCCAACCAGTTATATATCTAATGGTAATATTAGGGTTCTGGTTTACCATGAAGGCTGTGTGAGATTTGCTTGAAAAGTGATTATGGAAATCGAAAATAATTTGTTTGGAAAGAAGTCTCATGAAAAGGCCAGTCCAGAAATATACAGGAGTACATGTGTTCTGAAGCAGGAAGTGATTGAAAGTGAACCAAAGGCCTGTAAATTTGTGAACTTGTGGATGAAATATATATCCTATGATGGGCATCAACTGAAGAATTAGTGATGTACCAGTGTCGAAAAAAAAGAAACGTCAAAATACACATCATGTATCATAGGAATCTACTTGCATTGATGCTAAACTCGGTCAGTTACTGTAGAAATATTAGGATTTCTAAGGACCATTCACTAGGAAACAAATGTGTATTTCAGGTGGATGAATATTTCTGAGAATAATCTTTGGAAAAGATGATTATAAATCCACATACATGAACATGAATGAATTTAGGGAGTGTATAATAAGACACATATATTTCATACTTTGAAAAATCTGGAGAGAGAGACTGTGTGTGTGTGTGTGTGTGTGTGTGTGTGTGTGTATATATATATATATATATATATATATATATATATATATATATATATTCAAACAATACAAACACACAGAGACTTTAAAAAGTCGAAATATATATGCCAATCAAAATTCATCATGAAATATGTATCATCCACAGATCCAAAAATATTTAATTTACTGAACATGGATTTATGTATCATGTTGTTCAAGTAGAAAGCTCACCCATAGGTTGAATTTTCAGTTCCAACAGCATTTACGAGGAGTGATCTCTTGTCACAATTTGTATCTGCCATGTCAGCCTCCTCACAAGAATGTACGTGGGATACCAGGTAGGATTCTATATGTGCATGTAAAAATACATGTGCTGAATAGGCTACAGAGAAAGGGAGACAGGAATTCACATACTTGTTAACTTTACAAACACATGGAGAACTACTTCTCTTAAATTGGACTAGATTTATAACACCTAGCCTTTATAATGCCAAAGGAAAGTCCAATTATACACCATGCCTCCTCTGAACTGCATGTATTGCTATTCTGTTTGTGTTATTTTCCTCCATCATATCAGGATTGGTAATCAGAGTCTAGGAGGGTATGGGTTAGTGTCAGGGATTCAGTATTTTGAATGGAAAATAGGAAAATGAATCCAATGTGTATGCAATTCTGTGCTACACAAAAATCTTCCCACTCTCATCAAGAACAATGCCTTGACATTACCTTTGCCCCAAGTAAGACACGATTCGAAGAGAAGAGTTAGAAAATCTGTGAATACATATATACAATGGAAAATGCTCAGGAGTTCACAACCTTGGAGGTGGTAGAGGAGTTTCCATAAGTAAGGGACAGGATAAACACTCCCCAAACATGGAGCTCTGCTGGCCTAAAGACTTCTTGGGAAACTGCCTCTGAGGTTGGACCCTTGAAATATATGTTGTTGTCAGGAGCTTTATCTTCCTTTGTAGTGAGACCATCAAAGCTTGGTCTGCATCTATGTGGCCTGGAGGACATGGTTTCTGATTTTCCAATGAACATGAGGCAGCAGTGCTGAATTCTCTCTTTGTAGGTCAACTGTGGCCACTGGGGTCTAAGTGTTTCCCCGTGTGGACTGTGAGGCCATTTGGTCATCCTCCACTTTTCCTGGTGTTTCTTGCTGCTTCACTGGGAGTTTCCTATTTGCTTCATGAAATATAAGGAGTTCAACTGGGACACAGTGCTGGAGGGAGTTCTGTCACGTGTGCTGACTCAGGGTCCTAGGAGAATGCACCACCAGGCTTCTATCCCACAGAGCTTGCCCCCGTGACCATAGCAACCTGATTCTGAACATTGCCCGGAAACCTCTCCATAGAACAAGATGCCTTTACATATAAGGGTCTGCTGGCTGCACCGTGTCAGTCACAAGCCATGTGGAAGCCAATGGCAGATCCACATGGCCCCACTACAGATGTTTTATCACACACCTGCACACCACTGCTCTAGGCCCACTAATCAGCAGGCTCCAACATACTGGCATCTCTGTTCTACACCATTTTCATGAAACCCAGTCAATCAAGGCACTGTCTGGTACACTCATGATCAGCAATAGGACACCCAAAGGTTCTCCAGTGCCACGTGGTCATGGGAATTTCAAAAATTTCATGGTATTTATCAAGCCATTTCTCAAGGATGAACTTGGAGGCACTGTGGGTTTCTATTCATTCAGGAACCACTAAATGGTGAGGAAGCTCATTTCAATGAAAGCTCTGGAGAAACACTCAGAGGCAAGGCTTCCCAAGAGTGGCCAAAAGGTCACATCAAGCCAGGCCCATTGAGGTCTACAATGTGAGGTCCCTGTGTGTTTTGACTCTCAATTATGGCTGCCAGGTCTTTAAGAATAAAATCATGTGATATCCTGGCTGAGATTCCCAGTGCCCTGTGGAAAGCCACCCTGGGCCTAGATCTCAGTTTCCAAGGGCAACTCTCATGCGTGGCCTCCTAAAATCCCAACACAATTCATGGCAATACTTCTCTGAGTTCAGTACCAGAACTCAGTCTCTAAGGGGAATCACGCCAGAGTTCAAGCCCAGGTGGACAAAGTCATCCCTTCCAACCGCCACAGAAATGACCACAATTCCAACCAAAACACTGCCACATGGCCCTCATCTTCTTCCATATAGACACTCATCATAACCTCTGGCTGGAGGTTTCCATGAGGGGGCAGCCCAAGACAGTGTCTAGAATAAGCTCCCTTGCCCCTCATTTGCCTAATGTCAGGGTGGCCTGTGAACCAGGAGTGATCAAATACGCCTGCCATTAATACTGCTCTGCTTCTCCAAATTGAGGACTACTGACTTTCGGGTATAGATTCTTTCTGTGAATTGGAGACATGAGAAAAGCCAAGAACCTATGGGATAGCCTCTGCAGGGCTTTGAAGAACTCATTTGACCCAAAGGATCCCTATTCTCACTTGATGGAGGTCAGGAACTTTCCAGAGGAAAGTGAGAGGCTTCATCCACAATGACTGCTCTTTGTGCCATTTTGGCTTTGGATGCACACATGGGATCTTTCTTTAATCCATCAGGTGCTGAGAATCTAAGCCACAGCCTCACACAGGGCCAAGAGGCTGATTCACACACATCCCTTTGCAAAGGAATTAAGCAAAAAGCCACAGGTGATGCCCCTTCATTTCCATTTGAAAACTGTTTACTTCAGGCTTCACAAAGGGGTAGCCTGAGGCAAAGACCTTCCTGACACTCAGGGCAACAGAACAATAGGTAAGCAAAAGGCCCAAAGCAGGGTTTCTCCACTGACACTTTACTGGTCACACTGATATCTGAGTTTTCTGAGATGCTTGCCATTCCCTTCAGTTATCCAGTACATGGCCATGTCACAGAGCTGGGAGGTGGTACATATCTTGGACACAAAACCATGAGCCAATTCTGGAGAGTGGCCAGAATTCAGGAAGAAAACAGGAACTTAGCAAGATAGTAGGTGTTGCCCATAGATAAGGCAAGCCCCAGTCCATTCATAAATTGGAAAGGATGAAT
This sequence comes from Urocitellus parryii, assembly GCF_045843805.1. Classification (NCBI taxonomy): domain Eukaryota; kingdom Metazoa; phylum Chordata; class Mammalia; order Rodentia; family Sciuridae; genus Urocitellus; species Urocitellus parryii. The sequence continues at coordinate 113,425,868 of NC_135535.1, read as the reverse complement.
GCTGGAAAGTTTTCTACTAGACAGGACGCATCCATTGATTCATTCTCTTTTCCAATGTCTACAACCAGGGATACAGTGGGATACACAGACATAGAAACACTCGCCTTGTCAAATGACTTACTAGAAACAGTCCACTCCAAACCAAACAAACTGCCTTTCCTACCTATTCTCAGAACATGAGACAAAACCATAAACTCACACCCACACCCACTAAGGCACCTCCTTCCCCCAAGTAGGTCTGTGACTATCTGGAGTGTCTTCTGACTGGTGGGCCATACAATGTTCCCCCAAAATGGCCCGTCCTCTCTCAGATCTGGCCTCCTTGGCCTACTCAATGAAGTTGTCAGGAGCCACCAGTGAGCCACTCACTACCTGCTTTCTCAGAAAAGTCCCCTCTTCAGAGCTTTCCTGGCATTTGGTCATCCTCACATCAGTAGGTACCAAGAAAGACTGACTCTCTCCTTGGTAAATGCAAACAAGTCAGCCCACTGGGACTGGGACTGAAACTGGCTCTGGGTGCCTGGCTTCCTGCTTGCCAAGTTCAAAGAGTTCCATCACAAAAGAAGTGAGGTGAGGTCACTTCCTTCAGGAACTGAATGAGGTCACTGCCTTGGCAACCAAATTGTCCTAACAGTTGCTTCCAAGGGTCCTATGAGATGGAGGCTGCCCCTGCTTCCTGTGACACTTTCACAAGTTAGAATGGTATATCCTCCATAGGCACCCAGGAACAGCTTTCCACACAGGCCTGGTTTGGTCCATCTTGTCTACATTAAGAAGAGAGAGGCTCATACAGACACAACCCTTCATCCTGACCAGGTTGTTTGCCATGGAAGATGACTTTGGCTCTCTCATGTCCTTCAGAGCTGCCTACTTCTTCTCCAGGGATCATTTCTGCATGGACCTTTGAGTTCTCAGCAGGTGGAAGATCCCCTACATTCCTCTATTGTAAGACCAACTCTGTCCCTGCTCTTCTGTAAAGTTGGATTGAGGGAACAGTGTATGGTTAGGGGTAAGAACATGTTTGATTTGGGTTAGGAATCATTCTACTGGATGAAGAATGGTATTGGGAACCTGCGATATATATAATAATGTATAGGTGAAGTATATGTATGACAACAGAAATCTAAGTAAGCTTTGAAGCCCAGAAGGGCATTGGGCCCTTGACTGGGATACTTAGCTTTGAATTTCATTCTGCACAGATGTCTCAGATAAATTGATATACAATGGCATAAGACCTTGTACCTTGGATGATTGAATGTGGAAGAGAACATCCAGTCAAAAGGGATAGTAGGTAGGATTAGGAAGATAGTCAGTAGGTTTAGGAAGAAGAGTGAGTATAACATTTGGACCAAAAGTTCTTTAGCAGTAGGGTGTCAGTTAGAGAGTAGATGTAAATGTCAGCACATGTGAAGAGTCAGTCACAATAATGAAGATGGGAAATTAGGTAGGAGAGCAGATATCAATAGATACATTGGGAAATCAGTCAAAGTATAAAGTGAGTGATAGGATTAGATATTTTCAACAGGGTTGAGGTTGAATATGTACTCTTAGGACGAAGCAACTGTGTAGTCACCAATAGGATTGACATTTGAGAGCATTAGGCCCCTGGACAAGGATGTGTTTAGTAATCCATGCTCACTTTCCATTTAGACTTTGGTACAATCATAAGTGTGAACTTTGCATTATGTGTCCAGAATATCACTGTGATCAAATGTATATGTAGATCAGGTGACATGAGTATTTCTTCCACCATTTCTGGGAGCAATATCTTGAAGACGTGTTGATTAGTATTTGGGGGCACCAATAGGTGTACCTTGTGTCTATGAATATAGAGATAATGCATGAATAGACCATACTGTGAATAAATAGTATAACTGGTTCCAATTTACATGATGGATTGAACTGATACCTGAAAATATATAGGAAATCTAATATTGATACACAATCATTCATTCCAACCAGTTATATATCTAATGGTAATATTAGGGTTCTGGTTTACCATGAAGGCTGTGTGAGATTTCCTTGAAAAGTGATTATGGAAATCGAAAATAATGTGTTTGGAAAGAAGTCTCATGAAAAGGCCAGTCCAGAAATATACAGGAGTACATGTGTTCTGAAGCAGGAAGTGATTGAAAGTGAACCAAATGCCTGTAAATTTGTGAACTTGTGGATGAAATATATATCCTATGATGTGCATCAACTGAAGAAATAGTGATGTACCAGTGTCGAAAAAAAAAAGAAACGTCAAAATACACATCATGTATCATAGGAATCTACTTGCATTGATGCTAAACTCGGTCAGTTACTGTAGAAATATTAGGATTTCTAAGGACCATTCACTAGGAAACAAATGTGTATTTCAGGTGGATGAATATTTCTGAGAAGAATCTTTGGAAAAGATGATTATAAATCCACATACATGAACATGAATGAATTTAGGGAGTGTATAATAAGACACATATATTTCATACTTTGAAAAATCTGGAGAGAGAGACTGTGAGTGTGTGTGTGTGTGTTTGTGTATATATATATATATATATATATATATATATATATATATATATATATTCATACATTCAAACAATACAAACACACAGAGACTTTAAAAATTCGAAATATATATGCCAATCAAAATTCATCATGAAATATGTATCATCCACAGATCCAAAAATATTTAATTTACTGAACATGGATTTATGTATCATGTTGTTCAAGTAGAAAGCTCACCCATAGGTAGAATTTTCAGTTCCAACAGCATTTACGAGGAGTGATCTCTTCTCACAATTTGTATCTGCCCTGTCAGCCTCCTCACAAGAATGTACGTGGGATACCAGGTAGGATTCTATATGTGCATGTAAAAATACATGTGCTGAATAGGCTACAGAGAAAGGGAGACAGGAATTCACATACTTGTTAACTTTACAAACACATGGAGAACTACTTCTCTTAAATTGGACTAGATTTATAACACCTAGCCTTTACAATGCCAAAGGAAAGTCCAATTATACACCATGCCTCCTCTGAACTGCATGTATTGCTATTCTGTTTGTGTTATTTTCCTCCATCATATCAGGATTGGTAATCAGAGTCTAGGAGGGTATGGGTTAGTGTCAGGGATTCAGTATTTTGAATGGAAAATAGGAAAATGAATCCAATGTGTATGCAATTCTGTGCTACACAAAAATCTTCCCACTCTCATCAAGAACAATGCCTTGACATTACCTTTGCCCCAAGTAAGACACGATTCGAAGAGAAGAGTTAGAAAATCTGTGAATACATATATACAATGGAAAATGCTCAGGAGTTCACAACCTTGGAGGTGGTAGAGGAGTTTCCATAAGTAAGGGACAGGATAAACACTCCCCAAACATGGAGCTCTGCTGGCCTAAAGACTTCTTGGGAAACTGCCTCTGAGGTTGGACCCTTGAAATATATGTTGTTGTCAGGAGCTTTATCTTCCTTTGTAGTGAGACCATCAAAGCTTGGTCTGCATCTATGTGGCCTGGAGGACATGGTTTCTGATTTTCCAATGAACATGAGGCAGCAGTGCTGAATTCTCTCTTTGTAGGTCAACTGTGGCCACTGGGGTCTAAGTGTTTCCCCCTGTGGACTGTGAGGCCATTTGGTCATCCTCCACTTTTCCTGGTGTTTCTTGCTGCTTCACAGGGAGTTTCCTATTTGCTTCATGAAATACAAGGAGTTCAACTGGGACACAGTGCTGGAGGGAGTTCTGTCACGTGTGCTGACTCAGGGTCCTAGGAGAATGCACCAACCAGGCTTCTATCCCACAGAGCTTGCCCCCTTGACCATAGCAACCTGATTCTGAACATTGCCCGGAAACCTCTCCATAGAACAAGATGCCTTTACAGATAAGGGTCTGCTGGCTGCACCGTGTCAGTCACAAGCCATGTGGAAGCCAATGGCAGATCCACATGGCCCCACCACAGATGTTTTATCACACACCTGCACACCACTGCTCTAGGCCCACTAATCAGCAGGCTCCAACTTACTGGCATCTCTGTTCTACACCATTTTCATGAAACCCAGTCAATCAAGGCACTGTCTGGTACACTCATGATCAGCAACAGGACACCCAAAGGTTCTGCAGTGCCACGTGGTCATGGGAATTTCAAAAATTTCATGGTATTTATCAAGCCATTTCTCAAGGATGAACTTGGAGGCACTGTGGGTTTCTATTCATTCAGGAACCACTAAATGGTGAGGAAGCTCATTTCAATGAAAGCTCTGGAGAAACACTCAGAGGCAAGGCTTCCCAAGAGTGGCCAAAAGGTCACATCAAGCCAGGCCCATTGAGCTCTACAATGTGAGGTCCCTGTGTGTTTTGACTCTCAATTATGGCTGCCAGGTCTTTAAGAATAAAATCATGTGATATCCTGGCTGAGATTCCCAGTGCTCTGTGGAAAGCCACCCTGGGCCTAGATCTCAGCTTCCAAGGGCAACTCTCATGCGTGGCCTCCTAAAATCCCAACACAATTCATGGCAATACTTCTCTGAGTTCAGTACCAGAACTCAGTATCTAAGGGGAATCACGCCAGAGTTCAAGCCCAGGTGGACAAAGTCATCCCTTCCAACCGCCACAGAAATGACCACAATTCCAACCAAAACACTGCCACATGGCCCTCATCTTCTTCCATATAGACACTCATCATAACCTCTGGCTGGAGGTTTCCATGAGGGGGCAGCCCAAGACAGTGTCTAGAATAAGCTCCCTTGCCCCTCATTTGCCTAATGTCAGGGTGGCCTGTGAACCAGGAGTGATCAAATACGCCTGCCATTAATACTGCTCTGCTTCTCCAAATTGAGGACTACTGACTTTCGGGTATAGATTCTTTCTGTGAATTGGAGACATGAGAAAACCCAAGAACCTATGGGATAGCCTCTGCAGGGCTTTGAAGAACTCATTTGACCCAAAGGATCCCTATTCTCACTTGATGGAGGTCAGGAACTTTCCAGAGGAAAGTGAGAGGCTTCATCCACAATGACTGCTCTGTTTGCCATTTTGGCTTTGGATGCACACATGGGATCTTTCTTTAATCCATCAGGTGCTGAGAATCTAAGCCACAGCCTCACACAGGGCCAAGAGGCTGATTCACACACAACCCTTTGCAAAGGAATTAAGCAAAAAGCCACAGGTGATGCCCCTTCATTTCCATTTGAAAACTGTTTACTTCAGGCTTCACAAAGGGGTAGTCTGAGGCAAAGACCTTCCTGACATTCAGGGCAACAGAACAATAGGTAAGCAAAAGGCCCAAAGCAGGGTTTCTCCACTGACACTTTACTGGTCACACTGATATCTGAGTTTTCTGAGATGCTTGCCATTCCCTTCAGTTATCCAGTACACGGCCATGTCACAGAGCTGGGAGGTGGTACATACCTTGGACACAAAACCATGAGCCAATTCTGGAGAGTGGCCAGAATTCAGGAAGAAAACAGGAACTTAGCAAGATAGTAGGTGTTGCCCATAGATAAGGCAAGCCCCAGTCCATTCATAAATTGGAAAGGATGAATGCTGAAAAGTTTTCTACTAGACAGGACGCATCCATTGATTCATTCTCTTTTCCAATGTCTACAACCAGGGATACAGTGGGATACACAGACATAGAAAGACTCGCCTTGTCAAATGACTTACTAGAAACAGTCCACTCCAAACCAAACAAACTGCCTTTCCTACCTATTCTCAGAACATGAGACAAAACCATCAACTCACACCCACACCCACTAAGGCACCTCCTTCCCCCAAGTAGGTCTGTGACTATCTGGAGTGTCTTCTGACTGGTGGGCCATACAATGTTCCCCCAAAATGGCCCGTCCTCTCTCAGATCTGGCCTCCTTGGCCTACTCAATGAACTTGTCAGGAGCCACCAGTGAGCCACTCACTACCTGCTTTCTCAGAAAAGTCCCCTCTTCAGAGCTTTCCTGGCATTTGGTCATCCTCACATCAGTAGGTACCAAGAAAGACTGACTCTCTCCTTGGTAAATGCAAACAAGTCAGCCCACTGGGACTGGGACTGAAACTGGCTCTGGGTGCCTGGCTTCCTGGTTGCCAAGTTCAAAGAGTTCCATCACCAAGGAAGTGAGGTGAGGTCACTTCCTTCAGGAACTGAATGAGGTCACTGCCTTGGCAACCAAATTGTCCTAACAGTTGCTTCCAAGGGTCCTATGAGATGGAGGCTGCCCCTGCTTCCTGTGACACTTTCACAAGTTAGAATGGTATATCCTCCATAGGCACCCAGGAACAGCTTTCCACACAGGCCTGGTTTGGTCCATCTTGTCTACATTAAGAAGAGAGAGGCTCATACAGACACAACCCTTCATCCTGACCAGGTTGTTTGCCATGGAAGATGACTTTTGCTCTCTCATGTCCTTCAGAGCTGCCTACTTCTTCTCCAGGGATCATTTCTGCATGGACCTTTGAGTTCTCAGCAGGTGGAAGATCCCCTACATTCCTCTATTGTAAGACCAACTCTGTCCCTGCTCTTCTGTAAAGTTGGATTGAGGGAACAGTGTATGGTTAGGGGTAAGAACATGTTTGATTTGGGTTAGGAATCATTCTACTGGATGAAGAATGGTATTGGAAACCTGCGATATATATAATAATGTATAGGTGAAGTATATGTATGACAACAGAAATCTAAGTAAGCTTTGAAGCCCAGAAGGGCATTGGCCCTTGACTGGGATACTTAGCTTTGAATTACATTCTGCACAGATGTCTCAGATAAATTGATATACAATGGCATAAGACCTTGTACCTTGGATGATTGAATGTGGAAGAGAACATCCAGTCAAAAGGGAGAGTAGGTAGGATTAGGAAGATAGTCAGTAGGTTTAGGAAGAAGAGTGAGTATAACATTTGGACCAAAAGTTCTTTAGCAGTAGGGTGTCAGTTAGAGAGTAGATGTAAATGTCAGCACATGTGAAGAGTCAGTCACAATAATGAAGATGGGAAATTAGGTAGGAGAGCAGATATCAATAGACATTGGGAAATCAGTCAAAGTATAAAGTGAGTGATAGGATTAGATATTTTCAACAGGGTTGAGGTTGAATATGTACTCTTAGGACGAAGCAACTGTGTAGTCACCAATAGGATTGACATTTGAGAGCATTAGGCCCCTGGACAAGGATGTGTTTAGTAATCCATGCTCACTTTCCATTTAGACTTTGGTACAATCATAAGTGTGAACTTTGCATTATGTGTCCAGAATATCACTGTGATCAAATGTATATGTAGATCAGGTGACATGAGTATTTCTTCCACCATTTCTGGGAGCAATATCTTGAAGACGTGTTGATTAGTATTTGGGGGCACCAAAAGGTGTACCTTGTGTCTATGAATATAGAGATAATGCATGAATAGACCATACTGTGAATAAATAGTATAACTGGTTCCAATTTACATAATGGATTGAACTGATACCTGAAAATATATAGGAAATCTAATATTGATACACAATCATTCATTCCAACCAGTTATATATCTAATGGTAATATTAGGGTTCTCGTTTACCATGAAGGCTGTGTGAGATTTGCTTGAAAAGTGATTATGGAAATCGAAAATAATGTGTTTGGAAAGAAGTCTCATGAAAAGGCCAGTCCAGAAATATACAGGAGTACATGTGTTCTGAAGCAGGAAGTGATTGAAAGTGAACCAAATGCCTGTAAATTTGTGAACTTGTGGATGAAATATATATCCTATGATGTGCATCAACTGAAGAAATAGTGATGTACCAGTGTCGAAAAAAAAAAGAAACGTCAAAATACACATCATGTATCATAGGAATCTACTTGCATTGATGCTAAACTCGGTCAGTTACTGTAGAAATATTAGGATTTCTAAGGACCATTCACTAGGAAACAAATGTGTATTTCAGGTGGATGAATATTTCTGAGAATAATCTTTGGAAAAGATGATTATAAATCCACATACATGAACATGAATGAATTTAGGGAGTGTATAATAAGACACATATATTTCATACTTTGAAAAATCTGGAGAGAGAGACTGTGTGTCTGTGTGTGTGTGTGTTTGTGTGTGTGTATATATATATATATATATATATATATATATATATATATATACATTCAAACAATACAAACACACAGAGACTTTAAAAAGTCGAAATATATATGTCAATCAAAATTCATCATGAAATATGTATCATCCACAGATCCAAAAATATTTAATTTACTGAACATGGATTTATGTATCATGTTGTTCAAGTAGAAAGCTCACCCATAGGTTGAATTTTCAGTTCCAACAGCATTTACGAGGAGTGATCTCTTCTCACAATTTGTATCTGCCATGTCAGCCTCCTCACAAGAATGTACGTGGGATACCAGGTAGGATTCTATATGTGCATGTAAAAATACATGTGCTGAATAGGCTACAGAGAAAGGGAGACAGGAATTCACATACTTGTTAACTTTACAAACACATGGAGAACTACTTCTCTTAAATTGGACTAGATTTATAACACCTAGCCTTTACAATGCCAAAGGAAAGTCCAATTATACACCATGCCTCCTCTGAACTGCATGTATTGCTATTCTGTTTGTGTTATTTTCCTCCATCATATCAGGATTGGTAATCAGAGTCTAGGAGGGTATGGGTTAGTGTCAGGGATTCAGTATTTTGAATGGAAAATAGGAAAATGAATCCAATGTGTATGCAATTCTGTGCTACACAAAAATCTTCCCACTCTCATCAAGAACAATGCCTTGACATTACCTTTGCCCCAAGTAAGACACGATTCGAAGAGAAGAGTTAGAAAATCTGTGAATACATATATACAATGGAAAATGCTCAGGAGTTCACAACCTTGGAGGTGGTAGAGGAGTTTCCATAAGTAAGGGACAGGATAAACACTCCCCAAACATGGAGCTCTGCTGGCCTAAAGACTTCTTGGGAAACTGCCTCTGAGGTTGGACCCTTGAAATATATGTTGTTGTCAGGAGCTTTATCTTCCTTTGTAGTGAGACCATCAAAGCTTGGTCTGCATCTATGTGGCCTGGAGGACATGGTTTCTGATTTTCCAATGAACATGAGGCAGCAGTGCTGAATTCTCTCTTTGTAGGTCAACTGTGGCCACTGGGGTCTAAGTGTTTCCCCCTGTGGACTGTGAGGCCATTTGGTCATCCTCCACTTTTCCTGGTGTTTCTTGCTGCTTCACAGGGAGTTTCCTATTTGCTTCATGAAATACAAGGAGTTCAACTGGGACACAGTGCTGGAGGGAGTTCTGTCACGTGTGCTGACTCAGGGTCCTAGGAGAATGCACCAACCAGGCTTCTATCCCACAGAGCTTGCCCCCTTGACCATAGCAACCTGATTCTGGACATTGCCCGGAAACCTGTCCATAGAACAAGATGCCTTTACATATAAGGGTCTGCTGGCTGCACCGTGTCAGTCACAAGCCATGTGGAAGCCAATGGCAGATCCACATGGCCCCACCACAGATGTTTTATCACACACCTGCACACCACTGCTCTAGGCCCACTAATCAGCAGGCTCCAACTTACTGGCATCTCTGTTCTACACCATTTTCATGAAACCCAGTCAATCAAGGCACTGTCTGGTACACTCATGATCAGCAACAGGACACCCAAAGGTTCTGCAGTGCCACGTGGTCATGGGAATTTCAAAAATTTCATGGTATTTATCAAGCCATTTCTCAAGGATGAACTTGGAGGCACTGTGGGTTTCTGTTCATTCAGGAACCACTAAATGGTGAGGAAGCTCATTTCAATGAAAGCTCTGGAGAAACACTCAGAGGCAAGGCTTCCCAAGAGTGGCCAAAAGGTCACATCAAGCCAGGCCCATTGAGCTCTACAATGTGAGGTCCCTGTGTGTTTTGACTCTCAATTATGGCTGCCACGTCTTTAAGAATAAAATCATGTGATATCCTGGCTGAGATTCCCAGTGCTCTGTGGAAAGCCACCCTGGGCCTAGATCTCAGTTTCCAAGGGCAACTCTCATGCGTGGCCTCCTAAAATCCCAACACAATTCATGGCAATACTTCTCTGAGTTCAGTACCAGAACTCAGTATCTAAGGGGAATCACGCCAGAGTTCATGCCCAGGTGGACAAAGTCATCCCTTCCAACCGCCACAGAAATGACCACAATTCCAACCAAAACACTGCCACATGGCCCTCATCTTCTTCCATATAGACACTCATCATAACCTCTGGCTGGAGGTTTCCATGAGGGGGCAGCCCAAGACCGTGTCTAGAATAAGCTCCCTTGCCCCTCATTTGCCTAATGTCAGGGTGGCCTGTGAACCAGGAGTGATCAAATACGCCTGCCATTAATACTGCTCTGCTTCTCCAAATTGAGGACTACTGACTTTCGGGTATAGATTCTTTCTGTGAATTGGAGACATGAGAAAACCCAAGAACCTATGGGATAGCCTCTGCAGGGCTTTGAAGAACTCATTTGACCCAAAGGATCCCTATTCTCACTTGATGGAGGTCAGGAACTTTCCAGAGGAAAGTGAGAGGCTTCATCCACAATGACTGCTCTGTTTGCCATTTTGGCTTTGGATGCACACATGGGATCTTTCTTTAATCCATCAGGTGCTGAGAATCTAAGCCACAGCCTCACACAGGGCCAAGAGGCTGATTCACACACAACCCTTTGCAAAGGAATTAAGCAAAAAGCCACAGGTGATGCCCCTTCATTTCCATTTGAAAACTGTTTACTTCAGGCTTCACAAAGGGGTAGCCTGAGGCAAAGACCTTCCTGACATTCAGGGCAACAGAACAATAGGTAAGCAAAAGGCCCAAAGCAGGGTTTCTCCAATGACACTTTACTGGTCACACTGATATCTGAGTTTTCTGAGATGCTTGCCATTCCCTTCAGTTATCCAGTACATGGCCATGTCACAGAGCTGGGAGGTGGTACATATCTTGGACACAAAACCATGAGCCAATTCTGGAGAGTGGCCAGAATTCAGGAAGAAAACAGGAACTTAGCAAGATAGTAGGTGTTGCCCATAGATAAGGCAAGCCCCAGTCCATTCATAAATTGGAAAGGATGAATGCTGGAAAGTTTTCTACTAGACAGGACGCATCCATTGATTCATTCTCTTTTCCAATGTCTACAACCAGCAATACAGTGGGATACACAGACATAGAAACACTCGCCTTGTCAAATGACTTACTAGAAACAGTCCACTCCAAACCAAACAAACTGCCTTTCCTACCTATTCTCAGAACATGAGACAAAACCATAAACTCACACCCACACCCACTAAGGCACCTCCTTCCCCCAAGTAGGTCTGTGACTATCTGGAGTGTCTTCTGACTGGTGGGCCATACAATGTTCCCCCAAAATGGCCCGTCCTCTCTCAGATCTGGCCTCCTTGGCCTACTCAATGAACTTGTCAGGAGCCACCACTACCTGCTTTCTCAGAAAAGTCCCCTCTTCAGAGCTTTCCTGGCATTTGGTCATCCTCACATCAGTAGGTACCAAGAAAGACTGACTCTCTCCTTGGTAAATGCAAACAAGTCAGCCCACTGGGACTGGGACTGAAACTGGCTCTGGGTGCCTGGCTTCCTGGTTGCCAAGTTCAAAGAGTTCCATCACCAAGGAAGTGAGGTGAGGTCACTTCCTTCAGGAACTGAATGAGGTCACTGCCTTGGCAACCAAATTGTCCTAACAGTTGCTTCCAAGGGTCCTATGAGATGGAGGCTGCCCCTGCTTCCTGTGACACTTTCACAAGTTAGAATGGTATATCCTCCATAGGCACCCAGGAACAGCTTTCCACACAGGCCTGGTTTGGTCCATCTTGTCTACATTAAGAAGAGAGAGGCTCATACAGACACAACCCTTCATCCTGACCAGGTTGTTTGCCATGGAAGATGACTTTTGCTCTCTCATGTCCTTCAGAGCTGCCTACTTCTTCTCCAGGGATCATTTCTGCATGGACCTTTGAGTTCTCAGCAGGTGGAAGATCCCCTACATTCCTCTATTGTAAGACCAACACTGTCCCTGCTCTTCTGTAAAGTTGGATTGAGGGAACAGTGTATGGTTAGGGGTAAGAACATGTTTGATTTGGGTTAGGAATCATTCTACTGGATGAAGAATGGTATTGGGAACCTGCGATATATATAATAATGTATAGGTGAAGTATATGTATGACAACAGAAATCTAAGTAAGCTTTGAAGCCCAGAAGGGCATTGGGCCCTTGACTGGGATACTTAGCTTTGAATTACATTCTGCACAGATGTCTCAGATAAATTGATATACAATGGCATAAGACCTTGTACCTTGGATGATTGAATGTGGAAGAGAACATCCAGTCAAAAAGGGATAGTAGGTAGGATTAGGAAGATAGTCAGTAGGTTTAGGAAGAAGAGTGAGTATAACATTTGGACCAAAAGTTCTTTAGCAGTAGGGTGTCAGTTAGAGAGTAGATGTAAATGTCAGCACATGTGAAGAGTCAGTCACAATAATGATTATGGGAAATTAGGTAGGAGAGCAGATATCAATAGATACATTGGGAAATCAGTCAAAGTATAAAGTGAGTGATAGGATTAGATATTTTCAACAGGGTTGAGGTTGAATATGTACTCTTAGGACGAAGCAACTGTGTAGTCACCAATAGCATTGACATTTGAGAGCATTAGGCCCCTGGACAAGGATGTGTTTAGTAATCCATGCTCACTTTCCATTTAGACTTTGGTACAATCATAAGTGTGAACTTTGCATTATGTGTCCAGAATATCACTGTGATCAAATGTATATGTAGATCAGGTGACATGAGTATTTCTTCCACCATTTCTGGGAGCAATATCTTGAAGACGTGTTGATTAGTATTTGGGGGCACCAATAGGTGTACCTTGTGTCTATGAATATAGAGATAATGCATGAATAGACCATACTGTGAATAAATAGTATAACGGGTTCCAATTTACATAATGGATTGAACTGATACCTGAAAATATATAGGAAATCTAATATTGATACACAATCATTCATTCCAACCAGTTATATATCTAATGGTAATATTAGGGTTCTGGTTTACCATGAAGGCTGTGTGAGATTTGCTTGAAAAGTGATTATGGAAATCGAAAATAATGTGTTTGGAAAGAAGTCTCATGAAAAGGCCAGTCCAGAAATATACAGGAGTACATGTGTTCTGAAGCAGGAAGTGATTGAAAGTGAACCAAATGCCTGTAAATTTGTGAACTTGTGGATGAAATATATATCCTATGATGTGCATCAACTGAAGAAATAGTGATGTACCAGTGTCGAAAAAAAAAAGAAACGTCAAAATACACATCATGTATCATAGGAATCTACTTGCATTGATGCTAAACTCGGTCAGTTACTGTAGAAATATTAGGATTTCTAAGGACCATTCACTAGGAAACAAATGTGTATTTCAGATGGATGAATATTTCTGAGAATAATCTTTGGAAAAGATGATTATAAATCCACATACATGAACATGAATGAATTTAGGGAGTGTATAATAAGACGCATATATTTCATACTTTGAAAAATCTGGAGAGAGAGACTGTGTGTGTGTGTGTGTGTGTTTGTATATATATATATATATATATATATATATATATATATATATATATATACATACATTCAAACAATACAAACACACAGAGACTTTAAAAAGTCGAAATATATATGCCAATCAAAATTCATCATGAAATATGTATCATCCACAGATCCAAAAATATTTAATTTACTGAACATGGATTTATGTATCATGTTGTTCAAGTAGAAAGCTCACCCATAGGTTGAATTTTCAGTTCCAACAGCATTTACGAGGAGTGATCTCTTCTCACAATTTGTATCTGCCATGTCAGCCTCCTCACAAGAATGTACGTGGGATACCTGGTAGGATTCTATATGTGCAGGTAAAAATACATGTGCTGAATAGGCTACAGAGAAAGGGAGACAGGAATTCACATACTTGTTAACTTTACAAACACATGGAGAACTACTTCTCTTAAATTGGACTAGATTTATAACACCTAGCCTTTATAATGCCAAAGGAAAGTCCAATTATACACCATGCCTCCTCTGAAATGCATGTATTGCTATTCTGTTTGTGTTATTTTCCTCCATCATATCAGGATTCGTAATCAGAGTCTAGGAGGGTATGGGTTAGTGTCAGGGATTCAGTATTTTGAATGGAAAATAGGAAAATGAATCCAATGTGTATGCAATTCTGTGCTACACAAAAATCTTCCCACTCTCATCAAGAACAATGCCTTGACATTACCTTTGCCCCAAGTAAGACACGATTCGAAGAGAAGAGTTAGAAAATCTGTGAATACATATATACAATGGAAAATGCTCAGGAGTTCACAACCTTGGAGGTGGTAGAGGAGTTTCCATAAGTAAGGGACAGGATAAACACTCCCCAAACATGGAGCTCTGCTGGCCTAAAGACTTCTTGGGAAACTGCCTCTGAGGTTGGACCCTTGAAATATATGTTGTTGTCAGGAGCTTTATCTTCCTTTGTAGTGAGACCATCAAAGCTTGGTCTGCATCTATGTGGCCTGGAGGACATGGTTTCTGATTTTCCAATGAACATGAGGCAGCAGTGCTGAATTCTCTCTTTGTAGGTCAACTGTGGCCACTGGGGTCTAAGTGTTTCCCCGTGTGGACTGTGAGGCCATTTGGTCATCCTCCACTTTTCCTGGTGTTTCTTGCTGCTTCACTGGGAGTTTCCTATTTGCTTCATGAAATACAAGGAGTTCAACTGGGACACAGTGCTGGAGGGAGTTCTGTCACGTGTGCTGACTCAGGGTCCTAGGAGAATGCACCAACCAGGCTTCTATCCCACAGAGCTTGCCCCCTTGACCATAGCAACCTGATTCTGAACATTGCCCGGAAACCTCTCCATAGAACAAGATGCCTTTACATATAAGGGTCTGCTGGCTGCACCGTGTCAGTCACAAGCCATGTGGAAGCCAATGGCAGATCCACATGGCCCCACCACAGATGTTTTATCACACACCTGCACACCACTGCTCTAGGCCCACTAATCAGCAGGCTCCAACTTACTGGCATCTCTGTTCTACACCATTTTCATGAAACCCAGTCAATCAAGGCACTGTCTGGTACACTCATGATCAGCAACAGGACACCCAAAGGTTCTCCAGTGCCACGTGGTCATGGGAATTTCAAAAATTTCATGGTATTTATCAAGCCATTTCTCAAGGATGAACTTGGAGGCACTGTGGGTTTCTATTCATTCAGGAACCACTAAATGGTGAGGAAGCTCATTTCAATGAAAGCTCTGGAGAAACACTCAGAGGCAAGGCTTCCCAAGAGTGGCCAAAAGGTCACATCAAGCCAGGCCCATTGAGCTCTACAATGTGAGGTCCCTGTGTGTTTCGACTCTCAATTATGGCTGCCAGGTCTTTAAGAATAAAATCATGTGATATCCTGGCTGAGATTCCCAGTGCTCTGTGGAAAGCCACCCTGGGCCTAGATCTCAGTTTCCAAGGGCAACTCTCATGCGTGGCCTCCTAAAATCCCAACACAATTCATGGCAATACTTCTCTGAGTTCAGTACCAGAACTCAGTCTCTAAGGGGAATCACGCCAGAGTTCAAGCCCAGGTGGACAAAGTCATCCCTTCCAACCGCCACAGAAATGACCACAATTCCAACCAAAACACTGCCACATGGCCCTCATCTTCTTCCATATAGACACTCATCATAACCTCTGGCTGGAGGTTTCCATGAGGGGGCAGCCCAAGACAGTGTCTAGAATAAGCTCCCTTGCCCCTCATTTGCCTAATGTCAGGGTGGCCTGTGAACCAGGAGTGATCAAACACGCCTGCCATTAATACTGCTCTGCTTCTCCAAATTGAGGACTACTGACTTTCGGGTATAGATTCTTTCTGTGAATTGGAGACATGAGAAAACCCAAGAACCTATGGGATAGCCTCTGCAGGGCTTTGAAGAACTCATTTGACCCAAAGGATCCCTATTCTCACTTGATGGAGGTCAGGAACTTTCCAGAGGAAAGTGAGAGGCTTCATCCACAATGACTGCACTTTTTGCCATTTTGGCTTTGGATGCACACATGGGATCTTTCTTTAATCCATCAGGTGCTGAGAATCTAAGCCACAGCCTCACACAGGGCCAAGAGGCTGATTCACACACATCCCTTTGCAAAGGAATTAAGCAAAAAGCCACAGGTGATGCCCCTTCATTTCCATTTGAAAACTGTTTACTTCAGGCTTCACAAAGGGGTAGCCTGAGGCAAAGACCTTCCTGACATTCAGGGCAACAGAACAATAGGTAAGCAAAAGGCCCAAAGCAGGGTTTCTCCACTGACACTTTACTGGTCACACTGATATCTGAGTTTTCTGAGATGCTTGCCATTCCCTTCAGTTATCCAGTACATGGCCATGTCACAGAGCTGGGAGGTGGTACATATCTTGGACACAAAACCATGAGCCAATTCTGGAGAGTGGCCAGAATTCAGGAAGAAAACAGGAACTTAGCAAGATAGTAGGTGTTGCCCATAGATAAGGCAAGCCCCAGTCCATTCATAAATTGGAAAGGATGAATGCTGGAAAGTTTTCTACTAGACAGGACGCATCCATTGATTCATTCTCTTTTCCAATGTCTACAACGAGGGATACAGTGGGATACACAGACATAGAAACACTCGCCTTGTCAAATGACTTACTAGAAACAGTCCACTCCAAACCAAACAAACTGCCTTTCCTACCTATTCTCAGAACATGAGACAAAACCATAAACTCACACCCACACCCACTAAGGCACCTCCTTCCCCCAAGTAGGTCTGTGACTATCTGGAGTGTCTTCTGACTGGTGGGCCATACAATGTTCCCCCAAAATGGCCCGTCCTCTCTCAGATCTGGCCTCCTTGGCCTACTCAATGAAGTTGTCAGGAGCCACCAGTGAGCCACTCACTACCTGCTTTCTCAGAAAAGTCCCCTCTTCAGAGCTTTCCTGGCATTTGGTCATCCTCACATCAGTAGGTACCAAGAAAGACTGACTCTCTCCTTGGTAAATGCAAACAAGTCAGCCCACTGGGACTGGGACTGAAACTGGCTCTGGGTGCCTGGCTTCCTGGTTGCCAAGTTCAAAGAGTTCCATCACAAAAGAAGTGAGGTGAGGTCACTTCCTTCAGGAACTGAATGAGGTCACTGCCTTGGCAACCAAATTGTCCTAACAGTTGCTTCCAAGGGTCCTATGAGATGGAGGCTGCCCCTGCTTCCTGTGACACTTTCACAAGTTAGAATGGTATATCCTCCATAGGCACCCAGGAACAGCTTTCCACACAGGCCTGGTTTGGTCCATCTTGTCTACATTAAGAAGAGAGAGGCTCATACAGACACAACCCTTCATCCTGACCAGGTTGTTTGCCATGGAAGATGACTTTTGCTCTCTCATGTCCTTCAGAGCTGCCTACTTCTTCTCCAGGGATCATTTCTGCATGGATCTTTGAGTTCTCAGCAGGTGGAAGATCCCCTACATTCCTCTATTGTAAGACCAACTCTGTCCCTGCTCTTCTGTAAAGTTGGATTGAGGGAACAGTGTATGGTTAGGGGTAAGAACATGTTTGATTTGGGTTAGGAATCATTCTACTGGATGAAGAATGGTATTGAGAACCTGCGATATATATAATAATGTATAGGTGAAGTATATGTATGACAACAGAAATCTAAGTAAGCTTTGAAGCCCAGAAGGGCATTGGGCCCTTGACTGGGATACTTAGCTTTGAATTACATTCTGCACAGATGTCTCAGATCAATTGATATACAATGGCATAAGACCTTGTACCTTGGATGATTGAATGTGGAAGAGAACATCCAGTCAAAAAGGGATAGTAGGTAGGATTAGGAAGATAGTCAGTAGGTTTAGGAAGAAGAGTGAGTATAACATTTGGACCAAAAGTTCTTTAGCAGTAGGGTGTCAGTTAGAGAGTAGATGTAAATGTCAGCACATGTGAAGAGTCAGTCACAATAATGAAGATGGGAAATTAGGTAGGAGAGCAGATATCAATAGACATTGGGAAATCAGTCAAAGTATAAAGTGAGTGATAGGATTAGATATTTTCAACAGGGTTGAGGTTGAATATGTACTCTTAGGACGAAGCAACTGTGTAGTCACCAATAGGATTGACATTTGAGAGCATTAGGCCCCTGGACAAGGATGTGTTTAGTAATCCATGCTCACTTTCCATTTAGACTTTGGTACAATCATAAGTGTGAACTTTGCATTATGTGTCCAGAATATCACTGTGATCAAATGTATATGTAGATCAGGTGACATGAGTATTTCTTCCACCATTTCTGGGAGCAATATCTTGAAGACGGGTTGATTAGTATTTGGGGGCACCAATAGGTGTACCTTGTGTCTATGAATATAGAGATAATGCATGAATAGACCATACTGTGAATAAATAGTATAACGGGTTCCAATTTACATAATGGATTGAACTGATACCTGAAAATATATAGGAAATCTAATATTGATACACAATCATTCATTCCAACCAGTTATATATCTAATGGTAATATTAAGGTTCTGGTTTACCATGAAGGCTGTGTGAGATTTGCTTGAAAAGTGATTATGGAAATCGAAAATAATGTGTTTGGAAAGAAGTCTCATGAAAAGGCCAGTCCAGAAATATACAGGAGTACATGTGTTCTGAAGCAGGAAGTGATTGAAAGTGAACCAAATGCCTGTAAATTTGTGAACTTGTGGATGAAATATATATCCTATGATGTGCATCAACTGAAGAAATAGTGATGTACCAGTGTGGAAAAAAAAAGAAACGTCAAAATACACATCATGTATCATAGGAATCTACTTGCATTGATGCTAAACTCTGTCAGTTACTGTAGAAATATTAGGATTTCTAAGGACCATTCACTAGGAAACAAATGTGTATTTCAGGTGGATGAATATTTCTGAGAATAATCTTTGGAAAAGATGATTATAAATCCACATACATGAATATGAATGAATTTAGGGAGTGTATAATAAGACACATATATTTCATACTTTGAAAAATCTGGAGAGATACACTGTGTGTGTGTGTGTGTGTGTGTTTGTATATATATATATATATATATATATATATATATATATATATATATATACATTCAAACAATACAAACACACAGAGACTTTAAAAAGTCGAAATATATATGCCAATCAAAATTCATCATGAAATATGTATCATCCACAGATCCAAAAATATTTAATTTACTGAACATGGATTTATGTATCATGTTGTTCAAGTAGAAAGCTCACCCATAGGTTGAATTTTCAGTTCCAACAGCATTTACGAGGAGTGATCTCTTGTCACAATTTGTATCTGCCATGTCAGCCTCCTCACAAGAATGTACGTGGGATACCAGGTAGGATTCTATATGTGCATGTAAAAATACATGTGCTGAATAGGCTACAGAGAAAGGGAGACAGGAATTCACATACTTGTTAACTTTACAAACACATGGAGAACTACTTCTCTTTAATTGGACTAGATTTATAACACCTAGCCTTTATAATGCCAAAGGAAAGTCCAATTATACACCATGCCTCCTCTGAACTGCATGTATTGCTATTCTGTTTGTGTTATTATCCTCCATCATATCAGGATTGGTAATCAGAGTCTAGGAGGGTATGGGTTAGTGTCAGGGATTCAGTATTTTGAATGGAAAATAGGAAAATGAATCCAATGTGTATGCAATTCTGTGCTACACAAAAATCTTCCCACTCTCATCAAGAACAATGCCTTGACATTACCTTTGCCCCAAGTAAGACACGATTCGAAGAGAAGAGTTAGAAAATCTGTGAATACATATATACAATGGAAAATGCTCAGGAGTTCACAACCTTGGAGGTGGTAGAGGAGTTTCCATAAGTAAGGGACAGGATAAACACTCCCCAAACATGGAGCTCTGCTGGCCTAAAGACTTCTTGGGAAACTGCCTCTGAGGTTGGACCCTTGAAATATATGTTGTTGTCAGGAGCTTTATCTTCCTTTGTAGTGAGACCATCAAAGCTTGGTCTGCATCTATGTGGCCTGGAGGACATGGTTTCTGATTTTCCAATGAACATGAGGCAGCAGTGCTCAATTCTCTCTTTGTAGGTCAACTGTGGCCACTGGGGTCTAAGTGTTTCCCCGTGTGGACTGTGAGGCCATTTGGTCATCCTCCACTTTTCCTGGTGTTTCTTGCTGCTTCACTGGGAGTTTCCTATTTGCTTCATGAAATACAAGGAGTTCAACTGGGACACAGTGCTGGAGGGAGTTCTGTCACGTGTGCTGACTCAGGGTCCTAGGAGAATGCACCAACCAGGCTTCTATCCCACAGAGCTTGCCCCCTTGACCATAGCAACCTGATTCTGAACATTGCCCGGAAACCTCTCCATAGAACAAGATGCCTTTACATATAAGGGTCTGCTGGCTGCACCGTGTCAGTCACAAGCCATGTGGAAGCCAATGGCAGATCCACATGGCCCCAGCACAGATGTTTTATCACACACCTGCACACCACTGCTCTAGGCCCTCTAATCAGCAGGCTCCAACATACTGGCATCTCTGTTCTACACCATTTTCATGAAACCCAGTCAATCAAGGCACTGTCTGGTACACTCATGATCAGCAACAGGACACCCAAAGGTTCCCCAGTGCCACGTGGTCATGGGAATTTCAAAAATTTCATGGTATTTATCAAGCCATTTCTCAAGGATGAACTTGGAGGCACTGTGGGTTTCTATTCATTCAGGAACCACTAAATGGTGAGGAAGCTCATTTCAATGAAAGCTCTGGAGAAACACTCAGAGGCAAGGCTTCCCAAGAGTGGCCAAAAGGTCACATCAAGCCAGGCCCATTGAGGTCTAAAATGTGAGGTCCCTGTGTGTTTCGACTCTCAATTATGGCTGCCAGGTCTTTAAGAATAAAATCATGTGATATCCTGGCTGAGATTCCCAGTGCTCTGTGGAAAGCCACCCTGGGCCTAGATCTCAGTTTCCAAGGGCAACTCTCATGCGTGGCCTCCTAAAATCCCAACACAATTCATGGCAATACTTCTCTGAGTTCAGTACCAGAACTCAGTCTCTAAGGGGAATCACGCCAGAGTTCAAGCCCAGGTGGACAAAGTCATCCCTTCCAACCGCCACAGAAATGACCACAATTCCAACCAAAACACTGCCATATGGCCCTCATCTTCTTCCATATAGACACTCATCATAACCTCTGGCTGGAGGTTTCCATGAGGGGGCAGCCCAAGACAGTGTCTAGAATAAGCTCCCTTGCCCCTCATTTGCCTAATGTCAGGGTGGCCTGTGAACCAGGAGTGATCAAACACGCCTGCCATTAATACTGCTCTGCTTCTCCAAATTGAGGCCTACTGACTTTCGGGTATAGATTCTTTCTGTGAATTGGAGACATGAGAAAACCCAAGAACCTATGGGCTAGCCTCTGCAGGGCTTTGAAGAACTCATTTGACCCAAAGGATCCCTATTCTCACTTGATGGAGGTCAGGAACGTTCCAGAGGAAAGTGAGAGGCTTCATCCACAATGACTGCTCTTTTTGCCATTTTGGCTTTGGATGCACACATGGGATCTTTCTTTAATCCATCAGGTGCTGAGAATCTAAGCCACAGCCTCACACAGGGCCAAGAGGCTGATTCACACACATCCCTTTGCAAAGGAATTAAGCAAAAAGCCACAGGTGATGCCCCTTCATTTCCATTTGAAAACTGTTTACTTCAGGCTTCACAAAGGGGTAGCCTGAGGAAAAGACCTTCCTGAGAGTCAGGGCAACAGAACAATAGGTAAGCAAAAGGCCCAAAGCAGGTTTTCTCCACTGACACTTTACTGGTCACACTGATATCTGAGTTTTCTGAGATGCTTGCCATTCCCTTCAGTTATCCAGTACACGGCCATGTCACAGAGCTGGGAGGTGGTACATATCTTGGACACAAAACCATGAGCCAATTCTGGAGAGTGGCCAGAATTCAGGAAGAAAACAGGAACTTAGCAAGATAGTAGGTGTTGCCCATAGATAAGGCAAGCCCCAGTCCATTCATAAATTGGAAAGGATGAATGCTGGAAAGTTTTCTACTAGACAGGACGCATCCATTGATTCATTCTCTTTTCCAATGTCTACAACCAGGGATACAGTGGGATACACAGACATAGAAACACTCGCCTTGTCAAATGACTTACTAGAAACAGTCCACTCCAAACCAAACAAACTGCCTTTCCTACCTATTCTCAGAACATGAGACAAAACCATAAACTCACACCCACACCCACTAAGGCACCTCCTTCCCCCAAGTAGGTCTGTGACTATCTGGAGTGTCTTCTGACTGGTGGGCCATACAATGTTCCCCCAAAATGGCCCGTCCTCTCTCAGATCTGGCCTCCTTGGCCTACTCAATGAAGTTGTCAGGAGCCACCAGTGAGCCACTCACTACCTGCTTTCTCAGAAAAGTCCCCTCTTCAGAGCTTTCCTGGCATTTGGTCATCCTCACATCAGTAGGTACCAAGAAAGACTGACTCTCTCCTTGGTAAATGCAAACAAGTCAGCCCACTGGGACTAGGACTGAAACTGGCTCTGGGTGCCTGGCTTCCTGGTTGCCAAGTTCAAAGAGTTCCATCACAAAAGAAGTGAGGTGAGGTCACTTTCTTCAGGAACTGAATGAGGTCACTGCCTTGGCAACCAAATTGTCCTAGCACTTGCTTCCAAGGGTCCTATGAGATGGAGGCTGCCCCTGCTTCCTGTGACACTTTCACAAGTTAGAATGGTATATCCTCCATAGGCACCCAGGAACAGCTTTCCACACAGGCCTGGTTTGGTCCATCTTGTCTACATTAAGAAGAGAGAGGCTCATACAGACACAACCCTTCATCCTGACCAGGTTGTTTGCCATGGAAGATGACTTTTGCTCTCTCATGTCCTTCAGAGCTGCCTACTTCTTCTCCAGGGATCATTTCTGCATGGACCTTTGAGTTCTCAGCAGGTGGAAGATCCCCTACATTCCTCTATTGTAAGACCAACTCTGTCCCTGCTCTTCTGTAAAGTTGGATTGAGGGAACAGTGTATGGTTAGGGGTAAGAACATGTTTGATTTGGGTTAGGAATCATTCTACTGGATGAAGAATGGTATTGGGAACCTGCGATATATATAATAATGTATAGGTGAAGTATATGTATGACAACAGAAATCTAAGTAAGCTTTGAAGCCCAGAAGGGCATTGGGCCCTTGACTGGGATACTTAGCTTTGAATTACATTCTGCACAGATGTCTCAGATCAATTGATATACAATGGCATAAGACCTTGTACCTTGGATGATTGAATGTGGAAGAGAACATCCAGTCAAAAAGGGATAGTAGGTAGGATTAGGAAGATAGTCAGTAGGTTTAGGAAGAAGAGTGAGTATAACATTTGGACCAAAAGTTCTTTAGCAGTAGGGTGTCAGTTAGAGAGTAGATGTAAATGTCAGCACATGTGAAGAGTCAGTCACAATAATGAATATGGGAAATTAGGTAGGAGAGCAGATATCAATAGATACATTGGGAAATCAGTCAAAGTATAAAGTGAGTGATAGGATTAGATATTTTCAACAGGGTTGAGGTTGAATATGTAGTCTTAGGACGAAGCAACTGTGTAGTCACCAATAGGATTGACATTTGAGAGCATTAGGCCCCTGGACAAGGATGTGTTTAGTAATCCATGCTCACTTTCCATTTAGACTTTGGTACAATCATAAGTGTGAACTTTGCATTATGTGTCCAGAATATCACTGTGATCAAATGTATATGTAGATCAGGTGACATGAGTATTTCTTCCACCATTTCTGGGAGCAATATCTTGAAGACATGTTGATTAGTATTTGGGGGCACCAATAGGTGTACCTTGTGTCTATGAATATAGAGATAATGCATGAATAGACCATACTGTGAATAAATAGTATAACGGGTTCCAATTTACATAATGGATTGAACTGATACCTGAAAATATATAGGAAATCTAATATTGATACACAATCATTCATTCCAACCAGTTATATATCTAATGGTAATATTAGGGTTCTGGTTTACCATGAAGGCTGTGTGAGATTTGCTTGAAAAGTGATTATGGAAATCGAAAATAATGTGTTTGGAAAGAAGTCTCATGAAAAGGCCAGTCCAGAAATATACAGGAGTACATGTGTTCTGAAGCAGGAAGTGATTGAAAGTGAACCAAATGCCTGTAAATTTGTGAACTTGTGGATGAAATATATATCCTATGATGTGCATCAACTGAAGAAATAGTGATGTACCAGTGTCGAAAAAAAAAAGAAACGTCAAAATACACATCATGTATCATAGGAATCTACTTGCATTGATGCTAAACTCGGTCAGTTACTGTAGAAATATTAGGATTTCTAAGGACCATTCACTAGGAAACAAATGTGTATTTCAGGTGGATGAATATTTCTGAGAATAATCTTTGGAAAAGATGATTATAAATCCACATACATGAACATGAATGAATTTAGGGAGTGTATAATAAGACACATATATTTCATACTTTGAAAAATCTGGAGAGAGAGACTGTGTGTGTGTGTGTGTTTGTGTGTTTGTGTATATATATATATATATATATATATATATATATATATATACATATATATACACATACATTCAAACAATACAAACACACAGAGACTTTAAAAAGTCGAAATATATATGCCAATCATAATTCATCATGAAATATGTATCATCCACAGATCCAAAAATATTTAATTTACTGAACATGGATTTATGTATCATGTTGTTCAAGTAGAAAGCTCACCCATAGGTTGAATTTTCAGTTCCAACAGCATTTACGAGGAGTGATCTCTTGTCACAATTTGTATCTGCCATGTCAGCCTCCTCACAAAAATGTACGTGGGATACCAGGTAGGATTCTATATGTGCATGTAAAAATACATGTGCTGAATAGGCTACAGAGAAAGGGAGACAGGAATTCACATACTTGTTAACTTTACAAACACATGGAGAACTACTTCTCTTAAATTGGACTAGATTTATAACACCTAGCCTTTATAATGCCAAAGGAAAGTCCAATTATACACCATGCCTCCTCTGAACTGCATGTATTGCTATTCTGTTTGTGTTATTTTCCTCCATCATATCAGGATTGGTAATCAGAGTCTAGGAGGGTATGGGTTAGTGTCAGGGATTCAGTATTTTGAATGGAAAATAGGAAAATGAATCCAATGTGTATGCAATTCTGTGCTACACAAAAATCTTCCCACTCTCATCAAGAACAATGCCTTGACATTACCTTTGCCCCAAGTAAGACACGATTCGAAGAGAAGAGTTAGAAAATCTGTGAATACATATATACAATGGAAAATGCTCAGGAGTTCACAACCTTGGAGGTGGTAGAGGAGTTTCCATAAGTAAGGGACAGGATAAACACTCCCCAAACATGGAGCTCTGCTGGCCTAAAGACTTCTTGGGAAACTGCCTCTGAGGTTGGACCCTTGAAATATATGTTGTTGTCAGGAGCTTTATCTTCCTTTGTAGTGAGACCATCAAAGCTTGGTCTGCATCTATGTGGCCTGGAGGACATGGTTTCTGATTTTCCAATGATCATGAGGCAGCAGTGCTGAATTCTCTCTTTGTAGGTCAACTGTGGCCACTGGGGTCTAAGTGTTTCCCCGTGTGGACTGTGAGGCCATTTGGTCATCCTCCACTTTTCCTGGTGTTTCTTGCTGCTTCACTGGGAGTTTCCTATTTGCTTCATGAAATACAAGGAGTTCAACTGGGACACAGTGCTGGAGGGAGTTCTGTCACGTGTGCTGACTCAGGGTCCTAGGAGAATGCACCAACCAGGCTTCTATCCCACAGAGCTTGCCCCCTTGACCATAGCAACCTGATTCTGAACATTGCCCGGAAACCTCTCCATAGAACAAGATGCCTTTACATATAAGGGTCTGCTGGCTGCACCGTGTCAGTCACAAGCCATGTGGAAGCCAATGGCAGATCCACATGGCCCCACCACAGATGTTTTATCACACACCTGCACACCACTGCTCTAGGCCCACTAATCAGCAGGCTCCAACTTACTGGCATCTCTGTTCTACACCATTTTCATGAAACCCAGTCAATCAAGGCACTGTCTGGTACACTCATGATCAGCAACAGGACACCCAAAGGTTCTCCAGTGCCACGTGGTCATGGGAATTTCAAAAATTTCATGGTATTTATCAAGCCATTTCTCAAGGATGAACTTGGAGGCACTGTGGGTTTCTATTCATTCAGGAACCACTAAATGGTGAGGAAGCTCATTTCAATGAAAGCTCTGGAGAAACACTCAGAGGCAAGGCTTCCCAAGAGTGGCCAAAAGGTCACATCAAGCCAGGCCCATTGAGGTCTACAATGTGAGGTCCCTGTGTGTTTTGACTCTCAATTATGGCTGCCAGGTCTTTAAGAATAAAATCATGTGATATCCTGGCTGAGATTCCCAGTGCTCTGTGGAAAGCCACCCTGGGCCTAGATCTCAGTTTCCAAGGGAAACTCTCATGCGTGGCCTCCTAAAATCCCAACACAATTCATGGCAATACTTCTCTGAGTTCAGTACCAGAACTCAGTCTCTAAGGGGAATCACGCCAGAGTTCAAGCCCAGGTGGACAAAGTCATCCCTTCCAACCGCCACAGAAATGACCACAATTCCAACCAAAACACTGCCACATGGCCCTCATCTTCTTCCATATAGACACTCATCATAACCTCTGGCTGGAGGTTTCCATGAGGGGGCAGCCCAAGACAGTGTCTAGAATAAGCTCCCTTGCCCCTCATTTGCCTAATGTCAGGGTGGCCTGTGAACCAGGAGTGATCAAACACGCCTGCCATTAATACTGCTCTGCTTCTCCAAATTGAGGACTACTGACTTTCGGGTATAGATTCTTTCTGTGAATTGGAGACATGAGAAAACCCAAGAACCTATGGGATAGCCTCTGCAGGGCTTTGAAGAACTCATTTGACCCAAAGGATCCCTATTCTCACTTGATGGAGGTCAGGAACTTTCCAGAGGAAAGTGAGAGGCTTCATCCACAATGACTGCACTTTTTGCCATTTTGGCTTTGGATGCACACATGGGATCTTTCTTTAATCCATCAGGTGCTGAGAATCTAAGCCACAGCCTCACACAGGGCCAAGAGGCTGATTCACACACATCCCTTTGCAAAGGAATTAAGCAAAAAGCCACAGGTGATGCCCCTTCATTTCCATTTGAAAACTGTTTACTTCAGGCTTCACAAAGGGGTAGCCTGAGGCAAAGACCTTCCTGACATTCAGGGCAACAGAACAATAGGTAAGCAAAAGGCCCAAAGCAGGGTTTCTCCACTGACACTTTACTGGTCACACTGATATCTGAGTTTTCTGAGATGCTTGCCATTCCCTTCAGTTATCCAGTACATGGCCATGTCACAGAGCTGGGAGGTGGTACATATCTTGGACACAAAACCATGAGCCAATTCTGGAGAGTGGCCAGAATTCAGGAAGAAAACAGGAACTTAGCAAGATAGTAGGTGTTGCCCATAGATAAGGCAAGCCCCAGTCCATTCATAAATTGGAAAGGATGAATGCTGGAAAGTTTTCTACTAGACAGGACGCATCCATTGATTCATTCTCTTTTCCAATGTCTACAACGAGGGATACAGTGGGATACACAGACATAGAAACACTCGCCTTGTCAAATGACTTACTAGAAACAGTCCACTCCAAACCAAACAAACTGCCTTTCCTACCTATTCTCAGAACATGAGACAAAACCATAAACTCACACCCACACCCACTAAGGCACCTCCTTCCCCCAAGTAGGTCTGTGACTATCTGGAGTGTCTTCTGACTGGTGGGCCATACAATGTTCCCCCAAAATGGCCCGTCCTCTCTCAGATCTGGCCTCCTTGGCCTACTCAATGAAGTTGTCAGGAGCCACCAGTGAGCCACTCACTACCTGCTTTCTCAGAAAAGTCCCCTCTTCAGAGCTTTCCTGGCATTTGGTCATCCTCACATCAGTAGGTACCAAGAAAGACTGACTCTCTCCTTGGTAAATGCAAACAAGTCAGCCCACTGGGACTGGGACTGAAACTGGCTCTGGGTGCCTGGCTTCCTGGTTGCCAAGTTCAAAGAGTTCCATCACAAAAGAAGTGAGGTGAGGTCACTTCCTTCAGGAACTGAATGAGGTCACTGCCTTGGCAACCAAATTGTCCTAACAGTTGCTTCCAAGGGTCCTATGAGATGGAGGCTGCCCCTGCTTCCTGTGACACTTTCACAAGTTAGAATGGTATATCCTCCATAGGCACCCAGGAACAGCTTTCCACACAGGCCTGGTTTGGTCCATCTTGTCTACATTAAGAAGAGAGAGGCTCATACAGACACAACCCTTCATCCTGACCAGGTTGTTTGCCATGGAAGATGACTTTTGCTCTCTCATGTCCTTCAGAGCTGCCTACTTCTTCTCCAGGGATCATTTCTGCATGGATCTTTGAGTTCTCAGCAGGTGGAAGATCCCCTACATTCCTCTATTGTAAGACCAACTCTGTCCCTGCTCTTCTGTAAAGTTGGATTGAGGGAACAGTGTATGGTTAGGGGTAAGAACATGTTTGATTTGGGTTAGGAATCATTCTACTGGATGAAGAATGGTATTGAGAACCTGCGATATATATAATAATGTATAGGTGAAGTATATGTATGACAACAGAAATCTAAGTAAGCTTTGAAGCCCAGAAGGGCATTGGGCCCTTGACTGGGATACTTAGCTTTGAATTACATTCTGCACAGATGTCTCAGATCAATTGATATACAATGGCATAAGACCTTGTACCTTGGATGATTGAATGTGGAAGAGAACATCCAGTCAAAAAGGGATAGTAGGTAGGATTAGGAAGATAGTCAGTAGGTTTAGGAAGAAGAGTGAGTATAACATTTGGACCAAAAGTTCTTTAGCAGTAGGGTGTCAGTTAGAGAGTAGATGTAAATGTCAGCACATGTGAAGAGTCAGTCACAATAATGAAGATGGGAAATTAGGTAGGAGAGCAGATATCAATAGACATTGGGAAATCAGTCAAAGTATAAAGTGAGTGATAGGATTAGATATTTTCAACAGGGTTGAGGTTGAATATGTACTCTTAGGACGAAGCAACTGTGTAGTCACCAATAGGATTGACATTTGAGAGCATTAGGCCCCTGGACAAGGATGTGTTTAGTAATCCATGCTCACTTTCCATTTAGACTTTGGTACAATCATAAGTGTGAACTTTGCATTATGTGTCCAGAATATCACTGTGATCAAATGTATATGTAGATCAGGTGACATGAGTATTTCTTCCACCATTTCTGGGAGCAATATCTTGAAGACGGGTTGATTAGTATTTGGGGGCACCAATAGGTGTACCTTGTGTCTATGAATATAGAGATAATGCATGAATAGACCATACTGTGAATAAATAGTATAACGGGTTCCAATTTACATAATGGATTGAACTGATACCTGAAAATATATAGGAAATCTAATATTGATACACAATCATTCATTCCAACCAGTTATATATCTAATGGTAATATTAAGGTTCTGGTTTACTATGAAGGCTGTGTGAGATTTGCTTGAAAAGTGATTATGGAAATCGAAAATAATGTGTTTGGAAAGAAGTCTCATGAAAAGGCCAGTCCAGAAATATACAGGAGTACATGTGTTCTGAAGCAGGAAGTGATTGAAAGTGAACCAAATGCCTGTAAATTTGTGAACTTGTGGATGAAATATATATCCTATGATGTGCATCAACTGAAGAAATAGTGATGTACCAGTGTGGAAAAAAAAAAGAAACGTCAAAATACACATCATGTATCATAGGAATCTACTTGCATTGATGCTAAACTCTGTCAGTTACTGTAGAAATATTAGGATTTCTAAGGACCATTCACTAGGAAACAAATGTGTATTTCAGGTGGATGAATATTTCTGAGAATAATCTTTGGAAAAGATGATTATAAATCCACATACATGAATATGAATGAATTTAGGGAGTGTATAATAAGACACATATATTTCATACTTTGAAAAATCTGGAGAGATACACTGTGTGTGTGTGTGTGTGTGTGTTTGTATATATATATATATATATATATATATATATATATATATATATATACATTCAAACAATACAAACACACAGAGACTTTAAAAAGTCGAAATATATATGCCAATCAAAATTCATCATGAAATATGTATCATCCACAGATCCAAAAATATTTAATTTACTGAACATGGATTTATGTATCATGTTGTTCAAGTAGAAAGCTCACCCATAGGTTGAATTTTCAGTTCCAACAGCATTTACGAGGAGTGATCTCTTGTCACAATTTGTATCTGCCATGTCAGCCTCCTCACAAGAATGTACGTGGGATACCAGGTAGGATTCTATATGTGCATGTAAAAATACATGTGCTGAATAGGCTACAGAGAAAGGGAGACAGGAATTCACATACTTGTTAACTTTACAAACACATGGAGAACTACTTCTCTTTAATTGGACTAGATTTATAACACCTAGCCTTTATAATGCCAAAGGAAAGTCCAATTATACACCATGCCTCCTCTGAACTGCATGTATTGCTATTCTGTTTGTGTTATTTTCCTCCATCATATCAGGATTGGTAGTCAGAGTCTAGGAGGGTATGGGTTAGTGTCAGGGATTCAGTATTTTGAATGGAAAATAGGAAAATGAATCCAATGTGTATGCAATTCTGTGCTACACAAAAATCTTCCCACTCTCATCAAGAACAATGCCTTGACATTACCTTTGCCCCAAGTAAGACACGATTCGAAGAGAAGAGTTAGAAAATCTGTGAATACATATATACAATGGAAAATGCTCAGGAGTTCACAACCTTGGAGGTGGTAGAGGAGTTTCCATAAGTAAGGGACAGGATAAACACTCCCCAAACATGGAGCTCTGCTGGCCTAAAGACTTCTTGGGAAACTGCCTCTGAGGTTGGACCCTTGAAATATATGTTGTTGTCAGGAGCTTTATCTTCCTTTGTAGTGAGACCATCAAAGCTTGGTCTGCATCTATGTGGCCTGGAGGACATGGTTTCTGATTTTCCAATGATCATGAGGCAGCAGTGCTGAATTCTCTCTTTGTAGGTCAACTGTGGCCACTGGGGTCTAAGTGTTTCCCCGTGTGGACTGTGAGGCCATTTGGTCATCCTCCACTTTTCCTGGTGTTTCTTGCTGCTTCACTGGGAGTTTCCTATTTGCTTCATGAAATACAAGGAGTTCAACTGGGACACAGTGCTGGAGGGAGTTCTGTCACGTGTGCTGACTCAGGGTCCTAGGAGAATGCACCAACCAGGCTCCTATCCCACAGAGCTTGCCCCCTTGACCATAGCAACCTGATTCTGAACATTGCCCGGAAACCTCTCCATAGAACAAGATGCCTTTACATATAAGGGTCTGCTGGCTGCACCGTGTCAGTCACAAGCCATGTGGAAGCCAATGGCAGATCCACATGGCCCCACCACAGATGTTTTATCACACACCTGCACACCACTGCTCTAGGCCCACTAATCAGCAGGCTCCAACTTACTGGCATCTCTGTGCTACACCATTTTCATGAAACCCAGTCAATCAAGGCACTGTCTGGTACACTCATGATCAGCAACAGGACACCCAAAGGTTCTCCAGTGCCACGTGGTCATGGGAATTTCAAAAATTTCATGGTATTTATCAAGCCATTTCTCAAGGATGAACTTGGAGGCACTGTCGGTTTCTATTCATTCAGGAACCACTAAATGGTGAGGAAGCTCATTTCAATGAAAGCTCTGGAGAAACACTCAGAGGCAAGGCTTCCCAAGAGTGGCCAAAAGGTCACATCAAGCCAGGCCCATTGAGGTCTACAATGTGAGGTCCCTGTGTGTTTTGACTCTCCATTATGGCTGCCAGGTCTTTAAGAATAAAATCATGTGATATCCTGGCTGAGATTCCCAGTGCTCTGTGGAAAGCCACCCTGGGCCTAGATCTCAGTTTCCAAGGGCAACTCTCATGCGTGGCCTCCTAAAATCCCAACACAATTCATGGCAATACTTCTCTGAGTTCAGTACCAGAACTCAGTCTCTAAGGGGAATCACGCCAGAGTTCAAGCCCAGGTGGACAAAGTCATCCCTTCCAACCGCCACAGAAATGACCACAATTCCAACCAAAACACTGCCACATGGCCCTCATCTTCTTCCATATAGACACTCATCATAACCTCTGGCTGGAGGTTTCCATGAGGGGGCAGCCCAAGACAGTGTCTAGAATAGGCTCCCTTGCCCCTCATTTGCCTAGTGTCAGGGTGGCCTGTGAACCAGGAGTGATCAAATACGCCTGCCATTAATACTGCTCTGCTTCTCCAAATTGAGGACTACTGACTTTCGGGTATAGATTCTTTCTGTGAATTGGAGACATGAGAAAACCCAAGAACCTATGGGATAGCCTCTGCAGGGCTTTGAAGAACTCATTTGACCCAAAGGATCCCTATTCTCACTTGATGGAGGTCAGGAACTTTACAGAGGAAAGTGAGAGGCTTCATCCACAATGACTGCTCTTTTTGCCATTTTGGCTTTGGATGCACACATGGGATCTTTCTTTAATCCATCAGGTGCTGAGAATCTAAGCCACAGCCTCACACAGGGCCAAGAGGCTGATTCACACACATCCCTTTGCAAAGGAATTAAGCAAAAAGCCACAGGTGATGCCCCTTCATTTCCATTTGAAAACTGTTTACTTCAGGCTTCACAAAGGGGTAGCCTGAGGCAAAGACCTTCCTGAGAGTCAGGGCAACAGAACAATAGGTAAGCAAAAGGCCCAAAGCAGGGTTTCTCCACTGACACTTTACTGGTCACACTGATATCTGAGTTTTCTGAGATGCTTGCCATTCCCTTCAGTTATCCAGTACATGGCCATGTCACAGAGCTGGGAGGTGGTACATATCTTGGACACAAAACCATGAGCCAATTCTGGAGAGTGGCCAGAATTCAGGAAGAAAACAGGAACTTAGCAAGATAGTAGGTGTTGCCCATAGATAAGGCAAGCCCCAGTCCATTCATAAATTGGAAAGGATGAATGCTGGAAAGTTTTCTACTAGACAGGACGCATCCATTGATTCATTCTCTTTTCCAATGTCTACAACCAGGGATACAGTGGGATACACAGACATAGAAACACTCGCCTTGTCAAATGACTTACTAGAAACAGTCCACTCCAAACCAAACAAACTGCCTTTCCTACCTATTCTCAGAACATGAGACCAAAACCATAAACTCACACCCACACCCACTAAGGCACCTCCTTCCCCCAAGTAGGTCTGTGACTATCTGGAATGTCTTCTGACTGGTGGGCCATACAATGTTCCCCCAAAATGACCCGTCCTCTCTCAGATCTGGCCTCCTTGGCCTACTCAATGAAGTTGTCAGGAGCCACCAGTGAGCCACTCACTACCTGCTTTCTCAGAAAAGTCCCCTCTTCAGAGCTTTCCTGGCATTTGGTCATCCTCACATCAGTAGGTACCAAGAAAGACTGACTCTCTCCTTGGTAAATGCAAACAAGTCAGCCCACTGGGACTGGGACTGAAACTGGCTCTGGGTGCCTGGCTTCCTGGTTGCCAAGTTCAAAGAGTTCCATCACAAAAGAAGTGAGGTGAGGTCACTTCCTTCAGGAACTGAATGAGGTCACTGCCTTGGCAACCAAATTGACCTAACAGTTGCTTCCAAGGGTCCTATGAGATGGAGGCTGCCCCTGCTTCCTGTGACACTTTCACAAGTTAGAATGGTATATCCTCCATAGGCACCCAGGAACAGCTTTCCACACAGGCCTGGTTTGGTCCATCTTGTCTACATTAAGAAGAGAGAGGCTCATACAGACACAACCCTTCATCCTGACCAGGTTGTTTGCCATGGAAGATGACTTTTGCTCTCTCATGTCCTTCAGAGCTGCCTACTTCTTCTCCAGGGATCATTTCTGCATGGACCTTTGAGTTCTCAGCAGGTGGAAGATCCCCTACATTCCTCTATTGTAAGACCAACTCTGTCCCTGCTCTTCTGTAAAGTTGGATTGAGGGAACAGTGTATGGTTAGGGGTAAGAACATGTTTGATTTGGGTTAGGAATCATTCTACTGGGTGAAGAATGGTATTGGGAACCTGCGATATATATAATAATGTATAGGTGAAGTATATGTATGACAACAGAAATCTAAGTAAGCTTTGAAGCCCAGAAGGGCATTGGGCCCTTGACTGGGATACTTAGCTTTGAATTACATTCTGCACAGATGTCTCAGATACATTGATATACAATGGCATAAGACCTTGTACCTTGGATGATTGAATGTGGAAGAGAACATCCAGTCAAAAGGGAGAGTAGGTAGGATTAGGAAGATAGTCAGTAGGTTTAGGAAGAAGAGTGAGTATAACATTTGGACCAAAAGTTATTTAGCAGTAGGGTGTCAGTTAGAGAGTAGATGTAAATGTCAGCACATGTGAAGAGTCAGTCACAATAATGAATATGGGAAATTAGGTAGGAGAGCAGATATCAATAGAGACATTGGGAAATCAGTCAAAGTATAAAGTGAGTGATAGGATTAGATATTTTCAACAGGGTTGAGGTTGAATATATACTCTTAGGACGAAGCAACTGTGTAGTCACCAATAGGATTGACATTTGAGAGCATTAGGCCCCTGGACAAGGATGTGTTTAGTAATCCATGCTCACTTTCCATTTAGACTTTGGTACAATCATAAGTGTGAACTTTGCATTATGTGTCCAGAATATCACTGTGATCAAATGTATATGTAGATCAGGTGACATGAGTATTTCGTCCACCATTTCTGGGAGCAATATCTTGAAGACGTGTTGATTAGTATTTGGGGGCACCAATAGGTGTACCTTGTGTCTATGAATATAGAGATAATGCATGAATAGACCATACTGTGAATAAATAGTATAACTGGTTCCAATTTACATAATGGATTGAACTGATACCTGAAAATATATAGGAAATCTAATATTGATACACAATCATTCATTCCAACCAGTTATATATCTAATGGTAATATTAGGGTTCTGGTTTACCATGAAGGCTGTGTGAGATTTGCTTGAAAAATGATTATGGAAATCGAAAATAATGTGTTTGGAAAGAAGTCTCATGAAAAGGCCAGTCCAGAAATATACAGGAGTACATGTGTTCTGAAGCAGGAAGTGATTGAAAGTGAACCAAATGCCTGTAAATTTGTGAACTTGTGGATGAAATATATATCCTATGATGTGCATCAACTGAAGAAATAGTGATGTACCAGTGTCGAAAAAAAAAAGAAACGTCAAAATACACATCATGTATCATAGGAATCTACTTGCATTGATGCTAAACTCGGTCAGTTACTGTAGAAATATTAGGATTTCTAAGGACCATTCACTAGGAAACAAATGTGTATTTCAGGTGGATGAATATTTCTGAGAATAATCTTTGGAAAAGATGATTATAAATCCACATACATGAACATGAATGAATTTAGGGAGTGTATAATAAGACACATATATTTCATACTTTGAAAAATCTGGAGAGAGAGACTGTGTGTGTGTGTGTGTGTGTGTTTGTATATATATATATATATATGTATATATATATATATATATATATATATATATATACATACATTCAAACAATACAAACACACAGAGACTTTAAAAAGTCGAAATATATATGCCAATCAAAATTCATCATGAAATATGTATCATCCACAGATCCAAAAATATTTAATTTACTGAACATGGATTTATGTATCATGTTGTTCAAGTAGAAAGCTCACCCATAGGTTGAATTTTCAGTTCCAACAGCATTTACGAGGAGTGATCTCTTGTCACAATTTGTATCTGCCATGTCAGCCTCCTCACAAGAATGTACGTGGGATACCACGTAGGATTCTATATGTGCATGTAAAAATACATGTGCTGAATAGGCTACAGAGAAAGGGAGACAGGAATTCACATACTTGTTAACTTTACAAACACATGGAGAACTACTTCTCTTAAATTGGACTAGATTTATAACACCTAGCCTTTATAATGCCAAAGGAAAGTCCAATTATACACCATGCCTCCTCTGAACTGCATGTATTGCTATTCTGTTTGTGTTATTTTCCTCCATCATATCAGGATTGGTAATCAGAGTGTAGGAGGGTATGGGTTAGTGTCAGGGATTCAGTATTTTGAATGGAAAATAGGAAAATGAATCCAATGTGTATGCAATTCTGTGCTACACAAAAATCTTCCCACTCTCATCAAGAACAATGCCTTGACATTACCTTTGCCCCAAGTAAGACACGATTTGAAGAGAAGAGTTAGAAAATCTGTGAATACATATATACAATGGAAAATGCTCAGGAGTTCACAACCTTGGAGGTGGTAGAGGAGTTTCCATAAGTAAGGGACAGGATAAACACTCCGCAAACATGGAGCTCTGCTGGCCTAAAGACTTCTTGGGAAACTGCCTCTGAGGTTGGACCCTTGAAATATATGTTGTTGTCAGGAGCTTTATCTTCCTTTGTAGTGAGACCATCAAAGCTTGGTCTGCATCTATGTGGCCTGGAGGACATGGTTTCTGATTTTCCAATGAACATGAGGCAGCAGTGCTGAATTCTCTCTTTGTAGGTCAACTGTGGCCACTGGGGTCTAAGTGTTTCCCCGTGTGGACTGTGAGGCCATTTGGTCATCCTCCACTTTTCCTGGTGTTTCTTGCTGCTTCACTGGGAGTTTCCTATTTGCTTCATGAAATACAAGGAGTTCAACTGGGACACAGTGCTGGAGGGAGTTCTGTCACGTGTGCTGACTCAGGGTCCTAGGAGAATGCACCAACCAGGCTCCTATCCCACAGAGCTTGCCCCCTTGCCCATAGCAACCTGATTCTGAACATTGCCCGGAAACCTCTCCATAGAACAAGATGCCTTTACATATAAGGGTCTGCTGGCTGCACCGTGTCAGTCACAAGCCATGTGGAAGCCAATGGCAGATCCACATGGCCCCACCACAGATGTTTTATCACACACCTGCACACCACTGCTCTAGGCCCACTAATCAGCAGGCTCCAACTTACTGGCATCTCTGTTCTACACCATTTTCATGAAACCCAGTCAATCAAGGCACTGTCTGGTACACTCATGATCAGCAACAGGACATCCAAAGGTTCTCCAGTGCCACGTGGTCATGGGAATTTCAAAAATTTCATGGTATTTATCAAGCCATTTCTCAAGGATGAACTTGGAGGCACTGTGGGTTTCTATTCATTCAGGAACCACTAAATGGTGAGGAAGCTCATTTCAATGAAAGCTCTGGAGAAACACTCAGAGGCAAGGCTTCCCAAGAGTGGCCAAAAGGTCACATCAAGCCAGGCCCATTGAGGTCTACAATGTGAGGTCCCTGTGTGTTTTGACTCTCAAATATGGCTGCCAGGTCTTTAAGAATAAAATCATGTGATATCCTGGCTGAGATTCCCAGTGCTCTGTGGAAAGCCACCCTGGGCCTAGATCTCAGTTTCCAAGGGCAACTCTCATGCGTGGCCTCCTAAAATCCCAACACAATTCATGGCAATACTTCTCTGAGTTCAGTACCAGAACTCAGTCTCTAAGGGGAATCACGCCAGAGTTCAAGCCCAGGTGGACAAAGTCATCCCTTCCAACCGCCACAGAAATGACCACAATTCCAACCAAAACACTGCCACATGGCCCTCATCTTCTTCCATATAGACACTCATCATAACCTCTGGCTGGAGGTTTCCATGAGGGGGCAGCCCAAGACAGTGTCTAGAATAGGCTCCCTTGCCCCTCATTTGCCTAATATCAGGGTGGCCTGTGAACCAGGAGTGATCAAATACGCCTGCCATTAATACTGCTCTGCTTCTCCAAATTGAGGACTACTGACTTTCGGGTATAGATTCTTTCTGTGAATTGGAGACATGAGAAAACCCAAGAACCTATGGGATAGCCTCTGCAGGGCTTTGAAGAACTCATTTGACCCAAAGGATCCCTATTCTCACTTGATGGAGGTCAGGAACTTTCCAGAGGAAAGTGAGAGTCTTCATCCACAATGACTGCTCTTTTTGCCATTTTGGCTTTGGATGCACACATGGGATCTTTCTTTAATCCATCAGGTGCTGAGAATCTAAGCCACAGCCTCACACAGGGCCTAGAGGCTGATTCACACACATCCCTTTGCAAAGGAATTAAGCAAAAAGCCACAGGTGATGCCCCTTCATTTCCATTTGAAAACTGTTTACTTCAGGCTTCACAAAGGGGTAGCCTGAGGCAAAGACCTTCCTGAGAGTCAGGGCAACAGAACAATAGGTAAGCAAAAGGCCCAAAGCAGGGTTTCTCCACTGACACTTTACTGGTCACACTGATATCTGAGTTTTCTGAGATGCTTGCCATTCCCTTCAGTTATCCAGTACATGGCCATGTCACAGAGCTGGGAGGTGGTACATATCTTGGACACAAAACCATGAGCCAATTCTGGAGAGTGGCCAGAATTCAGGAAGAAAACAGGAACTTAGCAAGATAGTAGGTGTTGCCCATAGATAAGGCAAGCCCCAGTCCATTCATAAATTGGAAAGGATGAATGCTGGAAAGTTTTCTACTAGACAGGACGCATCCATTGATTCATTCTCTTTTCCAATGTCTACAACCAGGGATACAGTGGGATACACAGACATAGAAACACTCGCCTTGTCAAATGACTTACTAGAAACTGTCCACTCCAAACCAAACAAACTGCCTTTCCTACCTATTCTCAGAACATGAGACCAAAACCATAAACTCACACCCACACCCACTAAGGCACCTCCTTCCCCCAAGTAGGTCTGTGACTATCTGGAATGTCTTCTGACTGGTGGGCCATACAATGTTCCCCCAAAATGACCCGTCCTCTCTCAGATCTGGCCTCCTTGGCCTACTCAATGAAGTTGTCAGGAGCCACCAGTGAGCCACTCACTACCTGCTTTCTCAGAAAAGTCCCCTCTTCAGAGCTTTCCTGGCATTTGGTCATCCTCACATCAGTAGGTACCAAGAAAGACTGACTCTCTCCTTGGTAAATGCAAACAAGTCAGCCCACTGGGACTGGGACTGAAACTGGCTCTGGGTGCCTGGCTTCCTGGTTGCCAAGTTCAAAGAGTTCCATCACAAAAGAAGTGAGGTGAGGTCACTTCCTTCAGGAACTGAATGAGGTCACTGCCTTGGCAACCAAATTGACCTAACAGTTGCTTCCAAGGGTCCTATGAGATGGAGGCTGCCCCTGCTTCCTGTGACACTTTCACAAGTTAGAATGGTATATCCTCCATAGGCACCCAGGAACAGCTTTCCACACAGGCCTGGTTTGGTCCATCTTGTCTACATTAAGAAGAGAGAGGCTCATACAGACACAACCCTTCATCCTGACCAGGTTGTTTGCCATGGAAGATGACTTTTGCTCTCTCATGTCCTTCAGAGCTGCCTACTTCTTCTCCAGGGATCATTTCTGCATGGACCTTTGAGTTCTCAGCAGGTGGAAGATCCCCTACATTCCTCTATTGTAAGACCAACTCTGTCCCTGCTCTTCTGTAAAGTTGGATTGAGGGAACAGTGTATGGTTAGGGGTAAGAACATGTTTGATTTGGGTTAGGAATCATTCTACTGGATGAAGAATGGTATTGGGAACCTGCGATATATATAATAATGTATAGGTGAAGTATATGTATGACAACAGAAATCTAAGTAAGCTTTGAAGCCCAGAAGGGCATTGGGCCCTTGACTGGGATACTTAGCTTTGAATTACATTCTGCACAGATGTCTCAGATCAATTGATATACAATGGCATAAGACCTTGTACATTGGATGATTGAATGTGGAAGAGAACATCCAGTCAAAAAGGGATAGTAGGTAGGATTAGGAAGATAGTCAGTAGGTTTAGGAAGAAGAGTGAGTATAACATTTGGACCAAAAGTTCTTTAGCAGTAGGGTGTCAGTTAGAGAGTAGATGTAAATGTCAGCACATGTGAAGAGTCAGTCACAATAATGAATATGGGAAATTAGGTAGGAGAGCAGATATCAATAGAGACATTGGGAAATCAGTCAAAGTATAAAGTGAGTGATAGGATTAGATATTTTCAACAGGGTTGAGGTTGAATATGTACTCTTAGGACGAAGCAACTGTGTAGTCACCAATAGGATTGACATTTGAGAGCATTAGGCCCCTGGACAAGGATGTGTTTAGTAATCCATGCTCACTTTCCATTTAGACTTTGGTACAATCATAAGTGTGAACTTTGCATTATGTGTCCAGAATATCACTGTGATCAAATGTATATGTAGATCAGGTGACATGAGTATTTCTTCCACCATTTCTGGGAGCAATATCTTGAAGACGTGTTGATTAGTATTTGGGGGCACCAATAGGTGTACCTTGTGTCTATGAATATAGAGATAATGCATGAATAGACCATACTGTGAATAAATAGTATAACTGGTTCCAATTTACATAATGGATTGAACTGATACCTGAAAATATATAGGAAATCTAATATTGATACACAATCATTCATTCCAACCAGTTATATATCTAATGGTAATATTAGGGTTCTGGTTTACCATGAAGGCTGTGTGAGATTTGCTTGAAAAGTGATTATGGAAATCGAAAATAATGTGTTTGGAAAGAATTCTCATGA
The DNA here is from genome assembly GCF_045843805.1 of Urocitellus parryii. Classification (NCBI taxonomy): domain Eukaryota; kingdom Metazoa; phylum Chordata; class Mammalia; order Rodentia; family Sciuridae; genus Urocitellus; species Urocitellus parryii. The sequence continues at coordinate 113,385,102 of NC_135535.1, read as the reverse complement.
AAAGGCCAGTCCAGAAATATACAGGAGGACATGTGTTCTGAAGCAGGAAGTGATTGAAAGTGAACCAAATGCCTGTAAATTTGTGAACTTGTGGATGAAATATATATCCTATGATGTGCATCAACTGAAGAAATAGTGATGTACCAGTGTCGAAAAAAAAAAAGAAACGTCAAAATACACATCATGTATCATAGGACTCTACTTGCATTGATGCTAAACTCGGTCAGTTACTGTAGAAATATTAGGATTTCTAAGGACCATTCACTAGGAAACAAATGTGTATTTCAGGTGGATGAATATTTCTGAGAATAATCTTTGGAAAAGATGATTATAAATCCACATACATGAACATGAATGAATATACGGAGTGTATAATAAGACACATATATTTCATACTTTGAAAAATCTGGAGAGAGAGACTGTGTGTGTGTGTGTGTGTTTGTATATATATATATATATATATATATATATATATATATATATATATATACATTCAAACAATACAAACACACAGAGACTTTAAAAAGTCGAAATATATATGCCAATCAAAATTCATCATGAAATATGTATCATCCACAGATCCAAAAATATTTAATTTACTGAACATGGATTTATGTATCATGTTGTTCAAGTAGAAAGCTCACCCATAGGTTGAAATTTCAGTTCCAACAGCATTTACGAGGAGTGATCTCTTGTCACAATTTGTATCTGCCATGTCAGCCTCCTCACAAGAATGTACGTGGGATACCAGGTAGGATTCTATATGTGCATGTAAAAATACATGTGCTGAATAGGCTACAGAGAAAGGGAGACAGGAATTCACATACTTGTTAACTTTACAAACACATGGAGAACTACTTCTCTTAAATTGGACTAGATTTATAACACCTAGCCTTTATAATGCCAAAGGAAAGTCCAATTATACACCATGCCTCCTCTGAACTGCATGTATTGCTATTCTGTTTGTGTTATTTTCCTCCATCATATCAGGATTGGTAATCAGAGTCTAGGAGGGTATGGGTTAGTGTCAGGGATTCAGTATTTTGAATGGAAAATAGGAAAATGAATCCAATGTGTATGCAATTCTGTGCTACACAAAAATCTTCCCACTCTCATCAAGAACAATGCCTTGACATTACCTTTGCCCCAAGTAAGACACGATTCGAAGAGAAGAGTTAGAAAATCTGTGAATACATATATACAATGGAAAATGCTCAGGAGTTCACAACCTTGGAGGTGGTAGAGGAGTTTCCATAAGTAAGGGACAGGATAAACACTCCCCAAACATGGAGCTCTGCTGGCCTAAAGACTTCTTGGGAAACTGCCTCTGAGGTTGGACCCTTGAAATATATGTTGTTGTCAGGAGCTTTATCTTCCTTTGTAGTGAGACCATCAAAGCTTGGTCTGCATCTATGTGGCCTGGAGGACATGGTTTCTGATTTTCCAATGAACATGAGGCAGCAGTGCTGAATTCTCTCTTTGTAGGTCAACTGTGGCCACTGGGGTCTAAGTGTTTCCCCGTGTGGACTGTGAGGCCATTTGGTCATCCTCCACTTTTCCTGGTGTTTCTTGCTGCTTCACTGGGAGTTTCCTATTTGCTTCATGAAATACAAGGAGTTCAACTGGGACACAGTGCTGGAGGGAGTTCTGTCACGTGTGCTGACTCAGGGTCCTAGGAGAATGCACCAACCAGGCTTCTATCCCACAGAGCTTGCCCCCTTGACCATAGCAACCTGATTCTGAACATTGCCCGGAAACCTCTCCATAGAACAAGATGCCTTTACATATAAGGGTCTGCTGGCTGCACCGTGTCAGTCACAAGCCATGTGGAAGCCAATGGCAGATCCACATGGCCCCACCACAGATGTTTTATCACACACCTGCACACCACTGCTCTAGGCCCACTAATCAGCAGGCTCCAACTTACTGGCATCTCTGTTCTACACCATTTTCATGAAACCCAGTCAATCAAGGCACTGTCTGGTACGCTCATGATCAGCAACAGGACATCCAAAGGTTCTCCAGTGCCACGTGGTCATGGGAATTTCAAAAATTTCATGGTATTTATCAAGCCATTTCTCAAGGATGAACTTGGAGGCACTGTGGGTTTCTATTCATTCAGGAACCACTAAATGGTGAGGAAGCTCATTTCAATGAAAGCTCTGGAGAAACACTCAGAGGCAAGGCTTCCCAAGAGTGGCCAAAAGGTCACATCAAGCCAGGCCCATTGAGCTCTACAATGTGAGGTCCCTGTGTGTTTTGACTCTCAATTATGGCTGCCAGGTCTTTAAGAATAAAATCATGTGATATCCTGGCTGAGATTCCCAGTGCTCTGTGGAAAGCCACCCTGGGCCTAGATCTCAGTTTCCAAGGGCAACTCTCATGCGTGGCCTCCTAAAATCCCAACACAATTCATGGCAATACTTCTCTGAGTTCAGTAAGAGAACTCAGTCTCTAAGGGGAATCATGCCAGAGTTCAAGCCCAGGTGGACAAAGTCATCCCTTCCAACCGCCACAGAAATGACCACAATTCCAACCAAAACACTGCCACATGGCCCTCATCTTCTTCCATATAGACGCTCATCATAACCTCTGGCTGGAGGTTTCCATGAGGGGGCAGCCCAAGACAGTGTCTAGAATAAGCTCCCTTGCCCCTCATTTGCCTAATGTCAGGGTGGCCTGTGAACCAGGAGTGATCAAATACGCCTGCCATTAATACTGCTCTGCTTCTCCAAATTGAGGACTACTGACTTTCGGGTATAGATTCTTTCTGTGAATTGGAGACATGAGAAAACCCAAGAACCTATGGGATAGCCTCTGCAGGGCTTTGAAGAACTCATTTGACCCAAAGGATCCCTATTCTCACTTGATGGAGGTCAGGAACTTTCCAGAGGAAAGTGAGAGTCTTCATCCACAATGACTGCTCTTTTTGCCATTTTGGCTTTGGATGCACACATGGGATCTTTCTTTAATCCATCAGGTGCTGAGAATCTAAGCCACAGCCTCACACAGGGCCAAGAGGCTGATTCACACACAACCCTTTGCAAAGGAATTAAGCAAAAAGCCACAGGTGATGCCCCTTCATTTCCATTTGAAAACTGTTTACTTCAGGCTTCACAAAGGGGTAGCCTGAGGCAAAGACCTTCCTGAGAGTCAGGGCAACAGAACAATAGGTAAGCAAAAGGCCCAAAGCAGGGTTTCTCCACTGACACTTTACTGGTCACACTGATATCTGAGTTTTCTGAGATGCTTGCCATTCCCTTCAGTTATCCAGTACACGGCCATGTCACAGAGCTGGGAGGTGGTACATATCTTGGACACAAAACCATGAGCCAATTCTGGAGAGTGGCCAGAATTCAGGAAGAAAACAGGAACTTAGCAAGATAGTAGGTGTTGCCCATAGATAAGGCAAGCCCCAGTCCATTCATAAATTGGAAAGGATGAATGCTGGAAAGTTTTCTACTAGACAGGACGCATCCATTGATTCATTCTCTTTTCCAATGTCTACAACCAGGGATACAGTGGGATACACAGACATAGAAACACTCGCCTTGTCAAATGACTTACTAGAAACAGTCCACTCCAAACCAAACAAACTGCCTTTCCTACCTATTCTCAGAACATGAGACAAAACCATAAACTCACACCCACACACACTAAGGCACCTCCTTCCCCCAAGTAGGTCTGTGACTATCTGGAGTGTCTTCTGACTGGTGGGCCATACAATGTTCCCCCAAAATGGCCCGTCCTCTCTCAGATCTGGCCTCCTTGGCCTACTCAATGAAGTTGTCAGGAGCCACCAGTGAGCCACTCACTACCTGCTTTCTCAGAAAAGTCCCCTCTTCAGAGCTTTCCTGGCATTTGGTCATCCTCACATCAGTAGGTACCAAGAAAGACTGACTCTCTCCTTGGTAAATGCAAACAAGTCAGCCCACTGGGACTGGGACTGAAACTGGCTCTGGGTGCCTGGCTTCCTGGTTGCCAAGTTCAAAGAGTTCCATCACCAAAGAAGTGAGGTGAGGTCACTTCCTTCAGGAACTGAATGAGGTCACTGCCTTGGCAACCAAATTGTCCTAACAGTTGCTTCCAAGGGTCCTATGAGATGGAGGCTGCCCCTGCTTCCTGTGACACTTTCACAAGTTAGAATGGTATATCCTCCATAGGCACCCAGGAACAGCTTTCCACACAGGCCTGGTTTGGTCCATCTTGTCTACATTAAGAAGAGAGAGGCTCATACAGACACAACCCTTCATCCTGACCAGGTTGTTTGCCATGGAAGATGACTTTTGCTCTCCCATGTCCTTCAGAGCTGCCTACTTCTTCTCCAGGGATCATTTCTGCATGGACCTTTGAGTTCTCAGCAGGTGGAAGATCCCCTACATTCCTCTATTGTAAGACCAACTCTGTCCCTGCTCTTCTGTAAAGTTGGATTGAGGGAACAGTGTATGGTTAGGGGTAAGAACATGTTTGATTTGGGTTAGGAATCATTCTACTGGGTGAAGAATGGTATTGGGAACCTGCGAAATATATAATAATGTATAGGTGAAGTATATGTATGACAACAGAAATCTAAGTAAGCTTTGAAGCCCAGAAGGGCATTGGGCCCTTGACTGGGATACTTAGCTTTGAATTACATTCTGCACAGATGTCTCAGATCAATTGATATACAATGGCATAAGACCTTGTACCTTGGATGATTGAATGTGGAAGAGAACATCCAGTCAAAAAGGGATAGTAGGTAGGATTAGGAAGATAGTCAGTAGGTTTAGGAAGAAGAGTGAGTATAACATTTGGACCAAAAGTTCTTTAGCAGTAGGGTGTCAGTTAGAGAGTAGATGTAAATGTCAGCACATGTGAAGAGTCAGTCACAATAATGAATATGGGAAATTAGGTAGGAGAGCAGATATCAATAGAGACATTGGGAAATCAGTCAAAGTATAAAGTGAGTGATAGGATTAGATATTTTCAACAGGGTTGAGGTTGAATATGTACTCTTAGGACGAAGCAACTGTGTAGTCACCAATAGGATTGACATTTGAGAGCATTAGGCCCCTGGACAAGGATGTGTTTAGTAATCCATGCTCACTTTCCATTTAGACTTTGGTACAATCATAAGTGTGAACTTTGCATTATGTGTCCAGAATATCACTGTGATCAAATGTATATGTAGATCAGGTGACATGAGTATTTCTTCCACCATTTCTGGGAGCAATATCTTGAAGACGTGTTGATTAGTATTTGGGGGCACCAATAGGTGTACCTTGTGTCTATGAATATAGAGATAATGCATGAATAGACCATACTGTGAATAAATAGTATAACTGGTTCCAATTTACATAATGGATTGAACTGATACCTGAAAATATATAGTAAATCTAATATTGATACACAATCATTCATTCCAACCAGTTATATATCTAATGGTAATACTAGGGTTCTGGTTTACCATGAAGGCTGTGTGAGATTTGCTTGAAAAGTGATTATGGAAATCGAAAATAATGTGTTTGGAAAGAAGTCTCATGAAAAGGCCAGTCCAGAAATATACAGGAGAACATGTGTTCTGAAGCAGGAAGTGATTGAAAGTGAACCAAATGCCTGTAAATTTGTGAACTTGTGGATGAAATATATATCCTATGATGTGCATCAACTGAAGAAATAGTGATGTACCAGTGTCGAAAAAAAAGAAACGTCAAAATACACATCATGCATCATAGGAATCTACTTGCATTGATGCTAAACTCGGTCAGTTACTGTAGAAATATTAGGATTTCTAAGGACCATTCACTAGGAAACAAATGTGTATTTCAGGTGGATGAATATTTCTGAGATAATCTTTGGAATAGATGATTATAAATCCACATACATGAACATGAATGAATTTAGGGAGTGTATAATGAGACACATATATTTCATACTTTGAAAAATCTGGAGAGAGAGACTGTGTGTGTGTGTGTGTGTGTGTGTGTTTGTATATATATATATATATATATATATATATATATATATATATATATATACATACATTCAAACAATACAAACACACAGAGACTTTAAAAAGTCGAAATATATATGCCAATCAAAATTCATCATGAAATATGTATCATCCACAGATCCAAAAATATTTAATTTACTGAACATGGATTTATGTATCATGTTGTTCAAGTAGAAAGCTCACCCATAGGTTGAATTTTCAGTTCCAACAGCATTTACGAGGAGTGATCTCTTGTCACAATTTGTATCTGCCATGTCAGCCTCCTCACAAGAATGTACGTGGGATACCAGGTAGGATTCTATATGTGCATGTAAAAATACATGTGCTGAATAGGCTACAGAGAAAGGGAGACAGGAATTCACATACTTGTTAACTTTACAAACACATGGAGAACTACTTCTCTTAAATTGGACTAGATTTATAACACCTAGCCTTTATAATGCCAAAGGAAAGTCCAATTATACACCATGCCTCCTCTGAACTGCATGTATTGCTATTCTGTTTGTGTTATTTTCCTCCATCATATCAGGATTGGTAGTCAGAGTCTAGGAGGGTATGGGTTAGTGTCAGGGATTCAGTATTTTGAATGGAAAATAGGAAAATGAATCCAATGTGTATGCAATTCTGTGCTACACAAAAATCTTCCCACTCTCATCAAGAACAATGCCTTGACATTACCTTTGCCCCAAGTAAGACACGATTCGAAGAGAAGAGTTAGAAAATCTGTGAATACATATATACAATGGAAAATGCTCAGGAGTTCACAACCTTGGAGGTGGTAGAGGAGTTTCCATAAGTAAGGGACAGGATAAACACTCCCCAAACATGGAGCTCTGCTGGCCTAAAGACTTCTTGGGAAACTGCCTCTGAGGTTGGACCCTTGAAATATATGTTGTTGTCAGGAGCTTTATCTTCCTTTGTAGTGAGACCATCAAAGCTTGGTCTGCATCTATGTGGCCTGGAGGACATGGTTTCTGATTTTCCAATGATCATGAGGCAGCAGTGCTGAATTCTCTCTTTGTAGGTCAACTGTGGCCACTGGGGTCTAAGTGTTTCCCCGTGTGGACTGTGAGGCCATTTGGTCATCCTCCACTTTTCCTGGTGTTTCTTGCTGCTTCACTGGGAGTTTCCTATTTGCTTCATGAAATACAAGGAGTTCAACTGGGACACAGTGCTGGAGGGAGTTCTGTCACGTGTGCTGACTCAGGGTCCTAGGAGAATGCACCAACCAGGCTCCTATCCCACAGAGCTTGCCCCCTTGACCATAGCAACCTGATTCTGAACATTGCCCGGAAACCTCTCCATAGAACAAGATGCCTTTACATATAAGGGTCTGCTGGCTGCACCGTGTCAGTCACAAGCCATGTGGAAGCCAATGGCAGATCCACATGGCCCCACCACAGATGTTTTATCACACACCTGCACACCACTGCTCTAGGCCCACTAATCAGCAGGCTCCAACTTACTGGCATCTCTGTGCTACACCATTTTCATGAAACCCAGTCAATCAAGGCACTGTCTGGTACACTCATGATCAGCAACAGGACACCCAAAGGTTCTCCAGTGCCACGTGGTCATGGGAATTTCAAAAATTTCATGGTATTTATCAAGCCATTTCTCAAGGATGAACTTGGAGGCACTGTCGGTTTCTATTCATTCAGGAACCACTAAATGGTGAGGAAGCTCATTTCAATGAAAGCTCTGGAGAAACACTCAGAGGCAAGGCTTCCCAAGAGTGGCCAAAAGGTCACATCAAGCCAGGCCCATTGAGGTCTACAATGTGAGGTCCCTGTGTGTTTTGACTCTCCATTATGGCTGCCAGGTCTTTAAGAATAAAATCATGTGATATCCTGGCTGAGATTCCCAGTGCTCTGTGGAAAGCCACCCTGGGCCTAGATCTCAGTTTCCAAGGGCAACTCTCATGCGTGGCCTCCTAAAATCCCAACACAATTCATGGCAATACTTCTCTGAGTTCAGTACCAGAACTCAGTCTCTAAGGGGAATCACGCCAGAGTTCAAGCCCAGGTGGACAAAGTCATCCCTTCCAACCGCCACAGAAATGACCACAATTCCAACCAAAACACTGCCACATGGCCCTCATCTTCTTCCATATAGACACTCATCATAACCTCTGGCTGGAGGTTTCCATGAGGGGGCAGCCCAAGACAGTGTCTAGAATAGGCTCCCTTGCCCCTCATTTGCCTAGTGTCAGGGTGGCCTGTGAACCAGGAGTGATCAAATACGCCTGCCATTAATACTGCTCTGCTTCTCCAAATTGAGGACTACTGACTTTCGGGTATAGATTCTTTCTGTGAATTGGAGACATGAGAAAACCCAAGAACCTATGGGATAGCCTCTGCAGGGCTTTGAAGAACTCATTTGACCCAAAGGATCCCTATTCTCACTTGATGGAGGTCAGGAACTTTACAGAGGAAAGTGAGAGGCTTCATCCACAATGACTGCTCTTTTTGCCATTTTGGCTTTGGATGCACACATGGGATCTTTCTTTAATCCATCAGGTGCTGAGAATCTAAGCCACAGCCTCACACAGGGCCAAGAGGCTGATTCACACACATCCCTTTGCAAAGGAATTAAGCAAAAAGCCACAGGTGATGCCCCTTCATTTCCATTTGAAAACTGTTTACTTCAGGCTTCACAAAGGGGTAGCCTGAGGCAAAGACCTTCCTGAGAGTCAGGGCAACAGAACAATAGGTAAGCAAAAGGCCCAAAGCAGGGTTTCTCCACTGACACTTTACTGGTCACACTGATATCTGAGTTTTCTGAGATGCTTGCCATTCCCTTCAGTTATCCAGTACATGGCCATGTCACAGAGCTGGGAGGTGGTACATATCTTGGACACAAAACCATGAGCCAATTCTGGAGAGTGGCCAGAATTCAGGAAGAAAACAGGAACTTAGCAAGATAGTAGGTGTTGCCCATAGATAAGGCAAGCCCCAGTCCATTCATAAATTGGAAAGGATGAATGCTGGAAAGTTTTCTACTAGACAGGACGCATCCATTGATTCATTCTCTTTTCCAATGTCTACAACCAGGGATACAGTGGGATACACAGACATAGAAACACTCGCCTTGTCAAATGACTTACTAGAAACAGTCCACTCCAAACCAAACAAACTGCCTTTCCTACCTATTCTCAGAACATGAGACCAAAACCATAAACTCACACCCACACCCACTAAGGCACCTCCTTCCCCCAAGTAGGTCTGTGACTATCTGGAATGTCTTCTGACTGGTGGGCCATACAATGTTCCCCCAAAATGACCCGTCCTCTCTCAGATCTGGCCTCCTTGGCCTACTCAATGAAGTTGTCAGGAGCCACCAGTGAGCCACTCACTACCTGCTTTCTCAGAAAAGTCCCCTCTTCAGAGCTTTCCTGGCATTTGGTCATCCTCACATCAGTAGGTACCAAGAAAGACTGACTCTCTCCTTGGTAAATGCAAACAAGTCAGCCCACTGGGACTGGGACTGAAACTGGCTCTGGGTGCCTGGCTTCCTGGTTGCCAAGTTCAAAGAGTTCCATCACAAAAGAAGTGAGGTGAGGTCACTTCCTTCAGGAACTGAATGAGGTCACTGCCTTGGCAACCAAATTGACCTAACAGTTGCTTCCAAGGGTCCTATGAGATGGAGGCTGCCCCTGCTTCCTGTGACACTTTCACAAGTTAGAATGGTATATCCTCCATAGGCACCCAGGAACAGCTTTCCACACAGGCCTGGTTTGGTCCATCTTGTCTACATTAAGAAGAGAGAGGCTCATACAGACACAACCCTTCATCCTGACCAGGTTGTTTGCCATGGAAGATGACTTTTGCTCTCTCATGTCCTTCAGAGCTGCCTACTTCTTCTCCAGGGATCATTTCTGCATGGACCTTTGAGTTCTCAGCAGGTGGAAGATCCCCTACATTCCTCTATTGTAAGACCAACTCTGTCCCTGCTCTTCTGTAAAGTTGGATTGAGGGAACAGTGTATGGTTAGGGGTAAGAACATGTTTGATTTGGGTTAGGAATCATTCTACTGGGTGAAGAATGGTATTGGGAACCTGCGATATATATAATAATGTATAGGTGAAGTATATGTATGACAACAGAAATCTAAGTAAGCTTTGAAGCCCAGAAGGGCATTGGGCCCTTGACTGGGATACTTAGCTTTGAATTACATTCTGCACAGATGTCTCAGATACATTGATATACAATGGCATAAGACCTTGTACCTTGGATGATTGAATGTGGAAGAGAACATCCAGTCAAAAGGGAGAGTAGGTAGGATTAGGAAGATAGTCAGTAGGTTTAGGAAGAAGAGTGAGTATAACATTTGGACCAAAAGTTATTTAGCAGTAGGGTGTCAGTTAGAGAGTAGATGTAAATGTCAGCACATGTGAAGAGTCAGTCACAATAATGAATATGGGAAATTAGGTAGGAGAGCAGATATCAATAGAGACATTGGGAAATCAGTCAAAGTATAAAGTGAGTGATAGGATTAGATATTTTCAACAGGGTTGAGGTTGAATATATACTCTTAGGACGAAGCAACTGTGTAGTCACCAATAGGATTGACATTTGAGAGCATTAGGCCCCTGGACAAGGATGTGTTTAGTAATCCATGCTCACTTTCCATTTAGACTTTGGTACAATCATAAGTGTGAACTTTGCATTATGTGTCCAGAATATCACTGTGATCAAATGTATATGTAGATCAGGTGACATGAGTATTTCGTCCACCATTTCTGGGAGCAATATCTTGAAGACGTGTTGATTAGTATTTGGGGGCACCAATAGGTGTACCTTGTGTCTATGAATATAGAGATAATGCATGAATAGACCATACTGTGAATAAATAGTATAACTGGTTCCAATTTACATAATGGATTGAACTGATACCTGAAAATATATAGGAAATCTAATATTGATACACAATCATTCATTCCAACCAGTTATATATCTAATGGTAATATTAGGGTTCTGGTTTACCATGAAGGCTGTGTGAGATTTGCTTGAAAAATGATTATGGAAATCGAAAATAATGTGTTTGGAAAGAAGTCTCATGAAAAGGCCAGTCCAGAAATATACAGGAGTACATGTGTTCTGAAGCAGGAAGTGATTGAAAGTGAACCAAATGCCTGTAAATTTGTGAACTTGTGGATGAAATATATATCCTATGATGTGCATCAACTGAAGAAATAGTGATGTACCAGTGTCGAAAAAAAAAAGAAACGTCAAAATACACATCATGTATCATAGGAATCTACTTGCATTGATGCTAAACTCGGTCAGTTACTGTAGAAATATTAGGATTTCTAAGGACCATTCACTAGGAAACAAATGTGTATTTCAGGTGGATGAATATTTCTGAGAATAATCTTTGGAAAAGATGATTATAAATCCACATACATGAACATGAATGAATTTAGGGAGTGTATAATAAGACACATATATTTCATACTTTGAAAAATCTGGAGAGAGAGACTGTGTGTGTGTGTGTGTGTGTGTTTGTATATATATATATATATATGTATATATATATATATATATATATATATATACATACATTCAAACAATACAAACACACAGAGACTTTAAAAAGTCGAAATATATATGCCAATCAAAATTCATCATGAAATATGTATCATCCACAGATCCAAAAATATTTAATTTACTGAACATGGATTTATGTATCATGTTGTTCAAGTAGAAAGCTCACCCATAGGTTGAATTTTCAGTTCCAACAGCATTTACGAGGAGTGATCTCTTGTCACAATTTGTATCTGCCATGTCAGCCTCCTCACAAGAATGTACGTGGGATACCACGTAGGATTCTATATGTGCATGTAAAAATACATGTGCTGAATAGGCTACAGAGAAAGGGAGACAGGAATTCACATACTTGTTAACTTTACAAACACATGGAGAACTACTTCTCTTAAATTGGACTAGATTTATAACACCTAGCCTTTATAATGCCAAAGGAAAGTCCAATTATACACCATGCCTCCTCTGAACTGCATGTATTGCTATTCTGTTTGTGTTATTTTCCTCCATCATATCAGGATTGGTAATCAGAGTGTAGGAGGGTATGGGTTAGTGTCAGGGATTCAGTATTTTGAATGGAAAATAGGAAAATGAATCCAATGTGTATGCAATTCTGTGCTACACAAAAATCTTCCCACTCTCATCAAGAACAATGCCTTGACATTACCTTTGCCCCAAGTAAGACACGATTTGAAGAGAAGAGTTAGAAAATCTGTGAATACATATATACAATGGAAAATGCTCAGGAGTTCACAACCTTGGAGGTGGTAGAGGAGTTTCCATAAGTAAGGGACAGGATAAACACTCCGCAAACATGGAGCTCTGCTGGCCTAAAGACTTCTTGGGAAACTGCCTCTGAGGTTGGACCCTTGAAATATATGTTGTTGTCAGGAGCTTTATCTTCCTTTGTAGTGAGACCATCAAAGCTTGGTCTGCATCTATGTGGCCTGGAGGACATGGTTTCTGATTTTCCAATGAACATGAGGCAGCAGTGCTGAATTCTCTCTTTGTAGGTCAACTGTGGCCACTGGGGTCTAAGTGTTTCCCCGTGTGGACTGTGAGGCCATTTGGTCATCCTCCACTTTTCCTGGTGTTTCTTGCTGCTTCACTGGGAGTTTCCTATTTGCTTCATGAAATACAAGGAGTTCAACTGGGACACAGTGCTGGAGGGAGTTCTGTCACGTGTGCTGACTCAGGGTCCTAGGAGAATGCACCAACCAGGCTCCTATCCCACAGAGCTTGCCCCCTTGCCCATAGCAACCTGATTCTGAACATTGCCCGGAAACCTCTCCATAGAACAAGATGCCTTTACATATAAGGGTCTGCTGGCTGCACCGTGTCAGTCACAAGCCATGTGGAAGCCAATGGCAGATCCACATGGCCCCACCACAGATGTTTTATCACACACCTGCACACCACTGCTCTAGGCCCACTAATCAGCAGGCTCCAACTTACTGGCATCTCTGTTCTACACCATTTTCATGAAACCCAGTCAATCAAGGCACTGTCTGGTACACTCATGATCAGCAACAGGACATCCAAAGGTTCTCCAGTGCCACGTGGTCATGGGAATTTCAAAAATTTCATGGTATTTATCAAGCCATTTCTCAAGGATGAACTTGGAGGCACTGTGGGTTTCTATTCATTCAGGAACCACTAAATGGTGAGGAAGCTCATTTCAATGAAAGCTCTGGAGAAACACTCAGAGGCAAGGCTTCCCAAGAGTGGCCAAAAGGTCACATCAAGCCAGGCCCATTGAGGTCTACAATGTGAGGTCCCTGTGTGTTTTGACTCTCAAATATGGCTGCCAGGTCTTTAAGAATAAAATCATGTGATATCCTGGCTGAGATTCCCAGTGCTCTGTGGAAAGCCACCCTGGGCCTAGATCTCAGTTTCCAAGGGCAACTCTCATGCGTGGCCTCCTAAAATCCCAACACAATTCATGGCAATACTTCTCTGAGTTCAGTACCAGAACTCAGTCTCTAAGGGGAATCACGCCAGAGTTCAAGCCCAGGTGGACAAAGTCATCCCTTCCAACCGCCACAGAAATGACCACAATTCCAACCAAAACACTGCCACATGGCCCTCATCTTCTTCCATATAGACACTCATCATAACCTCTGGCTGGAGGTTTCCATGAGGGGGCAGCCCAAGACAGTGTCTAGAATAGGCTCCCTTGCCCCTCATTTGCCTAATATCAGGGTGGCCTGTGAACCAGGAGTGATCAAATACGCCTGCCATTAATACTGCTCTGCTTCTCCAAATTGAGGACTACTGACTTTCGGGTATAGATTCTTTCTGTGAATTGGAGACATGAGAAAACCCAAGAACCTATGGGATAGCCTCTGCAGGGCTTTGAAGAACTCATTTGACCCAAAGGATCCCTATTCTCACTTGATGGAGGTCAGGAACTTTCCAGAGGAAAGTGAGAGTCTTCATCCACAATGACTGCTCTTTTTGCCATTTTGGCTTTGGATGCACACATGGGATCTTTCTTTAATCCATCAGGTGCTGAGAATCTAAGCCACAGCCTCACACAGGGCCTAGAGGCTGATTCACACACATCCCTTTGCAAAGGAATTAAGCAAAAAGCCACAGGTGATGCCCCTTCATTTCCATTTGAAAACTGTTTACTTCAGGCTTCACAAAGGGGTAGCCTGAGGCAAAGACCTTCCTGAGAGTCAGGGCAACAGAACAATAGGTAAGCAAAAGGCCCAAAGCAGGGTTTCTCCACTGACACTTTACTGGTCACACTGATATCTGAGTTTTCTGAGATGCTTGCCATTCCCTTCAGTTATCCAGTACATGGCCATGTCACAGAGCTGGGAGGTGGTACATATCTTGGACACAAAACCATGAGCCAATTCTGGAGAGTGGCCAGAATTCAGGAAGAAAACAGGAACTTAGCAAGATAGTAGGTGTTGCCCATAGATAAGGCAAGCCCCAGTCCATTCATAAATTGGAAAGGATGAATGCTGGAAAGTTTTCTACTAGACAGGACGCATCCATTGATTCATTCTCTTTTCCAATGTCTACAACCAGGGATACAGTGGGATACACAGACATAGAAACACTCGCCTTGTCAAATGACTTACTAGAAACTGTCCACTCCAAACCAAACAAACTGCCTTTCCTACCTATTCTCAGAACATGAGACCAAAACCATAAACTCACACCCACACCCACTAAGGCACCTCCTTCCCCCAAGTAGGTCTGTGACTATCTGGAATGTCTTCTGACTGGTGGGCCATACAATGTTCCCCCAAAATGACCCGTCCTCTCTCAGATCTGGCCTCCTTGGCCTACTCAATGAAGTTGTCAGGAGCCACCAGTGAGCCACTCACTACCTGCTTTCTCAGAAAAGTCCCCTCTTCAGAGCTTTCCTGGCATTTGGTCATCCTCACATCAGTAGGTACCAAGAAAGACTGACTCTCTCCTTGGTAAATGCAAACAAGTCAGCCCACTGGGACTGGGACTGAAACTGGCTCTGGGTGCCTGGCTTCCTGGTTGCCAAGTTCAAAGAGTTCCATCACAAAAGAAGTGAGGTGAGGTCACTTCCTTCAGGAACTGAATGAGGTCACTGCCTTGGCAACCAAATTGACCTAACAGTTGCTTCCAAGGGTCCTATGAGATGGAGGCTGCCCCTGCTTCCTGTGACACTTTCACAAGTTAGAATGGTATATCCTCCATAGGCACCCAGGAACAGCTTTCCACACAGGCCTGGTTTGGTCCATCTTGTCTACATTAAGAAGAGAGAGGCTCATACAGACACAACCCTTCATCCTGACCAGGTTGTTTGCCATGGAAGATGACTTTTGCTCTCTCATGTCCTTCAGAGCTGCCTACTTCTTCTCCAGGGATCATTTCTGCATGGACCTTTGAGTTCTCAGCAGGTGGAAGATCCCCTACATTCCTCTATTGTAAGACCAACTCTGTCCCTGCTCTTCTGTAAAGTTGGATTGAGGGAACAGTGTATGGTTAGGGGTAAGAACATGTTTGATTTGGGTTAGGAATCATTCTACTGGATGAAGAATGGTATTGGGAACCTGCGATATATATAATAATGTATAGGTGAAGTATATGTATGACAACAGAAATCTAAGTAAGCTTTGAAGCCCAGAAGGGCATTGGGCCCTTGACTGGGATACTTAGCTTTGAATTACATTCTGCACAGATGTCTCAGATCAATTGATATACAATGGCATAAGACCTTGTACATTGGATGATTGAATGTGGAAGAGAACATCCAGTCAAAAAGGGATAGTAGGTAGGATTAGGAAGATAGTCAGTAGGTTTAGGAAGAAGAGTGAGTATAACATTTGGACCAAAAGTTCTTTAGCAGTAGGGTGTCAGTTAGAGAGTAGATGTAAATGTCAGCACATGTGAAGAGTCAGTCACAATAATGAATATGGGAAATTAGGTAGGAGAGCAGATATCAATAGAGACATTGGGAAATCAGTCAAAGTATAAAGTGAGTGATAGGATTAGATATTTTCAACAGGGTTGAGGTTGAATATGTACTCTTAGGACGAAGCAACTGTGTAGTCACCAATAGGATTGACATTTGAGAGCATTAGGCCCCTGGACAAGGATGTGTTTA
Organism: Urocitellus parryii; assembly: GCF_045843805.1. Taxonomy (NCBI): domain Eukaryota; kingdom Metazoa; phylum Chordata; class Mammalia; order Rodentia; family Sciuridae; genus Urocitellus; species Urocitellus parryii. The sequence continues at coordinate 113,368,967 of NC_135535.1, read as the reverse complement.
GTAATCCATGCTCACTTTCCATTTAGACTTTGGTACAATCATAAGTGTGAACTTTGCATTATGTGTCCAGAATATCACTGTGATCAAATGTATATGTAGATCAGGTGACATGAGTATTTCTTCCACCATTTCTGGGAGCAATATCTTGAAGACGTGTTGATTAGTATTTGGGGGCACCAATAGGTGTACCTTGTGTCTATGAATATAGAGATAATGCATGAATAGACCATACTGTGAATAAATAGTATAACTGGTTCCAATTTACATAATGGATTGAACTGATACCTGAAAATATATAGGAAATCTAATATTGATACACAATCATTCATTCCAACCAGTTATATATCTAATGGTAATATTAGGGTTCTGGTTTACCATGAAGGCTGTGTGAGATTTGCTTGAAAAGTGATTATGGAAATCGAAAATAATGTGTTTGGAAAGAATTCTCATGAAAAGGCCAGTCCAGAAATATACAGGAGGACATGTGTTCTGAAGCAGGAAGTGATTGAAAGTGAACCAAATGCCTGTAAATTTGTGAACTTGTGGATGAAATATATATCCTATGATGTGCATCAACTGAAGAAATAGTGATGTACCAGTGTCGAAAAAAAAAAAGAAACGTCAAAATACACATCATGTATCATAGGACTCTACTTGCATTGATGCTAAACTCGGTCAGTTACTGTAGAAATATTAGGATTTCTAAGGACCATTCACTAGGAAACAAATGTGTATTTCAGGTGGATGAATATTTCTGAGAATAATCTTTGGAAAAGATGATTATAAATCCACATACATGAACATGAATGAATATACGGAGTGTATAATAAGACACATATATTTCATACTTTGAAAAATCTGGAGAGAGAGACTGTGTGTGTGTGTGTGTGTTTGTATATATATATATATATATATATATATATATATATATATATATATACATTCAAACAATACAAACACACAGAGACTTTAAAAAGTCGAAATATATATGCCAATCAAAATTCATCATGAAATATGTATCATCCACAGATCCAAAAATATTTAATTTACTGAACATGGATTTATGTATCATGTTGTTCAAGTAGAAAGCTCACCCATAGGTTGAAATTTCAGTTCCAACAGCATTTACGAGGAGTGATCTCTTGTCACAATTTGTATCTGCCATGTCAGCCTCCTCACAAGAATGTACGTGGGATACCAGGTAGGATTCTATATGTGCATGTAAAAATACATGTGCTGAATAGGCTACAGAGAAAGGGAGACAGGAATTCACATACTTGTTAACTTTACAAACACATGGAGAACTACTTCTCTTAAATTGGACTAGATTTATAACACCTAGCCTTTATAATGCCAAAGGAAAGTCCAATTATACACCATGCCTCCTCTGAACTGCATGTATTGCTATTCTGTTTGTGTTATTTTCCTCCATCATATCAGGATTGGTAATCAGAGTCTAGGAGGGTATGGGTTAGTGTCAGGGATTCAGTATTTTGAATGGAAAATAGGAAAATGAATCCAATGTGTATGCAATTCTGTGCTACACAAAAATCTTCCCACTCTCATCAAGAACAATGCCTTGACATTACCTTTGCCCCAAGTAAGACACGATTCGAAGAGAAGAGTTAGAAAATCTGTGAATACATATATACAATGGAAAATGCTCAGGAGTTCACAACCTTGGAGGTGGTAGAGGAGTTTCCATAAGTAAGGGACAGGATAAACACTCCCCAAACATGGAGCTCTGCTGGCCTAAAGACTTCTTGGGAAACTGCCTCTGAGGTTGGACCCTTGAAATATATGTTGTTGTCAGGAGCTTTATCTTCCTTTGTAGTGAGACCATCAAAGCTTGGTCTGCATCTATGTGGCCTGGAGGACATGGTTTCTGATTTTCCAATGAACATGAGGCAGCAGTGCTGAATTCTCTCTTTGTAGGTCAACTGTGGCCACTGGGGTCTAAGTGTTTCCCCGTGTGGACTGTGAGGCCATTTGGTCATCCTCCACTTTTCCTGGTGTTTCTTGCTGCTTCACTGGGAGTTTCCTATTTGCTTCATGAAATACAAGGAGTTCAACTGGGACACAGTGCTGGAGGGAGTTCTGTCACGTGTGCTGACTCAGGGTCCTAGGAGAATGCACCAACCAGGCTTCTATCCCACAGAGCTTGCCCCCTTGACCATAGCAACCTGATTCTGAACATTGCCCGGAAACCTCTCCATAGAACAAGATGCCTTTACATATAAGGGTCTGCTGGCTGCACCGTGTCAGTCACAAGCCATGTGGAAGCCAATGGCAGATCCACATGGCCCCACCACAGATGTTTTATCACACACCTGCACACCACTGCTCTAGGCCCACTAATCAGCAGGCTCCAACTTACTGGCATCTCTGTTCTACACCATTTTCATGAAACCCAGTCAATCAAGGCACTGTCTGGTACGCTCATGATCAGCAACAGGACATCCAAAGGTTCTCCAGTGCCACGTGGTCATGGGAATTTCAAAAATTTCATGGTATTTATCAAGCCATTTCTCAAGGATGAACTTGGAGGCACTGTGGGTTTCTATTCATTCAGGAACCACTAAATGGTGAGGAAGCTCATTTCAATGAAAGCTCTGGAGAAACACTCAGAGGCAAGGCTTCCCAAGAGTGGCCAAAAGGTCACATCAAGCCAGGCCCATTGAGCTCTACAATGTGAGGTCCCTGTGTGTTTTGACTCTCAATTATGGCTGCCAGGTCTTTAAGAATAAAATCATGTGATATCCTGGCTGAGATTCCCAGTGCTCTGTGGAAAGCCACCCTGGGCCTAGATCTCAGTTTCCAAGGGCAACTCTCATGCGTGGCCTCCTAAAATCCCAACACAATTCATGGCAATACTTCTCTGAGTTCAGTAAGAGAACTCAGTCTCTAAGGGGAATCATGCCAGAGTTCAAGCCCAGGTGGACAAAGTCATCCCTTCCAACCGCCACAGAAATGACCACAATTCCAACCAAAACACTGCCACATGGCCCTCATCTTCTTCCATATAGACGCTCATCATAACCTCTGGCTGGAGGTTTCCATGAGGGGGCAGCCCAAGACAGTGTCTAGAATAAGCTCCCTTGCCCCTCATTTGCCTAATGTCAGGGTGGCCTGTGAACCAGGAGTGATCAAATACGCCTGCCATTAATACTGCTCTGCTTCTCCAAATTGAGGACTACTGACTTTCGGGTATAGATTCTTTCTGTGAATTGGAGACATGAGAAAACCCAAGAACCTATGGGATAGCCTCTGCAGGGCTTTGAAGAACTCATTTGACCCAAAGGATCCCTATTCTCACTTGATGGAGGTCAGGAACTTTCCAGAGGAAAGTGAGAGTCTTCATCCACAATGACTGCTCTTTTTGCCATTTTGGCTTTGGATGCACACATGGGATCTTTCTTTAATCCATCAGGTGCTGAGAATCTAAGCCACAGCCTCACACAGGGCCAAGAGGCTGATTCACACACAACCCTTTGCAAAGGAATTAAGCAAAAAGCCACAGGTGATGCCCCTTCATTTCCATTTGAAAACTGTTTACTTCAGGCTTCACAAAGGGGTAGCCTGAGGCAAAGACCTTCCTGAGAGTCAGGGCAACAGAACAATAGGTAAGCAAAAGGCCCAAAGCAGGGTTTCTCCACTGACACTTTACTGGTCACACTGATATCTGAGTTTTCTGAGATGCTTGCCATTCCCTTCAGTTATCCAGTACACGGCCATGTCACAGAGCTGGGAGGTGGTACATATCTTGGACACAAAACCATGAGCCAATTCTGGAGAGTGGCCAGAATTCAGGAAGAAAACAGGAACTTAGCAAGATAGTAGGTGTTGCCCATAGATAAGGCAAGCCCCAGTCCATTCATAAATTGGAAAGGATGAATGCTGGAAAGTTTTCTACTAGACAGGACGCATCCATTGATTCATTCTCTTTTCCAATGTCTACAACCAGGGATACAGTGGGATACACAGACATAGAAACACTCGCCTTGTCAAATGACTTACTAGAAACAGTCCACTCCAAACCAAACAAACTGCCTTTCCTACCTATTCTCAGAACATGAGACAAAAATAATAACTCACACCCACACCCACTAAGGCACCTCCTTCCCCCAAGTAGGTCTGTGACTATCTGGAGTGTCTTCTGACTGGTGGGCCATACAATGTTCCCCCAAAATGGCCCGTCCTCTCTCAGATTTGGCCTCCTTGTCCTACTCAATGAAGTTGTCAGGAGCCACCAGTGAGCCACTCACTACCTGCTTTCTCAGAAAAGTCCCCTCTTCAGAGCTTTCCTGGCATTTGGTCATCCTCACATCAGTAGGAACCAAGAAAGACTGATTCTCTCCTTGGTAAATGCAAACAAGTCAGCCCACTGGGACTGGGACTGAAACTGGCTCTGGGTGCCTGGCTTCCTGGTTGCCAAGTTCAAAGAGTTCCATCACAAAAGAAGTGAGGTGAGGTCACTTCCTTCAGGAACTGAATGACGTCACTGCCTTGGCAACCAAATTGTCCTAACAGTTGCTTCCAAGGGTCCTATGAGATGGAGGCTGCCCCTGATTCCTGTGACACTTTCACAAGTTAGAATGGTATATCCTCCATAGGCACCCAGGAACAGCTTTCCACACAGGCCTGGTTTGGTCCATCTTGTCTACATTAAGAAGAGAGAGGCTCATACAGACACAACCCTTCATCCTGACCAGGTTGTTTGCCATGGAAGATGACTTTTGCTCTCTCATGTCCTTCAGAGCTGCCTACTTCTTCTCCAGGGATCATTTCTGCATGGACCTTTGAGTTCTCAGCAGGTGGAAGATCTCCTACATTCCTCTATTGTAAGACCAACTCTGTCCCTGTTCTTCTGTAAAGTTGGATTGAGGGAACAGTGTATGGTTAGGGGTAAGAACATGTTTGATTTGGGTTAGGAATCATTCTACTGGATGAAGAATGGTATTGGGAACCTGCAATATATACTATAATGTATAGGTGAAGTATATGTATGACAACAGAAATCTAAGTAAGCTTTGAAGCCCAGAAGGGCATTGGGCCCTTGACTGGGATACTTAGCTTTGAATTACATTCTGCACAGATGTCTCAGATAAATTGATATACAATGGCATAAGACCTTGTACCTTGGATGATTGAATGTGGAAGAGAACATCCAGTCAAAAAGGGATAGTAGGTAGGATTAGGAAGATAGTCAGTAGGTTTAGGAAGAAGAGTGAGTATAACATTTGGACCAAAAGTTCTTTAGCAGTAGGGTGTCAGTTAGAGAGTAGATGTAAATGTCAGCACATGTGAAGAGTCAGTCACAATAATGAAAATGGGAAATTAGGTAGGAGAGCAGATATCAATAGAGACACTGGGAAATCAGTCAAAGTATAAAGTGAGTGATAGGATTAGATATTTTCAACAGGGTTGAGGTTGAATATGTACTCTTAGGACGAAGCAACTGTGTAGTCACGAATAGGATTGACATTTGAGAGCATTAGGCCCCTGGACAAGGATGTGTTTAGTAATCCATGCTCACTTTCCATTTAGACTTTGGTACAATCATAAGTGTGAACTTTGCATTATGTGTCCAGAATATCACTGTGATCAAATGTATATGTAGATCAGGTGACATGAGTATTTCTTCCACCATTTCTGGGAGCAATATCTTGAAGACGTGTTGATTAGTATTTGGGGGCACCAATAGGTGTACCTTGTGTCTATGAATATAGAGATAATGCATGAATAGACCATACTGTGAATAAATAGTATAACTGGTTCCAATTTACATAATGGATTGAACTGATACCTGAAAATATATAGGAAATCTAATATTGATACACAATCATTCATTCCAACCAGTTATATATCTAATGGTAATATTAGGGTTCTGGTTTACCATGAAGGCTGTGTGAGATTTGCTTGAAAAGTGATTATGGAAATCGAAAATAATGTGTTTGGAAAGAAGTCTCATGAAAAGGCCAGTCCAGAAATATACAGGAGTACATGTGTTCTGAAGCAGGAAGTGATTGAAAGTGAACCAAATGCCTGTAAATTTGTGAACTTGTGGATGAAATATATATCCTATGATGTGCATCAACTGAAGAAATAGTGATGTACCAGTGTCGAAAAAAAAAAGAAACGTCAAAATACACATCATGTATCATAGGAATCTACTTGAATTGATGCTAAACTCGGTCAGTTACTGTAGAAATATTAGGATTTCTAAGGACCATTCACAAGGAAACAAATGTGTATTTCAGGTGGATGAATATTTCTGAGAATAATCTTTGGAAAAGATGATTATAAATCCACATACATGAACATGAATGAATTTAGGGAGTGTATAATAAGACACATATACTTCATACGTTGAAAAATCTGGAGAGAGAGACTGTGTGTGTGTGTGTGTGTGTGTGTGTATGTTTGTGTATATATATATATATATATATATATATATATATATATATATATACATTCAAACAATACAAACACACAGAGACTTTAAAAAGTCGAAATATATATGCCAATCAAAATTCATCATGAAATATGTATCATCCACAGATCCAAAAATATTTAATTTACTGAACATGGATTTATGTATCATGTTGTTCAAGTAGAAAGCTCACCCATAGGTTGAATTTTCAGTTCCAACAGCATTTACGAGGAGTGATCTCTTCTCACAATTTATATCTGCCATGTCAGCCTCCTCACAAGAATGTACGTGGGATACCAGGTAGGATTCTATATGTGCATGTAAAAATACATGTGCTGAATAGGCTACAGAGAAAGGGAGACAGGAATTCACATACTTGTTAACTTTACAAACACATGGAGAACTACTTCTCTTAAATTGGACTAGATTTATAACACCTAGCCTTTATAATGCCAAAGGAAAGTCCAATTATACACCATGCCTCCTCTGAACTGCATGTATTGCTATTCTGTTTGTGTTATTTTCCTCCATCATATCAGGATTGGTAATCAGAGTCTAGGAGGGTATGGGTTAGTGTCAGGGATTCAGTATTTTGAATGGAAAATAGGAAAATGAATCCAATGTGTATGCAATTATGTGCTACACAAAAATCTTCCCACTCTCATCAAGAACAATGCCTTGACATTACCTTTGCCCCAAGTAAGACACGATTCGAAGAGAAGAGTTAGAAAATCTGTGAATACATATATACAATGGAAAATGCTCAGGAGTTCACAACCTTGGAGGTGCTAGAGGAGTTTCCATAAGTAAGGGACAGGATAAACACTCCCCAAACATGGAGCTCTGCTGGCCTAAAGACTTCTTGGGAAACTGCCTCTGAGGTTGGACCCTTGAAATATATGTTGTTGTCAGGAGCTTTATCTTCCTTTGTAGTGAGACCATCAAAGCTTGGTCTGCATCTATGTGGCCTGGAGGACATGGTTTCTGATTTTCCAATGAACATGAGGCAGCAGTGCTGAATTCTCTCTTTGTAGGTCAACTGTGGCCACTGGGGTCTAAGTGTTTCCCCGTGTGGACTGTGAGGCCATTTGGTCATCCTCCACTTTTCCTGGTGTTTCTTGCTGCTTCACTGGGAGTTTCCTATTTGCTTCATGAAATACAAGGAGTTCAACTGGGACACAGTGCTGGAGGGAGTTCTGTCACGTGTGCTGACTCAGGGTCCTAGGAGAATGCACCAACCAGGCTTCTATCCCACAGAGCTTGCCCCCTTGACCATAGCAACCTGATTCTGAACATTGCCCAGAAACCTCTCCATAGAACAAGATGCCTTTACATATAAGGGTCTGCTGGCTGCACCGTGTCAGTCACAAGCCATGTGGAAGCCAATGGCAGATCCACATGGCCCCACCACAGATGTTTTATCACACACCTGCACACCACTGCTCTAGGCCCACTAATCAGCAGGCTCCAACTTACTGGCATCTCTGTTCTACACCATTTTCATGAAACCCAGTCAATCAAGGCACTGTCTGGTACACTCATGATCAGCAACAGGACACCCAAAGGTTCTCCAGTGCCACGTGGTCATGGGAATTTCAAAAATTTCATGGCATTTATCAAGCCATTTCTCAAGGATGAACTTGGAGGCACTGTGGGTTTCTATTCATTCAGGAACCACTAAATGGTGAGGAAGCTCATTTCAATGAAAGCTCTGGAGAAACACTCAGAGGCAAGGCTTCCCAAGAGTGGCCAAAAGGTCACATCAAGCCAGGCCCATTGAGGTCTACAATGTGAGGTCCCTGTGTGTTTTGACTCTCAATTATAGCTGCCAGGTCTTTAAGAATAAAATCATGTGATATCCTGGCTGAGATTCCCAGTGCTCTGTGGAAAGCCACCTTGGGACTAGATCTCAGTATCCAAGGGTAACTCTCATGCGTGGCCTCCTAAAATCCCAACACAACTCATGGCAATACTTCTCTGAGATCAGTACCAGAACTCAGTCTCTAAGGGGAATCACGCCAGAGTTCAAGCCCAGGTGGACCAAGTCATCCCTTCCAACCACCACAGAAATGACCACAATTCCAACCAAAACACTGCCACATGGCCCTCATCTTCTTCCATATAGAAGCTCATCATAACCTCTGGCTGGAGGTTTCCATGAGGGGGCAGCCCAAGACAGTGTCTAGAATAAGCTCCCTTGCCCCTCATTTGCCTAATGTCAGGGTGGCCTGTGAACCAGGAGTGATCAAATACGCCTGCCATTAATACTGCTCTTCTTCTCCAAATTGAGGACTACTGACTTTCGGGTATAGATTCTTTCTGTGAATTGGAGACATGAGAAAACCCAAGAACCTATGGGATAGCCTCTGCAGGGCTTTGAAGAACTCATTTGACCCAAAGGATCCCTATTCTCACTTGATGGAGGTCAGGAACTTTCCAGAGGAAAGTGAGAGGCTTCATCCACAATGACTGCTATTTTTGCCATTTTGGCTTTGGATGCACACATGGGATCTTTCTTTAATCCATCAAGTGCTGAGAATCTAAGCCACAGCCTCACACAGGGCCAAGAGGCTGATTCACACACATCCCTTTGCAAAGGAATTAAGCAAAAAGCCACAGGTGATGCCCCTTCATTTCCATTTGAAAACTGTTTACTTCAGGCTTCACAAAGGGGTAGCCTGATGCAAAGACCTTCCTGAGAGTCAGGGCAACAGAACAATAGGTAAGCAAAAGGCCCAAAGCAGGGTTTCTCCACTGACACTTTACTGGTCACACTGATATCTGAGTTTTCTGAGATGCTTGCCATTCCCTTCAGTTATCCAGTACACGGCCATGTCACAGAGCTGGGAGGTGGTACATATCTTGGACACAAAACCATGAGCCAATTCTGGAGAGTGGCCAGAATTCAGGAAGAAAACAGGAACTTAGCAAGACAGTAGGTGTTGCCCATAGATAAGGCAAGCCCCAGTCCATTCATAAATTGGAAAGGATGAATGCTGGAAAGTTTTCTACTAGACAGGACACATCCATTGATTCATTCTCTTTTCCAATGTCTACAACCAGGGATACAGTGGGATAAACAGACATAGAAACACTCGCCTTGTCAAATGACTTACTAGAAACAGTCCACTCCAAACCAAACAAACTGCCTTTCCTACCTATTCTCAGAACATGAGACAAAAACCATAAACTCACACCCACACCCACTAAGGCACCTCCTTCCCCCAAGTAGGTCTGTGACTATCTGGAGTGTCTTCTGACTGGTGGGCCATACAATGTTCCCCCAAAATGGCCCGTCCTCTCTCAGATCTGGCCTCCTTGGCCTACTCAATGAAGTTGTCAGGAGCCACCAGTGAGCCACTCACTACCTGCTTTCTCAGAAAAGTCCCCTCTTCAGAGCTTTCCTGGCATTTGGTCATCCTCACATCAGTAGGTACCAAGAAAGACTGACTCTCTCCTTGGTAAATGCAAACAAGTCAGCCCACTGGGACTGGGACTGAAACTGGCTCTGGGTGCCTGGCTTCCTGCTTGCCAAGTTCAAAGAGTTCCATCACAAAAGAAGTGAGGTGAAGTCACTTCCTTCAGGAACTGAATGACGTCACTGCCTTGGCAACCAAATTGTCCTAACAGTTGCTTCCAAGGGTCCTATGAGATGGAGGCTGCCCCTGATTCCTGTGACACTTTCACAAGTTAGAATGGTATATCCTCCATAGGCACCCAGGAACAGCTTTCCACACAGGCCTGGTTTGGTCCATCTTGTCTACATTAAGAAGAGAGAGGCTCATACAGACACAACCCTTCATCCTGACCAGGTTGTTTGCCATGGAAGATGACTTTTGCTCTCTCATGTCCTTCAGAGCTGCCTACTTCTTCTCCAGGGATCATTTCTGCATGGACCTTTGAGTTCTCAGCAGGTGGAAGATCTCCTACATTCCTCTATTGTAAGACCAACTCTGTCCCTGTTCTTCTGTAAAGTTGGATTGAGGGAACAGTGTATGGTTAGGGGTAAGAACATGTTTGATTTGGGTTAGGAATCATTCTACTGGATGAAGAATGGTATTGGGAACCTGCAATATATATTATAATGTATAGGTGAAGTATATGTATGACAACAGAAATCGAAGTAAGCTTTGAAGCCCAGAAGGGCATTGGGCCCTTGACTGGGATACTTAGCTTTGAATTACATTCTGCACAGATGTCTCAGATAAATTGATATACAATGGCATAAGACCTTGTACCTTGGATGATTGAATGTGGAAGAGAACATCCAGTCAAAAAGGGATAGTAGGTAGGATTAGGAAGATAGTCAGTAGGTTTAGGAAGAAGAGTGAGTATAACATTTGGACCAAAAGTTCTTTAGCAGTAGGGTGTCAGTTAGAGAGTAGATGTAAATGTCAGCACATGTGAAGAGTCAGTCACAATAATGAAAATGGGAAATTAGGTAGGAGAGCAGATATCAATAGAGACACTGGGAAATCAGTCAAAGTATAAAGTGAGTGATAGGATTAGATATTTTCAACAGGGTTGAGGTTGAATATGTACTCTTAGGACGAAGCAACTGTGTAGTCACGAATAGGATTGACATTTGAGAGCATTAGGCCCCTGGACAAGGATGTGTTTAGTAATCCATGCTCACTTTCCATTTAGACTTTGGTACAATCATAAGTGTGAACTTTGCATTATGTGTCCAGAATATCACTGTGATCAAATGTATATGTAGATCAGGTGACATGAGTATTTCTTCCACCATTTCTGGGAGCAATATCTTGAAGACGTGTTGATTAGTATTTGGGGGCACCAATAGGTGTACCTTGTGTCTATGAATATAGAGATAATGCATGAATAGACCATACTGTGAATAAATAGTATAACTGGTTCCAATTTACATAATGGATTGAACTGATACCTGAAAATATATAGGAAATCTAATATTGATACACAATTATTCATTCCAACCAGTTATATATCTAATGGTAATATTAGGGTTCTGGTTTACCATGAAGGCTGTGTGAGATTTGCTTGAAAAGTGATTATGGAAATCGAAAATAATGTGTTTGGAAAGAAGTCTCATGAAAAGGCCAGTCCAGAAATATACAGGAGGACATGTGTTCTGAAGCAGGAAGTGATTGAAAGTGAACCAAATGCCTGTAAATTTGTGAACTTGTGGATGAAATATATATCCTATGATGTGCATCAACTGAAGAAATAGTGATGTACCAGTGTCGAAAAAAAAGAAACGTCAAAATACACATCATGTATCATAGGAATCTACTTGCATTGATGCTAAACTCGGTCAGTTACTGTAGAAATATTAGGATTTCTAAGGACCATTCACAAGGAAACAAATGTGTATTTCAGGTGGATGAATATTTCTGAGAATAATCTTTGGAAAAGATGATTATAAATCCACATACATGAACATGAATGAATTTAGGGAGTGTATAATAAGACACATATATTTCATACTTTGAAAAATCTGGAGAGAGAGACTGTGTGTGTTTGTGTTTGTGTATATATATATATATATATATATATATATATATATATATATACATACATACATTCAAACAATACAAACACACAGAGACTTTAAAAAGTCAAAATATATATTCCAATCAAAATTCATCATGAAATATGTATCATCCACAGATCCAAAAATATTTAATTTACTGAACATGGATTTATGTATCATGTTGTTCAAGTAGAAAGCTCACCCATAGGTTGAATTTTCAGTTCCAACAGCATTTACGAGGAGTGATCTCTTCTCACAATTTGTATCTGCCATGTCAGCCTCCTCACAAGAATGTACGTGGGATACCAGGTAGGATTCTATATGTGCATGTAAAAATACATGTGCTGAATAGGCTACAGAGAAAGGGAGACAGGAATTCACATACTTGTTAACTTTACAAACACATGGAGAACTACTTATCTTAAATTGGATTAGATTTATAACACCTAGCCTTTATAATGCCAAAGGAAAGTCCAATTATACACCATGCCTCCTCTGAACTGCATGTATTGCTATTCTGTTTGTGTTATTTTCCTCCATCATATCAGGATTGGTAATCAGAGTCTAGGAGGGTATGGGTTAGTGTCAGGGATTCAGTATTTTGAATGGAAAATAGGAAAATGAATCCAATGTGTATGCAATTCTGTGCTACACAAAAATCTTCCCACTCTCATCAAGAACAATGCCTTGACATTACCTTTGCCCCAAGTAAGACACGATTCGAAGAGAAGAGTTAGAAAATCTGTGAATACATATATACAATGGAAAATGCTCAGGAGTTCACAACCTTGGAGGTGGTAGAGGAGTTTCCATAAGTAAGGGACAGGATAAACACTCCCCAAACATGGAGCTCTGCTGGCCTAAAGACTTCTTGGGAAACTGCCTCTGAGGTTGGACCCTTGAAATATATGTTGTTGTCAGGAGCTTTATCTTCCTTTGTAGTGAGACCATCAAAGCTTGGTCTGCATCTATGTGGCCTGGAGGACATGGTTTCTGATTTTCCAATGAACATGAGGCAGCAGTGCTGAATTCTCTCTTTGTAGGTCAACTGTGGCCACTGGGGTCTAAGTGTTTCCCCGTGTGGACTGTGAGGCCATTTGGTCATCCTCCACTTTTCCTGGTGTTTCTTGCTGCTTCACTGGGAGTTTCCTATTTGCTTCATGAAATGCAACGAGTTCAACTGGGACACAGTGCTGGAGGGAGTTCTGTCACGTGTGCTGACTCAGGGTCCTAGGAGAATGCACCAACCAGGCTTCTATCCCACAGAGCTTGCCCCCTTGACCATAGCAACCTGATTCTGAACATTGCCCAGAAACCTCTCCATAGAACAAGATGCCTTTACATATAAGGGTCTGCTGGCTGCACCGTGTCAGTCACAAGCCATGTGGAAGCCAATGGCAGATCCACATGGCCCCACCACAGATGTTTTATCACACACCTGCACACCACTGCTCTAGGCCCACTAATCAGCAGGCTCCAACTTACTGGCATCTCTGTTCTACACCATTTTCATGAAACCCAGTCAATCAAGGCACTGTCTGGTACACTCATGATCAGCAACAGGACACCCAAAGGTTCTCCAGTGCCACGTGGTCATGGGAATTTCAAAAATTTCATGGCATTTATCAAGCCATTTCTCAAGGATGAACTTGGAGGCACTGTGGGTTTCTATTCATTCAGGAACCCCTAAATGGTGAGGAAGCTCATTTCAATGAAAGCTCTGGAGAAACACTCAGAGGCAAGGCTTCCCAAGAGTGGCCAAAAGGTCACATCAAGCCAGGCCCATTGAGGTCTACAATTTGAGGTCCCTGTGTGTTTTAACTCTCAATTATAGCTGCCAGGTCTTTAAGAATAAAATCATGTGATATCCTGGCTGAGATTCCCAGTGCCCTGTGGAAAGCCACCTTGGGCCTAGATCTCAGTTTCCAAGGGCAACTCTCATGCGTGGCCTCCTAAAATCCCAACACAATTCATGGCAATACTTCTCTGAGTTCAGTACCAGAACTCAGTCTCTAAGGGGAATCACGCCAGAGTTCAAGCCCAGGTGGACAAAGTCATCCCTTCCAACCGCCACAGAAATGACCACAATTCCAAGCAAAACACTGCCACATGGCCCTCATCTTCTTCCATATAGACACTCATCATAACCTCTGGCTGGAGGTTTCCATGAGGGGGCAGCCCAAGACAGTGTGTAGAATAGGCTCCCTTGCCCCTCATTTGCCTAATGTCAGGGTGGCCTGTGAACCAGGAGTGATCAAATACGCCTGCCATTAATACTGCTCTGCTTCTCCAAATTGAGGACTACTGACTTTCGGGTATAGATTCTTTCTGTGAATGGAGACATGAGAAAACCCAAGAACCTATGGGATAGCCTCTGCAGGGCTTTGAAGAACTCATTTGACCCAAAGGATCCCTATTCTCACTTGATGGAGGTCAGGAACTTTCCAGAGGAAAGTGAGAGGCTTCATCCACAATGACTGCTCTGTTTGCCATTTTGGCTTTGGATGCACACATGGGATCTTTCTTTAATCCATCAGGTGCTGAGAATCTAAGCCACAGCCTCACACAGGGCCAAGAGGCTGATTCACACACATCCCTTTGCAAAGGAATTAAGCAAAAAGCCACAGGTGATGCCCCTTCATTTCCATTTGAAAACTGTTTACTTCAGGCTTCACAAAGGGGTAGCCTGAGGCAAAGACCTTCCTGAGAGTCAGGGAAACAGAACAATAGGTAAGCAAAAGGCCCAAAGCAGGGTTTCTCCACTGACACTTTACTGGTCACACTGATATCTGAGTTTTCTGAGATGCTTGCCATTCCCTTCAGTTATCCAGTACACGGCCATGTCACAGAGCTGGGAGGTGGTACATATCTTGGACACAAAACCATGAGCCAATTCTGGAGAGTGGCCAGAATTCAGGAAGAAAACAGGAACTTAGCAAGATAGTAGGTGTTGCCCATAGATAAGGCAAGCCCCAGTCCATTCATAAATTGGAAAGGATGAATGCTGGAAAGTTTTCTACTAGACAGGACGCATCCATTGATTCATTCTCTTTTCCAATGTCTACAACCAGGGATACAGTGGGATACACAGACATAGAAACACTCGCCTTGTCAAATGACTTACTAGAAACAGTCCACTCCAAACCAAACAAACTGCCTTTCCTACCTATTCTCAGAACATGAGACCAAAACCATAAACTCACACCCACACCCACTAAGGCACCTCCTTCCCCCAAGTAGGTCTGTGACTATCTGGAGTGTCTTCTGACTGGTGGGCCATACAATGTTCCCCCAAAATGGCCCGTCCTCTCTCAGATCTGGCCTCCTTGGCCTACTCAATGAAGTTGTCAGGAGCCACCAGTGAGCCACTCACTACCTGCTTTCTCAGAACAGTCCCCTCTTCAGAGCTTTCCTGGCATTTGGTCATCCTCACATCAGTAGGTACCAAGAAAGACTGACTCTCTCCTTGGTAAATGCAAACAAGTCAGCCCACTGGGACTGGGACTGAAACTGGCTCTGGGTGCCTGGCTTCCTGGTTGCCAAGTTCAAAGAGTTCCATCACAAAAGAAGTGAGGTGAGGTCACTTCCTTCAGGAACTGAATGACGTCACTGCCTTGGCAACCAAATTGTCCTAACAGTTGCTTCCAAGGGTCCTATGAGATGGAGGCTGCCCCTGATTCCTGTGACACTTTCACAAGTTAGAATGGTATATCCTCCATAGGCACCCAGGAACAGCTTTCCACACAGGCCTGGTTTGGTCCATCTTGTCTACATTAAGAAGAGAGAGGCTCATACAGACACAACCCTTCATCCTGACCAGGTTGTTTGCCATGGAAGATGACTTTTGCTCTCTCATGTCCTTCAGAGCTGCCTACTTCTTTTCCAGGGATCATTTCTGCATGGACCTTTGAGTTCTCAGCAGGTGGAAGATCTCCTACATTCCTCTATTGTAAGACCAACTCTGTCCCTGCTCTTCTGTAAAGTTGGATTGAGGGAACAGTGTATGGTTAGGGGTAAGAACATGTTTGATTTGGGTTAGGAATCATTCTACTGTATGAAGAATGGTATTGGGAACCTGCGATATATATAATAATGTATAGGTGAAGTATATGTATGACAACAGAAATCTAAGTAAGCTTTGAAGCCCAGAAGGGCATTGGGCCCTTGACTGGGATACTTAGCTTTGAATTACATTCTGCACAGATGTCTCAGATAAATTGATATACAATGGCATAAGACCTTGTACCTTGGATGATTGAATGTGGAAGAGAACATCCAGTCAAAAAGGGATAGTAGGTAGGATTAGGAAGATAGTCAGTAGGTTTAGGAAGAAGAGTGAGTATAACATTTGGACCAAAAGTTCTTTAGCAGTAGGGTGTCAGTTAGAGAGTAGATGTAAATGTCAGCACATGTGAAGAGTCAGTCACAATAATGAATATGGGAAATTAGGTAGGAGAGCAGATATCAATAGATACATTGGGAAATCAGTCAAAGTATAAAGTGAGTGATAGGATTAGATATTTTCAACAGGGTTGAGGTTGAATATGTACTCTTAGGACGAAGCAACTGTGTAGTCACCAATAGGATTGACATTTGAGAGCATTAGGCCCCTGGACAAGGATGTGTTTAGTAATCCATGCTCACTTTCCATTTAGACTTTGGTACAATCATAAGTGTGAACTTTGCATTATGTGTCCAGAATATCACTGTGATCAAATGTATATGTAGATCAGGTGACATGAGTATTTCTTCCACCATTTCTGGGAGCAATATCTTGAAGACGTGTTGATTAGTATTTGGGGGCACCAATAGGTGTACCTTGTGTCTATGAATATAGAGATAATGCATGAATAGACCATACTGTGAATAAATAGTATTACTGGTTCCAATTTACATAATGGATTGAACTGATACCTGAAAATATATAGGAAATCTAATATTGATACACAATCATTCATTCCAACCAGTTATATATCTAATGGTAATATTAGGGTTCTGGTTTACCATGAAGGCTGTGTGAGATTTGCTTGAAAAGTGATTATGGAAATCGAAAATAATGTGTTTGGAAAGAAGTCTCATGAAAAGGCCAGTCCAGAAATATACAGGAGGACATGTGTTCTGAAGCAGGAAGTGATTGAAAGTGAACCAAATGCCTGTAAATTTGTGAACTTGTGGATGAAATATATATCCTATTATGTGCATCAACTGAAGAAATAGTGATGTACCAGTGTCGAAAAAAAAGAAACGTCAAAATACACATCATGTATCATAGGAATCTACTTGCATTGATGCTAAACTCGGTCAGTTACTGTAGAAATATTAGGATTTCTAAGGATCATTCACTAGGAAACAAATGTGTATTTCAGGTGGATGAATATTTCTGAGAATAATCTTTGGAAAAGATGATTATAAATCCACATACATGAACATGAATGAATTTAGGGAGTGTATAATAAGACACATATATTTCATACTTTGAAAAATCTGGAGAGAGAGACTGTGTGTGTGTGTGTGTGTGTTTGTGTATATATATATATATATATATATATATATATATATATATATATATATATATATATATTTATATATATACACATACATTCAAACAATACAAACACACAGAGACTTTAAAAAGTCGAAATATATATGCGAATCAAAATTCTTCATGAAATATGCATCATCCACAGATCCAAAAATATTTAATTTACTGAACATGGATTTATGTATCATGTTGTTCAAGTAGAAAGCTCACCCATAGGTTGAATTTTCAGTTCCAACAGCATTTACGAGGAGTGATCTCTTCTCACAATTTGTATCTGCCATGTCAGCCTCCTCACAAGAATGTACGTGGGATACCAGGTAGGATTCTATATGTGCATGTAAAAATACATGTGCTGAATAGGCTACAGAGAAAGGGAGACAGGAATTCACATACTTGTTAACTTTACAAACACATGGAGAACTACTTCTCTTAAATTGGACTAGAGTTATAACACCTAGCCTTTATAATGCCAAAGGAAAGTCCAATTATACACCATGCCTCCTCTGAACTGCATGTATTGCTATTCTGTTTGTGTTATTTTCCTCCATCATATCAGGATTGGTAATCAGAGTCTAGGAGGGTATGGGTTAGTGTCAGGGATTCAGTATTTTGAATGGAAAATAGGAAAATGAATCCAATGTGTATGCAATTCTGTGCTACACAAAAATCTTCCCACTCTCATCAAGAACAATGCCTTGACATTACCTTTGCCCCAAGTAAGACACGATTCGAAGAGAAGAGTTAGAAAATCTGTGAATACATATATACAATGGAAAATGCTCAGGAGTTCACAACCTTGGAGGTGGTAGAGGAGTTTCCATAAGTAAGGGACAGGATAAACACTCCCCAAACATGGAGCTCTGCTGGCCTAAAGACTTCTTGGGAAACTGCCTCTGAGGTTGGACCCTTGAAATATATGTTGTTGTCAGGAGCTTTATCTTCCTTTGTAGTGAGACCATCAAAGCTTGGTCTGCATCTATGTGGCCTGGAGGACATGGTTTCTGATTTTCCAATGAACATGAGGCAGCAGTGCTGAATTCTCTCTTTGTAGGTCAACTGTGGCCACTGGGGTCTAAGTGTTTCCCCGTGTGGACTGTGAGGCCATTTGGTCATCCTCCACTTTTCCTGGTGTTTCTTGCTGCTTCACTGGGAGTTTCCTATTTGCTTGATGAAATACAACGAGTTCAACTGGGACACAGTGCTGGAGGGAGTTCTGTCACGTGTGCTGACTCAGGGTCCTAGGAGAATGCACCAACCAGGCTTCTATCCCACAGAGCTTGCCCCCTTGACCATAGCAACCTGATTCTGAACATTGCCCGGAAACCTCTCCATAGAACAAGATGCCTTTACATATAAGGGTCTGCTGGCTGCACCGTGTCAGTCACAAGCCATGTGGAAGCCAATGGCAGATCCACATGGCCCCACCACAGATGTTTTATCACACACCTGCACACCACTGCTCTAGGCCCACTAATCAGCAGGCTCCAACTTACTGGCATCTCTGTTCTACACCATTTTCATGAAACCCAGTCAATCAAGGCACTGTCTGGTACACTCATGATCAGCAACAGGACACCCAAAGGTTCTCCAGTGCCACGTGGTCATGGGAATTTCAAAAATTTCATGGTATTTATCAAGCCATTTCTCAAGGATGAACTTGGAGGCACTGTGGGTTTCTATTCATTCAGGAACCACTAAATGGTGAGGAAGCTCATTTCAATGAAAGCTCTGGAGAAACACTCAGAGGCAAGGCTTCCCAAGAGTGGCCAAAAGGTGACATCAAGCCAGGCCCATTGAGGTCTACAATGTGAGGTCCCTGTGTGTTTTGACTCTCAATTATGGCTGCCAGGTCTTTAAGAATAAAATCATGTGATATCCTGGCTGAGATTCCCAGTGCTCTGTGGAAAGCCACCCTGGGCCTAGATCTCAGTTTCCAAGGGCAACTCTCATGCGTGGCCTCCTAAACTCCCAACACAATTCATGGCAATACTTCTCTGAGTTCAGTACCAGAACTCAGTCTCTAAGGGGAATCACGCCAGAGTTCAAGCCCAGGTGGACAAAGTCATCCCTTCCAACCGCCACAGAAATGACCACAATTCCAACCAAAACACTGCCACATGGCCCTCATCTTCTTCCATATAGACACTCATCATAACCTCTGGCTGGAGGTTTCCATGAGGGGGCAGCCCAAGACAGTGTCTAGAATAAGCTCCCTTGCCCCTCATTTGCCTAATGTCAGGGTGGCCTGTGAACCAGGAGTGATCAAATACGCCTGCCATTAATACTGCTCTGCTTCTCCAAATGGAGGACTACTCACTTTGGGGTATAGATTCTTTCTGTGAATTGGAGACATGAGAAAACCCAAGAACCTATGGGATAGCCTCTGCAGGGCTTTGAAGAACTCATTTGACCCAAAGGATCCCTATTCTCACTTGATGGAGGTCAGGTACTTTCCAGATTAAAGTGAGAGGCTTTATCCACAATGACTGCTCTTTTTGCCATTTTGGCTTTGGATGCACACATGGGATCTTTCTTTAATCCATCAGGTGCTGAGAATCTAAGCCACAGCCTCACACAGGGCCAAGAGGCTGATTCACACACATCCCTTTGCAAAGGAATTAAGCAAAAAGCCACAGGTGATGCCCCTTCATTTCCATTTGAAAACTGTTTACTTCAGGCTTCACAAAAGGGTAGCCTGAGGCAAAGACCTTCCTGAGAGTCAGGGCAACAGAAAAATAGGTAAGCAAAAGGCCCAAAGCAGGGTTTCTCCACTGACACTTTACTGGTCACACTGATATCTGAGTTTTCTGAGATGCTTGCCATTCCCTTCAGTTATCCAGTACACGGCCATGTCACAGAGCTGGGAGGTGGTACATATCTTGGACACAAAACCATGAGCCAATTCTGGAGAGTGGCCAGAATTCAGGAAGAAAACAGGAACTTAGCAAGATAGTAGGTGTTGCCCATAGATAAGCAAGCCCCAGTCCATTCATAAATTGGAAAGGATGAATGCTGGAAAGTTTTCTACTAGACAGGACGCATCCATTGATTCATTCTCTTTTCCAATGTCTACAACCAGGGATACAGTGGGATACACAGACATAGAAAAACTCACCTTGTCAAATGACTTACTAGAAACAGTCCACTCCAAACCAAACAAACTGCCTTTCCTGCCTATTCTCAGAACATGAGACAAAACCATAAACTCACACCCACACCCACTAAGGCACTCCTTCCCCCAAGTAGGTCTGTGACTATCTGGAGTGTCTTCTGACTGGTGGGCCATACAATGTTCCCCCAAAATGGCCCGTCCTCTCTCAGATCTGGCCTCCTTGGCCTACTCAATGAAGTTGTCAGGAGCTACCAGTGAGCCACTCACTACCTGCTTTCTCAGAAATGTCCCCTCTTCAGAGCTTTCCTGGCATTTGGTCATCCTCACATCAGTAGGTACCAAGAAAGACTGACTCTCTCCTTGGTAAATGCAAACAAGTCAGCCCACTGGGACTGGGACTGAAACTGGCTCTGGGTGCCTGGCTTCCTGGTTGCCAAGTTCAAAGAGTTCCATCACAAAAGAAGTGAGGTGAGGTCACTTCCTTCAGGAACTGAATGACGTCACTGCCTTGGCAACCAAATTGTCCTAACAGTTGCTTCCAAGGGTCCTATGAGATGGAGGCTGCCCCTGCTTCCTGTGACACTTTCACAAGTTAGAATGGTATATCCTCCATAGGCACCCAGGAACAGCTTTCCACACAGGCCTGGTTTGGTCCATCTTGTCTACATTAAGAAGAGAGAGGCTCATAGAGACACAACCCTTCATCCTGACCAGGTTGTTTGCCATGGAAGATGACTTTTGCTCTCTCATGTCCTTCAGAGCTGCCTACTTCTTCTCCAGGGATCATTTCTGCATGGACCTTTGAGTTCTCAGCAGGTGGAAGATCCCCTACATTCCTCTATTGTAAGACCAACTCTGTCCCTGCTCTTCTGTAAAGTTGGATTGAGGGAACAGTGTATGGTTAGGGGTAAGAACATGTTTGATTTGGGTTAGGAATCATTCTACTGGATGAAGAATGGTATTGAGAACCTGCGATATATATAATAATGTATAGGTGAAGTATATGTATGACAACAGAAATCTAAGTAAGCTTTGAAGCCCAGAAGGGCATTGGGCCCTTGACTGGGATACTTAGCTTTGAATTACATTCTGCACAGATGTCTCAGATAAATTGATATACAATGGCATAAGACCTTGTACCTTGGATGATTGAATGTGGAAGAGAACATCCAGTCAAAAAGGGATAGTAGGTAGGATTAGGAAGATAGTCAGTGGGTTTAGGAAGAAGAGTGAGTATAACATTTGGACCAAAAGTTCTTTAGCAGTAGGGTGTCAGTTAGAGAGTAGATGTAAATGTCAGCACATGTGAAGAGTCAGTCACAATAATGAATATGGGAAATTAGGTAGGAGAGCAGATATCAATAGATACATTGGGAAATCAGTCAAAGTATAAAGTGAGCGATAGGATTAGATATTTTCAACAGGATTGAGGTTGAATATGTACTCTTAGGACGAAGCAACTGTGTAGTCACCAATAGGATTGACATTTGAGAGCATTAGGCCCCTGGACAAGGATGTGTTTAGTAATCCATGCTCACTTTCCATTTAGACTTTGGTACAATCATAAGTGTGTACTTTGCATTATGTGTCCAGAATATCACTGTGATCAAATGTATATGTAGATCAGGTGACATGAGTATTTCTTCCACCATTTCTGGGAGCAATATCTTGAAGACGTGTTGATTAGTATTTGGGGGCACCAATAGGTGTACCTTGTGTCTATGAATATAGAGATAATGCATGAATAGTCCATACTGTGAATAAATAGTATAACTGGTTCCAATTTACATAATGGATTGAACTGATACCTGAAAATATATAGGAAATCTAATATTGATACACAATCATTCATTCCAACCAGTTATATATCTAATGGTAATATTAGGGTTCTGGTTTACCATGAAGGCTGTGTGAGGTTTGCTTGAAAAGTGATTATGGAATTCGAAAATAATGTGTTTGGAAAGAAGTCTCATGAAAAGGCCAGTCCAGAAATATACAGGAGTACATGTGTTCTGAAGCAGGAAGTGATTGAAAGTGAACCAAATGCCTGTAAATTGGTGAACTTGTGGATGAAATATATATCCTATGATGTGCATCAACTGAAGAAATAGTGATGTACCAGTGTCGAAAAAAAAGAAACGTCAAAATACACATCATGCATCATAGGAATCTACTTGCATTGATGCTAAACTCGGTCAGTTACTGTAGAAATATTAGGATTTCTAAGGACCATTCACTAGGAAACAAATGTGTATTTCAGGTGGATGAATATTTCTGAGAATAATCTTTGGAAAAGATGATTATAAATCCACATACATGAACATGAATGAATTTAGGGAGTGTATAATAAGACACATATATTTCATACTTTGAAAAATCTGGAGAGAGAGACTGTGTGTGTGTGTGTGTGTGTGTGTTTGTGTATATATATATATATATATATATATATATATATATGTATATATTTATATATATACACATACATTCAAACAATACAAACACACAGAGACTTTAAAAAGTCGAAATATATATGCCAATCAAAATTCATCATGAAATATGTATCATCCACAGATCCAAAAATATTTAATTTACTGAACATGGATTTATGTATCATGTTGTTCAAGTAGAAAGCTCACCCATAGGTTGAATTTTCAGTTCCAACAGCATTTACGAGGAGTGATCTCTTCTCACAATTTGTATCTGCCATGTCAGCCTCCTCACAAGAATGTACGTGGGATACCAGGTAGGATTCTATATGTGCATGTAAAAATACATGTGCTGAATAGGCTACAGAGAAAGGGAGACAGGAATTCACATACTTGTTAACTTTACAATCACATGGAGAACTACTTCTCTTAAATTGGACTAGATTTATAACACCTAGCCTTTATAATGCCAAAGGAAAGTCCAATTATACACCATGCCTCCTCTGAACTGCATGTATTGCTATTCTGTTTGTGTTATTTTCCTCCATCATATCAGGATTGGTAATCAGAGTCTAGGAGGGTATGGGTTAGTGTCAGGGATTCAGTATTTTGAATGGAAAATAGGAAAATGAATCCCATGTGTATGCAATTCTGTGCTACACAAAAATCTTCCCACTCTCATCAAGAACAATGCCTTGACATTACCTTTGCCCCAAGTAAGACACGATTCGAAGAGAAGAGTTAGAAAATCTGTGAATACATATATACAATGGAAAATGCTCAGGAGTTCACAACCTTGGAGGTGGTAGAGGAGTTTCCATAAGTAAGGGACAGGATAAACACTCCCCAAACATGGAGCTCTGCTGGCCTAAAGACTTCTTGGGAAACTGCCTCTGAGGTTGGACCCTTGAAATATATGTTGTTGTCAGGAGCTTTATCTTCCTTTGTAGTGAGACCATCAAAGCTTGGTCTGCATCTATGTGGCCTGGAGGACATGGTTTCTGATTTTCCAATGAACATGAGGCAGCAGTGCTCAATTCTCTCTTTGTAGGTCAACTGTGGCCACTGGGGTCTAAGTGTTTCCCCGTGTGGACTGTGAGGCCATTTGGTCATCCTCCACTTTTCTTGGTGTTTCTTGCTGCTTCACTGGGAGTTTCCTATTTGCTTCATGAAATGCAAGGAGTTCAACTGGGACACAGTGCTGGAGGGAGTTCTGTCACGTGTGCTGACTCAGGGTCCTAGGAGAATGCACCAACCAGGCTTCGATCCCACAGAGCTTGCCCCCTTGACCATAGCAACCTGATTCTGAACATTGCCCAGAAACCTCTCCATAGAACAAGATGCCTTTACATATAAGGGTCTGCTGGCTGCACCGTGTCAGTCACAAGCCATGTGGAAGCCAATGGCAGATCCACATGGCCCCACCACAGATGTTTTATCACACACCTGCACACCACTGGTCTAGGCCCACTAATCAGCAGGCTCCAACTTACTGGCATCTCTGTTCTACACCATTTTCATGAAACCCAGTCAATCAAGGCACTGTCTGGTACACTCATGATCAGCAACAGGACATCCAAAGGTTCTCCAGTGCCACGTGGTCATGGGAATTTCAAAAATTTCATGGTATTTATCAAGCCATTTCTCAAGGATGAACTTGGAGGCACTGTGGGTTTCTATTCATTCAGGAACCACTAAATGGTGAGGAAGCTCATTTCAATGAAAGCTCTGGAGAAACACTCAGAGGCAAGGCTTCCCAAGAGTGGCCTAAAGGTCACATCAAACCAGGCCCATTGAGCTCTACAATGTGAGGTCCCTGTGTGTTTTGACTCTCAATTATGGCTGCCAGGTCTTTAAGAATAAAATCATGTGATATCCTGGCTGAGATTCCCAGTGCTCTGTGGAAAGCCAACCTGGGCCTAGATCTCAGTTTCCAAGGGCAACTCTCATGCGTGGCCTCCTAAAATCCCAACACAATTCATGGCAATACTTCTCTGAGATCAGTGCCAGAACTCAGTCTCTAAGGGGAATCACGCCAGAGTTCAAGCCCAGGTGGACAAATCATCCCTTCCAACCGCCACAGAAATGACCACAATTCCAACCAAAACACTGCCACATGGCCCTCATCTTCTTCCATATAGACACTCATCATAACCTCTGGCTGGAGGTTTCCATGAGGGGGCAGCCCAAGACAGTGTCTAGAATAAGCTCCCTTGCCCCTCATTTGCCTAATGTCAGGGTGGCCTGTGAACCAGGAGTGATCAAATAAGCCTGCCATTAATACTGCTCTGCTTCTCCAAATGGAGGACTACTCACTTTCGGGTATAGATTCTTTCTGTGAATTGGAGACATGAGAAAACCCAAGAACCAATGGGATAGCCTCGGCAGGGCTTTGAAGAACTCATTTGACCCAAAGGATCCCTATTCTCACTTGATGGAGGTCAGGAACTTTCCAGAGGAAAGTGAGAGGCTTCATCCACAATGACTGCTCTTTTTGCCATTTTGGCTTTGGATGCACACATGGGATCTTTCTTTAATCCATCAGGTGCTGAGAATCTAAGCCACAGCCTCACACAGGGCCAAGAGGCTGATTCACACACTTCCCTTTGCAAAGGAATTAAGCAAAAAGCCACAGGTGATGCCCCTTCATTTCCATTTGAAAACTGTTTACTTCAGGCTTCACAAAGGGGTAGCCTGAGGCAAAGACCTTCCTGACATTCAGGGCAACAGAACAATAGGTAAGCAAAAGGCCCAAAGCAGGGTTTCTCCACTGACACTTTACTGGTCACACTGATATCTGAGTTTTCTGAGATGCTTGCCATTCCCTTCAGTTATCCAGTACACGGCCAAGTCACAGAGCTGGGAGGTGGTACATATCTTGGACACAAAACCATGAGCCAATTCTGGAGAGTGGCCAGAATTCAGGAAGAAAACAGGAACTTAGCAAGATAGTAGGTGTTGCCCATAGATAAGGCAAGCCCCAGTCCATTCATAAATTGGAAAGGATGAATGCTGGAAAGTTTTCTACTAGACAGGACGCATCCATTGGTTCATTCTCTTTTCCAATGTCTACAACCAGGGATACAGTGGGATACACAGACATAGAAACACTCGCCTTGTCAAATGACTTACTAGAAACAGTCCACTCCAAACCAAACAAACTGCCTTTCCTACCTATTCTCAGAACATGAGACAAAACCATGAACTCACACCCACACCCACTAAGGCCCCTCCTTCCCCCAAGTAGGTCTGTGACTATCTGGAGTGTCTTCTGACTGGTGGGCCATACAATGTTCCCCCAAAATGGCCCGTCCTCTCTCAGATCTGGCCTCCTTGGCCTACTCAATGAAGTTGTCAGGAGACACCAGTGAGCCACTCACTACCTGCTTTCTCAGAAAAGTCCCCTCTTCAGAGCTTTCCTGGCATTTGGTCATCCTCACATCAGTAGGTACCAAGAAAGACTGACTCTCTCCTTGGTAAATGCAAACAAGTCAGCCCACTGGGACTGGGACTGAAACTGGCTCTGGGTGCCTGGCTTCCTGGTTGCCAAGTTCAAAGAGTTCCATCACAAAAGAAGTGAGGTGAGGTCACTTCCTTCAGGAACTGAATGAGGTCACTGCCTTGGCAACCAAATTGTCCTAACAGTTGCTTCCAAGGGTCCTATGAGATGGAGGCTGCCCCTGCTTCCTGTGACACTTTCACAAGTTAGAATGGTATATCCTCCATAGGCACCCAGGAACAGCTTTCCACACAGGCCTGGTTTGGTCCATCTTGTCTACATTAAGAAGAGAGAGGCTCATACAGACACAACCCTTCATCCTGACCAGGTTGTTTGCCATGGAAGATGACTTTTGCTCTCTCATGTCCTTCAGAGCTGCCTACTTCTTCTCCGGGGATCATTTCTGCATGGACCTTTGAGTTCTCAGCAGGTGGAAGATCCCCTACATTCCTCTATTGTAAGACCAACTCTGTCCCTGCTCTTCTGTAAAGTTGGATTGAGGGAACAGTGTATGGTTAGGGGTAAGAACATGTTTGATTTGGGTTAGGAATCATTCTACTGGATGAAGAATGGTATTGGGAACCTGCGATATATATAATAATGTATAGGTGAAGTATATGTATGACAACAGAAATCTAAGTAAGCTTTGAAGCCCAGAAGGGCATTGGGCCCTTGACTGGGATACTTAGCTTTGAATTACATTCTGCACAGATGTCTCAGATAAATTGATATACAATGGCATAAGACCTTGTACCTTGGATGATTGAATGTGGAAGAGAACATCCAGTCAAAAAGGGATAGTAGGTAGGATTAGGAAGATAGTCAGTAGGTTTAGGAAGAAGAGTGAGTATAACATTTGGACCAAAAGTTCTTTAGCAGTAGGGTGTCAGTTAGAGAGTAGATGTAAATGTCAGCACATGTGAAGAGTCAGTCACAATAATGAATATGGGAAATTAGGTAGGAGAGCAGATATCAATAGATACATTGGGAAATCAGTCAAAGTATAAAGTGAGTGATAGGATTAGATATTTTCAACAGGGTTGAGGTTGAATATGTACTCTTAGGACGAAGCAACTGTGTAGTCACCAATAGGATTGACATTTGAGAGCATTAGGCCCCTGGACAAGGATGAGTTTAGTAATCCATGCTCACTTTCCATTTAGACTTTGGTACAATCATAAGTGTGAACTTTGCATTATGTGTCCAGAATATCACTGTGATCAAATGTATATGTAGATCAGGTGACATGAGTATTTCTTCCACCATTTCTGGGAGCAATATCTTGAAGACGTGTTGATTAGTATTTGGGGGCACCAATAGGTGTACCTTGTGTCTATGAATATAGAGATAATGCATGAATAGACCATACTGTGAATAAATACTATAACTGGTTCCAATTTACATAATGGATTGAACTGATACCTGAAAATATATAGGAAATCTAATATTGATACACAATCATTCATTCCAACCAGTTATATATCTAATGGTAATATTAGGGTTCTGGTTTACCATGAAGGCTGTGTGAGATTTGCTTGAAAAGTGATTATGGAAATCGAAAATAATGTGTTTGGAAAGAAGTCTCATGAAAAGGCCAGTCCAGAAATATACAGGAGTACATGTGTTCTGAAGCAGGAAGTGATTGAAAGTGAACCAAATGCCTGTAAATTTGTGAACTTGTGGATGAAATATATATCCTATGATGTGCATCAACTGAAGAAATAGTGATGTACCAGTGTCGAAAAAAAAGAAACGTCAAAATACACATCATGTATCATAGGAATCTACTTGCATTGATGCTAAACTCGGTCAGTTACTGTAGAAATATTAGGATTTCTAAGGACCATTCACTAGGAAACAAATGTGTATTTCAGGTGGATGAATATTTCTGAGAATAATCTTTGGAAAAGATGATTATAAATCCACATACATGAACATGAATGAATTTAGGGAGTGTATAATAAGACACATATATTTCATACTTTGAAAAATCTGGAGAGAGAGACTGTGTGTGTGTGTGTGTGTGAGTGTGTGTGTGTGTGTTTGTGTATATATATATATATATATATATATATATATATATATACATACATACATTCAAACAATACAAACACAGAGACTTTAAAAAGTCGAAATATATATGCCAATCAAAATTCATCATGAAATATGTATCATCCACAGATCCAAAAATATTTAATTTACTGAACATGGATTTATGTATCATGTTGTTCAATTAGAAAGCTCACCCATAGGTTGAATTTTCAGTTCCAACAGCATTTACGAGGAGTGATCTCTTCTCACAATTTGTATCTGCCATGTCAGCCTCCTCACAAGAATGTACGTGGGATACCAGGTAGGATTCTATATGTGCATGTAAAAATACATGTGCTGAATAGGCTACAGAGAAAGGGAGACAGGAATTCACATACTTGTTAACTTTACAAACACATGGAGAACTACTTCTCTTAAATTGGACTAGATTTATAACACCTAGCCTTTATAATGCCAAAGGAAAGTCCAATTATACACCATGCCTCCTCTGAACTGCATGTATTGCTATTCTGTTTGTGTTATTTTCCTCCATCATATCAGGATTGGTAATCAGAGTCTAGGAGGGTATGGGTTAGTGTCAGGGATTCAGTATTTTGAATGGAAAATAGGAAAATGAATCCAATGTGTATGCAATTCTGTGCTACACAAAAATCTTCCCACTCTCATCAAGAACAATGCCTTGACATTACCTTTGCCCCAAGTAAGACACGATTCGAAGAGAAGAGTTAGAAAATCTGTGAATACATATATACAATGGAAAATGCTCAGGAGTTCACAACCTTGGAGGTGGTAGAGGAGTTTCCATAAGTAAGGGACAGGATAAACACTCCCCAAACATGGAGCTCTGCTGGCCTAAAGACTTCTTGGGAAACTGTCTCTGAGGTTGGACCCTTGAAATATATGTTGTTGTCAGGAGCTTTATCTTCCTTTGTAGTGAGACCATCAAAGCTTGGTCTGCATCTATGTGGCCTGGAGGACATGGTTTCTGATTTTCCAATGAACATGAGGCAGCAGTGCTGAATTCTCTCTTTGTAGGTCAACTGTGGCCACTGGGGTCTAAGTGTTTCCCCGTGTGGACTGTGAGGCCATTTGGTCATCCTCCACTTTTCCTGGTGTTTCTTGCTGCTTCACTGGGAGTTTCCTATTTGCTTCATGAAATACAAGGAGTTCAACTGGGACACAGTGCTGGAGGGAGTTCTGTCACGTGTGCTGACTCAGGGTCCTAGGAGAATGCACCAACCAGGCTTCTATCCCACAGAGCTTCCCCCCTTGACCATAGCAACCTGATTCTGAACATTGCCCGGAAAACTCTCCATAGAACAAGATGCCTTTACATATAAGGGTCTGCTAATCAGCAGGCTCCAACTTACTGGCATCTCTGTTCTACACCATTTTCATGAAACCCAGTCAATCAAGGCACTGTCTGGTACACTCATGATCAGCAACAGGACATCCAAAGGTTCTCCAGTGCCACGTGGTCATGGGAATTTCAAAAATTTCATGGTATTTATCAAGCCATTTCTCAAGGATGAACTTGGAGGCACTGTGGGTTTCTATTCATTCAGGAACCACTAAATGGTGAGGAAGCTCATTTCAATGAAAGCTCTGGAGAAACACTCAGAGGCAAGGCTTCCCAAGAGTGGCCTAAAGGTCACATCAAGCCAGGCCCATTGAGCTCTACAATGTGAGGTCCCTGTGTGTTTTGACTCTCAATTATGGCTGCCAGGTCTTTAAGAATAAAATCATGTGATATCCTGGCTGAGATTCCCAGTGCTCTGTGGAAAGCCACCCTGGGCCTAGATCTCAGTTTCCAAGGGCAACTCTCATGCTTGGCCTCCTAAACTCCCAACACAATTCATGGCAATACTTCTCTGAGTTCAGTACCAGAACTCAGTCTCTAAGGGGAATCACGCCAGAGTTCAAGCCCAGGTGGACAAAGTCATCCCTTCCAACCGCCACAGAAATGACCACAATTCCAACCAAAACACTGCCACATGGCCCTCATCTTCTTCCATATAGACACTCATCATAACCTCTGGCTGGAGGTTTCCATGAGGGGGCAGCCCAAGACAGTGTCTAGAATAAGCTCCCTTGCCCCTCATTTGCCTAATGTCAGGGTGGCCTGTGAACCAGGAGTGATCAAATACGCCTGCCATTAATACTGCTCTGCTTCTCCAAATGGAGGACTACTGACTTTCGGGTATAGATTCTTTCTGTGAATTGGAGACATGAGAAAACCCAAGAACCTATGGGATAGCCTCTGCAGGGCTTTGAAGAACTCATTTGACCCAAAGGATCCCTATTCTCACTTGATGGAGGTCAGGAACTTTCCAGAGGAAAGTGAGAGGCTTCATCCACAATGACTGCTCTTTTTGCCATTTTGGCTTTGGATGCACACATGGGATCTTTCTTTAATCAATCAGGTGCTGAGAATCTAAGCCACAGCCTCACACAGGGCCAAGAGGCTGATTCACACACTTCCCTTTGCAAAGGAATTAAGCAAAAAAAGCCACAGGTGATGCCCCTTCATTTCCATTTGAAAACTGTTTACTTCAGGCTTCACAAAGGGGTAGCCTGAGGCAAAGACCTTCCTGACATTCAGGGCAACAGAACAATAGGTAAGCAAAAGGCCCAAAGCAGGGTTTCTCCACTGACACTTTACTGGTCACACTGATATCTGAGTTTTCTGAGATGCTTGCCATTCCCTTCAGTTATCCAGTACACGGCCATGTCACAGAGCTGGGAGGTGGTACATATCTTGGACACAAAACCATGAGCCAATTCTGGAGAGTGGCCAGAATTCAGGAAGAAAACAGGAACTTAGCAAGATAGTAGGTGTTGCCCATAGATAAGGCAAGCCCCAGTCCATTCATAAATTGGAAAGGATGAATGCTGGAAAGTTTTCTACTAGACAGGACGCATCCATTGATTCATTCTCTTTTCCAATGTCTACAACCAGGGATACAGTGGGATACACAGACATAGAAACACTCGCCTTGTCAAATGACTTACTAGAAACAGTCCACTCCAAACCAAACAAACTGCCTTTCCTACCTATTCTCAGAACATGAGACAAAACCATAAACTCACACCCACACCCACTAAGGCACCTCCTTCCCCCAAGTAGGTCTGTGACTATCTGGAGTGTCTTCTGACTGGTGGGCCATACAATGTTCCCCCAAAATGGCCCGTCCTCTCTCAGATCTGGCCTCCTTGGCCTACTCAATGAAGTTGTCAGGAGCCACCAGTGAGCCACTCACTACCTGCTTTCTCAGAAAAGTCCCCTCTTCAGAGCTTTCCTGGCATTTGGTCATCCTCACATCAGTAGGTACCAAGAAAGACTGACTCTCTCCTTGGTAAATGCAAACAAGTCAGCCCACTGGGACTGGGACTGAAACTGGCTCTGGGTGCCTGGCTTCCTGGTTGCCAAGTTCAAAGAGTTCCATCACCAAGGAAGTGAGGTGAGGTCACTTCCTTCAGGAACTGAATGAGGTCACTGCCTTTGCAACCAAATTGTCCTAACAGTTGCTTCCAAGGGTCCTATGAGATGGAGGCTGCCCCTGCTTCCTGTGACACTTTCACAAGTTAGAATGGTATATCCTCCATAGGCACCCAGGAACAGCTTTCCACACAGGCCTGGTTTGGTCCATCTTGTCTACATTAAGAAGAGAGAGGCTCATACAGACACAACCCTTCATCCTGACCAGGTTGTTTGCCATGGAAGATGACTTTTGCTCTCTCATGTCCTTCAGAGCTGCCTACTTCTTCTCCAGGGATCATTTCTGCATGGACCTTTGAGTTCTCAGCAGGTGGAAGATCCCCTACATTCCTCTATTGTAAGACCAACTCTGTCCCTGCTCTTCTGTAAAGTTGGATTGAGGGAACAGTGTATGGTTAGGGGTAAGAACATGTTTGATTTGGGTTAGGAATCATTCTACTGGATGAAGAATGGTATTGGGAACCTGCGATATATATAATAATGTATAGGTGAAGTATATGTATGACAACAGAAATCTAAGTAAGCTTTGAAGCCCAGAAGGGCATTGGGCCCTTGACTGGGATACTTAGCTTTGAATTACATTCTGCACAGATGTCTCAGATAAATTGATATACAATGGCATAAGACCTTGTACCTTGGATGATTGAATGTGGAAGAGAACATCCAGTCAAAAAGGGATAGTAGGTAGGATTAGGAAGATAGTCAGTAGGTTTAGGAAGAAGAGTGAGTATAACATTTGGACCAAAAGTTCTTTAGCAGTAGGGTGTCAGTTAGAGAGTAGATGTAAATGTCAGCACATGTGAAGAGTCAGTCACAATAATGAATATGGGAAATTAGGTAGGAGAGCAGATATCAATAGAGACATTGGGAAATCAGTCAAAGTATAAAGTGAGCGATAGGATTAGATATTTTCAACAGGGTTGAGGTTGAATATGTACTCTTAGGACGAAGCAACTGTGTAGTCACCAATAGGATTGACATTTGAGAGCATTAGGCCCCTGGACAAGGATGTGTTTAGTAATCCATGCTCACTTTCCATTTAGACTTTGGTACAATCATAAGTGTGAACTTTGCATTATGTGTCCAGAATATCACTGTGATCAAATGTATATGTAGATCAGGTGACATGAGTATTTCTTCCACCATTTCTGGGAGCAATATCTTGAAGACGTGTTGATTAGCATTTGGGGGCACCAATAGGTGTACCTTGTGTCTATGAATATAGAGATAATGCATGAATAGACCATACTGTGAATAAATAGTATAATTGGTTCCAATTTACATAATGGATTGAACTGATACCTGAAAATATATAGGAAATCTAATATTGATACACAATCATTCATTCCAACCAGTTATATATCTAATGGTAATATTAGGGTTCTGGTTTACCATGAAGGCTGTGTGAAATTTGCTTGAAAAGTGATTATGGAAATCGAAAATAATGTGCTTGGAAAGAAGTCTCATGAAAAGGCCAGTCCAGAAATATACAGGAGTACATGTGTTCTGAAGCAGGAAGTGATTGAGAGTGAACCAAATGCCTGTAAATTTGTGAACTTGTGGATGAAATATATATCCTATGATGTGCATCAACTGAAGAAATAGTGATGTACCAGTGTCGAAAAAAAAGAAACGTCAAAATACACATCATGTATCATCGGAATCTACTTGCAATATCTTGAAGACGTGTTGATTAGTATTTGGGGGCACCAATAGGTGTACCTTGTGTCTATGAATATAGAGATAATGCATGAATAGACCATACTGTGAATAAATAGTATAACTGGTTCCAATTTACATAATGGATTGAACTGATACCTGAAAATATATAGGAAATCTAATATTGATACACAATCATTCATTCCAACCAGTTATATATCTAATGGTAATATTAGGGTTCTGGTTTACCATGAAGGCTGTGTGAGATTTGCTTGAAAAGTGATTATGGAAATCGTAAATAATGTGCTTGGAAAGAAGTCTCATGAAAAGGCCAGTCCAGAAATATACAGGAGTACATGTGTTCTGAAGCAGGAAGTGATTGAAAGTGAACCAAATGCCTGTAAATTTGTGAACTTGTGGATGAAATATATATCCTATGATGTGCATCAACTGAAGAAATAGTGATGTACCAGTGTCGAAAAAAAAAAAGAAACGTCAAAATACACATCATGTATCATAGGAATCTACTTGCATTGATGCTAAACTCGGTCAGTTACTGTAGAAATATTAGGATTTCTAAGGACCATTCACTAGGAAACAAATGTGTATTTCAGGTGGATGAATATTTCTGAGAATAATCTTTGGAAAAGATGATTATAAATCCACATACATGAACATGAATGAATTTAGGGAGTGTATAATAAGACACATATATTTCATACTTTGAAAAATCTGGAGAGAGAGACTGTGTGTGTGTGTGTGTGTGTGTGTGTGTGTGTGTTTGTGTATATATATATATATATATATATATATATATATATATATATACATACATACATTCAAACAATACAAACACACAGAGACTTTAAAAAGTCGAAATATATATGCCAATAAAATTCATCATGAAATATGTATCATCCACAGATCCAAAAATATTTAATTTAATGAACATGGATTTATGTATCATGTTGTTCAAGTAGAAAGCTCACCCATAGGTTGAATTTTCAGTTCCAACAGCATTTACGAGGAGTGATCTCTTCTCACAATTTGTATCTGCCATGTCAGCCTCCTCACAAGAATGTACGTGGGATACCAGGTAGGATTCTATATGTGCATGTAAAAATACATGTGCTGAATAGGCTACAGAGAAAGGGAGACAGGAATTCACATACTTGTTAACTTTACAAACACATGGAGAACTACTTCTCTTAAATTGGACTAGATTTATAACACCTAGCCTTTATAATGCCAAAGGAAAGTCCAATTATACACCATGCCTCCTCTGAACTGCATGTATTGCTATTCTGTTTGTGTTATTTTCCTCCATCATATCAGGATTGGTAATCAGAGTCTAGGAGGGTATGGGTTAGTGTCAGGGATTCAGTATTTTGAATGGAAAATAGGAAAATGAATCCAATGTGTATGCAATTCTGTGCTACACAAAAATCTTCCCACTCTCATCAAGAACAATGCCTTGACATTACCTTTGCCCCAAGTAAGACACGATTCGAAGAGAAGAGTTAGAAAATCTGTGAATACATATATACAATGGAAAATGCTCAGGAGTTCACAACCTTGGAGGTGGTAGAGGAGTTTCCATAAGTAAGGGACAGGATAAACACTCCCCAAACATGGAGCTCTGCTGGCCTAAAGACTTCTTGGGAAACTGCCTCTGAGGTTGGACCCTTGAAATATATGTTGTTGTCAGGAGCTTTATCTTCCTTTGTAGTGAGACCATCAAAGCTTGGTCTGCATCTATGTGGCCTGGAGGACATGGTTTCTGATTTTCCAATGAACATGAGGCAGCAGTGCTCAATTCTCTCTTTGTAGGTCAACTGTGGCCACTGGGGTCTAAGTGTTTCCCCGTGTGGACTGTGAGGCCATTTGGTCATCCTCCACTTTTCCTGGTGTTTCTTGCTGCTTCACTGGGAGTTTCCTATTTGCTTCATGAAATACAAGGAGTTCAACTGGGACACAGTGCTGGAGGGAGTTCTGTCATGTGTGCTGACTCAGGGTCCTAGGAGAATGCACCAACCAGGCTTCTATCCCACAGAGCTTGCCCCCTTGACCATAGCAACCTGATTCTGAACATTGCCCAGAAACCTCTCCATAGAACAAGATGCCTTTACATATAAGGGTCTGCTGGCTGCACCGTGTCAGTCACAAGCCATGTGGAAGCCAATGGCAGATCCACATGGCCCCACCACAGATGTTTTATCACACACCTGCACACCACTGCTCTAGGCCCACTAATCAGCAGGCTCCAACTTACTGGCATCTCTGTTCTACACCATTTTCATGAAACCCAGTCAATCAAGGCACTGTCTGGTACACTCATGATCAGCAACAGGACACCCAAAGGTTCTCCAGTGCCACGTGGTCATGGGAATTTCAAAAATTTCATGGTATTTATCAAGCCATTTCTCAAGGATGAACTTGGAGGCACTGTGGGTTTCTGTTCATTCAGGAACCACTAAATGGTGAGGAAGCTCATTTCAATGAAAGCTCTGGAGAAACACTCAGAGGCAAGGCTTCCCAAGAGTGGCCAAAAGGTCACATCAAGCCAGGCCCATTGAGGTCTACAATGTGAGGTCCCTGTGTGTTTTGACTCTCAATTATGGCTGCCAGGTCTTTAAGAATAAAATCATGTGATATCCTGGCTGAGATTCCCAGTGCTCTGTGGAAAGCCACCCTGGGCCTAGATCTCAGTTTCCAAGGGCAACTCTCATGCGTGGCCTCCTAAAATCCCAACACAATTCATGGCAATACTTCTCTGAGATCAGTACCAGAACTCAGTCTCTAAGGGGAATCACGCCAGAGTTCAAGCCCAGGTGGACAAAGTCATCCCTTCCAACCGCCACAGAAATGACCACAATTCCAAGCAAAACACTGCCACATGGCCCTCATCTTCTTCCATATAGACACTCATCATAACCTCTGGCTGGAGGTTTCCATGAGGGGGCAGCCCAAGACAGTGTCTAGAATAAGCTCCCTTGCCCCTCATTTGCCTAATGTCAGGGTGGCCTGTGAACCCGGAGTGATCAAATAAGCCTGCCATTAATACTGCTCTGCTTCTCCAAATTGAGGACTACTGACTTTCGGGTATAGATTCTTTCTGTGAATTGGAGACATGAGAAAACCCAAGAACCTATGGGATAGCCTCTGCAGGGCTTTGAAGAACTCATTTGACCCAAAGGATCCCTATTCTCACTTGATGGAGGTCAGGAACTTTCCAGAGGAAAGTGAGAGGCTTCATCCACAATGACTGCTCTTTTTGCCATTTTGGCTTTGGATGCACACATGGGATCTTTCTTTAATCCATCAGGTGCTGAGAATCTAAGCCACAGCCTCACACAGGGCCAAGAGGCTGATTCACACACATCCCTTTGCAAAGGAATTAAGCAAAAAGCCACAGGTGATGCCCCTTCATTTCCATTTGAAAACTGTTTACTTCAGGCTTCACAAAGGGGTAGCCTGAGGCAAAGACCTTCCTGAGAGTCAGGGAAACAGAACAATAGGTAGCAAAAGGCCCAAAGCAGGGTTTCTCCACTGACACTTTACTGGTCACACTGATATCTGAGTTTTCTGAGATGCTTGCCATTCCCTTCAGTTATCCAGTACACGGCCATGTCACAGAGCTGGGAGGTGGTACATATCTTGGACACAAAACCATGAGCCAATTCTGGAGAGTGGCCAGAATTCAGGAAGAAAACAGGAACTTAGCAAGATAGTAGGTGTTGCCCATAGATAAGGCAAGCCCCAGTCCATTCATAAATTGGAAAGGATGAATGCTGGAAAGTTTTCTACTAGACAGGACGCATCCATTGATTCATTCTCTTTTCCAATGTCTACAACCAGGGATACAGTGGGATACACAGACATAGAAACACTCGCCTTGTCAAATGACTTACTAGAAACAGTCCACTCCAAACCAAACAAACTGCCTTTCCTACCTATTCTCAGAACATGAGACAAAACCATAAACTCACACCCACACCCACTAAGGCACCTCCTTCCCCCAAGTAGGTCTGTGACTATCTGGAGTGTCTTCTGACTGGTGGGCCATACAATGTTCCCCCAAAATGGCCCGTCCTCTCTCAGATCTGGCCTCCTTGGCCTACTCAATGAAGTTGTCAGGAGCCACCAGTGAGCCACTCACTACCTGCTTTCTAAGAAAAGTCCCCTCTTCAGAGCTTTCCTGGCATTTGGTCATCCTCACATAAGTAGGTACCAAGAAAGACTGACTCTCTCCTTGGTAAATGCAAACAAGTCAGCCCACTGGGACTGGGACTGAAACTGGCTCTGGTTGCCTGGCTTCCTGGTTGCCAAGTTCAAAGAGTTCCATCACAAAAGAAGTGAGGTGAGGTCACTTCCTTCAGGAACTGAATGACGTCACTGCCTTGGCAACCAAATTGTCCTAACAGTTGCTTCCAAGGGTCCTATGAGATGGAGGCTGCCCCTGCTTCCTGTGACACTTTCACAAGTTAGAATGGTATATCCTCCATAGGCACCCAGGAACAGCTTTCCACACAGGCCTGGTTTGGTCCATCTTGTCTACATTAAGAAGAGAGAGGCTCATACAGACACAACCCTTCATCCTGACCAGGTTGTTTGCCATGGAAGATGACTTTTGCTCTCTCATGTCCTTCAGAGCTGCCTACTTCTTCTCCAGGGATCATTTCTGCATGGACCTTTGAGTTCTCAGCAGGTGGAAGATCCCCTACATTCCTCTATTGTAAGACCAACTCTGTCCCTGCTCTTCTGTAAAGTTGGATTGAGGGAACAGTGTATGGTTAGGGGTAAGAACATGTTTGATTTGGGTTAGGAATCATTCTACTGGATGAAGAATGGTATTGGGAACCTGCGATATATATAATAATGTATAGGTGAAGTATATGTATGACAACAGAAATCTAAGTAAGCTTTGAAGCCCAGAAGGGCATTGGGCCCTTGACTGGGATACTTAGCTTTGAATTACATTCTGCACAGATGTCTCAGATAAATTGATATACAATGGCATAAGACCTTGTACCTTGGATGATTGAATGTGGAAGAGAACATCCAGTCAAAAAGGGATAGTAGGTAGGATTAGGAAGATAGTCAGTAGGTTTAGGAAGAAGAGTGAGTATAACATTTGGACCAAAAGTTCTTTAGCAGTAGGGTGTCAGTTAGAGAGTAGATGTAAATGTCAGCACATGTGAAGAGTCAGTCACAATAATGAAAATGGGAAATTAGGTAGGAGAGCAGATATCAATAGATACATTGGGAAATCAGT
The DNA here is from genome assembly GCF_045843805.1 of Urocitellus parryii. NCBI lineage: Eukaryota > Metazoa > Chordata > Mammalia > Rodentia > Sciuridae > Urocitellus > Urocitellus parryii. The sequence goes on along the minus strand of NC_135535.1, from coordinate 113,329,958 downwards.
CAAAGTATAAAGTGAGCGATAGGATTAGATATTTTCAACAGGATTGAGGTTGAATATGTACTCTTAGGACGAAGCAACTGTGTAGTCACCAATAGGATTGACATTTGAGAGCATTAGGCCCCTGGACAAGGATGTGTTTAGTAATCCATGCTCACTTTCCATTTAGACTTTGGTACAATCATAAGTGTGAACTTTGCATTATGTGTCCAGAATATCACTGTGATCAAATGTATATGTAGATCAGGTGACATGAGTATTTCTTCCACCATTTCTGGGAGCAATATCTTGAAGACGTGTTGATTAGTATTTGGGGGCACCAATAGGTGTACCTTGTGTCTATGAATATAGAGATAATGCATGAATAGACCATACTGTGAATAAATAGTATAACTGGTTCCAATTTACATAATGGATTGAACTGATACCTGAAAATATATAGGAAATCTAATATTGATACACAATCATTCATTCCAACCAGTTATATATCTAATGGTAATATTAGGGTTCTGGTTTACCATGAAGGCTGTGTGAGATTTGCTTGAAAAGTGATTATGGAAATCATAAATAATGTGCTTGGAAAGAAGTCTCATGAAAAGGCCAGTCCAGAAATATACAGGAGTACATGTGTTCTGAAGCAGGAAGTGATTGAGAGTGAACCAAATGCCTGTAAATTTGTGAACTTGTGGATGAAATATATATCCTATGATGTGCATCAACTGAAGAAATAGTGATGTACCAGTGTCGACAAAAAAAGAAACGTCAAAATACACATCATGTATCATCGGAATCTACTTGCAATATCTTGAAGACGTGTTGATTAGTATTTGGGGGCACCAATAGGTGTACCTTGTGTCTATGAATATAGAGATAATGCATGAATAGACCATACTGTGAATAAATAGTATAACTGGTTCCAATTTACATAATGGATTGAACTGATACCTGAAAATATATAGGAAATCTAATATTGATACACAATCATTCATTCCAACCAGTTATATATCTAATGGTAATATTAGGGTTCTGGTTTACCATGAAGGCTGTGTGAGATTTGCTTGAAAAGTGATTATGGAAATCGTAAATAATGTGCTTGGAAAGAAGTCTCATGAAAAGGTCAGTCCAGAAATATACAGGAGTACATGTGTTCTGAAGCAGGAAGTGATTGAAAGTGAACCAAATGCCTGTAAATTTGTGAACTTGTGGATGAAATATATATCCTATGATGTGCATCAACTGAAGAAATAGTGATGTACCAGTGTCGAAAAAAAAAAGAAACGTCAAAATACACATCATGTATCATAGGAATCTACTTGCATTGATGCTAAACTCGGTCAGTTACTGTAGAAATATTAGGATTTCTAAGGACCATTCACTAGGAAACAAATGTGTATTTCAGGTGGATGAATATTTCTGAGAATAATCTTTGGAAAAGATGATTATAAATCCACATACATGAACATGAATGAATTTAGGGAGTGTATAATAAGACACATATATTTCATACTTTGAAAAATCTGGAGAGAGAGACTGTGTGTGTGTGTGTGTGTGTGTGTGTGTGTGTGTGTTTGTGTATATATATATATATATATATATATATATATATATATATATACATACATACATTCAAACAATACAAACACACAGAGACTTTAAAAAGTCGAAATATATATGCCAATAAAATTCATCATGAAATATGTATCATCCACAGATCCAAAAATATTTAATTTAATGAACATGGATTTATGTATCATGTTGTTCAAGTAGAAAGCTCACCCATAGGTTGAATTTTCAGTTCCAACAGCATTTACGAGGAGTGATCTCTTCTCACAATTTGTATCTGCCATGTCAGCCTCCTCACAAGAATGTACGTGGGATACCAGGTAGGATTCTATATGTGCATGTAAAAATACATGTGCTGAATAGGCTACAGAGAAAGGGAGACAGGAATTCACATACTTGTTAACTTTACAAACACATGGAGAACTACTTCTCTTAAATTGGACTAGATTTATAACACCTAGCCTTTATAATGCCAAAGGAAAGTCCAATTATACACCATGCCTCCTCTGAACTGCATGTATTGCTATTCTGTTTGTGTTATTTTCCTCCATCATATCAGGATTGGTAATCAGAGTCTAGGAGGGTATGGGTTAGTGTCAGGGATTCAGTATTTTGAATGGAAAATAGGAAAATGAATCCAATGTGTATGCAATTCTGTGCTACACAAAAATCTTCCCACTCTCATCAAGAACAATGCCTTGACATTACCTTTGCCCCAAGTAAGACACGATTCGAAGAGAAGAGTTAGAAAATCTGTGAATACATATATACAATGGAAAATGCTCAGGAGTTCACAACCTTGGAGGTGGTAGAGGAGTTTCCATAAGTAAGGGACAGGATAAACACTCCCCAAACATGGAGCTCTGCTGGCCTAAAGACTTCTTGGGAAACTGCCTCTGAGGTTGGACCCTTGAAATATATGTTGTTGTCAGGAGCTTTATCTTCCTTTGTAGTGAGACCATCAAAGCTTGGTCTGCATCTATGTGGCCTGGAGGACATGGTTTCTGATTTTCCAATGAACATGAGGCAGCAGTGCTCAATTCTCTCTTTGTAGGTCAACTGTGGCCACTGGGGTCTAAGTGTTTCCCCGTGTGGACTGTGAGGCCATTTGGTCATCCTCCACTTTTCCTGGTGTTTCTTGCTGCTTCACTGGGAGTTTCCTATTTGCTTCATGAAATACAAGGAGTTCAACTGGGACACAGTGCTGGAGGGAGTTCTGTCATGTGTGCTGACTCAGGGTCCTAGGAGAATGCACCAACCAGGCTTCTATCCCACAGAGCTTGCCCCCTTGACCATAGCAACCTGATTCTGAACATTGCCCAGAAACCTCTCCATAGAACAAGATGCCTTTACATATAAGGGTCTGCTGGCTGCACCGTGTCAGTCACAAGCCATGTGGAAGCCAATGGCAGATCCACATGGCCCCACCACAGATGTTTTATCACACACCTGCACACCACTGCTCTAGGCCCACTAATCAGCAGGCTCCAACTTACTGGCATCTCTGTTCTACACCATTTTCATGAAACCCAGTCAATCAAGGCACTGTCTGGTACACTCATGATCAGCAACAGGACACCCAAAGGTTCTCCAGTGCCACGTGGTCATGGGAATTTCAAAAATTTCATGGTATTTATCAAGCCATTTCTCAAGGATGAACTTGGAGGCACTGTGGGTTTCTGTTCATTCAGGAACCACTAAATGGTGAGGAAGCTCATTTCAATGAAAGCTCTGGAGAAACACTCAGAGGCAAGGCTTCCCAAGAGTGGCCAAAAGGTCACATCAAGCCAGGCCCATTGAGGTCTACAATGTGAGGTCCCTGTGTGTTTTGACTCTCAATTATGGCTGCCAGGTCTTTAAGAATAAAATCATGTGATATCCTGGCTGAGATTCCCAGTGCTCTGTGGAAAGCCACCCTGGGCCTAGATCTCAGTTTCCAAGGGCAACTCTCATGCGTGGCCTCCTAAAATCCCAACACAATTCATGGCAATACTTCTCTGAGATCAGTACCAGAACTCAGTCTCTAAGGGGAATCACGCCAGAGTTCAAGCCCAGGTGGACAAAGTCATCCCTTCCAACCGCCACAGAAATGACCACAATTCCAAGCAAAACACTGCCACATGGCCCTCATCTTCTTCCATATAGACACTCATCATACCTCTGGCTGGAGGTTTCCATGAGGGGGCAGCCCAAGACAGTGTCTAGAATAAGCTCCCTTGCCCCTCATTTGCCTAATGTCAGGGTGGCCTGTGAACCCGGAGTGATCAAATAAGCCTGCCATTAATACTGCTCTGCTTCTCCAAATTGAGGACTACTGACTTTCGGGTATAGATTCTTTCTGTGAATTGGAGACATGAGAAAACCCAAGAACCTATGGGATAGCCTCTGCAGGGCTTTGAAGAACTCATTTGACCCAAAGGATCCCTATTCTCACTTGATGGAGGTCAGGAACTTTCCAGAGGAAAGTGAGAGGCTTCATCCACAATGACTGCTCTTTTTGCCATTTTGGCTTTGGATGCACACATGGGATCTTTCTTTAAACCATCAGGTGCTGAGAATCTAAGCCACAGCCTCACACAGGGCCAAGAGGCTGATTCACACACATCCCTTTGCAAAGGAATTAAGCAAAAAGCCACAGGTGATGCCCCTTCATTTCCATTTGAAAACTGTTTACTTCAGGCTTCACAAAGGGGTAGCCTGAGGCAAAGACCTTCCTGAGAGTCAGGGAAACAGAACAATAGGTAGCAAAAGGCCCAAAGCAGGGTTTCTCCACTGACACTTTACTGGTCACACTGATATCTGAGTTTTCTGAGATGCTTGCCATTCCCTTCAGTTATCCAGTACACGGCCATGTCACAGAGCTGGGAGGTGGTACATATCTTGGACACAAAACCATGAGCCAATTCTGGAGAGTGGCCAGAATTCAGGAAGAAAACAGGAACTTAGCAAGATAGTAGGTGTTGCCCATAGATAAGGCAAGCCCCAGTCCATTCATAAATTGGAAAGGATGAATGCTGGAAAGTTTTCTACTAGACAGGACACATCCATTGATTCATTCTCTTTTCCAATGTCTACAACCAGGGATACAGTGGGATACACAGACATAGAAACACTCGCCTTGTCAAATGACTTACTAGAAACAGTCCACTCCAAACCAAACAAACTGCCTTTCCTACCTATTCTCAGAACATGAGACAAAACCATAAACTCACACCCACACCCACTAAGGCACCTCCTTCCCCCAAGTAGGTCTGTGACTATCTGGAGTGTCTTCTGACTGGTGGGCCATACAATGTTCCCCCAAAATGGCCCATCCTCTCTCAGATCTGGCCTCCTTGGCCTACTCAATGAAGTTGTCAGGAGCCACCAGTGAGCCACTCACTACCTGCTTTCTCAGAAAAGTCCCCTCTTCAGAGCTTTCCTGGCATTTGGTCATCCTCACATCAGTAGGTACCAAGAAAGACTGACTCTCTCCTTGGTAAATGCAAACAAGTCAGCCCACTGGGACTGGGACTGAAACTGGCTCTGGTTTCCTGGCTTCCTGGTTGCCAAGTTCAAAGAGTTCCATCACAAAAGAAGTGAGGTGAGGTCACTTCCTTCAGGAACTGAATGACGTCACTGCCTTGGCAACCAAATTGTCCTAACAGTTGCTTCCAAGGGTCCTATGAGATGGAGGCTGCCCCTGCTTCCTGTGACACTTTCACAAGTTAGAATGGTATATCCTCCATAGGCACCCAGGAACAGCTTTCCACACAGGCCTGGTTTGGTCCATCTTGTCTACATTAAGAAGAGAGAGGCTCATACAGACACAACCCTTCATCCTGACCAGGTTGTTTGCCATGGAAGATGACTTTTGCTCTCTCATGTCCTTCAGAGCTGCCTACTTCTTCTCCAGGGATCATTTCTGCATGGACCTTTGAGTTCTCAGCAGGTGGAAGATCCCCTACATTCCTCTATTGTAAGACCAACTCTGTCCCTGCTCTTCTGTAAAGTTGGATTGAGGGAACAGTGTATGGTTAGGGGTAAGAACATGTTTGATTTGGGTTAGGAATCATTCTACTGGATGAAGAATGGTATTGGGAACCTGCGATATATATAATAATGTATAGGTGAAGTATATGTATGACAACAGAAATCTAAGTAAGCTTTGAAGCCCAGAAGGGCATTGGGCCCTTGACTGGGATACTTAGCTTTGAATTACATTCTGCACAGATGTCTCAGATCAATTGATATACAATGGCATAAGACCTTGTACCTTGGATGATTGAATGTGGAAGAGAACATCCAGTCAAAAAGGGATAGTAGGTAGGATTAGGAAGATAGTCAGTAGGTTTAGGAAGAAGAGTGAGTATAACATTTGGACCAAAAGTTCTTTAGCAGTAGGGTGTCAGAGAGTAGATGTAAATGTCAGCACATGTGAAGAGTCAGTCACAATAATGAAAATGGGAAATTAGGTAGGAGAGCAGATATCAATAGATACATTGGGAAATCAGTCAAAGTATAAAGTGAGCGATAGGATTAGATATTTTCAACAGGATTGAGGTTGAATATGTACTCTTAGGACGAAGCAACTGTGTAGTCACCAATAGGATTGACATTTGAGAGCATTAGGCCCCTGGACAAGGATGTGTTTAGTAATCCATGCTCACTTTCCATTTAGACTTTGGTACAATCATAAGTGTGAACTTTGCATTATGTGTCCAGAATATCACTGTGATCAAATGTATATGTAGATCAGGTGACATGAGTATTTCTTCCACCATTTCTGGGAGCAATATCTTGAAGACGTGTTGATTAGTATTTGGGGGCACCAATAGGTGTACCTTGTGTCTATGAATATAGAGATAATGCATGAATAGACCATACTGTGAATAAATAGTATAACTGGTTCCAATTTACATAATGGATTGAACTGATACCTGAAAATATATAGGAAATCTAATATTGATACACAATCATTCATTCCAACCAGTTATATATCTAATGGTAATATTAGGGTTCTGGTTTACCATGAAGGCTGTGTGAGATTTGCTTGAAAAGTGATTATGGAAATCATAAATAATGTGCTTGGAAAGAAGTCTCATGAAAAGGCCAGTCCAGAAATATACAGGAGTACATGTGTTCTGAAGCAGGAAGTGATTGAGAGTGAACCAAATGCCTGTAAATTTGTGAACTTGTGGATGAAATATATATCCTATGATGTGCATCAACTGAAGAAATAGTGATGTACCAGTGTCGACAAAAAAAGAAACGTCAAAATACACATCATGTATCATCGGAATCTACTTGCAATATCTTGAAGACGTGTTGATTAGTATTTGGGGGCACCAATAGGTGTACCTTGTGTCTATGAATATAGAGATAATGCATGAATAGACCATACTGTGAATAAATAGTATAACTGGTTCCAATTTACATAATGGATTGAACTGATACCTGAAAATATATAGGAAATCTAATATTGATACACAATCATTCATTCCAACCAGTTATATATCTAATGGTAATATTAGGGTTCTGGTTTACCATGAAGGCTGTGTGAGATTTGCTTGAAAAGTGATTATGGAAATCGTAAATAATGTGCTTGGAAAGAAGTCTCATGAAAAGGCCAGTCCAGAAATATACAGGAGTACATGTGTTCTGAAGCAGGAAGTGATTGAAAGTGAACCAAATGCCTGTAAATTTGTGAACTTGTGGATGAAATATATATCCTATGATGTGCATCAACTGAAGAAATAGTGATGTACCAGTGTCGAAAAAAAAAAGAAACGTCAAAATACACATCATGTATCATAGGAATCTACTTGCATTGATGCTAAACTCGGTCAGTTACTGTAGAAATATTAGGATTTCTAAGGACCATTCACTAGGAAACAAATGTGTATTTCAGGTGGATGAATATTTCTGAGAATAATCTTTGGAAAAGATGATTATAAATCCACATACATGAACATGAATGAATTTAGGGAGTGTATAATAAGACACATATATTTCATACTTTGAAAAATCTGGAGAGAGAGACTGTGTGTGTGTGTGTGTGTGTGTGTGTGTGTGTGTTTGTGTATATATATATATATATATATATATATATATATATATATATACATACATACATTCAAACAATACAAACACACAGAGACTTTAAAAAGTCGAAATATATATGCCAATAAAATTCATCATGAAATATGTATCATCCACAGATCCAAAAATATTTAATTTAATGAACATGGATTTATGTATCATGTTGTTCAAGTAGAAAGCTCACCCATAGGTTGAATTTTCAGTTCCAACAGCATTTACGAGGAGTGATCTCTTGTCACAATTTGTATCTGCCATGTCAGCCTCCTCACAAGAATGTACGTGGGATACCAGGTAGGATTCTATATGTGCATGTAAAAATACATGTGCTGAATAGGCTACAGAGAAAGGGAGACAGGAATTCACATACTTGTTAACTTTACAAACACATGGAGAACTACTTCTCTTAAATTGGACTAGATTTATAACACCTAGCCTTTATAATGCCAAAGGAAAGTCCAATTATACACCATGCCTCCTCTGAACTGCATGTATTGCTATTCTGTTTGTGTTATTTTCCTCCATCATATCAGGATTGGTAATCAGAGTCTAGGAGGGTATGGGTTAGTGTCAGGGATTCAGTATTTTGAATGGAAAATAGGAAAATGAATCCAATGTGTATGCAATTCTGTGCTACACAAAAATCTTCCCACTCTCATCAAGAACAATGCCTTGACATTACCTTTGCCCCAAGTAAGACACGATTCGAAGAGAAGAGTTAGAAAATCTGTGAATACATATATACAATGGAAAATGCTCAGGAGTTCACAACCTTGGAGGTGGTAGAGGAGTTTCCATAAGTAAGGGACAGGATAAACACTCCCCAAACATGGAGCTCTGCTGGCCTAAAGACTTCTTGGGAAACTGCCTCTGAGGTTGGACCCTTGAAATATATGTTGTTGTCAGGAGCTTTATCTTCCTTTGTAGTGAGACCATCAAAGCTTGGTCTGCATCTATGTGGCCTGGAGGACATGGTTTCTGATTTTCCAATGAACATGAGGCAGCAGTGCTCAATTCTCTCTTTGTAGGTCAACTGTGGCCACTGGGGTCTAAGTGTTTCCCCGTGTGGACTGTGAGGCCATTTGGTCATCCTCCACTTTTCCTGGTGTTTCTTGCTGCTTCACTGGGAGTTTCCTATTTGCTTCATGAAATACAAGGAGTTCAACTGGGACACAGTGCTGGAGGGAGTTCTGTCATGTGTGCTGACTCAGGGTCCTAGGAGAATGCACCAACCAGGCTTCTATCCCACAGAGCTTGCCCCCTTGACCATAGCAACCTGATTCTGAACATTGCCCAGAAACCTCTCCATAGAACAAGATGCCTTTACATATAAGGGTCTGCTGGCTGCACCGTGTCAGTCACAAGCCATGTGGAAGCCAATGGCAGATCCATATGGCCCCACCACAGATGTTTTATCACACACCTGCACACCACTGCTCTAGGCCCACTAATCAGCAGGCTCCAACTTACTGGCATCTCTGTTCTACACCATTTTCATGAAACCCAGTCAATCAAGGCACTGTCTGGTACACTCATGATCAGCAACAGGACACCCAAAGGTTCTCCAGTGCCACGTGGTCATGGGAATTTCAAAAATTTCATGGTATTTATCAAGCCATTTCTCAAGGATGAACTTGGAGGCACTGTGGGTTTCTGTTCATTCAGGAACCACTAAATGGTGAGGAAGCTCATTTCAATGAAAGCTCTGGAGAAACACTCAGAGGCAAGGCTTCCCAAGAGTGGCCAAAAGGTCACATCAAGCCAGGCCCATTGAGGTCTACAATGTGAGGTCCCTGTGTGTTTTGACTCTCAATTATGGCTGCCAGGTCTTTAAGAATAAAATCATGTGATATCCTGGCTGAGATTCCCAGTGCTCTGTGGAAAGCCACCCTGGGCCTAGATCTCAGTTTCCAAGGGCAACTCTCATGCGTGGCCTCCTAAAATCCCAACACAATTCATGGCAATACTTCTCTGAGATCAGTACCAGAACTCAGTCTCTAAGGGGAATCACGCCAGAGTTCAAGCCCAGGTGGACAAAGTCATCCCTTCCAACCGCCACAGAAATGACCACAATTCCAAGCAAAACACTGCCACATGGCCCTCATCTTCTTCCATATAGACACTCATCATAACCTCTGGCTGGAGGTTTCCATGAGGGGGCAGCCCAAGACAGTGTCTAGAATAAGCTCCCTTGCCCCTCATTTGCCTAATGTCAGGGTGGCCTGTGAACCCGGAGTGATCAAATAAGCCTGCCATTAATACTGCTCTGCTTCTCCAAATTGAGGACTACTGACTTTCGGGTATAGATTCTTTCTGTGAATTGGAGACATGAGAAAACCCAAGAACCTATGGGATAGCCTCTGCAGGGCTTTGAAGAACTCATTTGACCCAAAGGATCCCTATTCTCACTTGATGGAGGTCAGGAACTTTCCAGAGGAAAGTGAGAGGCTTCATCCACAATGACTGCTCTTTTTGCCATTTTGGCTTTGGATGCACACATGGGATCTTTCTTTAATCCATCAGGTGCTGAGAATCTAAGCCACAGCCTCACACAGGGCCAAGAGGCTGATTCACACACATCCCTTTGCAAAGGAATTAAGCAAAAAGCCACAGGTGATGCCCCTTCATTTCCATTTGAAAACTGTTTACTTCAGGCTTCACAAAGGGGTAGCCTGAGGCAAAGACCTTCCTGAGAGTCAGGGAAACAGAACAATAGGTAGCAAAAGGCCCAAAGCAGGGTTTCTCCACTGACACTTTACTGGTCACACTGATATCTGAGTTTTCTGAGATGCTTGCCATTCCCTTCAGTTATCCAGTACACGGCCATGTCACAGAGCTGGGAGGTGGTACATATCTTGGACACAAAACCATGAGCCAATTCTGGAGAGTGGCCAGAATTCAGGAAGAAAACAGGAACTTAGCAAGATAGTAGGTGTTGCCCATAGATAAGGCAAGCCCCAGTCCATTCATAAATTGGAAAGGATGAATGCTGGAAAGTTTTCTACTAGACAGGACACATCCATTGATTCATTCTCTTTTCCAATGTCTACAACCAGGGATACAGTGGGATACACAGACATAGAAACACTCGCCTTGTCAAATGACTTACTAGAAACAGTCCACTCCAAACCAAACAAACTGCCTTTCCTACCTATTCTCAGAACATGAGACAAAACCATAAACTCACACCCACACCCACTAAGGCACCTCCTTCCCCCAAGTAGGTCTGTGACTATCTGGAGTGTCTTCTGACTGGTGGGCCATACAATGTTCCCCCAAAATGGCCCGTCCTCTCTCAGATCTGGCCTCCTTGGCCTACTCAATGAAGTTGTCAGGAGCCACCAGTGAGCCACTCACTACCTGCTTTCTCAGAAAAGTCCCCTCTTCAGAGCTTTCCTGGCATTTGGTCATCCTCACATCAGTAGGTACCAAGAAAGACTGACTCTCTCCTTGGTAAATGCAAACAAGTCAGCCCACTGGGACTGGGACTGAAACTGGCTCTGGGTGCCTGGCTTCCTGGTTGCCAAGTTCAAAGAGTTCCATCACAAAAGAAGTGAGGTGAGGTCACTTCCTTCAGGAACTGAATGACGTCACTGCCTTGGCAACCAAATTGTCCTAACAGTTGCTTCCAAGGGTCCTATGAGATGGAGGCTGCCCCTGCTTCCTGTGACACTTTCACAAGTTAGAATGGTATATCCTCCATAGGCACCCAGGAACAGCTTTCCACACAGGCCTGGTTTGGTCCATCTTGTCTACATTAAGAAGAGAGAGGCTCATACAGACACAACCCTTCATCCTGACCAGGTTGTTTGCCATGGAAGATGACTTTTGCTCTCTCATGTCCTTCAGAGCTGCCTACTTCTTCTCCAGGGATCATTTCTGCATGGACCTTTGAGTTCTCAGCAGGTGGAAGATCCCCTACATTCCTCTATTGTAAGACCAACTCTGTCCCTGCTCTTCTGTAAAGTTGGATTGAGGGAACAGTGTATGGTTAGGGGTAAGAACATGTTTGATTTGGGTTAGGAATCATTCTACTGGATGAAGAATGGTATTGGGAACCTGCGATATATATAATAATGTATAGGTGAAGTATATGTATGACAACAGAAATCTAAGTAAGCTTTGAAGCCCAGAAGGGCATTGGGCCCTTGACTGGGATACTTAGCTTTGAATTACATTCTGCACAGATGTCTCAGATAAATTGATATACAATGGCATAAGACCTTGTACCTTGGATGATTGAATGTGGAAGAGAACATCCAGTCAAAAAGGGATAGTAGGTAGGATTAGGAAGATAGTCAGCAGGTTTAGGAAGAAGAGTGAGTATAACATTTGGACCAAAAGTTCTTTAGCAGTAGGGTGTCAGTTAGAGAGTAGATGTAAATGTCAGCACATGTGAAGAGTCAGTCACAATAATGAAAATGGGAAATTAGGTAGGAGAGCAGATATCAATAGATACATTGGGAAATCAGTCAAAGTATAAAGTGAGCGATAGGATTAGATATTTTCAACAGGATTGAGGTTGAATATGTACTCTTAGGACGAAGCAACTGTGTAGTCACCAATAGGATTGACATTTGAGAGCATTAGGCCCCTGGACAAGGATGTGTTTAGTAATCCATGCTCACTTTCCATTTAGACTTTGGTACAATCATAAGTGTGAACTTTGCATTATGTGTCCAGAATATCACTGTGATCAAATGTATATGTAGATCAGGTGACATGAGTATTTCTTCCACCATTTCTGGGAGCAATATCTTGAAGACGTGTTGATTAGTATTTGGGGGCACCAATAGGTGTACCTTGTGTCTATGAATATAGAGATAATGCATGAATAGACCATACTGTGAATAAATAGTATAACTGGTTCCAATTTACATAATGGATTGAACTGATACCTGAAAATATATAGGAAATCTAATATTGATACACAATCATTCATTCCAACCAGTTATATATCTAATGGTAATATTAGGGTTCTGGTTTACCATGAAGGCTGTGTGAGATTTGCTTGAAAAGTGATTATGGAAATCATAAATAATGTGCTTGGAAAGAAGTCTCATGAAAAGGCCAGTCCAGAAATATACAGGAGTACATGTGTTCTGAAGCAGGAAGTGATTGAGAGTGAACCAAATGCCTGTAAATTTGTGAACTTGTGGATGAAATATATATCCTATGATGTGCATCAACTGAAGAAATAGTGATGTACCAGTGTCGACAAAAAAAGAAACGTCAAAATACACATCATGTATCATCGGAATCTACTTGCAATATCTTGAAGACGTGTTGATTAGTATTTGGGGGCACCAATAGGTGTACCTTGTGTCTATGAATATAGAGATAATGCATGAATAGACCATACTGTGAATAAATAGTATAACTGGTTCCAATTTACATAATGGATTGAACTGATACCTGAAAATATATAGGAAATCTAATATTGATACACAATCATTCATTCCAACCAGTTATATATCTAATGGTAATATTAGGGTTCTGGTTTACCATGAAGGCTGTGTGAGATTTGCTTGAAAAGTGATTATGGAAATCGTAAATAATGTGCTTGGAAAGAAGTCTCATGAAAAGGCCAGTCCAGAAATATACAGGAGGACATGTGTTCTGAAGCAGGAAGTGATTGAAAGTGAACCAAATGCCTGTAAATTTGTGAACTTGTGGATGAAATATATATCCTATGATGTGCATCAACTGAAGAAATAGTGATGTACCAGTGTCGAAAAAAAAAAGAAACGTCAAAATACACATCATGTATCATAGGAATCTACTTGCATTGATGCTAAACTCGGTCAGTTACTGTAGAAATATTAGGATTTCTAAGGACCATTCACTAGGAAACAAATGTGTATTTCAGGTGGATGAATATTTCTGAGAATAATCTTTGGAAAAGATGATTATAAATCCACATACATGAACATGAATGAATTTAGGGAGTGTATAATAAGACACATATATTTCATACTTTGAAAAATCTGGAGAGAGAGACTGTGTGTGTGTGTGTGTGTGTGTGTGTGTGTGTGTGTGTGTGTTTGTGTATATATATATATATATATATATATATATATACATACATACATTCAAACAATACAAACACACAGAGACTTTAAAAAGTCGAAATATATATGCCAATAAAATTCATCATGAAATATGTATCATCCACAGATCCAAAAATATTTAATTTAATGAACATGGATTTATGTATCATGTTGTTCAAGTAGAAAGCTCACCCATAGGTTGAATTTTCAGTTCCAACAGCATTTACGAGGAGTGATCTCTTGTCACAATTTGTATCTGCCATGTCAGCCTCCTCACAAGAATGTACGTGGGATACCAGGTAGGATTCTATATGTGCATGTAAAAATACATGTGCTGAATAGGCTACAGAGAAAGGGAGACAGGAATTCACATACTTGTTAACTTTACAAACACATGGAGAACTACTTCTCTTAAATTGGACTAGATTTATAACACCTAGCCTTTATAATGCCAAAGGAAAGTCCAATTATACACCATGCCTCCTCTGAACTGCATGTATTGCTATTCTGTTTGTGTTATTTTCCTCCATCATATCAGGATTGGTAATCAGAGTCTAGGAGGGTATGGGTTAGTGTCAGGGATTCAGTATTTTGAATGGAAAATAGGAAAATGAATCCAATGTGTATGCAATTCTGTGCTACACAAAAATCTTCCCACTCTCATCAAGAACAATGCCTTGACATTACCTTTGCCCCAAGTAAGACACGATTCGAAGAGAAGAGTTAGAAAATCTGTGAATACATATATACAATGGAAAATGCTCAGGAGTTCACAACCTTGGAGGTGGTAGAGGAGTTTCCATAAGTAAGGGACAGGATAAACACTCCCCAAACATGGAGCTCTGCTGGCCTAAAGACTTCTTGGGAAACTGCCTCTGAGGTTGGACCCTTGAAATATATGTTGTTGTCAGGAGCTTTATCTTCCTTTGTAGTGAGACCATCAAAGCTTGGTCTGCATCTATGTGGCCTGGAGGACATGGTTTCTGATTTTCCAATGAACATGAGGCAGCAGTGCTCAATTCTCTCTTTGTAGGTCAACTGTGGCCACTGGGGTCTAAGTGTTTCCCCGTGTGGACTGTGAGGCCATTTGGTCATCCTCCACTTTTCCTGGTGTTTCTTGCTGCTTCACTGGGAGTTTCCTATTTGCTTCATGAAATACAAGGAGTTCAACTGGGACACAGTGCTGGAGGGAGTTCTGTCATGTGTGCTGACTCAGGGTCCTAGGAGAATGCACCAACCAGGCTTCTATCCCACAGAGCTTGCCCCCTTGACCATAGCAACCTGATTCTGAACATTGCCCAGAAACCTCTCCATAGAACAAGATGCCTTTACATATAAGGGTCTGCTGGCTGCACCGTGTCAGTCACAAGCCATGTGGAAGCCAATGGCAGATCCATATGGCCCCACCACAGATGTTTTATCACACACCTGCACACCACTGCTCTAGGCCCACTAATCAGCAGGCTCCAACTTACTGGCATCTCTGTTCTACACCATTTTCATGAAACCCAGTCAATCAAGGCACTGTCTGGTACACTCATGATCAGCAACAGGACACCCAAAGGTTCTCCAGTGCCACGTGGTCATGGGAATTTCAAAAATTTCATGGTATTTATCAAGCCATTTCTCAAGGATGAACTTGGAGGCACTGTGGGTTTCTGTTCATTCAGGAACCACTAAATGGTGAGGAAGCTCATTTCAATGAAAGCTCTGGAGAAACACTCAGAGGCAAGGCTTCCCAAGAGTGGCCAAAAGGTCACATCAAGCCAGGCCCATTGAGGTCTACAATGTGAGGTCCCTGTGTGTTTTGACTCTCAATTATGGCTGCCAGGTCTTTAAGAATAAAATCATGTGATATCCTGGCTGAGATTCCCAGTGCTCTGTGGAAAGCCACCCTGGGCCTAGATCTCAGTTTCCAAGGGCAACTCTCATGCGTGGCCTCCTAAAATCCCAACACAATTCATGGCAATACTTCTCTGAGATCAGTACCAGAACTCAGTCTCTAAGGGGAATCACGCCAGAGTTCAAGCCCAGGTGGACAAAGTCATCCCTTCCAACCGCCACAGAAATGACCACAATTCCAAGCAAAACACTGCCACATGGCCCTCATCTTCTTCCATATAGACACTCATCATAACCTCTGGCTGGAGGTTTCCATGAGGGGGCAGCCCAAGACAGTGTCTAGAATAAGCTCCCTTGCCCCTCATTTGCCTAATGTCAGGGTGGCCTGTGAACCCGGAGTGATCAAATAAGCCTGCCATTAATACTGCTCTGCTTCTCCAAATTGAGGACTACTGACTTTCGGGTATAGATTCTTTCTGTGAATTGGAGACATGAGAAAACCCAAGAACCTATGGGATAGCCTCTGCAGGGCTTTGAAGAACTCATTTGACCCAAAGGATCCCTATTCTCACTTGATGGAGGTCAGGAACTTTCCAGAGGAAAGTGAGAGGCTTCATCCACAATGACTGCTCTTTTTGCCATTTTGGCTTTGGATGCACACATGGGATCTTTCTTTAATCCATCAGGTGCTGAGAATCTAAGCCACAGCCTCACACAGGGCCAAGAGGCTGATTCACACACATCCCTTTGCAAAGGAATTAAGCAAAAAGCCACAGGTGATGCCCCTTCATTTCCATTTGAAAACTGTTTACTTCAGGCTTCACAAAGGGGTAGCCTGAGGCAAAGACCTTCCTGAGAGTCAGGGAAACAGAACAATAGGTAGCAAAAGGCCCAAAGCAGGGTTTCTCCACTGACACTTTACTGGTCACACTGATATCTGAGTTTTCTGAGATGCTTGCCATTCCCTTCAGTTATCCAGTACACGGCCATGTCACAGAGCTGGGAGGTTTTACATATCTTGGACACAAAACCATGAGCCAATTCTGGAGAGTGGCCAGAATTCAGGAAGAAAACAGGAACTTAGCAAGATAGTAGGTGTTGCCCATAGATAAGGCAAGCCCCAGTCCATTCATAAATTGGAAAGGATGAATGCTGGAAAGTTTTCTACTAGACAGGACGCATCCATTGATTCATTCTCTTTTCCAATGTCTACAACCAGGGATACAGTGGGATACACAGACATAGAAACACTCGCCTTGTCAAATGACTTACTAGAAACAGTCCACTCCAAACCAAACAAACTGCCTTTCCTACCTATTCTCAGAACATGAGACAAAACCATAAACTCACACCCACACCCACTAAGGCACCTCCTTCCCCCAAGTAGGTCTGTGACTATCTGGAGTGTCTTCTGACTGGTGGGCCATACAATGTTCCCCCAAAATGGCCCGTCCTCTCTCAGATCTGGCCTCCTTGGCCTACTCAATGAAGTTGTCAGGAGCCACCAGTGAGCCACTCACTACCTGCTTTCTCAGAAAAGTCCCCTCTTCAGAGCTTTCCTGGCATTTGGTCATCCTCACATCAGTAGGTACCAAGAAAGACTGACTCTCTCCTTGGTAAATGCAAACAAGTCAGCCCACTGGGACTGGGACTGAAACTGGCTCTGGTTGCCTGGCTTCCTGGTTGCCAAGTTCAAAGAGTTCCATCACAAAAGAAGTGAGGTGAGGTCACTTCCTTCAGGAACTGAATGACGTCACTGCCTTGGCAACCAAATTGTCCTAACAGTTGCTTCCAAGGGTCCTATGAGATGGAGGCTGCCCCTGCTTCCTGTGACACTTTCACAAGTTAGAATGGTATATCCTCCATAGGCACCCAGGAACAGCTTTCCACACAGGCCTGGTTTGGTCCATCTTGTCTACATTAAGAAGAGAGAGGCTCATACAGACACAACCCTTCATCCTGACCAGGTTGTTTGCCATGGAAGATGACTTTTGCTCTCTCATGTCCTTCAGAGCTGCCTACTTCTTCTCCAGGGATCATTTCTGCATGGACCTTTGAGTTCTCAGCAGGTGGAAGATCCCCTACATTCCTCTATTGTAAGACCAACTCTGTCCCTGCTCTTCTGTAAAGTTGGATTGAGGGAACAGTGTATGGTTAGGGGTAAGAACATGTTTGATTTGGGTTAGGAATCATTCTACTGGATGAAGAATGGTATTGGGAACCTGCGATATATATAATAATGTATAGGTGAAGTATATGTATGACAACAGAAATCTAAGTAAGCTTTGAAGCCCAGAAGGGCATTGGGCCCTTGACTGGGATACTTAGCTTTGAATTACATTCTGCACAGATGTCTCAGATAAATTGATATACAATGGCATAAGACCTTGTACCTTGGATGATTGAATGTGGAAGAGAACATCCAGTCAAAAAGGGATAGTAGGTAGGATTAGGAAGATAGTCAGTAGGTTTAGGAAGAAGAGTGAGTATAACATTTGGACCAAAAGTTCTTTAGCAGTAGGGTGTCAGTTAGAGAGTAGATGTAAATGTCAGCACATGTGAAGAGTCAGTCACAATAATGAAAATGGGAAATTAGGTAGGAGAGCAGATATCAATAGATACATTGGGAAATCAGTCAAAGTATAAAGTGAGCGATAGGATTAGATATTTTCAACAGGATTGAGGTTGAATATGTACTCTTAGGACGAAGCAACTGTGTAGTCACCAATAGGATTGACATTTGAGAGCATTAGGCCCCTGGACAAGGATGTGTTTAGTAATCCATGCTCACTTTCCATTTAGACTTTGGTACAATCATAAGTGTGAACTTTGCATTATGTGTCCAGAATATCACTGTGATCAAATGTATATGTAGATCAGGTGACATGAGTATTTCTTCCACCATTTCTGGGAGCAATATCTTGAAGACGTGTTGATTAGTATTTGGGGGCACCAATAGGTGTACCTTGTGTCTATGAATATAGAGATAATGCATGAATAGACCATACTGTGAATAAATAGTATAACTGGTTCCAATTTACATAATGGATTGAACTGATACCTGAAAATATATAGGAAATCTAATATTGATACACAATCATTCATTCCAACCAGTTATATATCTAATGGTAATATTAGGGTTCTGGTTTACCATGAAGGCTGTGTGAGATTTGCTTGAAAAGTGATTATGGAAATCATAAATAATGTGCTTGGAAAGAAGTCTCATGAAAAGGCCAGTCCAGAAATATACAGGAGTACATGTGTTCTGAAGCAGGAAGTGATTGAGAGTGAACCAAATGCCTGTAAATTTGTGAACTTGTGGATGAAATATATATCCTATGATGTGCATCAACTGAAGAAATAGTGATGTACCAGTGTCGACAAAAAAAGAAACGTCAAAATACACATCATGTATCATCGGAATCTACTTGCAATATCTTGAAGACGTGTTGATTAGTATTTGGGGGCACCAATAGGTGTACCTTGTGTCTATGAATATAGAGATAATGCATGAATAGACCATACTGTGAATAAATAGTATAACTGGTTCCAATTTACATAATGGATTGAACTGATACCTGAAAATATATAGGAAATCTAATATTGATACACAATCATTCATTCCAACCAGTTATATATCTAATGGTAATATTAGGGTTCTGGTTTACCATGAAGGCTGTGTGAGATTTGCTTGAAAAGTGATTATGGAAATCGTAAATAATGTGCTTGGAAAGAAGTCTCATGAAAAGGCCAGTCCAGAAATATACAGGAGGACATGTGTTCTGAAGCAGGAAGTGATTGA
Organism: Urocitellus parryii; assembly: GCF_045843805.1. Classification (NCBI taxonomy): domain Eukaryota; kingdom Metazoa; phylum Chordata; class Mammalia; order Rodentia; family Sciuridae; genus Urocitellus; species Urocitellus parryii. The sequence goes on along the minus strand of NC_135535.1, from coordinate 113,310,626 downwards.
AAGTGAACCAAATGCCTGTAAATTTGTGAACTTGTGGATGAAATATATATCCTATGATGTGCATCAACTGAAGAAATAGTGATGTACCAGTGTCGAAAAAAAAAAGAAACGTCAAAATACACATCATGTATCATAGGAATCTACTTGCATTGATGCTAAACTCGGTCAGTTACTGTAGAAATATTAGGATTTCTAAGGACCATTCACTAGGAAACAAATGTGTATTTCAGGTGGATGAATATTTCTGAGAATAATCTTTGGAAAAGATGATTATAAATCCACATACATGAACATGAATGAATTTAGGGAGTGTATAATAAGACACATATATTTCATACTTTGAAAAATCTGGAGAGAGAGACTGTGTGTGTGTGTGTGTGTGTGTGTGTGTGTGTGTTTGTGTATATATATATATATATATATATATATATATATATATATACATACATACATTCAAACAATACAAACACACAGAGACTTTAAAAAGTCGAAATATATATGCCAATAAAATTCATCATGAAATATGTATCATCCACAGATCCAAAAATATTTAATTTAATGAACATGGATTTATGTATCATGTTGTTCAAGTAGAAAGCTCACCCATAGGTTGAATTTTCAGTTCCAACAGCATTTACGAGGAGTGATCTCTTCTCACAATTTGTATCTGCCATGTCAGCCTCCTCACAAGAATGTACGTGGGATACCAGGTAGGATTCTATATGTGCATGTAAAAATACATGTGCTGAATAGGCTACAGAGAAAGGGAGACAGGAATTCACATACTTGTTAACTTTACAAACACATGGAGAACTACTTCTCTTAAATTGGACTAGATTTATAACACCTAGCCTTTATAATGCCAAAGGAAAGTCCAATTATACACCATGCCTCCTCTGAACTGCATGTATTGCTATTCTGTTTGTGTTATTTTCCTCCATCATATCAGGATTGGTAATCAGAGTCTAGGAGGGTATGGGTTAGTGTCAGGGATTCAGTATTTTGAATGGAAAATAGGAAAATGAATCCAATGTGTATGCAATTCTGTGCTACACAAAAATCTTCCCACTCTCATCAAGAACAATGCCTTGACATTACCTTTGCCCCAAGTAAGACACGATTCGAAGAGAAGAGTTAGAAAATCTGTGAATACATATATACAATGGAAAATGCTCAGGAGTTCACAACCTTGGAGGTGGTAGAGGAGTTTCCATAAGTAAGGGACAGGATAAACACTCCCCAAACATGGAGCTCTGCTGGCCTAAAGACTTCTTGGGAAACTGCCTCTGAGGTTGGACCCTTGAAATATATGTTGTTGTCAGGAGCTTTATCTTCCTTTGTAGTGAGACCATCAAAGCTTGGTCTGCATCTATGTGGCCTGGAGGACATGGTTTCTGATTTTCCAATGAACATTAGGCAGCAGTGCTCAATTCTCTCTTTGTAGGTCAACTGTGGCCACTGGGGTCTAAGTGTTTCCCCGTGTGGACTGTGAGGCCATTTGGTCATCCTCCACTTTTCCTGGTGTTTCTTGCTGCTTCACTGGGAGTTTCCTATTTGCTTCATGAAATACAAGGAGTTCAACTGGGACACAGTGCTGGAGGGAGTTCTGTCATTTGTGCTGACTCAGGGTCCTAGGAGAATGCACTAACCAGGCTTCTATCCCACAGAGCTTGCCCCCTTGACCATAGCAACCTGATTCTGAACATTGCCCGGAAACCTCTCCATAGAACAAGATGCCTTTACATATAAGGGTCTGCTGGCTGCACCGTGTCAGTCACAAGCCATGTGGAAGCCAATGGCAGATCCATATGGCCCCACCACAGATGTTTTATCACACACCTGCACACCACTGCTCTAGGCCCACTAATCAGCAGGCTCCAATTTACTGGCATCTCTGTTCTACACCATTTTCATGAAACCCAGTCAATCAAGGCACTGTCTGGTACACTCATGATCAGCAACAGGACACCCAAAGGTTCTCCAGTGCCACGTTGTCATGGGAATTTCAAAAATTTCATGGTATTTATCAAGCCATTTCTCAAGGATGAACTTGGAGGCACTGTGGGTTTCTATTCATTCAGGAACCACTAAATGGTGAGGAAGCTCATTTCAATGAAAGCTCTGGAGAAACACTCAGAGGCAAGGCTTCCCAAGAGTGGCCAAAAGGTCACATCAAGCCAGGCCCATTGAGGTCTACAATGTGAGGTCCCTGTGTGTTTTGACTCTCAATTATGGCTGCCAGGTCTTTAAGAATAAAATCATGTGATATCCTGGCTGAGATTCCCAGTGCTCTGTGGAAAGCCACCCTGGGCCTAGATCTCAGTTTCCAAGGGCAACTCTCATGCGTGGCCTCCTAAAATCCCAACACAATTCATGGCAATACTTCTCTGAGTTCAGTACCAGAACTCAGTCTCTAAGGGGAATCACGCCAGAGTTCAAGCCCAGGTGGACAAAGTCATCCCTTCCAACCGCCACAGAAATGACCACAATTCCAACCAAAACACTGCCACATGGCCCTCATCTTCTTCCATATAGACACTCATCATAACCTCTGGCTGGAGGTTTCCATGAGGGGGCAGCCCAAGACAGTGTCTAGAATAAGCTCCCTTGAACCTCATTTGCCTAGTGTCAGGGTGGCCTGTGAACCAGGAGTGATCAAACACGCCTGCCATTAATACTGCTCTGCTTCTCCAAATTGAGGACTACTGACTTTCGGGTATAGATTCTTTCTGTGAATTGGAGACATGAGAAAACCCAAGAACCTATGGGATAGCCTCTGCAGGGCTTTGAAGAACTCATTTGACCCAAAGGATCCCTATTCTCACTTGATGGAGGTCAGGAACTTTCCAGAGGAAAGTGAGAGGCTTCATCCACAATGACTGCTCTTTGTGCCATTTTGGCTTTGGATGCACACATGGGATCTTTCTTTAATCCATCAGGTGCTGAGAATCTAAGGCACAGCCTCACACAGGGCCAAGAGGCTGATTCACACACATCCCTTTGCAAAGGAATTAAGCAAAAAGCCACAGGTGATGGCCCTTCATTTCCATTTGAAAACTGTTTACTTCAGGCTTCACAAAGGGGTAGCCTGAGGCAAAGACCTTCCTGAGAGTCAGGGCAACAGAACAATAGGTAAGCAAAAGGCCCAAAGCAGGGTTTCTCCACTGACACTTTACTGGTCACACTGATATCTGAGTTTTCTGAGATGCTTGCCATTCCCTTCAGTTATCCAGTACATGGCCATGTCACAGAGCTGGGAGGTGGTACATATCTTGGACACAAAACCATGAGCCAATTCTGGAGAGTGGCCAGAATTCAGGAAGAAAACAGGAACTTAGCAAGATAGTAGGTGTTGCCCATAGATAAGGCAAGCCCCAGTCCATTCATAAATTGGAAAGGATGAATGCTGGAAAGTTTTCTACTAGACAGGACACATCCATTGATTCATTCTCTTTTCCAATGTCTACAACCAGGGATACAGTGGGATACACAGACATAGAAACACTCGCCTTGTCAAATGACTTACTAGAAACAGTCCACTCCAAACCAAACAAACTGCCTTTCCTACCTATTCTCAGAACATGAGACAAAACCAAAAACTCACACCCACACCCACTAAGGCACCTCCTTCCCCCAAGTAGGTCTGTGACTATCTGGAGTGTCTTCTGACTGGTGGGCCATACAATGTTCCCCCAAAATGGCCCGTCCTCTCTCAGATCTGGCCTCCTTGGCCTACTCAATGAACTTGTCAGGAGCCACCAGTGAGCCACTCACTACCTGCTTTCTCAGAAAAGTCCCCTCTTCAGAGCTTTCCTGGCATTTGGTCATCCTCACATCAGTAGGTACCAAGAAAGACTGACTCTCTCCTTGGTAAATGCAAACAAGTCAGCCCACTGGGACTGGGACTGAAACTGGCTCTGGGTGCCTGGCTTCCTGGTTGCCAAGTTCAAAGAGTTCCATCACCAAAGAAGTGAGGTGAGGTCACTTCCTTCAGGAACTGAATGAGGTCACTGCCTTGGCAACCAAATTGTCCTAACAGTTGCTTCCAAGGGTCCTATGAGATGGAGGCTGCCCCTGCTTCCTGTGACACTTTCACAAGTTAGAATGGTATATCCTCCATAGGCACCCAGGAACAGCTTTCCACACAGGCCTGGTTTGGTCCATCTTGTCTACATTAAGAAGAGAGAGGCTCATACAGACACAACCCTTCATCCTGACCAGGTTGTTTGCCATGGAAGATGACTTTTGCTCTCTCATGTCCTTCAGAGCTGCCTACTTCTTCTCCAGGGATCATTTCTGCATGGACCTTTGAGTTCTCAGCAGGTGGAAGATCCCCTACATTCCTCTATTGTAAGACCAACTCTGTCCCTGCTCTTCTGTAAAGTTGGATTGAGGGAACAGTGTATGGTTAGGGGTAAGAACATGTTTGATTTGGGTTAGGAATCATTCTACTGGATGAAGAATGGTATTGGGAACCTGCAATATATATAATAATGTATAGGTGAAGTATATGTATGACAACAGAAATCTAAGTAAGCTTTGAAGCCCAGAAGGGCATTGGGCCCTTGACTGGGATACTTAGCTTTGAATTACATTCTGCACAGATGTCTCAGATAAATTGATATACAATGGCATAAGACCTTGTACCTTGGATGATTGAATGTGGAAGAGAACATCCAGTCAAAAGGGAGAGTAGGTAGGATTAGGAAGATAGTCAGTAGGTTTAGGAAGAAGAGTGAGTATAACATTTGGACCAAAAGTTCTTTAGCAGTAGGGTGTCAGTTAGAGAGTAGATGTAAATGTCAGCACATGTGAAGAGTCAGTCACAATAATGAATATGGGAAATTAGGTAGGAGAGCAGATATCAATAGATACATTGGGAAATCAGTCAAAGTATAAAGTGAGTGATAGGATTAGATATTTTCAACAGGGTTGAGGTTGAATATGTACTCTTAGGACGAAGCAACTGTGTAGTCACCAATAGGATTGACATTTGAGAGCATTAGGCCCCTGGACAAGGATGTGTTTAGTAATCCATGCTCACTTTCCATTTAGACTTTGGTACAATCATAAGTGTGAACTTTGCATTATGTGTCCAGAATATCACTGTGATCAAATGTATATGTAGATCAGGTGACATGAGTATTTCTTCCACCATTTCTGGGAGCAATATCTTGAAGACGTGTTGATTAGTATTTGGGGCACCAATAGGTGTACCTTGTGTCTATGAATATAGAGATAATGCATGAATAGACCATACTGTGAATAAATAGTATAACTGGTTCCAATTTACATAATGGATAGAACTGATACCTGAAAATATATAGGAAATCTAATATTGATACACAATCATTCATTCCAACCAGTTATATATCTAATGGTAATATTAGGGTTCTGGTTTACCATGAAGGCTGTGTGAGATTTGCTTGAAAAGTGATTATGGAAATCGAAAATAATGTGTTTGGAAAGAAGTCTCATGAAAAGGCCAGTCCAGAAATATACAGGAGGACATGTGTTCTGAAGCAGGAAGTGATTGAAAGTGAACCAAATGCCTGTAAATTTGTGAACTTGTGGATGAAATATATATCCTATGATGTGCATCAACTGAAGAAATAGTGATGTACCAGTGTCGAAAAAAAAGAAACGTCAAAATACACATCATGTATCATAGGAATCTACTTGCATTGATGCTAAACTCGGTCAGTTACTGTAGAAATATTAGGATTTCTAAGGACCATTCACTAGGAAACAAATGTGTATTTCAGGTGGATGAATATTTCTGAGAATAATCTTTGGAAAAGATGATTATAAATCCACATACATGAACATGAATGAATTTAGGGAGTGTATAATAAGACACATATATTTCATACTTTGAAAAATCTGGAGAGAGAGACTGTGTGTGTGTTTGTGTGGGTATATATATATATATATATATATATATATATACATACATTCAAACAATACAAACACACAGAGACTTTAAAAAGTCGAAATATATATGCCAATCAAAATTCATCATGAAATATGTATCATCCACAGATCCAAAAATATTTAATTTACTCAACATGGATTTATGTATCATGTTGTTCAAGTAGAAAGCTCACCCATAGGTTGAATTTTCAGTTCCAACAGCATTTACGAGGAGTGATCTCTTCTCACAATTTGTATCTGCCATGTCAGCCTCCTCACAAGAATGTACGTGGGATACCAGGTAGGATTCTATATGTGCATGTAAAAATACATGTGCTGAATAGGCTACAGAGAAAGGGAGACAGGAATTCACATACTTGTTAACTTTACAAACACATGGAGAACTACTTCTCTTAAATTGGACTAGATTTATAACACCTAGCCTTTACAATGCCAAAGGAAAGTCCAATTATACACCATGCCTCCTCTGAACTGAATGTATTGCTATTCTGTTTGTGTCATTTTCCTCCATCATATCAGGATTGGTAATCAGAGTCTAGGAGGGTATGGGTTAGTGTCAGGGATTCAGTATTTTGAATGGAAAATAGGAAAATGAATCCAATGTGTATGCAATTCTGTGCTACACAAAAATCTTCCCACTCTCATCAAGAACAATGCCTTGACATTACCTTTGCCCCAAGTAAGGCACGATTCGAAGAGAAGAGTTAGAAAATCTGTGAATACATATATACAATGGAAAATGCTCAGGAGTTCACAACCTTGGAGGTGGTAGAGGAGTTTCCATAAGTAAGGGACAGGATAAACACTCCCCAAACATGGAGCTCTGCTGGCCTAAAGACTTCTTGGGAAACTGCCTCTGAGGTTGGACCCTTGAAATATATGTTGTTGTCAGGGGCTTTATCTTCCTTTGTAGTGAGACCATCAAAGCTTGGTCTGCATCTATGTGGCCTGGAGGACATGGTTTCTGATTTTCCAATGAACATGAGGCAGCAGTGCTGAATTCTCTCTTTGTAGGTCAACTGTGGCCACTGGGGTCTAAATGTTTCCCCGTGTGCACTGTGAGGCCATTTGGTCATCCTCCACTTTTCCTGGTGTTTCTTGCTGCTTCACTGGGAGTTTCCTATTTGCTTCATGAAATACAACGAGTTCAACTGGGACACAGTGCTGGAGGGAGTTCTGTCACGTGTGCTGACTCAGGGTCCTAGGAGAATGCACCAACCAGGCTTCTATCCCACAGAGCTTGCCCCCTTGACCATAGCAACCTGATTCTGAACATTGCCCGGAAACCTCTCCATAGAACAAGATGCCTTTACATATAAGGGTCTGCTGGCTGCACCGTGTCAGTCACAAGCCATGTGGAAGCCAATGGCAGATCCACATGGCCCCACCACAGATGTTTTATCACACACCTGCACACCACTGCTCTAGGCCCACTAATCAGCAGGCTCCAACTTACTGGCATCTCTGTTCTACACCATTTTCATGAAACCCAGTCAATCAAGGCACTGTCTGGTACACTCATGATCAGCAACAGGACATCCAAAGGTTCTCCAGTGCCACGTGGTCATGGGAATTTCAAAAATTTCATGGTATTTATCAAGCCATTTCTCAAGGATGAACTTGGAGGCACTGTGGGTTTCTATTCATTCAGGAACCACTAAATGGTGAGGAAGCTCATTTCAATGAAAGCTCTGGAGAAACACTCAGAGGCAAGGCTTCCCAAGAGTGGCCAAAAGGTCACATCAAGCCAGGCCCATTGAGCTCTACAATGTGAGGTCCCTGTGTGTTTTGACTCTCAATTATGGCTGCCAGGTCTTTAAGAATAAAATCATGTGATATCCTGGCTGAGATTCCCAGTGCTCTGTGGAAAGCCACCCTGGGCCTAGATCTCAGTTTCCAAGGGCAACTCTCATGCGTGGCCTCCTAAAATCCCAACACAATTCATGGCAATACTTCTCTGAGTTCAGTACCAGAACTCAGTCTCTAAGGGGAATCACGCCAGAGTTCAAGCCCAGGGGGACAAAGTCATCCCTTCCAACCGCCACAGAAATGACCACAATTCCAACCAAAACACTGCCACATGGCCCTCATCTTCTTCCATATAGACACTCATCATAACCTCTGGCTGGAGGTTTCCATGAGGGGGCAGCCCAAGACAGTGTCTAGAATAAGCTCCCTTGCCCCTCATTTGCCTAATGTCAGGGTGGCCTGTGAACCAGGAGTGATCAAATACGCCTGCCATTAATACTGCTCTGCTTCTCCAAATTGAGGACTACTGACTTTCGGGTATAGATTCTTTCTGTGAATTGGAGACATGAGAAAACCCAAGAACCTATGGGATAGCCTCTGCAGGGCTTTGAAGAACTCATTTGACACAAAGGATCCCTATTCTCACTTGATGGAGGTCAGGAACTTTCCAGAGGAAAGTGAGAGGCTTCATCCACAATGACTGCTCTTTGTGCCATTTTGGCTTTGGATGCACACATGGGATCTTTCTTTAATCCATCAGGTGCTGAGAATCTAAGCCACAGCCTCACACAGGGCCAAGAGGCTGATTCACACACATCCCTTTGCAAAGGAATTAAGCAAAAAGCCACAGGTGATGCCCCTTCATTTCCATTTGAAAACTGTTTACTTCAGGCTTCACAAAGGGGTAGCCTGAGGCAAAGACCTTCCTGAGAGTCAGGGCAACAGAACAATAGGTAAGCAAAAGGCCCAAAGCAGGGTTTCTCCACTGACACTTTACTGGTCACACTGATATCTGAGTTTTCTGAGATGCTTGCCATTCCCTTCAGTTATCCAGTACATGGCCATGTCACAGAGCTGGGACGTGGTACATATCTTGGACACAAAACCATGAGCCAATTCTGGAGAGTGGCCAGAATTCAGGAAGAAAACAGGAACTTAGCAAGATAGTAGGTGTTGCCCATAGATAAGGCAAGCCCCAGTCCATTCATAAATTGGAAAGGATGAATGCTGGAAAGTTTTCTACTAGACAGGACACATCCATTGATTCATTCTCTTTTCCAATATCTACAACCAGGGATACAGTGGGATACACAGACATAGAAACACTCGCCTTGTCAAATGACTTACTAGAAACAGTCCACTCCAAACCAAACAAACTGCCTTTCCTACCTATTCTCAGAACATGAGACAAAACCAAAAACTCACACCCACACCCACTAAGGCACCTCCTTCCCCCAAGTAGGTCTGTGACTATCTGGAGTGTCTTCTGACTGGTGGGCCATACAATGTTCCCCCAAAATGGCCCGTCCTCTCTCAGATCTGGCCTCCTTGGCCTACTCAATGAACTTGTCAGGAGCCACCAGTGAGCCACTCGCTACCTGCTTTCTCAGAAAAGTCCCCTCTTCAGAGCTTTCCTGGCATTTGGTCATCCTCACATCAGTAGGTACCAAGAAAGACTGACTCTCTCCTTGGTAAATGCAAACAAGTCAGCCCACTGGGACTGGGACTGAAACTGGCTCTGGGTGCCTGGCTTCCTGGTTGCCAAGTTCAAAGAGTTCCATCACAAAAGAAGTGAGGTGAGGTCACTTCCTTCAGGAACTGAATGAGGTCACTGCCTTGGCAACCAAATTGTCCTAACAGTTGCTTCCAAGGGTCCTATGACATGGAGGCTGCCCCTGCTTCCTGTGACACTTTCACAAGTTAGAATGGTATATCCTCCATAGGCACCCAGGAACAGCTTTCCACACAGGCCTGGTTTGGTCCATCTTGTCTACATTAAGAAGAGAGAGGCTCATACAGACACAACCCTTCATCCTGACCAGGTTGTTTGCCATGGAAGATGACTTTTGCTCTCTCATGTCCTTCAGAGCTGCCTACTTCTTCTCCAGGGATCATTTCTGCATGGACCTTTGAGTTCTCAGCAGGTGGAAGATCCCCTACATTCCTCTATTGTAAGACCAACTCTGTCCCTGCTCTTCTGTAAAGTTGGATTGAGGGAACAGTGTATGGTTAGGGGTAAGAACATGTTTGATTTGGGTTAGGAATCATTCTACTGGATGAAGAATGGTATTGGGAACCTGCAATATATATAATAATGTATAGGTGAAGTATATGTATGACAACAGAAATCTAAGTAAGCTTTGAAGCCCAGAAGGGCATTGGGCCCTTGACTGGGATACTTAGCTTTGAATTACATTCTGCACAGATGTCTCAGATAAATTGATATACAATGGCATAAGACCTTGTACCTTGGATGATTGAATGTGGAAGAGAACATCCAGTCAAAAGGGAGAGTAGGTAGGATTAGGAAGATAGTCAGTAGGTTTAGGAAGAAGAGTGAGTATAACATTTGGACCAAAAGTTCTTTAGCAGTAGGGTGTCAGTTAGAGAGTAGATGTAAATGTCAGCACATGTGAAGAGTCAGTCACAATAATGAATATGGGAAATTAGGTAGGAGAGCAGATATCAATAGATACATTGGGAAATCAGTCAAAGTATAAAGTGAGTGATAGGATTAGATATTTTCAACAGGGTTGAGGTTGAATATGTACTCTTAGGACGAAGCAACTGTGTAGTCACCAATAGGATTGACATTTGAGAGCATTAGGCCCCTGGACAAGGATGTGTTTAGTAATCCATGCTCACTTTCCATTTAGACTTTGGTACAATCATAAGTGTGAACTTTGCATTATGTGTCCAGAATATCACTGTGATCAAATGTATATGTAGATCAGGTGACATGAGTATTTCTTCCACCATTTCTGGGAGCAATATCTTGAAGACGTGTTGATTAGTATTTGGGGGCACCAATAGGTGTACCTTGTGTCCATGAATATAGAGATAATGCATGAATAGACCATACTGTGAATAAATAGTATAACTGGTTCCAATTTACATAATGGATAGAACTGATACCTGAAAATATATAGGAAATCTAATATTGATACACAATCATTCATTCCAACCAGTTATATATCTAATGGTAATATTAGGGTTCTGGTTTACCATGAAGGCTGTGTGAGATTTGCTTGAAAAGTGATTATGGAAATCGAAAATAATGTGTTTGGAAAGAAGTCTCATGAAAAGGCCAGTCCAGAAATATACAGGAGGACATGTGTTCTGAAGCAGGAAGTGATTGAAAGTGAACCAAATGCCTGTAAATTTGTGAACTTGTGGATGAAATATATATCCTATGATGTGCATCAACTGAAGAAATAGTGATGTACCAGTGTCGAAAAAAAAGAAACGTCAAAATACACATCATGTATCATAGGAATCTACTTGCATTGATGCTAAACTCGGTCAGTTACTGTAGAAATATTAGGATTTCTAAGGACCATTCACTAGGAAACAAATGTGTATTTCAGGTGGATGAATATTTCTGAGAATAATCTTTGGAAAAGATGATTATAAATCCACATACATGAACATGAATGAATTTAGGGAGTGTATAATAAGACACATATATTTCATACTTTGAAAAATCTGGAGAGAGAGACTGTGTGTGTGTTTGTGTGGGTATATATATATATATATATATATATATATATATACATACATTCAAACAATACAAACACACAGAGACTTTAAAAAGTCGAAATATATATGCCAATCAAAATTCATCATGAAATATGTATCATCCACAGATCCAAAAATATTTAATTTACTCAACATGGATTTATGTATCATGTTGTTCAAGTAGAAAGCTCACCCATAGGTTGAATTTTCAGTTCCAACAGCATTTACGAGGAGTGATCTCTTCTCACAATTTGTATCTGCCATGTCAGCCTCCTCACAAGAATGTACGTGGGATACCAGGTAGGATTCTATATGTGCATGTAAAAATACATGTGCTGAATAGGCTACAGAGAAAGGGAGACAGGAATTCACATACTTGTTAACTTTACAAACACATGGAGAACTACTTCTCTTAAATTGGACTAGATTTATAACACCTAGCCTTTACAATGCCAAAGGAAAGTCCAATTATACACCATGCCTCCTCTGAACTGAATGTATTGCTATTCTGTTTGTGTTATTTTCCTCCATCATATCAGGATTGGTAATCAGAGTCTAGGAGGGTATGGGTTAGTGTCAGGGATTCAGTATTTTGAATGGAAAATAGGAAAATGAATCCAATGTGTATGCAATTCTGTGCTACACAAAAATCTTCCCACTCTCATCAAGAACAATGCCTTGACATTACCTTTGCCCCAAGTAAGGCACGATTCGAAGAGAAGAGTTAGAAAATCTGTGAATACATATATACAATGGAAAATGCTCAGGAGTTCACAACCTTGGAGGTGGTAGAGGAGTTTCCATAAGTAAGGGACAGGATAAACACTCCCCAAACATGGAGCTCTGCTGGCCTAAAGACTTCTTGGGAAACTGCCTCTGAGGTTGGACCCTTGAAATATATGTTGTTGTCAGGGGCTTTATCTTCCTTTGTAGTGAGACCATCAAAGCTTGGTCTGCATCTATGTGGCCTGGAGGACATGGTTTCTGATTTTCCAATGAACATGAGGCAGCAGTGCTGAATTCTCTCTTTGTAGGTCAACTGTGGCCACTGGGGTCTAAGTGTTTCCCCGTGTGCACTGTGAGGCCATTTGGTCATCCTCCACTTTTCCTGGTGTTTCTTGCTGCTTCACTGGGAGTTTCCTATTTGCTTCATGAAATACAAGGAGTTCAACTGGGACACAGTGCTGGAGGGAGTTCTGTCACGTGTGCTGACTCAGGGTCCTAGGAGAATGCACCAACCAGGCTTCTATCCCACAGAGCTTGCCCCCTTGACCATAGCAACCTGATTCTGAACATTGCCCGGAAACCTCTCCATAGAACAAGATGCCTTTACGTATAAGGGTCTGCTGGCTGCACCGTGTCAGTCACAAGCCATGTGGAAGCCAATGGCAGATCCACATGGCCCCACCACAGATGTTTTATCACACACCTGCACACCACTGCTCTAGGCCCACTAATCAGCAGGCTCCAACTTACTGGCATCTCTGTTCTACACCATTTTCATGAAACCCAGTCAATCAAGGCACTGTCTGGTACACTCATGATCAGCAACAGGACATCCAAAGGTTCTCCAGTGCCACGTGGTCATGGGAATTTCAAAAATTTCATGGTATTTATCAAGCCATTTCTCAAGGATGAACTTGGAGGCACTGTGGGTTTCTATTCATTCAGGAACCACTAAATGGTGAGGAAGCTCATTTCAATGAAAGCTCTGGAGAAACACTCAGAGGCAAGGCTTCCCAAGAGTGGCCAAAAGGTCACATCAAGCCAGGCCCATTGAGGTCTACAATGTGAGGTCCCTGTGTGTTTTGACTCTCATTTATGGCTGCCAGGTCTTTAAGAATAAAATCATGTGATATCCTGGCTGAGATTCCCAGTGCTCTGTGGAAAGCCACCCTGGGCCTAGATCTCAGTTTCCAAGGGCAACTCTCATGCGTGGCCTCCTAAAATCCCAACACAATTCATGGCAATACTTCTCTGAGTTCAGTACCAGAACTCAGTCTCTAAGGGGAATCACGCCAGAGTTCAAGCCCAGGTGGACAAAGTCATCCCTTCCAACCGCCACAGAAATGACCACAATTCCAACCAAAACACTGCCACATGGCCCTCATCTTCTTCCATATAGACGCTCATCATAACCTCTGGCTGGAGGTTTCCATGAGGGGGCAGCCCAAGACAGTGTCTAGAATAAGCTCCCTTGCCCCTCATTTGCCTAATGTCAGGGTGGCCTGTGAACCAGGAGTGATCAAATACGCCTGCCATTAATACTGCTCTGCTTCTCCAAATTGAGGACTACTGACTTTCGGGTATAGATTCTTTCTGTGAATTGGAGACATGAGAAAACCCAAGAACCTATGGGATAGCCTCTGCAGGGCTTTGAAGAACTCATTTGACCCAAAGGATCCCTATTCTCACTTGATGGAGGTCAGGAACTTTCCAGAGGAAAGTGAGAGGCTTCATCCACAATGACTGCTCTTTGTGCCATTTTGGCTTTGGATGCACACATGGGATCTTTCTTTAATCCATCAGGTGCTGAGAATCTAAGCCACAGCCTCACACAGGGCCAAGAGGCTGATTCACACACATCCCTTTGCAAAGGAATTAAGCAAAAAGCCACAGGTGATGCCCCTTCATTTCCATTTGAAAACTGTTTACTTCAGGCTTCACAAAGGGGTAGCCTGAGGCAAAGACCTTCCTGAGAGTCAGGGCAACAGAACAATAGGTAAGCAAAAGGCCCAAAGCAGGGTTTCTCCACTGACACTTTACTGGTCACACTGATATCTGAGTTTTCTGAGATGCTTGCCATTCCCTTCAGTTATCCAGTACATGGCCATGTCACAGAGCTGGGACGTGGTACATATCTTGGACACAAAACCATGAGCCAATTCTGGAGAGTGGCCAGAATTCAGGAAGAAAACAGGAACTTAGCAAGATAGTAGGTGTTGCCCATAGATAAGGCAAGCCCCAGTCCATTCATAAATTGGAAAGGATGAATGCTGGAAAGTTTTCTACTAGACAGGACACATCCATTGATTCATTCTCTTTTCCAATGTCTACAACCAGGGATACAGTGGGATACACAGACATAGAAACACTCGCCTTGTCAAATGACTTACTAGAAACAGTCCACTCCAAACCAAACAAACTGCCTTTCCTACCTATTCTCAGAACATGAGACAAAACCAAAAACTCACACCCACACCCACTAAGGCACCTCCTTCCCCCAAGTAGGTCTGTGACTATCTGGAGTGTCTTCTGACTGGTGGGCCATACAATGTTCCCCCAAAATGGCCCGTCCTCTCTCAGATCTGGCCTCCTTGGCCTACTCAATGAACTTGTCAGGAGCCACCAGTGAGCCACTCACTACCTGCTTTCTCAGAAAAGTCCCCTCTTCAGAGCTTTCCTGGCATTTGGTCATCCTCACATCAGTAGGTACCAAGAAAGACTGACTCTCTCCTTGGTAAATGCAAACAAGTCAGCCCACTGGGACTGGGACTGAAACTGGCTCTGGGTGCCTGGCTTCCTGGTTGCCAAGTTCAAAGAGTTCCATCACAAAAGAAGTGAGGTGAGGTCACTTCCTTCAGGAACTGAATGAGGTCACTGCCTTGGCAACCAAATTGTCCTAACAGTTGCTTCCAAGGGTCCTATGACATGGAGGCTGCCCCTGCTTCCTGTGACACTTTCACAAGTTAGAATGGTATATCCTCCATAGGCACCCAGGAACAGCTTTCCACACAGGCCTGGTTTGGTCCATCTTGTCTACATTAAGAAGAGAGAGGCTCATACAGACACAACACTTCATCCTGACCAGGTTGTTTGCCATGGAAGATGACTTTTGCTCTCTCATGTCCTTCAGAGCTGCCTACTTCTTCTCCAGGGATCATTTCTGCATGGACCTTTGAGTTCTCAGCAGGTGGAAGATCCCCTATATTCCTCTATTGTAAGACCAACTCTGTCCCTGCTCTTCTGTAAAGTTGGATTGAGGGAACAGTGTATGGTTAGGGGTAAGAACATGTTTGATTTGGGTTAGGAATCATTCTACTGGATGAAGAATGGTATTGGGAACCTGCGATATATATAATAATGTATAGGTGAAGTATATGTATGACAACAGAAATCTAAGTAAGCTTTGAAGCCCAGAAGGGCATTGGGCCCTTGACTGGGATACTTAGCTTTGAATTACATTCTGCACAGATGTCTCAGATAAATTGATATACAATGGCATAAGACCTTGTACCTTGGATGATTGAATGTGGAAGAGAACATCCAGTCAAAAGGGAGAGTAGGTAGGATTAGGAAGATAGTCAGTAGGTTTAGGAAGAAGAGTGAGTATAACATTTGGACCAAAAGTTCTTTAGCAGTAGGGTGTCAGTTAGAGAGTAGATGTAAATGTCAGCACATGTGAAGAGTCAGTCACAATAATGAATATGGGAAATTAGGTAGGAGAGCAGATATCAATAGATACATTGGGAAATCAGTCAAAGTATAAAGTGAGTGATAGGATTAGATATTTTCAACAGGGTTGAGGTTGAATATGTACTCTTAGGACGAAGCAACTGTGTAGTCACCAATAGGATTGACATTTGAGAGCATTAGGCCCCTGGACAAGGATGTGTTTAGTAATCCATGCTCACTTTCCATTTAGACTTTGGTACAATCATAAGTGTGAACTTTGCATTATGTGTCCAGAATATCACTGTGATCAAATGTATATGTAGATCAGGTGACATGAGTATTTCTTCCACCATTTCTGGGAGCAATATCTTGAAGACGTGTTGATTAGTATTTGGGGGCACCAATAGGTGTACCTTGTGTCTATGAATATAGAGATAATGCATGAATAGACCATACTGTGAATAAATAGTATAACTGGTTCCAATTTACATAATGGATTGAACTGATACCTGAAAATATATAGGAAATCTAATATTGATACACAATCATTCATTCCAACCAGTTATATATCTAATGGTAATATTAGGGTTCTGGTTTACCATGAAGGCTGTGTGAGATTTGCTTGAAAAGTGATTATGGAAATCATAAATAATGTGCTTGGAAAGAAGTCTCATGAAAAGGCCAGTCCAGAAATATACAGGAGTACATGTGTTCTGAAGCAGGAAGTGATTGAGAGTGAACCAAATGCCTGTAAATTTGTGAACTTGTGGATGAAATATATATCCTATGATGTGCATCAACTGAAGAAATAGTGATGTACCAGTGTCGACAAAAAAAGAAACGTCAAAATACACATCATGTATCATCGGAATCTACTTGCAATATCTTGAAGACGTGTTGATTAGTATTTGGGGGCACCAATAGGTGTACCTTGTGTCTATGAATATAGAGATAATGCATGAATAGACCATACTGTGAATAAATAGTATAACTGGTTCCAATTTACATAATGGATTGAACTGATACCTGAAAATATATAGGAAATCTAATATTGATACACAATCATTCATTCCAACCAGTTATATATCTAATGGTAATATTAGGGTTCTGGTTTACCATGAAGGCTGTGTGAGATTTGCTTGAAAAGTGATTATGGAAATCGTAAATAATGTGCTTGGAAAGAAGTCTCATGAAAAGGCCAGTCCAGAAATATACAGGAGGACATGTGTTCTGAAGCAGGAAGTGATTGAAAGTGAACCAAATGCCTGTAAATTTGTGAACTTGTGGATGAAATATATATCCTATGATGTGCATCAACTGAAGAAATAGTGATGTACCAGTGTCGAAAAAAAAAAGAAACGTCAAAATACACATCATGTATCATAGGAATCTACTTGCATTGATGCTAAACTCGGTCAGTTACTGTAGAAATATTAGGATTTCTAAGGACCATTCACTAGGAAACAAATGTGTATTTCAGGTGGATGAATATTTCTGAGAATAATGTTTGGAAAAGATGATTATAAATCCACATACATGAACATGAATGAATTTAGGGATTGTATAATAAGACACATATATTTCATACTTTGAAAAATCTGGAGAGAGAGACTGTGTGTGTGTGTGTGTGTGTGTGTGTGTGTGTTTGTGTATATATATATATATATATATATATATATATATATATATATACATACATTCAAACAATACAAACACACAGAGACTTTAAAAAGTCGAAATATATATGCCAATCAAAATTCATCATGAAATATGTATCATCCACAGATCCAAAAATATTTAATTTACTGAACATGGATTTATGTATCATGTTGTTCAAGTAGAAAGCTCACCCATAGGTTGAATTTTCAGTTCCAACAGCATTTACGAGGAGTGATCTCTTGTCACAATTTGTATCTGCCATGTCAGCCTCCTCACAAGAATGTACGTGGGATACCAGGTAGGATTCTATATGTGCATGTAAAAATACATGTGCTGAATAGGCTACAGAGAAAGGGAGACAGGAATTCACATACTTGTTAACTTTACAAACACATGGAGAACTACTTCTCTTAAATTGGACTAGATTTATAACACCTAGCCTTTATAATGCCAAAGGAAAGTCCAATTATACACCATGCCTCCTCTGAACTGCATGTATTGCTATTCTGTTTGTGTTATTTTCCTCCATCATATCAGGATTGGTAATCAGAGTCTAGGAGGGTATGGGTTAGTGTCAGGGATTCAGTATTTTGAATGGAAAATAGGAAAATGAATCCAATGTGTATGCAATTCTGTGCTACACAAAAATCTTCCCACTCTCATCAAGAACAATGCCTTGACATTACCTTTGCCCCAAGTAAGACACGATTCGAAGAGAAGAGTTAGAAAATCTGTGAATACATATATACAATGGAAAATGCTCAGGAGTTCACAACCTTGGAGGTGGTAGAGGAGTTTCCATAAGTAAGGGACAGGATAAACACTCCCCAAACATGGAGCTCTGCTGGCCTAAAGACTTCTTGGGAAACTGCCTCTGAGGTTGGACCCTTGAAATATATGTTGTTGTCAGGAGCTTTATCTTCCTTTGTAGTGAGACCATCAAAGCTTGGTCTGCATCTATGTGGCCTGGAGGACATGGTTTCTGATTTTCCAATGAACATGAGGCAGCAGTGCTGAATTCTCTCTTTGTAGGTCAACTGTGGCCACTGGGGTCTAAGTGTTTCCCCGTGTGGACTGTGAGGCCATTTGGTCATCCTCCACTTTTCCTGGTGTTTCTTGCTGCTTCACTGGGAGTTTCCTATTTGCTTCATGAAATACAAGGAGTTCAACTGGGACACAGTGCTGGAGGGAGTTCTGTCATGTGTGCTGACTCAGGGTCCTAGGAGAATGCACCAACCAGGCTTCTATCCCACAGAGCTTGCCCCCTTGACCATAGCAACCTGATTCTGAACATTGCCCAGAAACCTCTCCATAGAACAAGATGCCTTTACATATAAGGGTCTGCCGGCTGCACCGTGTCAGTCACAAGCCATGTGGAAGACAATGGCAGATCCACATGGCCCCACCACAGATGTTTTATCACACACCTGCACACCACTGCTCTAGGCCCACTAATCAGCAGGCTCCAACTTACTGGCATCTCTGTTCTACACCATTTTCATGAAACCCAGTCAATCAAGGCACTGTCTGGTACACTCATGATCAGCAACAGGACATCCAAAGGTTCTCCAGTGCCACGTGGTCATGGGAATTTCAAAAATTTCATGGTATTTATCAAGCCATTTCTCAAGGATGAACTTGGAGGCACTGTGGGTTTCTGTTCATTCAGGAACCACTAAATGGTGAGGAAGCTCATTTCAATGAAAGCTCTGGAGAAACACTCAGAGGCAAGGCTTCCCAAGAGTGGCCAAAAGGTCACATCAAGCCAGGCCCATTGAGGTCTACAATGTGAGGTCCCTGTGTGTTTTGACTCTCAATTATGGCTGCCAGGTCTTTAAGAATAAAATCATGTGATATCCTGGCTGAGATTCCCAGTGCTCTGTGGAAAGCCACCCTGGGCCTAGATCTCAGTTTCCAAGGGCAACTCTCATGCGTGGCCTCCTAAAATCCCAACACAATTCATGGCAATACTTCTCTGAGATCAGTACCAGAACTCAGTCTCTAAGGGGAATCACGCCAGAGTTCAAGCCCAGGTGGACAAAGTCATCCCTTCCAACCGCCACAGAAATGACTACAATTCCAAGCAAAACACTGCCACATGGCCCTCATCTTCTTCCATATAGACACTCATCATAACCTCTGGCTGGAGGTTTCCATGAGGGGGCAGCCCAAGACAGTGTCTAGAATAAGCTCCCTTGCCCCTCATTTGCCTAATGTCAGGGTGGCCTGTGAACCCGGAGTGATCAAATAAGCCTGCCATTAATACTGCTCTGCTTCTCCAAATTGAGGACTACTGACTTTCGGGTATAGATTCTTTCTGTGAATTGGAGACATGAGAAAACCCAAGAACCTATGGGATAGCCTCTGCAGGGCTTTGAAGAACTCATTTGACCCAAAGGATCCCTATTCTCACTTGATGGAGGTCAGGAACTTTCCAGAGGAAAGTGAGAGGCTTCATCCACAATGACTGCTCTTTTTGCCATTTTGGCTTTGGATGCACACATGGGATCTTTCTTTAATCCATCAGGTGCTGAGAATCTAAGCCACAGCCTCACACAGGGCCAAGAGGCTGATTCACACACATCCCTTTGCAAAGGAATTAAGCAAAAAGCCACAGGTGATGGCCCTTCATTTCCATTTGAAAACTGTTTACTTCAGGCTTCACAAAGGGGTAGCCTGAGGCAAAGACCTTCCTGAGAGTCAGGGCAACAGAACAATAGGTAGCAAAAGGCCCAAAGCAGGGTTTCTCCACTGACACTTTACTGGTCACACTGATATCTGAGTTTTCTGAGATGCTTGCCATTCCCTTCAGTTATCCAGTACACGGCCATGTCACAGAGCTGGGAGGTGGTACATATCTTGGACACAAAACCATGAGCCAATTCTGGAGAGTGGCCAGAATTCAGGAAGAAAACAGGAACTTAGCAAGATAGTAGGTGTTGCCCATAGATAAGGCAAGCCCCAGTCCATTCATAAATTGGAAAGGATGAATGCTGGAAAGTTTTCTACTAGACAGGACGCATCCATTGATTCATTCTCTTTTCCAATGTCTACAACCAGGGATACAGTGGGATACACAGACATAGAAACACTCGCCTTGTCAAATGACTTACTAGAAACAGTCCACTCCAAACCAAACAAACTGCCTTTCCTACCTATTCTCAGAACATGAGACAAAACCATAAACTCACACCCACACCCACTAAGGCACCTCCTTCCCCCAAGTAGGTCTGTGACTATCTGGAGTGTCTTCTGACTGGTGGGCCATACAATGTTCCCCCAAAATGGCCCGTCCTCTCTCAGATCTGGCCTCCTTGGCCTACTCAATGAAGTTGTCAGGAGCCACCAGTGAGCCACTCACTACCTGCTTTCTCAGAAAAGTCCCCTCTTCAGAGCTTTCCTGGCATTTGTTCATCCTCACATCAGTAGGTACCAAGAAAGACTGACTCTCTCCTTGGTAAATGCAAACAAGTCAGCCCACTGGGACTGGGACTGAAACTGGCTCTGGTTGCCTGGCTTCCTGGTTGCCAAGTTCAAAGAGTTCCATCACCAAAGAAGTGAGGTGAGGTCACTTCCTTCAGGAACTGAATGACGTCACTGCCTTGGCAACCAAATTGTCCTAACAGTTGCTTCCAAGGGTCCTATGAGATGGAGGCTGCCCCTGCTTCCTGTGACACTTTCACAAGTTAGAATGGTATATCCTCCATAGGCACCCAGGAACAGCTTTCCACACAGGCCTGGTTTGGTCCATCTTGTCTACATTAAGAAGAGAGAGGCTCATACAGACACAACCCTTCATCCTGACCAGGTTGTTTGCCATGGAAGATGACTTTTGCTCTCTCATGTCCTTCAGAGCTGCCTACTTCTTCTCCAGGGATCATTTCTGCATGGACCTTTGAGTTCTCAGCAGGTGGAAGATCCCCTACATTCCTCTATTGTAAGACCAACTCTGTCCCTGCTCTTCTGTAAAGTTGGATTGAGGGAACAGTGTATGGTTAGGGGTAAGAACATGTTTGATTTGGGTTAGGAATCATTCTACTGGATGAAGAATGGTATTGGGAACCTGCGATATATATAATAATGTATAGGTGAAGTATATGTATGACAACAGAAATCTAAGTAAGCTTTGAAGCCCAGAAGGGCATTGGGCCCTTGACTGGGATACTTAGCTTTGAATTACATTCTGCACAGATGTCTCAGATAAATTGATATACAATGGCATAAGACCTTGTACTTTGGATGATTGAATGTGGAAGAGAACATCCAGTCAAAAAGGGATAGTAGGTAGGATTAGGAAGATAGTCAGTAGGTTTAGGAAGAAGAGTGAGTATAACATTTGGACCAAAAGTTCTTTAGCAGTAGGGTGTCAGTTAGAGAGTAGATGTAAATGTCAGCACATGTGAAGAGTCAGTCACAATAATGAATATGGGAAATTAGGTAGGAGAGCAGATATCAATAGATACATTGGGAAATCAGTCAAAGAATAAAGTGAGTGATAGGATTAGATATTTTCAACAGGGTTGAGGTTGAATATGTACTCTTAGGACGAAGCAACTGTGTAGTCACCAATAGGATTGACATTTGAGAGCATTAGGCCCCTGGACAAGGATGTGTTTTGAAATCCATGCTCACTTTCCATTTAGACTTTGGTACAATCATAAGTGTGAACTTTGCATTATGTGTCCAGAATATCACTGTGATCAAATGTATATGTAGATCAGGTGACATGAGTATTTCTTCCACCATTTCTGGGAGCAATATCTTGAAGACGTGTTGATTAGTATTTGGGGGCACCAATAGGTGTACCTTGTGTCTATGAATATAGAGATAATGCATGAATAGACCATACTGTGAATAAATAGTATAACTGGTTCCAATTTACATAATGGATTGAACTGATACCTGAAAATATATAGGAAATCTAATATTGATACACAATCATTCATTCCAACCAGTTATATATCTAATGGTAATATTAGGGTTCTGGTTTACCATGAAGGCTGTGTGAGATTTGCTTGAAAAGTGATTATGGAAATCGAAAATAATGTGTTTGGAAAGAAGTCTTATGAAAAGGCCAGTCCAGAAATATACAGGAGTACATGTGTTCTGAAGCAGGAAGTGATTGAAAGTGAACCAAATGCCTGTAAATTTGTGAACTTGTGGATGAAATATATATCCTATGATGTGCATCAACTGAAGAAACAGTGATGTACCAGTGTCGAAAAAAAAGAAACGTCAAAATACACATCATGTATCATAGGAATCTACTTGCATTGATGCTAAACTCGGTCAGTTACTGTAGAAATATTAGGATTTCTAAGGACCATTCACTAGGAAACAAATGTGTATTTCAGGTGGATGAATATTTCTGAGAATAATCTTTGGAAAAGATGATTATAAATCCACATACATGAACATGAATGAATTTAGGGAGTGTATAATGAGACACATATATTTCATACTTTGAAAAATCTGGAGAGAGAGACTGTGTGTGTGTGTGTGTGTGTGTGTGTGTGTGTTTGTGTATATATATATATATATATATATATATATATATATACATTCAAACAATACAAACACACAGAGACTTTAAAAAGTCGAAATATATATGCCAATCAAAATTCATCATGAAATATGTATCATCCACAGATCCAAAAATATTTAATTTACTGAACATGGATTTATGTATCATGTTGTTCAAGTAGAAAGCTCACCCATAGGTTGAATTTTCAGTTCCAACAGCATTTACGAGGAGTGATCTCTTCTCACAATTTGTATCTGCCATGTCAGCCTCCTCACAAGAATGTACGTGGGATACCAGGTAGGATTCTATATGTGCATGTAAAAATACATGTGCTGAATAGGCTACAGAGAAAGGGAGACAGGAATTCACATACTTGTTAACTTTACAAACACATGGAGAACTACTTCTCTTAAATTGGACTAGATTTATAACACCTAGCCTTTATAATGCCAAAGGAAAGTCCAATTATACACCATGCCTCCTCTGAACTGCATGTATTGCTATTCTGTTTGTGTTATTTTCCTCCATCATATCAGGATTGGTAATCAGAGTCTAGGAGGGTATGGGTTAGTGTCAGGGATTCAGTATTTTGAATGGAAAATAGGAAAATGAATCCAATGTGTATGCAATTCTGTGCTACACAAAAATCTTCCCACTCTCATCAAGAACAATGCCTTGACATTACCTTTGCCCCAAGTAAGACACGATTCGAAGAGAAGAGTTAGAAAATCTGTGAATACATATATACAATGGAAAATGCTCAGGAGTTCACAACCTTGGAGGTGGTAGAGGAGTTTCCATAAGTAAGGGACAGGATAAACACTCCCCAAACATGGAGCTCTGCTGGCCTAAAGACTTCTTGGGAAACTGCCTCTGAGGTTGGACCCTTGAAATATATGTTGTTGTCAGGAGCTTTATCTTCCTTTGTAGTGAGACCATCAAAGCTTGGTCTGCATCTATGTGGCCTGGAGGACATGGTTTCTGATTTTCCAATGAACATGAGGCAGCAGTGCTGAATTCTCTCTTTGTAGGTCAACTGTGGCCACTGGGGTCTAAGTGTTTCCCCGTGTGGACTGTGAGGCCATTTGGTCATCCTCCACTTTTCCTGGTGTTTCTTGCTGCTTCACTGGGAGTTTCCTATTTGCTTCATGAAATACAAGGAGTTCAACTGGGACACAGTGCTGGAGGGAGTTCTGTCACGTGTGCTGACTCAGGGTCCTAGGAGAATGCACCAACCAGGCTTCTATCCCACAGAGCTTGCCCCCTTGACCATAGCAACCTGATTCTGAACATTGCCCGGAAACCTCTCCATAGAACAAGATGCCTTTACGTATAAGGGTCTGCTGGCTGCACCGTGTCAGTCACAAGCCATGTGGAAGCCAATGGCAGATCCACATGGCCCCACCACAGATGTTTTATCACACACCTGCACACCACTGCTCTAGGCCCACTAATCAGCAGGCTCCAACTTACTGGCATCTCTGTTCTACACCATTTTCATGAAACCCAGTCAATCAAGGCACTGTCTGGTACACTCATGATCAGCAACAGGACACCCAAAGGTTCTCCAGTGCCACGTGGTCATGGGAATTTCAAAAATTTCATGGCATTTATCAAGCCATTTCTCAAGGATGAACTTGGAGGCACTGTGGGTTTCTATTCATTCAGGAACCACTAAATGGTGAGGAAGCTCATTTCAATGAAAGCTCTGGAGAAACACTCAGAGGCAAGGCTTCCCAAGAGTGGCCAAAAGGTCACATCAAGCCAGGCCCATTGAGGTCTACAATGTGAGGTCCCTGTGTGTTTTGACTCTCAATTATAGCTGCCAGGTCTTTAAGAATAAAATCATGTGATATCCTGGCTGAGATTCCCAGTGCTCTGTGAAAGCCACCTTGGGACTAGATCTCAGTATCCAAGGGCAACTCTCATGCGTGGCCTCCTAAAATCCCAACACAATTCATGGCAATACTTCTCTGAGTTCAGTACCAGAACTCAGTCTCTAAGGGGAATCACGCCAGAGTTCAAGCCCAGGTGGACCAAGTCATCCCTTCCAACCACCACAGAAATGACCACAATTCCAACCAAAACACTGCCACATGGCCCTCATCTTCTTCCATATAGAAGCTCATCATAACCTCTGGCTGGAGGTTTCCATGAGGGGGCAGCCCAAGACAGTGTCTAGAATAAGCTCCCTTGCCCCTCATTTGCCTAATGTCAGGGTGGCCTGTGAACCAGGAGTGATCAAATACGCCTGCCATTAATACTGCTCTGCTTCTCCAAATTGAGGACTACTGACTTTCGGGTATAGATTCTTTCTGTGAATTGGAGACATGAGAAAACCCAAGAACCTATGGGATAGCCTCTGCAGGGCTTTGAAGAACTCATTTGACCCAAAGGATCCCTATTCTCACTTGATGGAGGTCAGGAACTTTCCAGAGGAAAGTGAGAGGCCTCATCCACAATGACTGCTCTTTTTGCCATTTTGGCTTTGGATGCACACATGGGATCTTTCTTTAATCCATCAGGTGCTGAGAATCTAAGCCACAGCCTCACACAGGGCCAAGAGGCTGATCCACACACATCCCTTTGCAAAGGAATTAAGCAAAAAGCCACAGGTGATGCCCCTTCATTTCCATTTGAAAACTGTTTACTTCAGGCTTCACAAAGGGGTAGCCTGAGGCAAAGACCTTTCTGAGAGTCAGGGCAACAGAACAATAGGTAAGCAAAAGGCCCAAAGCAGTGTTTCTCCACTGACACTTTACTGGTCACACTGATATCTGAGTTTTCTGAGATGCTTGCCATTCCCTTCAGTTATCCAGTACATGGCCATGTCACAGAGCTGGGAGGTGGTACATATCTTGGACACAAAACCATGAGCCAATTCTGGAGAGTGGCCAGAATTCAGGAAGAAAACAGGAACTTAGCAAGATAGTAGGTGTTGCCCATAGATAAGGCAAGCCCCAGTCCATTCATAAATTGGAAAGGATGAATGCTGGAAAGTTTTCTACTAGACAGGACGCATCCATTGATTCATTCTCTTTTCCAATGTCTACAACCAGGGATACAGTGGGATACACAGACATAGAAACACTCGCCTTGTCAAATGACTTACTAGAAACAGTCCACTCCAAACCAAACAAACTGCCTTTCCTACCTATTCTCAGAACATGAGACAAAACCATAAACTCACACCCACACCCACTAAGGCACCTCCTTCCCCCAAGTAGGTCTGTGACTATCTGGAGTGTCTTCTGACTGGTGGGCCATACAATGTTCCCCCAAAATGGCCCGTCCTCTCTCAGATCTGGCCTCCTTGGCCTACTCAATGAAGTTGTCAGGAGCCACCAGTGAGCCACTCACTACCTGCTTTCTCAGAAAAGTCCCCTCTTCAGAGCTTTCCTGGCATTTGGTCATCCTCACATCAGTAGGTACCAAGAAAGACTGACTCTCTCCTTGGTAAATGCAAACAAGTCAGCCCACTGGGACTGGGACTGAAACTGGCTCTGGGTGCCTGGCTTCCTGGTTGCCAAGTTCAAAGAGTTCCATCACCAAGGAAGTGAGGTGAGGTCACTTCCTTCAGGAACTGAATGACGTCACTGCCTTGGCAACCAAATTGTCCTAACAGTTGCTTCCAAGGGTCCTATGAGATGGAGGCTGCCCCTGCTTCCTGTGACACTTTCACAAGTTAGAATGGTATATCCTCCATAGGCACCCAGGAACAGCTTTCCACACAGGCCTGGTTTGGTCCATCTTGTCTACATTAAGAAGAGAGAGGCTCATACAGACACAACCCTTCATCCTGACCAGGTTGTTTGCCATGGAAGATGATTTTTGCTCTCTCATGTCCTTCAGAGCTGCCTACTTCTTCTCCAGGGATCATTTCTGCATGGACCTTTGAGTTCTCAGCAGGTGGAAGATCCCCTACATTCCTCTATTGTAAGACCAACTCTGTCCCTGCTCTTCTGTAAAGTTGGATTGAGGGAACAGTGTATGGTTAGGGGTAAGAACATGTTTGATTTGGGTTAGGAATCATTCTACTGGATGAAGAATGGTATTGGGAACCTGCGATATATATAATAATGTATAGGTGAAGTATATGTATGACAACAGAAATCTAAGTAAGCTTTGAAGCCCAGAAGGGCATTGGGCCCTTGACTGGGATACTTAGCTTTGAATTACATTCTGCACAGATGTCTCAGATCAATTGATATACAATGGCATAAGACCTTGTACCTTGGATGATTGAATGTGGAAGAGAACATCCAGTCAAAAAGGGATAGTAGGTAGGATTAGGAAGATAGTAGGTTTAGGAAGAAGAGTGAGTATAACATTTGGACCAAAAGTTTGTTAGCAGTAGGGTGTCAGAGAGTAGATGTAAATGTTAGCACATGTGAAGAGTCAGTCACAATAATGAATATGGGAAATTAGGTAGGAGAGCAGATATCAATAGAGACATTGGGAAATCAGTCAAAGTATAAAGTGAGTGATAGGATTAGATATTTTCAACAGGGTTGAGGTTGAAAGTGTACTCTTAGGACGAAGCAACTGTGTAGTCACCAATAGGATTGACATTTGAGAGCATTAGGCCCCTGGACAAGGATGTGTTTAGTAATCCATGCTCACTTTCCATTTAGACTTTGGTACAATCATAAGTGTGAACTTTGCATTATGTGTCCAGAATATCACTATGATCAAATGTATATGTAGATCAGGTGACATGAGTATTTCTTCCACCATTTCTGGGAGCAATATCTTGAAGACGTGTTGATTAGTATTTGGGGGCACCAATAGGTGTACCTTGTGTCTATGAATATAGAGATAATGCATGAATAGACCATACTGTGAATAAATAGTATAACTGGTTCCAATTTACATAATGGATTGAACTGATACCTGAAAATATATAGGAAATCTAATATTGATACACAATCATTCATTCCAACCAGTTATATATCTAATGGTAATATTAGGGTTCTGGTTTACCATGAAGGCTGTGTGAGATTTGCTTGAAAAGTGATTATGGAAATCGAAAATAATGTGTTTGGAAAGAAGTCTCATGAAAAGGCCAGTCCAGAAATATACAGGAGTACATGTGTTCTGAAGCAGGAAGTGATTGAAAGTGAACCAAATGCCTGTAAATTTGTGAACTTGTGGATGAAATATATATCCTATGATGTGCATCAACTGAAGAAATAGTGATGTACCAGGGTCGAAAAAAAAAAGAAACGTCAAAATACACATCATGTATCATCGGAATCTACTTGCAATATCTTGAAGACGTGTTGATTAGTATTTGGGGGCACCAATAGGTGTACCTTGTGTCTATGAATATAGAGATAATGCATGAATAGACCATACTGTGAATAAATAGTATAACTGGTTCCAATTTACATAATGGATTGAACTGATACCTGAAAATATATAGGAAATCTAATATTGATACACAATCATTCATTCCAACCAGTTATATATCTAATGGTAATATTAGGGTTCTGGTTTACCATGAAGGCTGTGTGAGATTTGCTTGAAAATTGATTATGGAAATCGAAAATAATGTGTTTGGAAAGAAGTCTCATGAAAAGGCCAGTCCAGAAATATACAGGAGTACATGTGTTCTGAAGCAGGAAGTGATTGAAAGTGAACCAAATGCCTGTAAATTTGTGAACTTGTGGATGAAATATATATCCTATGATGTGCATCAACTGAAGAAATAGTGATGTACCAGTGTCGAAAAAAAAGAAATGTCAAAATACACATCATGTATCATAGGAATCTACTTGCATTGATGCTAAACTCGGTCAGTTACTGTAGAAATATTAGGATTTCTAAGGATCATTCACTAGGAAACAAATGTGTATTTCAGGTGAATGAATATTTCTGAGAATAATCTTTGGAAAAGATGATTATAAATCCACATACATGAACATGAATGAATTTAGGGAGTGTATAATAAGACACATATATTTCATACTTTGAAAAAACTGGAGAGAGAGACTCTGTGTGTGTGTGTGTTTGTGTATATATATATACATACATACATACATTCAAACCATACAAACACACAGAGACTTTAAAAAGTCGAAATATATATGCCAATCAAAATTCATCATGAAATATGTATCATCCACAGATGCAAAAATATTTAATTTACTGAACATGGATTTATGTATCATGTTGTTCAAGTAGAAAGCTCACCCATAGTTTGAATTTTCAGTTCCAACAGCATTTACGAGGAGTGATCTCTTCTCACAATTTGTATCTGCCATGTCAGCCTCCTCACAAGAATGTACGTGGGATACCAGGTAGGATTCTATATGTGCATGTAAAAATACATGTGCTGAATAGGCTACAGAGAAAGGGAGACAGGAATTCACATACTTGTTAACTTTACAAACACATGGAGAACTACTTCTCTTAAATTGGACTAGATTTATAACACCTAGCCTTTATAATGCCAAAGGAAAGTCCAATTATACACCATGCCTCCTCTGAACTGCATGTATTGCTATTCTGTTTGTGTTATTTTCCTCCATCATATCAGGATTGGTAATCAGAGTCTAGGAGGGTATGGGTTAGTGTCAGGGATTCAGTATTTTGAATGGAAAATAGGAAAATGAATCCAATGTGTATGCAATTCTGTGCTACACAAAAATCTTCCCACTCTCATCAAGAACAATGCCTTGACATTACCTTTGCCCCAAGTAAGACACGATTCGAAGAGAAGAGTTAGAAAATCTGTGAATACATATATACAATGGAAAATGCTCAGGAGTTCACAACCTTGGAGGTGGTAGAGGAGTTTCCATAAGTAAGGGACAGGATAAACACTCCCCAAACATGGAGCTCTGCTGGCCTAAAGACTTCTTGGGAAACTGCCTCTGAGGTTGGACCCTTGAAATATATGTTGTTGTCAGGAGCTTTATCTTCCTTTGTAGTGAGACCATCAAAGCTTGGTCTGCATCTATGTGGCCTGGAGGACATGGTTTCTGATTTTCCAATGAACATGAGGCAGCAGTGCTGAATTCTCTCTTTGTAGGTCAACTGTGGCCACTGGGGTCTAAGTGTTTCCCCGTGTGGACTGTGAGGCCATTTGGTCATCCTCCACTTTTCCTGGTGTTTCTTGCTGCTTCACTGGGAGTTTCCTATTTGCTTCATGAAATACAAGGAGTTCAACTGGGACACAGTGCTGGAGGGAGTTCTGTCACGTGTGCTGACTCAGGGTCCTAGGAGAATGCACCAACCAGGCTTCTATCCCACAGAGCTTGCCCCCTTGACCATAGCAACCTGATTCTGAACATTGCCCGGAAACCTCTCCATAGAACAAGATGCCTTTACGTATAAGGGTCTGCTGGCTGCACCGTGTCAGTCACAAGACATGTGGAAGCCAATGGCAGATCCACATGGCCCCACCACAGATGTTTTATCACACACCTGCACACCACTGCTCTAGGCCCTCTAATCAGCAGGCTCCAACTTACTGGCATCTCTGTTCTACACCATTTTCATGAAACCCAGTCAATCAAGGCACTGTCTGGTACACTCATGATCAGCAACAGGACACCCAAAGGTTCTCCAGTGCCACGTGGTCATGGGAATTTCAAAAATTTCATGGCATTTATCAAGCCATTTCTCAAGGATGAACTTGGAGGCACTGTGGGTTTCTATTCATTCAGGAACCACTAAATGGTGAGGAAGCTCATTTCAATGAAAGCTCTGGAGAAACACTCAGAGGCAAGGCTTCCCAAGAGTCGCCAAAAGGTCACATCAAGCCAGGCCCATTGAGGTCTACAATGTGAGGTCCCTGTGTGTTTTGACTCTCAATTATGGCTGCCAGGTCTTTAAGAATAAAATCATGTGATATCCTGGCTGAGATTCCCAGTGCTCTGTGGAAAGCCACCCTGGGCCTAGATCTCAGTTTCCAAGGGCAACTCTCATGCGTGGCCTCCTAAAATCCCAACACAATTCATGGCAATACTTCTCTGAGTTCAGTACCAGAACTCAGTCTCTAAGGGGAATCACGACAGAGTTCAAGCCCAGGTGGACAAAGTCATCCCTTCCAACCGCCACAGAAATGACCACAATTCCAACCAAAACACTGCCACATGACCCTCATCTTCTTCCATATAGACACTCATCATAACCTCTGGCTGGAGGTTTCCATGAGGGGGCAGCCCAAGACAGTGTCTAGAATAAGCTCCCTTGCCCCTCATTTGCCTAATGTCAGGGTGGCCTGTGAACCAGGAGTGATCAAATACGCCTGCCCTTAATACTGCTCTGCTTCTCCAAATGGAGGACTACTGACTTTCGGGTATAGATTCTTTCTGTGAATTGGAGACATGAGAAAACCCAAGAACCTATGGGATAGCCTCTGCAGGGCTTTGAAGAACTCATTTGACCCAAAGGATCCCTATTCTCACTTGATGGAGGTCGGGAACTTTCCAGAGGAAAGTGAGAGGCCTCATCCACAATGACTGCTCTTTTTGCCATTTTGGCTTTGGATGCACACATGGGATCTTTCTTTAATCCATCAGGTGCTGAGAATCTAAGCCACAGCCTCACACAGGGCCAAGAGGCTGATTCACACACATCCCTTTGCAAAGGAATTAAGCAAAAAGCCACAGGTGATGCCCCTTCATTTCCATTTGAAAACTGTTTACTTCAGGCTTCACAAAGGGGTAGCCTGAGGCAAAGACCTTCCTGAGAGTCAGGGCAACAGAACAATAGGTAAGCAAAAGGCCCAAAGCAGGGTTTCTCCACTGACACTTTACTGGTCACACTGATATCTGAGTTTTCTGAGATGCTTGCCATTCCCTTCAGTTATCCAGTACACGGCCATGTCACAGAGCTGGGAGGTGGTACATATCTTGGACACAAAACCATGAGCCAATTCTGGAGAGTGGCCAGAATTCAGGAAGAAAACAGGAACTTAGCAAGATAGTAGGTGTTGCCCATAGATAAGGCAAGCCCCAGTCCATTCATAAATTGGAAAGGATGAATGCTGGAAAGTTTTCTACTAGACAGGACGCATCCATTGATTCATTCTCTTTTCCAATGTCTACAACCAGGGATACAGTGGGATACACAGACATAGAAACACTCGCCTTGTCAAATGACTTACTAGAAACAGTCCACTCCAAACCAAACAAACTGCCTTTCCTACCTATTCTCAGAACATGAGACAAAACCATAAACTCACACCCACACCCACTAAGGCACCTCCTTCCCCCAAGTAGGTCTGTGACTATCTGGAGTGTCTTCTGACTGGTGGGCCATACAATGTTCCCCCAAAATGGCCCGTCCTCTCTCAGATCTGGCCTCCTTGGCCTACTCAATGAAGTTGTCAGGAGCCACCAGTGAGCCACTCACTACCTGCTTTCTCAGAAAAGTCCCCTCTTCAGAGCTTTCCTGGCATTTGGTCATCCTCACATCAGTAGGTACCAAGAAAGACTGACTCTCTCCTTGGTAAATGCAAACAAGTCAGCCCACTGGGACTGGGACTGAAACTGGCTCTGGGTGCCTGGCTTCCTGGTTGCCAAGTTCAAAGAGTTCCATCACAAAAGAAGTGAGGTGAGGTCACTTCCTTCAGGAACTGAATGAGGTCACTGCCTTGGCAACCAAATTGTCCTAACAGTTGCTTCCAAGGGTCCTATGAGATGGAGGCTGCCCCTGCTTCCTGTGACACTTTCACAAGTTAGAATGGTATATCCTCCATAGGCACCCAGGAACAGCTTTCCACACAGGCCTGGTTTGGTCCATCTTGTCTACATTAAGAAGAGAGAGGCTCATACAGACACAACCCTTCATCCTGACCAGGTTGTTTGCCATGGAAGATGACTTTTGCTCTCTCATGTCCTTCAGAGCTGCCTACTTCTTCTCCAGGGATCATTTCTGCATGGACCTTTGAGTTCTCAGCAGGTGGAAGATCCCCTACATTCCTCTATTGTAAGACCAACTCTGTCCCTGCTCTTCTGTAAAGTTGGATTGAGGGAACAGTGTATGGTTAGGGGTAAGAACATGTTTGATTTGGGTTAGGAATCATTCTACTGGATGAAGAATGGTATTGGGAACCTGCGATATATATAATAATGTATAGGTGAAGTATATGTATGACAACAGAAATCTAAGTAAGCTTTGAAGCCCAGAAGGGCATTGGGCCCTTGACTGGGATACTTAGCTTTGAATTACATTCTGCACAGATGTCTCAGATAAATTGATATACAATGGCATAAGACCTTGTACTTTGGATGATTGAATGTGGAAGAGAACATCCAGTCAAAAAGGGATAGTAGGTAGGATTAGGAAGATAGTCAGTAGGTTTAGGAAGAAGAGTGAGTATAACATTTGGACCAAAAGTTCTTTAGCAGTAGGGTGTCAGTTAGAGAGTAGATGTAAATGTCAGCACATGTGAAGAGTCAGTCACAATAATGAATATGGGAAATTAGGTAGGAGAGCAGATATCAATAGATACATTGGGAAATCAGTCAAAGAATAAAGTGAGTGATAGGATTAGATATTTTCAACAGGGTTGAGGTTGAATATGTACTCTTAGGACGAAGCAACTGTGTAGTCACCAATAGGATTGACATTTGAGAGCATTAGGCCCCTGGACAAGGATGTGTTTTGAAATCCATGCTCACTTTCCATTTAGACTTTGGTACAATCATAAGTGTGAACTTTGCATTATGTGTCCAGAATATCACTGTGATCAAATGTATATGTAGATCAGGTGACATGAGTATTTCTTCCACCATTTCTGGGAGCAATATCTTGAAGACGTGTTGATTAGTATTTGGGGGCACCAATAGGTGTACCTTGTGTCTATGAATATAGAGATAATGCATGAATAGACCATACTGTGAATAAATAGTATAACTGGTTCCAATTTACATAATGGATTGAACTGATACCTGAAAATATATAGGAAATCTAATATTGATACACAATCATTCATTCCAACCAGTTATATATCTAATGGTAATATTAGGGTTCTGGTTTACCATGAAGGCTGTGTGAGATTTGCTTGAAAAGTGATTATGGAAATCGAAAATAATGTGTTTGGAAAGAAGTCTTATGAAAAGGCCAGTCCAGAAATATACAGGAGTACATGTGTTCTGAATCAGGAAGTGATTGAAAGTGAACCAAATGCCTGTAAATTTGTGAACTTGTGGATGAAATATATATCCTATGATGTGCATCAACTGAAGAAATAGTGATGTACCAGTGTCGAAAAAAAAGAAATGTCAAAATACACATCATGTATCATAGGAATCTACTTGCATTGATGCTAAACTCGGTCAGTTACTGTAGAAATATTAGGATTTCTAAGGACCATTCACTAGGAAACAAATGTGTATTTCAGGTGGATGAATATTTCTGAGAATAATCTTTGGAAAAGATGATTATAAATCCACATACATGAACATGAATGAATTTAGGGAGTGTATAATGAGACACATATATTTCATACTTTGAAAAATCTGGAGAGAGAGACTGTGTGTGTGTGTGTGTGTGTGTGTGTGTGTGTGGGTTTGTGTATATATATATATATATATATATATATATATATATATATATATACATTCAAACAATACAAACACACAGAGACTTTAAAAAGTCGAAATATATATGCCAATCAAAATTCATCATGAAATATGTATCATCCACAGATCCAAAAATATTTAATTTACTGAACATGGATTTATGTATCATGTTGTTCAAGTAGAAAGCTCACCCATAGGTTGAATTTTCAGTTCCAACAGCATTTACGAGGAGTGATCTCTTCTCACAATTTGTATCTGCCATGTCAGCCTCCTCACAAGAATGTACGTGGGATACCAGGTAGGATTCTATATGTGCATGTAAAAATACATGTGCTGAATAGGCTACAGAGAAAGGGAGACAGGAATTCACATACTTGTTAACTTTACAAACACATGGAGAACTACTTCTCTTAAATTGGACTAGATTTATAACACCTAGCCTTTATAATGCCAAAGGAAAGTCCAATTATACACCATGCCTCCTCTGAACTGCATGTATTGCTATTCTGTTTGTGTTATTTTCCTCCATCATATCAGGATTGGTAATCAGAGTCTAGGAGGGTATGGGTTAGTGTCAGGGATTCAGTATTTTGAATGGAAAATAGGAAAATGAATCCAATGTGTATGCAATTCTGTGCTACACAAAAATCTTCCCACTCTCATCAAGAACAATGCCTTGACATTACCTTTGCCCCAAGTAAGACACGATTCGAAGAGAAGAGTTAGAAAATCTGTGAATACATATATACAATGGAAAATGCTCAGGAGTTCACAACCTTGGAGGTGGTAGAGGAGTTTCCATAAGTAAGGGACAGGATAAACACTCCCCAAACATGGAGCTCTGCTGGCCTAAAGACTTCTTGGGAAACTGCCTCTGAGGTTGGACCCTTGAAATATATGTTGTTGTCAGGAGCTTTATCTTCCTTTGTAGTGAGACCATCAAAGCTTGGTCTGCATCTATGTGGCCTGGAGGACATGGTTTCTGATTTTCCAATGAACATGAGGCAGCAGTGCTGAATTCTCTCTTTGTAGGTCAACTGTGGCCACTGGGGTCTAAGTGTTTCCCCGTGTGGACTGTGAGGCCATTTGGTCATCCTCCACTTTTCCTGGTGTTTCTTGCTGCTTCACTGGGAGTTTCCTATTTGCTTCATGAAATACAAGGAGTTCAACTGGGACACAGTGCTGGAGGGAGTTCTGTCACGTGTGCTGACTCAGGGTCCTAGGAGAATGCACCAACCAGGCTTCTATCCCACAGAGCTTGCCCCCTTGACCATAGCAACCTGATTCTGAACATTGCCCGGAAACCTCTCCATAGAACAAGATGCCTTTACGTATAAGGGTCTGCTGGCTGCACCGTGTCAGTCACAAGACATGTGGAAGCCAATGGCAGATCCACATGGCCCCACCACAGATGTTTTATCACACACCTGCACACCACTGCTCTAGGCCCTCTAATCAGCAGGCTCCAACTTACTGGCATCTCTGTTCTACACCATTTTCATGAAACCCAGTCAATCAAGGCACTGTCTGGTACACTCATGATCAGCAACAGGACACCCAAAGGTTCTCCAGTGCCACGTGGTCATGGGAATTTCAAAAATTTCATGGCATTTATCAAGCCATTTCTCAAGGATGAACTTGGAGGCACTGTGGGTTTCTATTCATTCAGGAACCACTAAATGGTGAGGAAGCTCATTTCAATGAAAGCTCTGGAGAAACACTCAGAGGCAAGGCTTCCCAAGAGTCGCCAAAAGGTCACATCAAGCCAGGCCCATTGAGGTCTACAATGTGAGGTCCCTGTGTGTTTTGACTCTCAATTATGGCTGCCAGGTCTTTAAGAATAAAATCATGTGATATCCTGGCTGAGATTCCCAGTGCTCTGTGGAAAGCCACCCTGGGCCTAGATCTCAGTTTCCAAGGGCAACTCTCATGCGTGGCCTCCTAAAATCCCAACACAATTCATGGCAATACTTCTCTGAGTTCAGTACCAGAACTCAGTCTCTAAGGGGAATCACGCCAGAGTTCAAGCCCAGGTGGACAAAGTCATCCCTTCCAACCGCCACAGAAATGACCACAATTCCAACCAAAACACTGCCACATGACCCTCATCTTCTTCCATATAGACACTCATCATAACCTCTGGCTGGAGGTTTCCATGAGGGGGAAGCCCAAGACAGTGTCTAGAATAAGCTCCCTTGCCCCTCATTTGCCTAATGTCAGGGTGGCCTGTGAACCAGGAGTGATCAAATACGCCTGCCCTTAATACTGCTCTGCTTCTCCAAATTGAGGACTACTGACTTTCGGGTATAGATTCTTTCTGTGAATTGGAGACATGAGAAAACCCAAGAACCTATGGGATAGCCTCTGCAGGGCTTTGAAGAACTCATTTGACCCAAAGGATCCCTATTCTCACTTGATGGAGGTCAGGAACTTTCCAGAGGAAAGTGAGAGGCCTCATCCACAATGACTGCTCTTTTTGCCATTTTGGCTTTGGATGCACACATGGGATCTTTCTTTAATCCATCAGGTGCTGAGAATCTAAGCCACAGCCTCACACAGGGCCAAGAGGCTGATTCACACACATCCCTTTGCAAAGGAATTAAGCAAAAAGCCACAGGTGATGCCCCTTCATTTCCATTTGAAAACTGTTTACTTCAGGCTTCACAAAGGGGTAGCCTGAGGCAAAGACCTTCCTGAGAGTCAGGGCAACAGAACAATAGGTAAGCAAAAGGCCCAAAGCAGGGTTTCTCCACTGACACTTTACTGGTCACACTGATATCTGAGTTTTCTGAGATGCTTGCCATTCCCTTCAGTTATCCAGTACACGGCCATGTCACAGAGCTGGGAGGTGGTACATATCTTGGACACAAAACCATGAGCCAATTCTGGAGAGTGGCCAGAATTCAGGAAGAAAACAGGAACTTAGCAAGATAGTAGGTGTTGCCCATAGATAAGGCAAGCCCCAGTCCATTCATAAATTGGAAAGGATGAATGCTGGAAAGTTTTCTACTAGACAGGACGCATCCATTGATTCATTCTCTTTTCCAATGTCTACAACCAGGGATACAGTGGGATACACAGACATAGAAACACTCGCCTTGTCAAATGACTTACTAGAAACAGTCCACTCCAAACCAAACAAACTGCCTTTCCTACCTATTCTCAGAACATGAGACAAAACCATAAACTCACACCCACACCCACTAAGGCACCTCCTTCCCCCAAGTAGGTCTGTGACTATCTGGAGTGTCTTCTGACTGGTGGGCCATACAATGTTCCCCCAAAATGGCCCGTCCTCTCTCAGATCTGGCCTCCTTGGCCTACTCAATGAAGTTGTCAGGAGCCACCAGTGAGCCACTCACTACCTGCTTTCTCAGAAAAGTCCCCTCTTCAGAGCTTTCCTGGCATTTGGTCATCCTCACATCAGTAGGTACCAAGAAAGACTGACTCTCTCCTTGGTAAATGCAAACAAGTCAGCCCACTGGGACTGGGACTGAAACTGGCTCTGGGTGCCTGGCTTCCTGGTTGCCAAGTTCAAAGAGTTCCATCACCAAAGAAGTGAGGTGAGGTCACTTCCTTCAGGAACTGAATGAGGTCACTGCCTTGGCAACCAAATTGTCCTAACAGTTGCTTCCAAGGGTCCTATGAGATGGAGGCTGCCCCTGCTTCCTGTGACACTTTCACAAGTTAGAATGGTATATCCTCCATAGGCACCCAGGAACAGCTTTCCACACAGGCCTGGTTTGGTCCATCTTGTCTACATTAAGAAGAGAGAGGCTCATACAGACACAACCCTTCATCCTGACCAGGTTGTTTGCCATGGAAGATGACTTTTGCTCTCTCATGTCCTTCAGAGCTGCCTACTTCTTCTCCAGGGATCATTTCTGCATGGACCTTTGAGTTCTCAGCAGGTGGAAGATCCCCTTCATTCTTCTATTGTAAGACCAACTCTGTCCCTGCTCTTCTGTAAAGTTGGATTGAGGGAACAGTGTATGGTTAGGGGTAAGAACATGTTTGATTTGGGTTAGGAATCATTCTACTGGATGAAGAATGGTATTGGGAACCTGCGATATATATAATAATGTATAGGTGAAGTATATGTATGACAACAGAAATCTAAGTAAGCTTTGAAGCCCAGAAGGGCATTGGGCCCTTGACTGGGATACTTAGCTTTGAATTACATTCTGCACAGATGTCTCAGATCAATTGATATACAATGGCATAAGACCTTGTACCTTGGATGATTGAATGTGGAAGAGAACATCCAGTCAAAAAGGGATAGTAGGTAGGATTAGGAAGATAGTAGGTTTAGGAAGAAGAGTGAGTATAACATTTGGACCAAAAGTTCTTTAGCAGTAGGGTGTCAGTTAGAGAGTAGATGTAAATGTCAGCACATGTGAAGAGTCAGTCACAATAATGAATATGGGAAATTAGGTAGGAGAGCAGATATCAATAGATACATTGGGAAATCAGTCAAAGAATAAAGTGAGTGATAGGATTAGATATTTTCAACAGGGTTGAGGTTGAATATGTACTCTTAGGACGAAGCAACTGTGTAGTCACCAATAGGATTGACATTTGAGAGCATTAGGCCCCTGGACAAGGATGTGTTTTGAAATCCATGCTCACTTTCCATTTAGACTTTGGTACAATCATAAGTGTGAACTTTGCATTATGTGTCCAGAATATCACTGTGATCAAATGTATATGTAGATCAGGTGACATGAGTATTTCTTCCACCATTTCTGGGAGCAATATCTTGAAGACGTGTTGATTAGTATTTGGGGGCACCAATAGGTGTACCTTGTGTCTATGAATATAGAGATAATGCATGAATAGACCATACTGTGAATAAATAGTATAACTGGTTCCAATTTACATAATGGATTGAACTGATACCTGAAAATATATAGGAAATCTAATATTGATACACAATCATTCATTCCAACCAGTTATATATCTAATGGTAATATTAGGGTTCTGGTTTACCATGAAGGCTGTGTGAGATTTGCTTGAAAAGTGATTATGGAAATCGAAAATAATGTGTTTGGAAAGAAGTCTTATGAAAAGGCCAGTCCAGAAATATACAGGAGTACATGTGTTCTGAAGCAGGAAGTGATTGAAAGTGAACCAAATGCCTGTAAATTTGTGAACTTGTGGATGAAATATATATCCTATGATGTGCATCAACTGAAGAAATAGTGATGTACCAGTGTCGAAAAAAAAGAAACGTCAAAATACACATCATGTATCATAGGAATCTACTTGCATTGATGCTAAACTCGGTCAGTTACTGTAGAAATATTAGGATTTCTAAGGACCATTCACTAGGAAACAAATGTGTATTTCAGGTGGATGAATATTTCTGAGAATAATCTTTGGAAAAGATGATTATAAATCCACATACATGAACATGAATGAATTTAGGGAGTGTATAATGAGACACATATATTTCATACTTTGAAAAATCTGGAGAGAGAGACTGTGTGTGTGTGTGTGTGTGTGTGTGTGTGTGTTTGTGTATATATATATATATATATATATATATATATATATATATACATTCAAACAATACAAACACACAGAGACTTTAAAAAGTCGAAATATATATGCCAATCAAAATTCATCATGAAATATGTATCATCCACAGATCCAAAAATATTTAATTTACTGAACATGGATTTATGTATCAT
The DNA here is from genome assembly GCF_045843805.1 of Urocitellus parryii. Lineage (NCBI taxonomy): Eukaryota > Metazoa > Chordata > Mammalia > Rodentia > Sciuridae > Urocitellus > Urocitellus parryii. Next base: position 113,270,394 of record NC_135535.1, on the reverse strand, counting down.
GTTGTTCAAGTAGAAAGCTCACCCATAGGTTGAATTTTCAGTTCCAACAGCATTTACGAGGAGTGATCTCTTCTCACAATTTGTATCTGCCATGTCAGCCTCCTCACAAGAATGTACGTGGGATACCAGGTAGGATTCTATATGTGCATGTAAAAATACATGTGCTGAATAGGCTACAGAGAAAGGGAGACAGGAATTCACATACTTGTTAACTTTACAAACACATGGAGAACTACTTCTCTTAAATTGGACTAGATTTATAACACCTAGCCTTTATAATGCCAAAGGAAAGTCCAATTATACACCATGCCTCCTCTGAACTGCATGTATTGCTATTCTGTTTGTGTTATTTTCCTCCATCATATCAGGATTGGTAATCAGAGTCTAGGAGGGTATGGGTTAGTGTCAGGGATTCAGTATTTTGAATGGAAAATAGGAAAATGAATCCAATGTGTATGCAATTCTGTGCTACACAAAAATCTTCCCACTCTCATCAAGAACAATGCCTTGACATTACCTTTGCCCCAAGTAAGACACGATTCGAAGAGAAGAGTTAGAAAATCTGTGAATACATATATACAATGGAAAATGCTCAGGAGTTCACAACCTTGGAGGTGGTAGAGGAGTTTCCATAAGTAAGGGACAGGATAAACACTCCCCAAACATGGAGCTCTGCTGGCCTAAAGACTTCTTGGGAAACTGCCTCTGAGGTTGGACCCTTGAAATATATGTTGTTGTCAGGAGCTTTATCTTCCTTTGTAGTGAGACCATCAAAGCTTGGTCTGCGTCTATGTGGCCTGGAGGACATGGTTTCTGATTTTCCAATGAACATGAGGCAGCAGTGCTGAATTCTCTCTTTGTAGGTCAACTGTGGCCACTGGGGTCTAAGTGTTTCCCCGTGTGGACTGTGAGGCCATTTGGTCATCCTCCACTTTTCCTGGTGTTTCTTGCTGCTTCACTGGGAGTTTCCTATTTGCTTCATGAAATACAAGGAGTTCAACTGGGACACAGTGCTGGAGGGAGTTCTGTCACGTGTGCTGACTCAGGGTCCTAGGAGAATGCACCAACCAGGCTTCTATGCCACAGAGCTTGCCCCCTTGACCATAGCAACCTGATTCTGAACATTGCCCGGAAACCTCTCCATAGAACAAGATGCCTTTACATATAAGGGTCTGCTGGCTGCACCGTGTCAGTCACAAGCCATGTGGAAGCCAATGGCAGATCCACATGGCCCCACCACAGATGTTTTATCACACACCTGCACACCACTGCTCTAGGCCCACTAATCAGCAGGCTCCAACTTACTGGCATCTCTGTTCTACACCATTTTCATGAAACCCAGTCAATCAAGGCACTGTCTGGTACACTCATGATCAGCAACAGGACACCCAAAGGTTCTCCAGTGCCACGTGGTCATGGGAATTTCAAAAATTTCATGGCATTTATCAAGCCATTTCTCAAGGATGAACTTGGAGGCACTGTGGGTTTCTATTCATTCAGGAACCACTAAATGGTGAGGAAGCTCATTTCAATGAAAGCTCTGGAGAAACACTCAGAGGCAAGGCTTCCCAAGAGTCGCCAAAAGGTCACATCAAGCCAGGCCCATTGAGGTCTACAATGTGAGGTCCCTGTGTGTTTTGACTCTCAATTATGGCTGCCAGGTCTTTAAGAATAAAATCATGTGATATCCTGGCTGAGATTCCCAGTGCTCTGTGGAAAGCCACCCTGGGCCTAGATCGCAGTTTCCAAGGGCAACTCTCATGCGTGGCCTCCTAAAATCCCAACACAATTCATGGCAATACTTCTCTGAGTTCAGTACCAGAACTCAGTCTCTAAGGGGAATCACGCCAGAGTTCAAGCCCAGGTGGACAAAGTCATCCCTTCCAACCGCCACAGAAATGACCACAATTCCAACCAAAACACTGCCACATGACCCTCATCTTCTTCCATATAGACACTCATCATAACCTCTGGCTGGAGGTTTCCATGAGGGGGAAGCCCAAGACAGTGTCTAGAATAAGCTCCCTTGCCCCTCATTTGCCTAATGTCAGGGTGGCCTGTGAACCAGGAGTGATCAAATACGCCTGCCCTTAATACTGCTCTGCTTCTCCAAATTGAGGACTACTGACTTTCGGGTATAGATTCTTTCTGTGAATTGGAGACATGAGAAAACCCAAGAACCTATGGGATAGCCTCTGCAGGGCTTTGAAGAACTCATTTGACCCAAAGGATCCCTATTCTCACTTGATGGAGGTCAGGAACTTTCCAGAGGAAAGTGAGAGGCCTCATCCACAATGACTGCTCTTTTTGCCATTTTGGCTTTGGATGCACACATGGGATCTTTCTTTAATCCATCAGGTGCTGAGAATCCAAGCCACAGCCTCACACAGGGCCAAGAGGCTGATTCACACACATCCCTTTGCAAAGGAATTAAGCAAAAAGCCACAGGTGATGCCCCTTCATTTCCATTTGAAAACTGTTTACTTCAGGCTTCACAAAGGGGTAGCCTGAGGCAAAGACCTTCCTGAGAGTCAGGGCAACAGAACAATAGGTAAGCAAAAGGCCCAAAGCAGGGTTTCTCCACTGACACTTTACTGGTCACACTGATATCTGAGTTTTCTGAGATGCTTGCCATTCCCTTCAGTTATCCAGTACACGGCCATGTCACAGAGCTGGGAGGTGGTACATATCTTGGACACAAAACCATGAGCCACTTCTGGAGAGTGGCCAGAATTCAGGAAGAAAACAGGAACTTAGCAAGATAGTAGGTGTTGCCCATAGATAAGGCAAGCCCCAGTCCATTCATAAATTGGAAAGGATGAATGCTGGAAAGTTTTCTACTAGACAGGACGCATCCATTGATTCATTCTCTTTTCCAATGTCTACAACCAGGGATACAGTGGGATACACAGACATAGAAACACTCGCCTTGTCAAATGACTTACTAGAAACAGTCCACTCCAAACCAAACAAACTGCCTTTCCTACCTATTCTCAGAACATGAGACAAAACCATAAACTCACACCCACACCCACTAAGGCACCTCCTTCCCCCAAGTAGGTCTGTGACTATCTGGAGTGTCTTCTGACTGGTGGGCCATACAATGTTCCCCCAAAATGGCCCGTCCTCTCTCAGATCTGGCCTCCTTGGCCTACTCAATGAAGTTGTCAGGAGCCACCAGTGAGCCACTCACTACCTGCTTTCTCAGAAAAGTCCCCTCTTCAGAGCTTTCCTGGCATTTGGTCATCCTCACATCAGTAGGTACCAAGAAAGACTGACTCTCTCCTTGGTAAATGCAAACAAGTCAGCCCACTGGGACTGGGACTGAAACTGGCTCTGGGTGCCTGGCTTCCTGGTTGCCAAGTTCAAAGAGTTCCATCACCAAGGAAGTGAGGTGAGGTCACTTCCTTCAGGAACTGAATGAGGTCACTGCCTTGGCAACCAAATTGTCCTAACAGTTGCTTCCAAGGGTCCTATGAGATGGAGGCTGCCCCTGCTTCCTGTGACACTTTCACAAGTTAGAATGGTATATCCTCCATAGGCACCCAGGAACAGCTTTCCACACAGGCCTGGTTTGGTCCATCTTGTCTACATTAAGAAGAGAGAGGCTCATACAGACACAACCCTTCATCCTGACCAGGTTGTTTGCCATGGAAGATGACTTTGGCTCTCTCATGTCCTTCAGAGCTGCCTACTTCTTCTCCAGGGATCATTTCTGCATGGACCTTTGAGTTCTCAGCAGGTGGAAGATCCCCTACATTCCTCTATTGTAAGACCAACTCTGTCCCTGCTCTTCTGTAAAGTTGGATTGAGGGAACAGTGTATGGTTAGGGGTAAGAACATGTTTGATTTGGGTTAGGAATCATTCTACTGGATGAAGAATGGTATTGGGAACCTGCGATATATATAATAATGTATAGGTGAAGTATATGTATGACAACAGAAATCTAAGTAAGCTTTGAAGCCCAGAAGGGCATTGGGCCCTTGACTGGGATACTTAGCTTTGAATTACATTCTGCACAGATGTCTCAGATCAATTGATATACAATGGCATAAGACCTTGTACCTTGGATGATTGAATGTGGAAGAGAACATCCAGTCAAAAAGGGATAGTAGGTAGGATTAGGAAGATAGTAGGTTTAGGAAGAAGAGTGAGTATAACATTTGGACCAAAAGTTTGTTAGCAGTAGGGTGTCAGAGAGTAGATGTAAATGTTAGCACATGTGAAGAGTCAGTCACAATAATGAATATGGGAAATTAGGTAGGAGAGCAGATATCAATAGAGACATTGGGAAATCAGTCAAAGTATAAAGTGAGTGATAGGATTAGATATTTTCAACAGGGTTGAGGTTGAAAGTGTACTCTTAGGACGAAGCAACTGTGTAGTCACCAATAGGATTGACATTTGAGAGCATTAGGCCCCTGGACAAGGATGTGTTTAGTAATCCATGCTCACTTTCCATTTAGACTTTGGTACAATCATAAGTGTGAACTTTGCATTATGTGTCCAGAATATCACTATGATCAAATGTATATGTAGATCAGGTGACATGAGTATTTCTTCCACCATTTCTGGGAGCAATATCTTGAAGACGTGTTGATTAGTATTTGGGGGCACCAATAGGTGTACCTTGTGTCTATGAATATAGAGATAATGCATGAATAGACCATACTGTGAATAAATAGTATAACTGGTTCCAATTTACATAATGGATTGAACTGATACCTGAAAATATATAGGAAATCTAATATTGATACACAATCATTCATTCCAACCAGTTATATATCTAATGGTAATATTAGGGTTCTGGTTTACCATGAAGGCTGTGTGAGATTTGCTTGAAAAGTGATTATGGAAATCGAAAATAATGTGTTTGGAAAGAAGTCTCATGAAAAGGCCAGTCCAGAAATATACAGGAGTACATGTGTTCTGAAGCAGGAAGTGATTGAAAGTGAACCAAATGCCTGTAAATTTGTGAACTTGTGGATGAAATATATATCCTATGATGTGCATCAACTGAAGAAATAGTGATGTACCAGGGTCGAAAAAAAAAAGAAACGTCAAAATACACATCATGTATCATCGGAATCTACTTGCAATATCTTGAAGACGTGTTGATTAGTATTTGGGGGCACCAATAGGTGTACCTTGTGTCTATGAATATAGAGATAATGCATGAATAGACCATACTGTGAATAAATAGTATAACTGGTTCCAATTTACATAATGGATTGAACTGATACCTGAAAATATATAGGAAATCTAATATTGATACACAATCATTCATTCCAACCAGTTATATATCTAATGGTAATATTAGGGTTCTGGTTTACCATGAAGGCTGTGTGAGATTTGCTTGAAAAGTGATTATGGAAATCGAAAATAATGTGTTTGGAAAGAAGTCTTATGAAAAGGCCAGTCCAGAAATATACAGGAGTACATGTGTTCTGAAGCAGGAAGTGATTGAAAGTGAACCAAATGCCTGTAAATTTGTGAACTTGTGGATGAAATATATATCCTATGATGTGCATCAACTGAAGAAATAGTGATGTACCAGTGTCGAAAAAAAAGAAACGTCAAAATACACATCATGTATCATAGGAATCTACTTGCATTGATGCTAAACTCGGTCAGTTACTGTAGAAATATTAGGATTTCTAAGGACCATTCACTAGGAAACAAATGTGTATTTCAGGTGGATGAATATTTCTGAGAATAATCTTTGGAAAAGATGATTATAAATCCACATACATGAACATGAATGAATTTAGGGAGTGTATAATGAGACACATATATTTCATACTTTGAAAAATCTGGAGAGAGAGACTGTGTGTGTGTGTGTGTGTGTGTGTGTGTGTGGGTTTGTGTATATATATATATATATATATATATATATATATATATATATATATACATTCAAACAATACAAACACACAGAGACTTTAAAAAGTCGAAATATATATGCCAATCAAAATTCATCATGAAATATGTATCATCCACAGATCCAAAAATATTTAATTTACTGAACATGGATTTATGTATCATGTTGTTCAAGTAGAAAGCTCACCCATAGGTTGAATTTTCAGTTCCAACAGCATTTACGAGGAGTGATCTCTTCTCACAATTTGTATCTGCCATGTCAGCCTCCTCACAAGAATGTACGTGGGATACCAGGTAGGATTCTATATGTGCATGTAAAAATACATGTGCTGAATAGGCTACAGAGAAAGGGAGACAGGAATTCACATACTTGTTAACTTTACAAACACATGGAGAACTACTTCTCTTAAATTGGACTAGATTTATAACACCTAGCCTTTATAATGCCAAAGGAAAGTCCAATTATACACCATGCCTCCTCTGAACTGCATGTATTGCTATTCTGTTTGTGTTATTTTCCTCCATCATATCAGGATTGGTAATCAGAGTCTAGGAGGGTATGGGTTAGTGTCAGGGATTCAGTATTTTGAATGGAAAATAGGAAAATGAATCCAATGTGTATGCAATTCTGTGCTACACAAAAATCTTCCCACTCTCATCAAGAACAATGCCTTGACATTACCTTTGCCCCAAGTAAGACACGATTCGAAGAGAAGAGTTAGAAAATCTGTGAATACATATATACAATGGAAAATGCTCAGGAGTTCACAACCTTGGAGGTGGTAGAGGAGTTTCCATAAGTAAGGGACAGGATAAACACTCCCCAAACATGGAGCTCTGCTGGCCTAAAGACTTCTTGGGAAACTGCCTCTGAGGTTGGACCCTTGAAATATATGTTGTTGTCAGGAGCTTTATCTTCCTTTGTAGTGAGACCATCAAAGCTTGGTCTGCATCTATGTGGCCTGGAGGACATGGTTTCTGATTTTCCAATGAACATGAGGCAGCAGTGCTGAATTCTCTCTTTGTAGGTCAACTGTGGCCACTGGGGTCTAAGTGTTTCCCCGTGTGGACTGTGAGGCCATTTGGTCATCCTCCACTTTTCCTGGTGTTTCTTGCTGCTTCACTGGGAGTTTCCTATTTGCTTCATGAAATACAAGGAGTTCAACTGGGACACAGTGCTGGAGGGAGTTCTGTCACGTGTGCTGACTCAGGGTCCTAGGAGAATGCACCAACCAGGCTTCTATCCCACAGAGCTTGCCCCCTTGACCATAGCAACCTGATTCTGAACATTGCCCGGAAACCTCTCCATAGAACAAGATGCCTTTACATATAAGGGTCTGCTGGCTGCACCGTGTCAGTCACAAGCCATGTGGAAGCCAATGGCAGATCCACATGGCCCCACCACAGATGTTTTATCACACACCTGCACACCACTGCTCTAGGCCCACTAATCAGGAGGCTCCAACTTACTGGCATCTCTGTTCTACACCATTTTCATGAAACCCAGTCAATCAAGGCACTGTCTGGTACACTCATGATCAGCAACAGGACACCCAAAGGTTCTCCAGTGCCACGTGGTCATGGGAATTTCAAAAATTTCATGGCATTTATCAAGCCATTTCTCAAGGATGAACTTGGAGGCACTGTGGGTTTCTATTCATTCAGGAACCACTAAATGGTGAGGAAGCTCATTTCAATGAAAGCTCTGGAGAAACACTCAGAGGCAAGGCTTCCCAAGAGTCGCCAAAAGGTCACATCAAGCCAGGCCCATTGAGGTCTACAATGTGAGGTCCCTGTGTGTTTTGACTCTCAATTATGGCTGCCAGGTCTTTAAGAATAAAATCATGTGATATCCTGGCTGAGATTCCCAGTGCTCTGTGGAAAGCCACCCTGGGCCTAGATCTCAGTTTCCAAGGGCAACTCTCATGCGTGGCCTCCTAAAATCCCAACACAATTCATGGCAATACTTCTCTGAGTTCAGTACCAGAACTCAGTCTCTAAGGGGAATCACGCCAGAGTTCAAGCCCAGGTGGACAAAGTCATCCCTTCCAACCGCCACAGAAATGACCACAATTCCAACCAAAACACTGCCACATGACCCTCATCTTCTTCCATATAGACACTCATCATAACCTCTGGCTGGAGGTTTCCATGAGGGGGCAGCCCAAGACAGTGTCTAGAATAAGCTCCCTTGCCCCTCATTTGCCTAATGTCAGGGTGGCCTGTGAACCAGGAGTGATCAAATACGCCTGCCCTTAATACTGCTCTGCTTCTCCAAATTGAGGACTACTGACTTTCGGGTATAGATTCTTTCTGTGAATTGGAGACATGAGAAAACCCAAGAACCTATGGGATAGCCTCTGCAGGGCTTTGAAGAACTCATTTGACCCAAAGGATCCCTATTCTCACTTGATGGAGGTCAGGAACTTTCCAGAGGAAAGTGAGAGGCCTCATCCACAATGACTGCTCTTTTTGCCATTTTGGCTTTGGATGCACACATGGGATCTTTCTTTAATCCATCAGGTGCTGAGAATCCAAGCCACAGCCTCACACAGGGCCAAGAGGCTGATTCACACACATCCCTTTGCAAAGGAATTAAGCAAAAAGCCACAGGTGATGCCCCTTCATTTCCATTTGAAAACTGTTTACTTCAGGCTTCACAAAGGGGTAGCCTGAGGCAAAGACCTTCCTGAGAGTCAGGGCAACAGAACAATAGGTAAGCAAAAGGCCCAAAGCAGGGTTTCTCCACTGACACTTTACTGGTCACACTGATATCTGAGTTTTCTGAGATGCTTGCCATTCCCTTCAGTTATCCAGTACACGGCCATGTCACAGAGCTGGGAGGTGGTACATATCTTGGACACAAAACCATGAGCCAATTCTGGAGAGTGGCCAGAATTCAGGAAGAAAACAGGAACTTAGCAAGATAGTAGGTGTTGCCCATAGATAAGGCAAGCCCCAGTCCATTCATAAATTGGAAAGGATGAATGCTGGAAAGTTTTCTACTAGACAGGACGCATCCATTGATTCATTCTCTTTTCCAATGTCTACAACCAGGGATACAGTGGGATACACAGACATAGAAACACTCGCCTTGTCAAATGACTTACTAGAAACAGTCCACTCCAAACCAAACAAACTGCCTTTCCTACCTATTCTCAGAACATGAGACAAAACCATAAACTCACACCCACACCCACTAAGGCACCTCCTTCCCCCAAGTAGGTCTGTGACTATCTGGAGTGTCTTCTGACTGGTGGGCCATACAATGTTCCCCCAAAATGGCCCGTCCTCTCTCAGATCTGGCCTCCTTGGCCTACTCAATGAAGTTGTCAGGAGCCACCAGTGAGCCACTCACTACCTGCTTTCTCAGAAAAGTCCCCTCTTCAGAGCTTTCCTGGCATTTGTTCATCCTCACATCAGTAGGTACCAAGAAAGACTGACTCTCTCCTTGGTAAATGCAAACAAGTCAGCCCACTGGGACTGGGACTGAAACTGGCTCTGGGTGCCTGGCTTCCTGGTTGCCAAGTTCAAAGAGTTCCATCACAAAAGAAGTGAGGTGAGGTCACTTCCTTCAGGAACTGAATGAGGTCACTGCCTTGGCAACCAAATTGTCCTAACAGTTGCTTCCAAGGGTCCTATGAGATGGAGGCTGCCCCTGCTTCCTGTGACACTTTCACAAGTTAGAATGGTATATCCTCCATAGGCACCCAGGAACAGCTTTCCACACAGGCCTGGTTTGGTCCATCTTGTCTACATTAAGAAGAGAGAGGCTCATACAGACACAACCCTTCATCCTGACCAGGTTGTTTGCCATGGAAGATGACTTTTGCTCTCTCATGTCCTTCAGAGCTGCCTACTTCTTCTCCAGGGATCATTTCTGCATGGACCTTTGAGTTCTCAGCAGGTGGAAGATCCCCTACATTCCTCTATTGTAAGACCAACTCTGTCCCTGCTCTTCTGTAAAGTTGGATTGAGGGAACAGTGTATGGTTAGGGGTAAGAACATGTTTGATTTGGGTTAGGAATCATTCTACTGGATGAAGAATGGTATTGGGAACCTGCGATATATATAATAATGTATAGGTGAAGTATATGTATGACAACAGAAATCTAAGTAAGCTTTGAAGCCCAGAAGGGCATTGGGCCCTTGACTGGGATACTTAGCTTTGAATTACATTCTGCACAGATGTCTCAGATCAATTGATATACAATGGCATAAGACCTTGTACCTTGGATGATTGAATGTGGAAGAGAACATCCAGTCAAAAAGGGATAGTAGGTAGGATTAGGAAGATAGTAGGTTTAGGAAGAAGAGTGAGTATAACATTTGGACCAAAAGTTTGTTAGCAGTAGGGTGTCAGAGAGTAGATGTAAATGTTAGCACATGTGAAGAGTCAGTCACAATAATGAATATGGGAAATTAGGTAGGAGAGCAGATATCAATAGAGACATTGGGAAATCAGTCAAAGTATAAAGTGAGTGATAGGATTAGATATTTTCAACAGGGTTGAGGTTGAAAGTGTACTCTTAGGACGAAGCAACTGTGTACTCACCAATAGGATTGACATTTGAGAGCATTAGGCCCCTGGACAAGGATGTGTTTAGTAATCCATGCTCACTTTCCATTTAGACTTTGGTACAATCATAAGTGTGAACTTTGCATTATGTGTCCAGAATATCACTATGATCAAATGTATATGTAGATCAGGTGACATGAGTATTTCTTCCACCATTTCTGGGAGCAATATCTTGAAGACGTGTTGATTAGTATTTGGGGGCACCAATAGGTGTACCTTGTGTCTATGAATATAGAGATAATGCATGAATAGACCATACTGTGAATAAATAGTATAACTGGTTCCAATTTATATAATGGATTGAACTGATACCTGAAAATATATAGGAAATCTAATATTGATACACAATCATTCATTCCAACCAGTTATATATCTAATGGTAATATTAGGGTTCTGGTTTACCATGAAGGCTGTGTGAGATTTGCTTGAAAAGTGATTATGGAAATCGAAAATAATGTGTTTGGAAAGAAGTCTCATGAAAAGGCCAGTCCAGAAATATACAGGAGTACATGTGTTCTGAAGCAGGAAGTGATTGAAAGTGAACCAAATGCCTGTAAATTTGTGAACTTGTGGATGAAATATATATCCTATGATGTGCATCAACTGAAGAAATAGTGATGTACCAGGGTCGAAAAAAAAAAGAAACGTCAAAATACACATCATGTATCATCGGAATCTACTTGCAATATCTTGAAGACGTGTTGATTAGTATTTGGGGGCACCAATAGGTGTACCTTGTGTCTATGAATATAGAGATAATGCATGAATAGACCATACTGTGAATAAATAGTATAACTGGTTCCAATTTACATAATGGATTGAACTGATACCTGAAAATATATAGGAAATCTAATATTGATACACAATCATTCATTCCAACCAGTTATATATCTAATGGTAATATTAGGGTTCTGGTTTACCATGAAGGCTGTGTGAGATTTGCTTGAAAAGTGATTATGGAAATCGAAAATAATGTGTTTGGAAAGAAGTCTTATGAAAAGGCCAGTCCAGAAATATACAGGAGTACATGTGTTCTGAAGCAGGAAGTGATTGAAAGTGAACCAAATGCCTGTAAATTTGTGAACTTGTGGATGAAATATATATCCTATGATGTGCATCAACTGAAGAAATAGTGATGTACCAGTGTCAAAAAAAAAGAAACGTCAAAATACACATCATGTATCATAGGAATCTACTTGCATTGATGCTAAACTCGGTCAGTTACTGTAGAAATATTAGGATTTCTAAGGACCATTCACTAGGAAACAAATGTGTATTTCAGGTGGATGAATATTTCTGAGAATAATCTTTGGAAAAGATGATTATAAATCCACATACATGAACATGAATGAATTTAGGGAGTGTATAATGAGACACATATATTTCATACTTTGAAAAATCTGGAGAGAGAGACTGTGTGTGTGTGTGTGTGTGTGTGTGTGTGTGTGTTTGTGTATATATATATATATATATATATATATATATATATATATACATACAAACAATACAAACACACAGAGACTTTAAAACGTCGAAATATATATGCCAATCAAAATTCATCATGAAATATGTATCATCCCCAGATCCAAAAATATTTAATTTACTGAACATGGATTTATGTATCATGTTGTTCAAGTAGAAAGCTCACCCATATGTTGAATTTTCAGTTCCAACAGCATTTACGAGGAGTGATCTCTTGTCACAATTTGTATCTGCCATGTCAGCCTCCTCACAAGAATGTACGTGGGATACCAGGTAGGATTCTATATGTGCATGTAAAAATACATGTGCTGAATAGGCTACAGAGAAAGGGAGACAGGAATTCACATACTTGTTAACTTTACAAACACATGGAGAACTACTTCTCTTAAATTGGACTAGATTTATAACACCTAGCCTTTATAATGCCAAAGGAAAGTCCAATTATACACCATGCCTCCTCTGAACTGCATGTATTGCTATTCTGTTTGTGTTATTTTCCTCCATCATATCAGGATTGGTAATCAGAGTCTAGGAGGGTATGGGTTAGTGTCAGGGATTCAGTATTTTGAATGGAAAATAGGAAAATGAATCCAATGTGTATGCAATTCTGTGCTACACAAAAATCTTCCCACTCTCATCAAGAACAATGCCTTGACATTACCTTTGCCCCAAGTAAGACACGATTCGAAGAGAAGAGTTAGAAAATCTGTGAATACATATATACAATGGAAAATGCTCAGGAGTTCACAACCTTGGAGGTGGTAGAGGAGTTTCCATAAGTACGGGACAGAATAAACACTCCCCAAACATGGAGCTCTGCTGGCCTAAAGACTTCTGGGGAAACTGCCTCTGAGGTTGGACCCTTGAAATATATGTTGTTGTCAGGAGCTTTATCTTCCTTTGTAGTGAGACCATCAAAGCTTGGTCTGCATCTATGTGGCCTGGAGGACATGGTTTCTGATTTTCCAATGAACATGAGGCAGCAGTGCTGAATTCTCTCTTTGTAGGTCAACTGTGGCCACTGGGGTCTAAGTGTTTCCCCGTGTGGACTGTGAGGCCATTTGGTCATCCTCCACTTTTCCTGGTGTTTCTTGCTGCTTCACTGGGAGTTTCCTATTTGCTTCATGAAATACAAGGAGTTCAACTGGGACACAGTGCTGGAGGGAGTTCTGTCACGTGTGCTGACTCAGGGTCCTAGGAGAATGCACCAACCAGGCTTCTATGCCACAGAGCTTGCCCCCTTGACCATAGCAACCTGATTCTGAACATTGCCCGGAAACCTCTCCATAGAACAAGATGCCTTTACATATAAGGGTCTGCTGGCTGCACCGTGTCAGTCACAAGCCATGTGGAAGCCAATGGCAGATCCACATGGCCCCACCACAGATGTTTTATCACACACCTGCACACCACTGCTCTAGGCCCTCTAATCAGCAGGCTCCAACTTACTGGCATCTCTGTTCTACACCATTTTCATGAAACCCAGTCAATCAAGGCACTGTCTGGTACACTCATGATCAGCAACAGGACATCCAAAGGTTCTCCAGTGCCACGTGGTCATGGGAATTTCAAAAATTTCATGGTATTTATCAAGCCATTTCTCAAGGATGAACTTGGAGGCACTGTGGGTTTCTATTCATTCAGGAACCACTAAATGGTGAGGAAGCTCATTTCAATGAAAGCTCTGGAGAAACACTCAGAGGCAAGGCTTCCCAAGAGTGGCCAAAAGGTCACATCAAGCCAGGCCCATTGAGGTCTACAATGTGAGGTCCCTGTGTGTTTTGACTCTCAATTATGGCTGCCAGGTCTTTAAGAATAAAATCATGTGATATCCTGGCTGAGATTCCCAGTGCTCTGTGGAAAGCCACCCTGGGCCTAGATCTCAGTTTCCAAGGGCAACTCTCATGCGTGGCCTCCTAAACTCCCAACACAATTCATGGCAATACTTCTCTGAGTTCAGTACCAGAACTCAGTCTCTAAGGGGAATCACGCCAGAGTTCAAGCCCAGGTGGACAAAGTCATCCCTTCCAACCGCCACAGAAATGACCACAATTCCAACCAAAACACTGCCACATGGCCCTCATCTTCTTCCATATAGACACTCATCATAACCTCTGGCTGGAGGTTTCCATGAGGGGGCAGCCCATGACAGTGTCTAGAATAAGCTCCCTTGCCCCTCATTTGCCTAATGTCAGGGTGGCCTGTGAACCAGGAGTGATCAAATACGCCTGCCATTAATACTGCTCTGCTTCTCCAAATTGAGAACTACTGACTTTCGGGTATAGATTCTTTCTGTGAATTGGAGACATGAGAAAACCCAAGAACCTATGGGATAGCCTCTGCAGGGCTTTGAAGAACTCATTTGACCCAAAGGATCCCTATTCTCACTTGATGGAGGTCAGGAACTTTCCAGAGGAAAGTGAGAGGCTTCATCCACAATGACTGCTCTTTTTGCCATTTTGGCTTTGGATGCACACATGGGATCTTTCTTTAATCCATCAGGTGCTGAGAATCTAAGCCACAGCCTCACACAGGGCCAAGAGGCTGATTCACACACATCCCTTTGCAAAGGAATTAAGCAAAAAGCCACAGGTGATGCCCCTTCATTTCCATTTGAAAACTGTTTACTTCAGGCTTCACAAAGGGGTAGCCTGAGGCAAAGACCTTCCTGAGAGTCAGGGCAACAGAACAATAGGTAAGCAAAAGGCCCAAAGCAGGGTTTCTCCACTGACACTTTACTGGTCACACTGATATCTGAGTTTTCTGAGATGCTTGCCATTCCCTTCAGTTATCCAGTACACGGCCATGTCACAGAGCTGGGAGGTGGTACATATCTTGGACACAAAACCATGAGCCAATTCTGGAGAGTGGCCAGAATTCAGGAAGAAAACAGGAACTTAGCAAGATAGTAGGTGTTGCCCATAGATAAGGCAAGCCCCAGTCCATTCATAAATTGGAAAGGATGAATGCTGGAAAGTTTTCTACTAGACAGGACGCATCCATTGATTCATTCTCTTTTCCAATGTCTACAACCAGGGATACAGTGGGATACACAGACATAGAAACACTCGCCTTGTCAAATGACTTACTAGAAACAGTCCACTCCAAACCAAACAAACTGCCTTTCCTACCTATTCTCAGAACATGAGACAAAACCATAAACTCACACCCACACCCACTAAGGCACCTCCTTCCCCCAAGTAGGTCTGTGACTATCTGGAGTGTCTTCTGACTGGTGGGCCATACAATGTTCCCCCAAAATGGCCCGTCCTCTCTCAGATCTGGCCTCCTTGGCCTACTCAATGAACTTGTCAGGAGCCACCAGTGAGCCACTCACTACCTGCTTTCTCAGAAAAGTCCCCTCTTCAGAGCTTTCCTGGCATTTGGTCATCCTCACATCAGTAGGTACCAAGAAAGACTGACTCTCTCCTTGGTAAATGCAAACAAGTCAGCCCACTGGGACTGGGACTGAAACTGGCTCTGGGTGCCTGGCTTCCTGGTTGCCAAGTTCAAAGAGTTCCATCACCAAGGAAGTGAGGTGAGGTCACTTCCTTCAGGAACTGAATGACGTCACTGCCTTGGCAACCAAATTGTCCTAACAGTTGCTTCCAAGGGTCCTATGAGATGGAGGCTGCCCCTGCTTCCTGTGACACTTTCACAAGTTAGAATGGTATATCCTCCATAGGCACCCAGGAACAGCTTTCCACACAGGCCTGGTTTGGTCCATCTTGTCTACATTAAGAAGAGAGAGGCTCATACAGACACAACCCTTCATCCTGACCAGGTTGTTTGCCATGGAAGATGACTTTGGCTCTCTCATGTCCTTCAGAGCTGCCTACTTCTTCTCCAGGGATCATTTCTGCATGGACCTTTGAGTTCTCAGCAGGTGGAAGATCCCCTACATTCCTCTATTGTAAGACCAACTCTGTCCCTGCTCTTCTGTAAAGTTGGATTGAGGGAACAGTGTATGGTTAGGGGTAAGAACATGTTTGATTTGGGTTAGGAATCATTCTACTGGATGAAGAATGGTATTGGGAACCTGCGATATATATAATAATGTATAGGTGAAGTATATGTATGACAACAGAAATCTAAGTAAGCTTTGAAGCCCAGAAGGGCATTGGGCCCTTGACTGGGATACTTAGCTTTGAATTACATTCTGCACAGATGTCTCAGATCAATTGATATACAATGGCATAAGACCTTGTACCTTGGATGATTGAATGTGGAAGAGAACATCCAGTCAAAAAGGGATAGTAGGTAGGATTAGGAAGATAGTAGGTTTAGGAAGAAGAGTGAGTATAACATTTGGACCAAAAGTTTGTTAGCAGTAGGGTGTCAGAGAGTAGATGTAAATGTTAGCACATGTGAAGAGTCAGTCACAATAATGAATATGGGAAATTAGGTAGGAGAGCAGATATCAATAGAGACATTGGGAAATCAGTCAAAGTATAAAGTGAGTGATAGGATTAGATATTTTCAACAGGGTTGAGGTTGAAAGTGTACTCTTAGGACGAAGCAACTGTGTAGTCACCAATAGGATTGACATTTGAGAGCATTAGGCCCCTGGACAAGGATGTGTTTAGTAATCCATGCTCACTTTCCATTTAGACTTTGGTACAATCATAAGTGTGAACTTTGCATTATGTGTCCAGAATATCACTATGATCAAATGTATATGTAGATCAGGTGACATGAGTATTTCTTCCACCATTTCTGGGAGCAATATCTTGAAGACGTGTTGATTAGTATTTGGGGGCACCAATAGGTGTACCTTGTGTCTATGAATATAGAGATAATGCATGAATAGACCATACTGTGAATAAATAGTATAACTGGTTCCAATTTATATAATGGATTGAACTGATACCTGAAAATATATAGGAAATCTAATATTGATACACAATCATTCATTCCAACCAGTTATATATCTAATGGTAATATTAGGGTTCTGGTTTACCATGAAGGCTGTGTGAGATTTGCTTGAAAAGTGATTATGGAAATCGAAAATAATGTGTTTGGAAAGAAGTCTCATGAAAAGGCCAGTCCAGAAATATACAGGAGTACATGTGTTCTGAAGCAGGAAGTGATTGAAAGTGAACCAAATGCCTGTAAATTTGTGAACTTGTGGATGAAATATATATCCTATGATGTGCATCAACTGAAGAAATAGTGATGTACCAGGGTCGAAAAAAAAAAGAAACGTCAAAATACACATCATGTATCATCGGAATCTACTTGCAATATCTTGAAGACGTGTTGATTAGTATTTGGGGGCACCAATAGGTGTACCTTGTGTCTATGAATATAGAGATAATGCATGAATAGACCATACTGTGAATAAATAGTATAACTGGTTCCAATTTACATAATGGATTGAACTGATACCTGAAAATATATAGGAAATATAATATTGATACACAATCATTCATTCCAACCAGTTATATATCTAATGGTAATATTAGGGTTCTGGTTTACCATGAAGGCTCTGTGAGATTTGCTTGAAAAGTGATTATGGAAATCGAAAATAATGTGTTTGGAAAGAAGTCTCATGAAAAGGCCAGTCCAGAAATATACAGGAGTACATGTGTTCTGAAGCAGGAAGTGATTGAAAGTGAACCAAATGCCTGTAAATTTGTGAACTTGTGGATGAAATATATATCCTATGATGTGCATCAACTGAAGAAATAGTGATGTACCAGTGTCGACAAAAAAAGAAACGTCAAAATACACATCATGTATCATCGGAATCTACTTGCAATATCTTGAAGACGTGTTGATTAGTATTTGGGGGCACCAATAGGTGTACCTTGTGTCTATGAATATAGAGATAATGCATGAATAGACCATACTGTGAATAAATAGTATAACTGGTTCCAATTTACATAATGGATTGAACTGATACCTGAAAATATATAGGAAATCTAATATTGATACACAATCATTCATTCCAACCAGTTATATATCTAATGGTAATATTAGGGTTCTGGTTTACCATGAAGGCTGTGTGAGATTTGCTTGAAAAGTGATTATGGAAATCGTAAATAATGTGCTTGGAAAGAAGTCTCATGAAAAGGCCAGTCCAGAAATATACAGGAGTACATGTGTTCTGAAGCAGGAAGTGATTGAAAGTGAACCAAATGCCTGTAAATTTGTGAACTTGTGGATGAAATATATATCCTATGATGTGCATCAACTGAAGAAATAGTGATGTACCAGTGTCGAAAAAAAAAAGAAATGTCAAAATACACATCATGTTTCATAGGAATCTACTTGCATTGATGCTAAACTCGGTCAGTTACTGTAGAAATATTAGGATTTCTAAGGACCATTCACTAGGAAACAAATGTGTATTTCAGGTGGATGAATATTTCTGAGAATAATCTTTGGAAAAGATGATTATAAATCCACATACATGAACATGAATGAATTTAGGGAGTGTATAATAAGACACATATAATTCATACTTTGAAAAATCTGGAGAGAGAGACTGTGTGTGTGTGTGTGTGTGTGTGTGTTTCTGTATATATATATATATATATACATATATATATATATATATATATATACATACATTCAAACAATACAAACACACAGAGACTTTAAAAAGTCGAAATATATATGCCAATCAAAATTCATCATGAAATATGTATCATCCACAGATCCAAAAATATTTAATTTACTGAACATGGATTTATGTATCATGTTGTTCAAGTAGAAAGCTCACCCATAGGTTGAATTTTCAGTTCCAACAGCATTTACGAGGAGTGATCTCTTGTCACAATTTGTATCTGCCATGTCAGCCTCCTCACAAGAATGTACGTGGGATACCAGGTAGGATTCTATATGTGCATGTAAAAATACATGTGCTGAATAGGCTACAGAGAAAGGGAGACAGGAATTCACATACTTGTTAACTTTACAAACACATGGAGAAATACTTCTCTTAAATTGGACTAGATTTATAACACCTAGCCTTTATAATGCCAAAGGAAAGTCCAATTATACACCATGCCTCCTCTGAACTGCATGTATTGCTATTCTGTTTGTGTTATTTTCCTCCATCATATCAGGATTGGTAATCAGAGTCTAGGAGGGTATGGGTTAGTGTCAGGGATTCAGTATTTTGAATGGAAAATAGGAAAATGAATCCAATGTGTATGCAATTCTGTGCTACACAAAAATCTTCCCACTCTCATCAAGAACAATGCCTTGACATTACCTTTGCCCCAAGTAAGACACGATTCGAAGAGAAGAGTTAGAAAATCTGTGAATACATATATACAATGGAAAATGCTCAGGAGTTCACAACCTTGGAGGTGGTAGAGGAGTTTCCATAAGTAAGGGACAGGATAAACACTCCCCAAACATGGAGCTCTGCTGGCCTAAAGACTTCTTGGGAAACTGCCTCTGAGGTTGGACCCTTGAAATATATGTTGTTGTCAGGAGCTTTATCTTCCTTTGTAGTGAGACCATCAAAGCTTGGTCTGCATCTATGTGGCCTGGAGGACATGGTTTCTGATTTTCCAATGAACATGAGGCAGCAGTGCTCAATTCTCTCTTTGTAGGTCAACTGTGGCCACTGGGGTCTAAGTGTTTCCCCGTGTGGACTGTGAGGCCATTTGGTCATCCTCCACTTTTCCTGGTGTTTCTTGCTGCTTCACTGGGAGTTTCCTATTTGCTTCATGAAATACAAGGAGTTCAACTGGGACACAGTGCTGGAGGGAGTTCTGTCACGTGTGCTGACTCAGGGTCCTAGGAGAATGCACCAACCAGGCTTCTATCCCACAGAGCTTGCCCCCTTGACCATAGCAACCTGATTCTGAACATTGCCCGGAAACCTCTCCATAGAACAAGATGCCTTTACGTATAAGGGTCTGCTGGCTGCACCGTGTCAGTCACAAGACATGTGGAAGCCAATGGCAGATCCACATGGCCCCACCACAGATGTTTTATCACACACCTGCACACCACTGCTCTAGGCCCTCTAATCAGCAGGCTCCAACTTACTGGCATCTCTGTTCTACACCATTTTCATGAAACCCAGTCAATCAAGGCACTGTCTGGTACACTCATGATCAGCAACAGGACATCCAAAGGTTCTCCAGTGCCACGTGGTCATGGGAATTTCAAAAATTTCATGGTATTTATCAAGCCATTTCTCAAGGATGAACTTGGAGGCACTGTGGGTTTCTATTCATTCAGGAACCACTAAATGGTGAGGAAGCTCATTTCAATGAAAGCTCTGGAGAAACACTCAGAGGCAAGGCTTCCCAAGAGTGGCCAAAAGGTCACATCAAGCCAGGCCCATTGAGGTCTACAATGTGAGGTCCCTGTGTGTTTTGACTCTCAATTATGACTGCCAGGTCTTTAAGAATAAAATCATGTGATATCCTGGCTGAGATTCCCAGTGCTCTGTGGAAAGCCACCCTGGGCCTAGATCTCAGTTTCCAAGGGCAACTCTCATGCGTGGCCTCCTAAAATCCCAACACAATTCATGGCAATACTTCTCTGAGTTCAGTACCAGAACTCAGTCTCTAAGGGGAATCACGCCAGAGTTCAAGCCCAGGTGGACAAAGTCATCCCTTCCAACCGCCACAGAAATGACCA
This sequence comes from Urocitellus parryii, assembly GCF_045843805.1. Classification (NCBI taxonomy): domain Eukaryota; kingdom Metazoa; phylum Chordata; class Mammalia; order Rodentia; family Sciuridae; genus Urocitellus; species Urocitellus parryii. The sequence goes on along the minus strand of NC_135535.1, from coordinate 113,249,842 downwards.
CAATTCCAACCAAAACACTGCCACATGGCCCTCATCTTCTTCCATATAGACACTCATCATAACCTCTGGCTGGAGGTTTCCATGAGGGGGCAGCCCATGACAGTGTCTAGAATAAGCTCCCTTGCCCCTCATTTGCCTAATGTCAGGGTGGCCTGTGAACCAGGAGTGATCAAATACGCCTGCCATTAATACTGCTCTGCTTCTCCAAATTGAGGACTACTGACTTTCGGGTATAGATTCTTTCTGTGAATTGGAGACATGAGAAAACCCAAGAACCTATGGGATAGCCTCTGCAGGGCTTTGAAGAACTCATTTGACCCAAAGGATCCCTATTCTCACTTAATTGAGGGCAGGAACTTTCCAGAGGAAAGTGAGAGGCTTCATCCACAATGACTGCTCTTTTTGCCATTTTGGCTTTGGATGCACACATGGGATCTTTCTTTAATCCATCAGGTGCTGAGAATCTAAGCCACAGCCTCACACAGGGCCAAGAGGCTGATTCACACACATCCCTTTGCAAAGGAATTAAGCAAAAAGCCACAGGTGATGCCCCTTCATTTCCATTTGAAAACTGTTTACTTCAGGCTTCACAAAGGGGTAGCCTGAGGCAAAGACCTTCCTGAGAGTCAGGGCAACAGAACAATAGGTAAGCAAAAGGCCCAAAGCAGGGTTTCTCCACTGACACTTTACTGGTCACACTGATATCTGAGTTTTCTGAGATGCTTGCCATTCCCTTCAGTTATCCAGTACACGGCCATGTCACAGAGCTGGGAGGTGGTACATATCTTGGACACAAAACCATGAGCCAATTCTGGAGAGTGGCCAGAATTCAGGAAGAAAACAGGAACTTAGCAAGATAGTAGGTGTTGCCCATAGATAAGGCAAGCCCCAGTCCATTCATAAATTGGAAAGGATGAATGCTGGAAAGTTTTCTACTAGACAGGACACATCCATTGATTCATTCTCTTTTCCAATGTCTACAACCAGGGATACAGTGGGATACACAGACATAGAAACACTCGCCTTGTCAAATGACTTACTAGAAACAGTCCACTCCAAACCAAACAAACTGCCTTTCCTACCTATTCTCAGAACATGAGACAAAACCATAAACTCACACCCACACCCACTAAGGCACCTCCTTCCCCCAAGTAGGTCTGTGACTATCTGGAGTGTCTTCTGACTGGTGGGCCATACAATGTTCCCCCAAAATGGCCCGTCCTCTCTCAGATCTGGCCTCCTTGGCCTACTCAATGAACTTGTCAGGAGCCACCAGTGAGCCACTCACTACCTGCTTTCTCAGAAAAGTCCCCTCTTCAGAGCTTTCCTGGCATTTGGTCATCCTCACATCAGTAGGTACCAAGAAAGACTGACTCTCTCCTTGGTAAATGCAAACAAGTCAGCCCACTGGGACTGGGACTGAAACTGGCTCTGGGTGCCTGGCTTCCTGGTTGCCAAGTTCAAAGAGTTCCATCACCAAGGAAGTGAGGTGAGGTCACTTCCTTCAGGAACTGAATGAGGTCACTGCCTTGGCAACCAAATTGTCCTAACAGTTGCTTCCAAGGGTCCTATGAGATGGAGGCTGCCCCTGCTTCCTATGACACTTTCACAAGTTAGAATGGTATATCCTCCATAGGCACCCAGGAACAGCTTTCCACACAGGCCTGGTTTGGTCCATCTTGTCTACATTAAGAAGAGAGAGGCTCATACAGACACAACCCTTCATCCTGACCAGGTTGTTTGCCATGGAAGATGACTTTTGCTCTCTCATGTCCTTCAGAGCTGCCTACTTCTTCTCCAGGGATCATTTCTGCATGGACCTTTGAGTTCTCAGCAGGTGGAAGATGCCCTACATTCCTCTATTGTAAGACCAACTCTGTCCCTGCTCTTCTGTAAAGTTGGATTGAGGGAACAGTGTATGGTTAGGGGTAAGAACATGTTTGATTTGGGTTAGAATCATTCTACTGGATGAAGAATGGTATTGGGAACCTGCGATATATATAATAATGTATAGGTGAAGTATATGTATGACAACAGAAATCTAAGTAAGCTTTGAAGCCCAGAAGGGCATTGGGCCCTTGACTGGGATACTTAGCTTTGAATTACATTCTGCACAGATGTCTCAGATAAATTGATATACAATGGCATAAGACCTTGTACCTTGGATGATTGAATGTGGAAGAGAACATCCAGTCAAAAAGGGATAGTAGGTAGGATTAGGAAGATAGTCAGTAGGTTTAGGAAGAAGAGTGAGTATACCATTTGGACCAAAAGTTCTTTAGCAGTAGGGTGTCAGTTAGAGAGTAGATGTAAATGTCAGCACATGTGAAGAGTCAGTCACAATAATGAATATGGGAAATTAGGTAGGAGAGCAGATATCAATAGAGACATTGGGAAATCAGTCAAAGTATAAAGTGAGTGATAGGATTAGATATTTTCAACAGGGTTGAGGTTGAATATGTACTCTTAGGACGAAGCAACTGTGTAGTCACCAATAGGATTGACATTTGAGAGCATTAGGCCCCTGGACAAGGATGTGTTTAGTAATCCGTGCTCACTTTCCATTTAGACTTTGGTACAATCATAAGTGTGAACTTTGCATTATGTGTCCAGAATATCACTGTGATCAAATGTATATGTAGATCAGGTGACATGAGTATTTCTTCCACCATTTCTGGGAGCAATATCTTGAAGACGTGTTGATTAGTATTTGGGGGCACCAATAGGTGTACCTTGTGTCTATGAATATAGAGATAATGCATGAATAGTCCATACTGTGAATAAATAGTATAACTGGTTCCAATTTACATAATGGATTGAACTGATACCTGAAAATATATAGGAAATCTAATATTGATACACAATCATTCATTCCAACCAGTTATATATCTAATGGTAATATTAGGGTTCTGGTTTACCATGAAGGCTGTGTGAGATTTGCTTGAAAAGTGATTATGGAAATCGAAAATAATGTGTTTGGACAGAAGTCTCATGAAAAGGCCAGTCCAGAAATATACAGGAGTACATGTGTTCTGAAGCAGGAAGTGATTGAAAGTGAACCAAATGCCTGTAAATTTGTGAATTTGTGGATGAAATATATATCCTATGATGTGCATCAACTGAAGAAATAGTGATGTACCAGTGTCGAAAAAAAAGAAACGTCAAAATACACATCATGTATCATAGGAATCTACTTGCATTGATGCTAAACTCGGTCAGTTACTGTAGAAATATTAGGATTTCTAAGGACCATTCACTAGGAAACAAATGTGTATTTCAGGTGGATGAATATTTCTGAGAATAATCTTTGGAAAAGATGATTATAAATCCACATACATGAGCATGAATGAATTTAGGGAGTGTATAATAAGACACATATATTTCATACTTTGAAAAAACTGGAGAGAGAGACTCTGTGTGTGTGTGTGTTTTGTATATATATATATATATATATATATATATATATATATACATACATACATACATTCAAACCATACAAACACACAGAGACTTTAAAAAGTCGAAATATATATGCCAATCAAAATTCATCATGAAATATGTATCATCCACAGATCCAAAAATATTTAATTTACTGAACATGGATTTATGTATCATGTTGTTCAAGTAGAAAGCTCACCCATAGGTTGAATTTTCAGTTCCAACACCATTTACGAGGAGTGATCTCTTCTCACAATTTGTATCTGCCATGTCAGCCTCCTCACAAGAATGTACGTGGGATACCAGGTAGGATTCTATATGTGCATGTAAAAATACATGTGCTGAATAGGCTACAGAGAAAGGGAGACAGGAATTCACATACTTGTTAACTTTACAAACACATGGAGAACTACTTCTCTTAAATTGGACTAGATTTATAACACCTAGCCTTTATAATGCCAAAGGAAAGTCCAATTATACACCATGCCTCCTCTGAACTGCATGTATTGCTATTCTGTTTGTGTTATTTTCCTCCATCATATCAGGATTGGTAATCAGAGTCTAGGAGGGTATGGGTTAGTGTCAGGGATTCAGTATTTTGAATGGAAAATAGGAAAATGAATCCAATGTGTATGCAATTCTGTGCTACACAAAAATCTTCCCACTCTCATCAAGAACAATGCCTTGACATTACCTTTGCCCCAAGTAAGACACGATTCGAAGAGAAGAGTTAGAAAATCTGTGAATACATATATACAATGGAAAATGCTCAGGAGTTCACAACCTTGGAGGTGGTAGAGGAGTTTCCATAAGTAAGGGACAGGATAAACACTCCCCAAACATGGAGCTCTGCTGGCCTAAAGACTTCTTGGGAAACTGCCTCTGAGGTTGGACCCTTGAAATATATGTTGTTGTCAGGAGCTTTATCTTCCTTTGTAGTGAGACCATGAAAGCTTGGTCTGCATCTATGTGGCCTGGAGGACATGGTTTCTGATTTTCCAATGAACATGAGGCAGCAGTGCTGAATTCTCTCTTTGTAGGTCAACTGTGGCCACTGGGGTCTAAGTGTTTCCCCGTGTGGACTGTGAGGCCATTTGGTCATCCTCCACTTTTCCTGGTGTTTCTTGCTGCTTCACTGGGAGTTTCCTATTTGCTTCATGAAATACAAGGAGTTCAACTGGGACACAGTGCTGGAGGGAGTTCTGTCACGTGTGCTGACTCAGGGTCCTAGGAGAATGCACCAACCAGGCTTCTATCCCACAGAGCTTGCCCCCTTGACCATAGCAACCTGATTCTGAACATTGCCCGGAAACCTCTCCATAGAACAAGATGCCTTTACGTATAAGGGTCTGCTGGCTGCACCGTGTCAGTCACAAGCCATGTGGAAGCCAATGGCAGATCCACATGGCCCCACCACAGATGTTTTATCACACACCTGCACACCACTGCTCTAGGCCCTCTAATCAGCAGGCTCCAACTTACTGGCATCTCTGTTCTACACCATTTTCATGAAACCCAGTCAATCAAGGCACTGTCTGGTACACTCATGATCAGCAACAGGACATCCAAAGGTTCTCCAGTGCCACGTGGTCATGGGAATTTCAAAAATTTCATGGTATTTATCAAGCCGTTTCTCAAGGATGAACTTGGAGGCACTGTGGGTTTCTATTCATTCAGGAACCACTAAATGGTGAGGAAGCTCATTTCAATGAAAGCTCTGGAGAAACACTCAGAGGCAAGGCTTCCCAAGAGTGGCCAAAAGGTCACATCAAGCCAGGCCCATTGAGGTCTACAATGTGAGGTCCCTGTGTGTTTTGACTCTCAATTATGGCTGCCAGGTCTTTAAGAATAAAATCATGTGATATCCTGGCTGAGATTCCCAGTGCTCTGTGGAAAGCCACCCTGGGCCTAGATCTCAGTTTCCAAGGGCAACTCTCATGAGTGGCCTCCTAAACTCCCAACACAATTCATGGCAATACTTCTCTGAGTTCAGTACCAGAACTCAGTCTCTAAGGGGAATCACGCCAGAGTTCAAGCCCAGGTGGACAAAGTCATCCCTTCCAACCGCCACAGAAATGACCACAATTCCAACCAAAACACTGCCACATGGCCCTCATCTTCTTCCATATAGACACTCATCATAACCTCTGGCTGGAGGTTTCCATGAGGGGGCAGCCCATGACAGTGTCTAGAATAAGCTCCCTTGCCCCTCATTTGCCTAATGTCAGGGTGGCCTGTGAACCAGGAGTGATCAAATACGCCTGCCATTAATACTGCTCTGCTTCTCCAAATTGAGGACTACTGACTTTCGGGTATAGATTCTTTCTGTGAATTGGAGACATGAGAAAACCCAAGAACCTATGGGATAGCCTCTGCAGGGCTTTGAAGAACTCATTTGACCCAAAGGATCCCTATTCTCACTTAATTGAGGGCAGGAACTTTCCAGAGGAAAGTGAGAGGCTTCATCCACAATGACTGCTCTTTTTGCCATTTTGGCTTTGGATGCACACATGGGATCTTTCTTTAATCCATCAGGTGCTGAGAATCTAAGCCACAGCCTCACACAGGGCCAAGAGGCTGATTCACACACATCCCTTTGCAAAGGAATTAAGCAAAAAGCCACAGGTGATGCCCCTTCATTTCCATTTGAAAACTGTTTACTTCAGGCTTCACAAAGGGGTAGCCTGAGGCAAAGACCTTCCTGAGAGTCAGGGCAACAGAACAATAGGTAAGCAAAAGGCCCAAAGCAGGGTTTCTCCACTGACACTTTACTGGTCACACTGATATCTGAGTTTTCTGAGATGCTTGCCATTCCCTTCAGTTATCCAGTACACGGCCATGTCACAGAGCTGGGAGGTGGTACATATCTTGGACACAAAACCATGAGCCATTTCTGGAGAGTGGCCAGAATTCAGGAAGAAAACAGGAACTTAGCAAGATAGTAGGTGTTGCCCATAGATAAGGCAAGCCCCAGTCCATTCATAAATTGGAAAGGATGAATGCTGGAAAGTTTTCTACTAGACAGGACACATCCATTGATTCATTCTCTTTTCCAATGTCTACAACCAGGGATACAGTGGGATACACAGACATAGAAACACTCGCCTTGTCAAATGACTTACTAGAAACAGTCCACTCCAAACCAAACAAACTGCCTTTCCTACCTATTCTCAGAACATGAGACAAAACCATAAACTCACACCCACACCCACTAAGGCACCTCCTTCCCCCAAGTAGGTCTGTGACTATCTGGAGTGTCTTCTGACTGGTGGGCCATACAATGTTCCCCCAAAATGGCCCGTCCTCTCTCAGATCTGGCCTCCTTGGCCTACTCAATGAAGTTGTCAGGAGCCACCAGTGAGCCACTCACTACCTGCTTTCTCAGAAAAGTCCCCTCTTCAGAGCTTTCCTGGCATTTGGTCATCCTCACATCAGTAGGTACCAAGAAAGACTGACTCTCTCCTTGGTAAATGCAAACAAGTCAGCCCACTGGGACTGGGACTGAAACTGGCTCTGGGTGCCTGGCTTCCTGGTTGCCAAGTTCAAAGAGTTCCATCACCAAGGAAGTGAGGTGAGGTCACTTCCTTCAGGAACTGAATGAGGTCACTGCCTTGGCAACCAAATTGTCCTAACAGTTGCTTCCAAGGGTCCTATGAGATGGAGGCTGCCCCTGCTTCCTGTGACACTTTCACAAGTTAGAATGGTATATCCTCCATAGGCACCCAGGAACAGCTTTCCACACAGGCCTGGTTTGGTCCATCTTGTCTACATTAAGAAGAGAGAGGCTCATACAGACACAACCCTTCATCCTGACCAGGTTGTTTGCCATGGAAGATGACTTTTGCTCTCTCATGTCCTTCAGAGATGCCTACTTCTTCTCCAGGGATCATTTCTGCATGGACCTTTGACTTCTCAGCAGGTGGAAGATCCCCTACATTCCTCTATTGTAAGACCAACTCTGTCCCTGCTCTTCTGTAAAGTTGGATTGAGGGAACAGTGTATGGTTAGGGGTAAGAACATGTTTGATTTGGGTTAGAATCATTCTACTGGATGAAGAATGGTATTGGGATCCTGCGATATATATAATAATGTATAGGTGAAGTATATGTATGACAACAGAAATCTAAGTAAGCTTTGAAGCCCAGAAGGGCATTGGGCCCTTGACTGGGATACTTAGCTTTGAATTACATTCTGCACAGATGTCTCAGATCAATTGATATACAATGGCATAAGACCTTGTACCTTGGATGATTGAATGTGGAAGAGAACATCCAGTCAAAAAGGGATAGTAGGTAGGATTAGGAAGATAGTCAGTAGGTTTAGGAAGAAGAGTGAGTATAACATTTGGACCAAAAGTTCTTTAGCAGTAGGGTGTCAGTTAGAGAGTAGATGTAAATGTCAGCACATGTGAAGAGTCAGTCACAATAATGAATATGGGAAATTAGGTAGGAGAGCAGATATCAATAGAGACATTGGCAAATCAGTCAAAGTATAAAGTGAGTGATAGGATTAGATATTTTCAACAGGGTTGAGGTTGAATATGTACTCTTAGGACGAAGCAACTGTGTAGTCACCAATAGGATTGACATTTGAGAGCATTAGGCCCCTGGACAAGGATGTGTTTAGTAATCCATGCTCACTTTCCATTTAGACTTTGGTACAATCATAAGTGTGAACTTTGCATTATGTGTCCAGAATATCAGTGTGATCAAATGTATATGTAGATCAGGTGACATGAGTATTTCTTCCACCATTTCTGGGAGCAATATCTTGAAGACGTGTTGATTAGTATTTGGGGGCACCAATAGGTGTACCTTGTGTCTATGAATATAGAGATAATGCATGAATAGACCATACTGTGAATAAATAGTATAACTGGTACCAATTTACATAATGGACTGAACTGATACCTGAAAATATATAGGAAATCTAATATTGATACACAATCATTCATTCCAACCAGTTATATATCTAATGGTAATATTAGGGTTCTGGTTTACCATGAAGGCTGTGTGAGATTTGCTTGAAAAGTGATTATGGAAATCGAAAATAATGTGTTTGGAAAGAAGTCTCATGAAAAGGCCAGTCAAGAAATATACAGGAGTACATGTGTTCTGAAGCAGGAAGTGATTGAAAGTGAACCAAATGCCTGTAAATTGGTGAACTTGTGGATGAAATATATATCCTATGATGTGCATCAACTGAAGAAATAGTGATGTACCAGTGTCGAAAAAAAAGAAACGTCAAAGTACACATCATGTATCATAGGAATCTACTTGCATTGATGCTAAACTCGGTCAGTTACTGTAGAAATATTAGGATTTCTAAGGACCATTCACTAGGAAACAAATGTGTATTTCAGGTGAATGAATATTTCTGAGAATAATCTTTGGAAAAGATGATTATAAATCCACATACATGAACATGAATGAATTTAGGGAGTGTATAATAAGACACATATATTTCATACTTTGAAAAATCTGGAGAGAGAGACTGTGTGTGTGTGTGTGTTTGTGTATATATATATATATATATATATATATATATATATATATATATACATACAAACAATACAAACACACAGAGACTTTAAAACGTCGAAATATATATGCCAATCAAAATTCATCATGAAATATGTATCATCCACAGATCCAAAAATATTTAATTTACTGAACATGGATTTATGTATCATGTTGTTCAAGTAGAAAGCTCACCCATAGGTTGAATTTTCAGTTCCAACACCATTTACGAGGAGTGATCTCTTCTCACAATTTGTATCTGCCATGTCAGCCTCCTCACAAGAATGTACGTGGGATACCAGGTAGGATTCTATATGTGCATGTAAAAATACATGTGCTGAATAGGCTACAGAGAAAGGGAGACAGGAATTCACATACTTGTTAACTTTACAAACACATGGAGAACTACTTCTGTTAAATTGGACTAGATTTATAACACCTAGCCTTTATAATGCCAAAGGAAAGTCCAATTATACACCATGCCTCCTCTGAACTGCATGTATTGCTATTCTGTTTGTGTTATTTTCCTCCATCATATCAGGATTGGTAATCAGAGTCTAGGAGGGTATGGGTTAGTGTCAGGGATTCAGTATTTTGAATGGAAAATAGGAAAATGAATCCAATGTGTATGCAATTCTGTGCTACACAAAAATCGTCCCACTCTCATCAAGAACAATGCCTTGACATTACCTTTGCCCCAAGTAAGACACGATTCGAAGAGAAGAGTTAGAAAATCTGTGAATACATATATACAATGGAAAATGCTCAGGAGTTCACAACCTTGGAGGTGGTAGAGGAGTTTCCATAAGTACGGGACAGAATAAACACTCCCCAAAAATGGAGCTCTGCTGGCCTAAAGACTTCTGGGGAAACTGCCTCTGAGGTTGGACCCTTGAAATATATGTTGTTGTCAGGAGCTTTATCTTCCTTTGTAGTGAGACCATCAAAGCTTGGTCTGCATCTATGTGGCCTGGAGGACATGGTTTCTGATTTTCCAATGAACATGAGGCAGCAGTGCTGAATTCTCTCTTTGTAGGTCAACTGTGGCCACTGGGGTCTAAGTGTTTCCCCGTGTGGACTGTGAGGCCATTTGGTCATCCTCCACTTTTCCTGGTGTTTCTTGCTGCTTCACTGGGAGTTTCCTATTTGCTTCATGAAATACAAGGAGTTCAACTGGGACACAGTGCTGGAGGGAGTTCTGTCACGTGTGCTGACTCAGGGTCCTAGGAGAATGCACCAACCAGGCTTCTATGCCACAGAGCTTGCCCCCTTGACCATAGCAACCTGATTCTGAACATTGCCCGGAAACCTCTCCATAGAACAAGATGCCTTTACATATAAGGGTCTGCTGGCTGCACCGTGTCAGTCACAAGCCATGTGGAAGCCAATGGCAGATCCACATGGCCCCACCACAGATGTTTTATCACACACCTGCACACCACTGCTCTAGGCCCTCTAATCAGCAGGCTCCAACTTACTGGCATCTCTGTTCTACACCATTTTCATGAAACCCAGTCAATCAAGGCACTGTCTGGTACACTCATGATCAGCAACAGGACATCCAAAGGTTCTCCAGTGCCACGTGGTCATGGGAATTTCAAAAATTTCATGGTATTTATCAAGCCGTTTCTCAAGGATGAACTTGGAGGCACTGTGGGTTTCTATTCATTCAGGAACCACTAAATGGTGAGGAAGCTCATTTCAATGAAAGCTCTGGAGAAACACTCAGAGGCAAGGCTTCCCAAGAGTGGCCAAAAGGTCACATCAAGCCAGGCCCATTGAGGTCTACAATGTGAGGTCCCTGTGTGTTTTGACTCTCAATTATGGCTGCCAGGTCTTTAAGAATAAAATCATGTGATATCCTGGCTGAGATTCCAGTGCTCTGTGGAAAGCCACCCTGGGCCTAGATCTCAGTTTCCAAGGGCAACTCTCATGCGTGGCCTCCTAAACTCCCAACACAATTCATGGCAATACTTCTCTGAGTTCAGTACCAGAACTCAGTCTCTAAGGGGAATCACGCCAGAGTTCAAGCCCAGGTGGACAAAGTCATCCCTTCCAACCGCCACAGAAATGACCACAATTCCAACCAAAACACTGCCACATGGCCCTCATCTTCTTCCATATAGACACTCATCATAACCTCTGGCTGGAGGTTTCCATGAGGGGGCAGCCCATGACAGTGTCTAGAATAAGCTCCCTTGCCCCTCATTTGCCTAATGTCAGGGTGGCCTGTGAACCAGGAGTGATCAAATACGCCTGCCATTAATACTGCTCTGCTTCTCCAAATTGAGGACTACTGACTTTCGGGTATAGATTCTTTCTGTGAATTGGAGACATGAGAAAACCCAAGAACCTATGGGATAGCCTCTGCAGGGCTTTGAAGAACTCATTTGACCCAAAGGATCCCTATTCTCACTTAATTGAGGGCAGGAACTTTCCAGAGGAAAGTGAGAGGCTTCATCCACAATGACTGCTCTTTTTGCCATTTTGGCTTTGGATGCACACATGGGATCTTTCTTTAATCCATCAGGTGCTGAGAATCTAAGCCACAGCCTCACACAGGGCCAAGAGGCTGATTCACACACATCCCTTTGCAAAGGAATTAAGCAAAAAGCCACAGGTGATGCCCCTTCATTTCCATTTGAAAACTGTTTACTTCAGGCTTCACAAAGGGGTAGCCTGAGGCAAAGACCTTCCTGAGAGTCAGGGCAACAGAACAATAGGTAAGCAAAAGGCCCAAAGCAGGGTTTCTCCACTGACACTTTACTGGTCACACTGATATCTGAGTTTTCTGAGATGCTTGCCATTCCCTTCAGTTATCCAGTACACGGCCATGTCACAGAGCTGGGAGGTGGTACATATCTTGGACACAAAACCATGAGCCAATTCTGGAGAGTGGCCAGAATTCAGGAAGAAAACAGGAACTTAGCAAGATAGTAGGTGTTGCCCATAGATAAGGCAAGCCCCAGTCCATTCATAAATTGGAAAGGATGAATGCTGGAAAGTTTTCTACTAGACAGGACACATCCATTGATTCATTCTCTTTTCCAATGTCTACAACCAGGGATACAGTGGGATACACAGACATAGAAACACTCGCCTTGTCAAATGACTTACTAGAAACAGTCCACTCCAAACCAAACAAACTGCCTTTCCTACCTATTCTCAGAACATGAGACAAAACCATAAACTCACACCCACACCCACTAAGGCACCTCCTTCCCCCAAGTAGGTCTGTGACTATCTGGAGTGTCTTCTGACTGGTGGGCCATACAATGTTCCCCCAAAATGGCCCGTCCTCTCTCAGATCTGGCCTCCTTGGCCTACTCAATGAACTTGTCAGGAGCCACCAGTGAGCCACTCACTACCTGCTTTCTCAGAAAAGTCCCCTCTTCAGAGCTTTCCTGGCATTTGGTCATCCTCACATCAGTAGGTACCAAGAAAGACTGACTCTCTCCTTGGTAAATGCAAACAAGTCAGCCCACTGGGACTGGGACTGAAACTGGCACTGGGTCCCTGGCTTCCTGGTTGCCAAGTTCAAAGAGTTCCATCACCAAGGAAGTGAGGTGAGGTCACTTCCTTCAGGAACTGAATGACGTCACTGCCTTGGCAACCAAATTGTCCTAACAGTTGCTTCCAAGGGTCCTATGAGATGGAGGCTGCCCCTGCTTCCTGTGACACTTTCACAAGTTAGAATGGTATATCCTCCATAGGCACCCAGGAACAGCTTTCCACACAGGCCTGGTTTGGTCCATCTTGTCTACATTAAGAAGAGAGAGGCTCATACAGACACAACCCTTCATCCTGACCAGGTTGTTTGCCATGGAAGATGACTTTGGCTCTCTCATGTCCTTCAGAGCTGCCTACTTCTTCTCCAGGGATAATTTCTGCATGGACCTTTGAGTTCTCAGCAGGTGGAAGATCCCCTACATTCCTCTATTGTAAGACCAACTCTGTCCCTGCTCTTCTGTAAAGTTGGATTGAGGGAACAGTGTATGGTTAGGGGTAAGAACATGTTTGATTTGGGTTAGGAATCATTCTACTGGATGAAGAATGGTATTGGGAACCTGCGATATATATAATAATGTATAGGTGAAGTATATGTATGACAACAGAAATCTAAGTAAGCTTTGAAGCCCAGAAGGGCATTGGGCCCTTGACTGGGATACTTAGCTTTGAATTACATTCTGCACAGATGTCTCAGATCAATTGATATACAATGGCATAAGACCTTGTACCTTGGATGATTGAATGTGGAAGAGAACATCCAGTCAAAAAGGGATAGTAGGTAGGATTAGGAAGATAGTCAGTAGGTTTAGGAAGAAGAGTGAGTATAACATTTGGACCAAAAGTTCTTTAGCAGTAGGGTGTCAGTTAGAGAGTAGATGTAAATGTCAGCACATGTGAAGAGTCAGTCACAATAATGAATATGGGAAATTAGGTAGGAGAGCAGATATCAATAGAGACATTGGCAAATCAGTCAAAGTATAAAGTGAGTGATAGGATTAGATATTTTCAACAGGGTTGAGGTTGAATATGTACTCTTAGGACGAAGCAACTGTGTAGTCACCAATAGGATTGACATTTGAGAGCATTAGGCCCCTGGACAAGGATGTGTTTAGAAATCCATGCTCACTTTCCATTTAGACTTTGGTACAATCATAAGTGTGAACTTTGCATTATGTGTCCAGAATATCACTGTGATCAAATGTATATGTAGATCAGGTGACATGAGTATTTCTTCCACCATTTCTGGGAGCAATATCTTGAAGACGTGTTGATTAGTATTTGGGGGCACCAATAGGTGTACCTTGTGTCTATGAATATAGAGATAATGCATGAATAGACCATACTGTGAATAAATAGTATAACTGGTACCAATTTACATAATGGACTGAACTGATACCTGAAAATATATAGGAAATCTAATATTGATACACAATCATTCATTCCAACCAGTTATATATCTAATGGTAATATTAGGGTTCTGGTTTACCATGAAGGCTGTGTGAGATTTGCTTGAAAAGTGATTATGGAAATCGAAAATAATGTGTTTGGAAAGAAGTCTCATGAAAAGGCCAGTCAAGAAATATACAGGAGTACATGTGTTCTGAAGCAGGAAGTGATTGAAAGTGAACCAAATGCCTGTAAATTGGTGAACTTGTGGATGAAATATATATCCTATGATGTGCATCAACTGAAGAAATAGTGATGTACCAGTGTCGAAAAAAAAGAAACGTCAAAGTACACATCATGTATCATAGGAATCTACTTGCATTGATGCTAAACTCGGTCAGTTACTGTAGAAATATTAGGATTTCTAAGGACCATTCACTAGGAAACAAATGTGTATTTCAGGTGAATGAATATTTCTGAGAATAATCTTTGGAAAAGATGATTATAAATCCACATACATGAACATGAATGAATTTAGGGAGTGTATACTAAGACACATATATTTCATACTTTGAAAAATCTGGAGAGAGAGACTGTGTGTGTGTGTGTGTGTTTGTGTATATATATATATATATATATATATATATATATACATACAAACAATACAAACACACAGAGACTTTAAAACGTCGAAATATATATGCCAATCAAAATTCATCATGAAATATGTATCATCCCCAGATCCAAAAATATTTAATTTACTGAACATGGATTTATGTATCATGTTGTTCAAGTAGAAAGCTCACCCATAGGTTGAATTTTCAGTTCCAACAGCATTTACGAGGAGTGATCTCTTGTCACAATTTGTATCTGCCATGTCAGCCTCCTCACAAGAATGTACGTGGGATACCAGGTAGGATTCTATATGTGCATGTAAAAATACATGTCCTGAATAGGCTACAGAGAAAGGGAGACAGGAATTCACATACTTGTTAACTTTACAAACACATGGAGAACTACTTCTCTTAAATTGGACTAGATTTATAACACCTAGCCTTTATAATGCCAAAGGAAAGTCCAATTATACACCATGCCTCCTCTGAACTGCATGTATTGCTATTCTGTTTGTGTTATTTTCCTCCATCATATCAGGATTGGTAATCAGAGTCTAGGAGGGTATGGGTTAGTGTCAGGGATTCAGTATTTTGAATGGAAAATAGGAAAATGAATCCAATGTGTATGCAATTCTGTGCTACACAAAAATCTTCCCACTCTCATCAAGAACAATGCCTTGACATTACCTTTGCCCCAAGTAAGACACGATTCGAAGAGAAGAGTTAGAAAATCTGTGAATACATATATACAATGGAAAATGCTCAGGAGTTCACAACCTTGGAGGTGGTAGAGGAGTTTCCATAAGTACGGGACAGAATAAACACTCCCCAAACATGGAGCTCTGCTGGCCTAAAGACTTCTGGGGAAACTGCCTCTGAGGTTGGACCCTTGAAATATATGTTGTTGTCAGGAGCTTTATCTTCCTTTGTAGTGAGACCATCAAAGCTTGGTCTGCATCTATGTGGCCTGGAGGACATGGTTTCTGATTTTCCAATGAACATGAGGCAGCAGTGCTGAATTCTCTCTTTGTAGGTCAACTGTGGCCACTGGGGTCTAAGTGTTTCCCCGTGTGGACTGTGAGGCCATTTGGTCATCCTCCACTTTTCCTGGTGTTTCTTGCTGCTTCACTGGGAGTTTCCTATTTGCTTCATGAAATACAAGGAGTTCAACTGGGACACAGTGCTGGAGGGAGTTCTGTCACGTGTGCTGACTCAGGGTCCTAGGAGAATGCACCAACCAGGCTTCTATGCCACAGAGCTTGCCCCCTTGACCATAGCAACCTGATTCTGAACATTGCCCGGAAACCTCTCCATAGAACAAGATGCCTTTACATATAAGGGTCTGCTGGCTGCACCGTGTCAGTCACAAGCCATGTGGAAGCCAATGGCAGATCCACATGGCCCCACCACAGATGTTTTATCACACACCTGCACACCACTGCTCTAGGCCCTCTAATCAGCAGGCTCCAACTTACTGGCATCTCTGTTCTACACCATTTTCATGAAACCCAGTCAATCAAGGCACTGTCTGGTACACTCATGATCAGCAACAGGACATCCAAAGGTTCTCCAGTGCCACGTGGTCATGGGAATTTCAAAAATTTCATGGTATTTATCAAGCCATTTCTCAAGGATGAACTTGGAGGCACTGTGGGTTTCTATTCATTCAGGAACCACTAAATGGTGAGGAAGCTCATTTCAATGAAAGCTCTGGAGAAACACTCAGAGGCAAGGCTTCCCAAGAGTGGCCAAAAGGTCACATCAAGCCAGGCCCATTGAGGTCTACAATGTGAGGTCCCTGTGTGTTTTGACTCTCAATTATGGCTGCCAGGTCTTTAAGAATAAAATCATGTGATATCCTGGCTGAGATTCCCAGTGCTCTGTGGAAAGCCACCCTGGGCCTAGATCTCAGTTTCCAAGGGCAACTCTCATGCGTGGCCTCCTAAACTCCCAACACAATTCATGGCAATACTTCTCTGAGTTCAGTACCAGAACTCAGTCTCTAAGGGGAATCACGCCAGAGTTCAAGCCCAGGTGGACAAAGTCATCCCTTCCAACCGCCACAGAAATGACCACAATTCCAACCAAAACACTGCCACATGGCCCTCATCTTCTTCCATATAGACACTCATCATAACCTCTGGCTGGAGGTTTCCATGAGGGGGCAGCCCATGACAGTGTCTAGAATAAGCTCCCTTGCCCCTCATTTGCCTAATGTCAGGGTGGCCTGTGAACCAGGAGTGATCAAATACGCCTGCCATTAATACTGCTCTGCTTCTCCAAATTGAGGACTACTGACTTTCGGGTATAGATTCTTTCTGTGAATTGGAGACATGAGAAAACCCAAGAACCTATGGGATAGCCTCTGCAGGGCTTTGAAGAACTCATTTGACCCAAAGGATCCCTATTCTCACTTGATGGAGGTCAGGAACTTTCCAGAGGAAAGTGAGAGGCTTCATCCACAATGACTGCTCTTTTTGCCATTTTGGCTTTGGATGCACACATGGGATCTTTCTTTAATCCATCAGGTGCTGAGAATCTAAGCCACAGCCTCACACAGGGCCAAGAGGCTGATTCACACACATCCCTTTGCAAAGGAATTAAGCAAAAAGCCACAGGTGATGCCCCTTCATTTCCATTTGAAAACTGTTGACTTCAGGCTTCACAAAGGGGTAGCCTGAGGCAAAGACCTTCCTGAGAGTCAGGGCAACAGAACAATAGGTAAGCAAAAGGCCCAAAGCAGGGTTTCTCCACTGACACTTTACTGGTCACACTGATATCTGAGTTTTCTGAGATGCTTGCCATTCCCTTCAGTTATCCAGTACACGGCCATGTCACAGAGCTGGGAGGTGGTACATATCTTGGACACAAAACCATGAGCCAATTCTGGAGAGTGGCCAGAATTCAGGAAGAAAACAGGAACTTAGCAAGATAGTAGGTGTTGCCCATAGATAAGGCAAGCCCCAGTCCATTCATAAATTGGAAAGGATGAATGCTGGAAAGTTTTCTACTAGACAGGACGCATCCATTGATTCATTCTCTTTTCCAATGTCTACAACCAGGGATACAGTGGGATACACAGACATAGAAACACTCGCCTTGTCAAATGACTTACTAGAAACAGTCCACTCCAAACCAAACAAACTGCCTTTCCTACCTATTCTCAGAACATGAGACAAAACCATAAACTCACACCCACACCCACTAAGGCACCTCCTTCCCCCAAGTAGGTCTGTGACTATCTGGAGTGTCTTCTGACTGGTGGGCCATACAATGTTCCCCCAAAATGGCCCGTCCTCTCTCAGATCTGGCCTCCTTGGCCTACTCAATGAAGTTGTCAGGAGCCACCAGTGAGCCACTCACTACCTGCTTTCTCAGAAAAGTCCCCTCTTCAGAGCTTTCCTGGCATTTGGTCATCCTCACATCAGTAGGTACCAAGAAAGACTGACTCTCTCCTTGGTAAATGCAAACAAGTCAGCCCACTGGGACTGGGACTGAAACTGGCTCTGGGTGCCTGGCTTCCTGGTTGCCAAGTTCAAAGAGTTCCATCACAAAAGAAGTGAGGTGAGGTCACTTCCTTCAGGAACTGAATGAGGTCACTGCCTTGGCAACCAAATTGTCCTAACAGTTGCTTCCAAGGGTCCTATGAGATGGAGGCTGCCCCTGCTTCCTGTGACACTTTCACAAGTTAGAATGGTATATCCTCCATAGGCACCCAGGAACAGCTTTCCACACAGGCCTGGTTTGGTCCATCTTGTCTACATTAAGAAGAGAGAGGCTCATACAGACACAACCCTTCATCCTGACCAGGTTGTTTGCCATGGAAGATGACTTTTGCTCTCTCATGTCCTTCAGAGCTGCCTACTTCTTCTCCAGGGATCATTTCTGCATGGACCTTTGAGTTCTCAGCAGGTGGAAGATGACCTACATTCCTCTATTGTAAGACCAACTCTGTCCGTGCTCTTCTGTAAAGTTGGATTGAGGGAACAGTGTATGGTTAGGGGTAAGAACATGTTTGATTTGAGTTAGGAATCATTCTACTGGATGAAGAATGGTATTGGGAACCTGCGATATATATAATAATGTATAGGTGAAGTATATGTTTGACAACAGAAATCTAAGTAAGCTTTGAAGCCCAGAAGGGCATTGGGCCCTTGACTGGGATACTTAGCTTTGAATTACATTCTGCACAGATGTCTCAGATAAATTGATATACAATGGCATAAGACCTTGTACCTTGGATGATTGAATGTGGAAGAGAACATCCAGTCAAAAAGGGATAGTAGGTAGGATTAGGAAGATAGTCAGTAGGTTTAGGAAGAAGAGTGAGTATACCATTTGGACCAAAAGTTCTTTAGCAGTAGGGTGTCAGTTAGAGAGTAGATGTAAATGTCAGCACATGTGAAGAGTCAGTCACAATAATGAATATGGGAAATTAGGTAGGAGAGCAGATATCAATAGAGACATTGGGAAATCAGTCAAAGTATAAAGTGAGTGATAGGATTAGATATTTTCAACAGGGTTGAGGTTGAATATGTACTCTTAGGACGAAGCAACTGTGTAGTCACCAATAGGATTGACATTTGAGAGCATTAGGCCCCTGGACAAGGATGTGTTTAGTAATCCATGCTCACTTTCCATTTAGACTTTGGTACAATCATAAGTGTGAACTTTGCATTATGTGTCCAGAATATCACTGTGATCAAATGTATATGTAGATCAGGTGACATGAGTATTTCTTCCACCATTTCTGGGAGCAATATCTTGAAGACGTGTTGATTAGTATTTGGGGGCACCAATAGGTGTACCTTGTGTCTATGAATATAGAGATAATGCATGAATAGACCATACTGTGAATAAATAGTATAACTGGTTCCAATTTACATAATGGATTGAACTGATACCTGAAAATATATAGGAAATCTAATATTGATACACAATCATTCATTCCAACCAGTTATATATCTAATGGTAATATTAGGGTTCTGGTTTACCATGAAGGCTGTGTGAGATTTGCTTGAAAAGTGATTATGGAAATCGAAAATAATGTGTTTGGAAAGAAGTCTCATGAAAAGGCCAGTCCAGAAATATACAGGAGTACATGTGTTCTGAAGCAGGAAGTGATTGAAAGTGAACCAAATGCCTGTAAATTTGTGAACTTGTGGATGAAATATATATCCTATGATGTGCATCAACTGAAGAAATAGTGATGTACCAGTGTCGAAAAAAAAAGAAACGTCAAAATACACATCATGTATCATAGGAATCTACTTGCATTGATGCTAAAGTCGGTCAGTTACTGTAGAAATATTAGGATTTCTAAGGACCATTCACTAGGAAACAAATGTGTATTTCCGGTGGATGAATATTTCTGAGAATAATCTTTGGAAAAGATGATTATAAATCCACATACATGAGCATGAATGAATTTAGGGAGTGTATAATAAGACACATATATTTCATACTTTGAAAAAACTGGAGAGAGAGACTCTGTGTGTGTGTGTGTTTGTATATATATATATATATATATATATATATATATATATACACATTCATACATACATTCAAACCATACAAACACACAGAGACTTTAAAAAGTCGAAATATATATGCCAATCAAAATTCATCATGAAATATGTATCATCCACAGATCCAAAAATATTTAATTTACTGAACATGGATTTATGTATCATGTTGTTCAAGTAGAAAGCTCACCCATAGTTTGAATTTTCAGTTCCAACAGCATTTACGAGGAGTGATCTCTTCTCACAATTTGTATCTGCCATGTCAGCCTCCTCACAAGAATGTACGTGGGATACCAGGTAGGATTCTATATGTGCATGTAAAAATACATGTGCTGAATAGGCTACAGAGAAAGGGAGACAGGAATTCACATACTTGTTAACTTTACAAACACATGGAGAACTACTTCTCTTAAATTGGACTAGATTTATAACACCTAGCCTTTACAATGCCAAAGGAAAGTCCAATTATACACCATGCCTCCTCTGAACTGCATGTATTGCTATTCTGTTTGTGTTATTTTCCTCCATCATATCAGGATTGGTAATCAGAGTCTAGGAGGGTATGGGTTAGTGTCAGGGATTCAGTATTTTGAATGGAAAATAGGAAAATGAATCCAATGTGTATGCAATTCTGTGCTACACAAAAATCTTCCCACTCTCATCAAGAACAATGCCTTGACATTACCTTTGCCCCAAGTAAGACACGATTCGAAGAGAAGAGTTAGAAAATCTGTGAATACATATATACAATGGAAAATGCTCAGGAGATCACAACCTTGGAGGTGGTAGAGGAGTTTCCATAAGTAAGGGACAGGATAAACACTCCCCAAACATGGAGCTCTGCTGGCCTAAAGACTTCTTGGGAAACTGCCTCTGAGGTTGGACCCTTGAAATATATGTTGTTGTCAGGAGCTTTATCTTCCTTTGTAGTGAGACCATCAAAGCTTGGTCTGCATCTATGTGGCCTGGAGGACATGGTTTCTGATTTTCCAATGAACATGAGGCAGCAGTGCTGAATTCTCTCTTTGTAGGTCAACTGTGGCCACTGGGGTCTAAGTGTTTCCCCGTGTGGACTGTGAGGCCATTTGGTCATCCTCCACTTTTCCTGGTGTTTCTTGCTGCTTCACTGGGAGTTTCCTATTTGCTTCATGAAATACAAGGAGTTCAACTGGGACACAGTGCTGGAGGGAGTTCTGTCACGTGTGCTGACTCAGGGTCCTAGGAGAATGCACCAACCAGGCTTCTATCCCACAGAGCTTGCCCCCTTGACCATAGCAACCTGATTCTGAACATTGCCCGGAAACCTCTCCATAGAACAAGATGCCTTTACATATAAGGGTCTGCTGGCTGCACCGTGTCAGTCACAAGCCATGTGGAAGCCAATGGCAGATCCACATGGCCCCACCACAGATGTTTTATCACACACCTGCACACCACTGCTCTAGGCCCACTAATCAGCAGGCTCCAACTTACTGGCATCTCTGTTCTACACCATTTTCATGAAACCCAGTCAATCAAGGCACTGTCTGGTACACTCATGATCAGCAACAGGACACCCAAAGGTTCTCCAGTGCCACGTGGTCATGGGAATTTCAAAAATTTCATGGTATTTATCAAGCCATTTCTCAAGGATGAACTTGGAGGCACTGTGGGTTTCTATTCATTCAGGAACCACTAAATGGTGAGGAAGCTCATTTCAATGAAAGCTCTGGAGAAACACTCAGAGGCAAGGCTTCCCAAGAGTGGCCAAAAGGTCACATCAAGCCAGGCCCATTGAGGTCTACAATGTGAGGTCCCTGTGTGTTTTGACTCTCAATTATGGCTGCCAGGTCTTTAAGAATAAAATCATGTGATATCCTGGCTGAGATTCCCAGTGCTCTGTGGAAAGCCACCCTGGGCCTAGATCTCAGTTTCCAAGGGCAACTCTCATGCGTGGCCTCCTAAAATCCCAACACAATTCATGGCAATACTTCTCTGAGTTCAGTACCAGAACTCAGTCTCTAAGGGGAATCACGCCAGAGTTCAAGCCCAGGTGGACAAAGTCATCCCTTCCAACCGCCACAGAAATGACCACAATTCCAACCAAAACACTGCCACATGGCCCTCATCTTCTTCCATATAGACACTCATCATAACCTCTGGCTGGAGGTTTCCATGAGGGGGCAGCCCAAGACAGTGTCTAGAATAAGCTCCCTTGCCCCTCATTTGCCTAATGTCAGGGTGGCCTGTGAACCAGGAGTGATCAAATACGCCTGCCATTAATACTGCTCTGCTTCTCCAAATTGAGGACTACTGACTTTCGGGTATAGATTCTTTCTGTGAATTGGAGACATGAGAAAACCCAAGAACCTATGGGATAGCCTCTGCAGGGCTTTGAAGAACTCATTTGACCCAAAGGATCCCTATTCTCACTTGATGGAGGTCAGGAACTTTCCAGAGGAAAGTGAGAGGCTTCATCCACAATGACTGCTCTTTTTGCCATTTTGGCTTTGGATGCACACATGGGATCTTTCTTTAATCCATCAGGTGCTGAGAATCTAAGCCACAGCCTCACACAGGGCCAAGAGGCTGATTCACACACATCCCTTTGCAAAGGAATTAAGCAAAAAGCCACAGGTGATGCCCCTTCATTTCCATTTGAAAACTGTTAACTTCAGGATTCACAAAGGGGTAGCCTGAGGCAAAGACCTTCCTGACATTCAGGGCAACAGAACAATAGGTAAGCAAAAGGCCCAAAGCAGGGTTTCTCCACTGACACTTTACTGGTCACACTGATATCTGAGTTTTCTGAGATGCTTGCCATTCCCTTCAGTTATCCAGTACACGGCCATGTCACAGAGCTGGGAGGTGGTACATATCTTGGACACAAAACCATGAGCCAATTCTGGAGAGTGGCCAGAATTCAGGAAGAAAACAGGAACTTAGCAAGATAGTAGGTGTTGCCCATAGATAAGGCAAGCCCCAGTCCATTCATAAATTGGAAAGGATGAATGCTGGAAAGTTTTCTACTAGACAGGACGCATCCATTGATTCATTCTCTTTTCCAATGTCTACAACCAGGGATACAGTGGGATACACAGACATAGAAACACTCGCCTTGTCAAATGACTTACTAGAAACAGTCCACTCCAAACCAAACAAACTGCCTTTCCTACCTATTCTCAGAACATGAGACAAAACCATAAACTCACACCCACACCCACTAAGGCACCTCCTTCCCCCAAGTAGGTCTGTGACTATCTGGAGTGTCTTCTGACTGGTGGGCCATACAATGTTCCCCCAAAATGGCCCGTCCTCTCTCAGATCTGGCCTCCTTGGCCTACTCAATGAAGTTGTCAGGAGCCACCAGTGAGCCACTCACTACCTGCTTTCTCAGAAAAGTCCCCTCTTCAGAGCTTTCCTGGCATTTGGTCATCCTCACATCAGTAGGTACCAAGAAAGACTGACTCTCTCCTTGGTAAATGCAAACAAGTCAGCCCACTGGGACTGGGACTGAAACTGGCTCTGGGTGCCTGGCTTCCTGGTTGCCAAGTTCAAAGAGTTCCATCACAAAAGAAGTGAGGTGAGGTCACTTCCTTCAGGAACTGAATGAGGTCACTGCCTTGGCAACCAAATTGTCCTAACAGATGCTTAAAAGGGTCCTATGAGATGGAGGCTGCCCCTGCTTCCTGTGACACTTTCACAAGTTAGAATGGTATATCCTCCATAGGCACCCAGGTACAGCTTTCCACACAGGCCTGGTTTGGTCCATCTTGTCTACATTAAGAAGAGAGAGGCTCATACAGACACAACCCTTCATCCTGACCAGGTTGTTTGCCATGGAAGATGACTTTTGCTCTCTCATGTCCTTCAGAGCTGCCTACTTCTTCTCCAGGGATCATTTCTGCATGGACCTTTGAGTTCTCAGCAGGTGGAAGATCCCCTACATTCCTCTATTGTAAGACCAACTCTGTCCCTGCTCTTCTGTAAAGTTGGATTGAGGGAACAGTGTATGGTTAGGGGTAAGAACATGTTTGATTTGGGTTAGGAATCATTCTACTGGATGAAGAATGGTATTGGGAACCTGCGATATATATAATAATGTATAGGTGAAGTATATGTATGACAACAGAAATCTAAGTAAGCTTTGAAGCCCAGAAGGGCATTGGGCCCTTGACTGGGATACTTAGCTTTGAATTACATTCTGCACAGATGTCTCAGATCAATTGATATACAATGGCATAAGACCTTGTACCTTGGATGATTGAATGTGGAAGAGAACATCCAGTCAAAAAGGGATAGTAGGTAGGATTAGGAAGATAGTCAGTAGGTTTAGGAAGAAGAGTGAGTATACCATTTGGACCAAAAGTTCTTTAGCAGTAGGGTGTCAGTTAGAGAGTAGATGTAAATGTCAGCACATGTGAAGATTCAGTCACAATAATGAATATGGGAAATTAGGTAGGAGAGCAGATATCAATAGAGACATTGGGAAATCAGTCAAAGAATAAAGTGAGTGATAGGATTAGATATTTTCAACAGGGTTGAGGTTGAATATGTACTCTTAGGACGAAGCAACTGTGTAGTCACCAATAGGATTGACATTTGAGAGCATTAGGCCCCTGGACAAGGATGTGTTTAGAAATCCATGCTCACTTTCCATTTAGACTTTGGTACAATCATAAGTGTGAACTTTGCATTATGTGTCCAGAATATCACTGTGATCAAATGTATATGTAGATCAGGTGACATGAGTATTTCTTCCACCATTTCTGGGAGCAATATCTTGAAGACGTGTTGATTAGTATTTGGGGGCACCAATAGGTGTACCTTGTGTCTATGAATATAGAGATAATGCATGAATAGACCATACTGTGAATAAATAGTATAACTGGTTCCAATTTACATGATGGATTGAACTGATACCTGAAAATATATAGGAAATCTAATATTGATACAGAATCATTCATTCCAACCAGTTATATATCTAATGGTAATATTAGGGTTCTGGTTTACCATGAAGGCTGTGTGAGATTTGCTTGAAAAGTGATTATGGAAATCGAAAATAATGTGTTTGGAAAGAAGTCTCATGAAAAGGCCAGTCCAGAAATATACAGGAGTACATGTGTTCTGAAGCAGGAAGTGATTGAAAGTGAACCAAATGCCTGTAAATTTGTGAACTTGTGGATGAAATATATATCCTATGATGTGCATCAACTGAAGAAATAGTGATGTACCAGTGTCGAAAAAAAAAAGAAACGTCAAAATACACATCATGCATCATAGGAATCTACTTGCATTGATGCTAAACTCGGTCAGTTACTGTAGAAATATTAGGATTTCTAAGGACCATTCACTAGGAAACAAATGTGTATTTCAGGTGGATGAATATTTCTGAGAATAATCTTTGGAAAAGATGATTATAAATCCACATACATGAACATGAATGAATATAGGGAGTGTATAATAAGACACATATATTTCATACGTTGAAAAATCTGGAGAGAGAGACTGTGTGTGTGTGTGTGTGTGTGTGTGTGTTTGTGTATATATATATATATACATATACATATATATATATATATATATATATATATACATTCAAACAATACAAACACACAGAGACTTTAAAAAGTCGAAATATATATGCCAATCAAAATTCATCATGAAATATGTATCATCCACAGATCCAAAAATATTTAATTTACTGAACATGGATTTATGTATCATGTTGTTCAAGTAGAAAGCTCACCCATAGTTTGAATTTTCAGTTCCAACAGCATTTACGAGGAGTGTTCTCTTCTCACAATTTGTATCTGCCATGTCAGCCTCCTCACAAGAATGTACGTGGGATACCAGGTAGGATTCTATATGTGCATGTAAAAATACATGTGCTGAATAGGCTACAGAGAAAGGGAGACAGGAATTCACATACTTGTTAACTTTACAAACACATGGAGAACTACTTCTCTTAAATTGGACTAGATTTATAACACCTAGCCTTTATAATGCCAAAGGAAAATCCAATTATACACCATGCCTCCTCTGAACTGCATGTATTGCTATTCTGTTTGTGTTACTTTCCTCCATCATATCAGGATTGGTAATCAGAGTCTAGGAGGGTATGGGTTAGTGTCAGGGATTCAGTATTTTGAATGGAAAATAGGAAAATGAATCCAATGTGTATGCAATTCTGTGCTACACAAAAATCTTCCCACTCTCATCAAGAACAATGCCTTGACATTACCTTTGCCCCAAGTAAGACACGATTTGAAGAGAAGAGTTAGAAAATCTGTGAATACATATATACAATGGAAAATGCTCAGGAGTTCACAACCTTGGAGGTGGTAGAGGAGTTTCCATAAGTAAGGGACAGGATAAACACTCCCCAAACATGGAGCTCTGCTGGCCTAAAGACTTCTTGGGAAACTGCCTCTGAGGTTGGACCCTTGAAATATATGTTGTTGTCAGGAGCTTTATCTTCCTTTGTAGTGAGACCATCAAAGCTTGGTCTGCATCTATGTGGCCTGGAGGACATGGTTTCTGATTTTCCAATGAACATGAGGCAGCAGTGCTGAATTCTCTCTTTGTAGGTCAACTGTGGCCACTGGGGTCTAAGTGTTTCCCTGTGTGGACGGTGAGGCCATTTGGTCATCCTCCACTTTTCCTGGTGTTTCTTGCTGCTTCACTGGGAGTTTCCTATTTGCTTCATGAAATACAAGGAGTTCAACTGGGACACAGTGCTGGAGGGAGTTCTGTCACGTGTGCTGACTCAGGGTCCTAGGAGAATGCACCAACCAGGCTTCTATCCCACAGAGCTTGCCCCCTTGACCATAGCAACCTGATTCTGAACATTGCCCGGAAACCTCTCCATAGAACAAGATGCCTTTACATATAAGGGTCTGCTGGCTGCACCGTGTCAGTCACAAGCCATGTGGAAGCCAATGGCAGATCCACATGGCCCCACCACAGATGTTTTATCACACACCTGCACACCACTGCTCTAGGCCCACTAATCAGCAGGCTCCAACTTACTGGCATCTCTGTTCTACACCATTTTCATGAAACCCAGTCAATCAAGGCACTGTCTGGTACACTCATGATCAGCAACAGGACACCCAAAGGTTCTCCAGTGCCACGTGGTCATGGGAATTTCAAAAATTTCATGGTATTTATCAAGCCATTTCTCAAGGATGAACTTGGAGGCACTGTGGGTTTCTATTCATTCAGGAACCACTAAATGGTGAGGAAGCTCATTTCAATGAAAGCTCTGGAGAAACACTCAGAGGCAAGGCTTCCCAAGAGTGGCCAAAAGGTCACATCAAGCCAGGCCCATTGAGGTCTACAATGTGAGGTCCCTGTGTGTTTTGACTCTCAATTATGGCTGCCAGGTCTTTAAGAATAAAATCATGTGATATCCTGGCTGAGATTCCCAGTGCTCTGTGGAAAGCCACCCTGGGCCTAGATCTCAGTTTCCAAGGGCAACTCTCATGCGTGGCCTCCTAAAATCCCAACACAATTCATGGCAATACTTCTCTGAGTTCAGTACCAGAACTCAGTCTCTAAGGGGAATCACGCCAGAGTTCAAGCCCAGGTGGACAAAGTCATCCCTTCCAACCGCCACAGAAATGACCACAATTCCAACCAAAACACTGCCACATGGCCCTCATCTTCTTCCATATAGACACTCATCATAACCTCTGGCTGGAGGTTTCCATGAGGGGGCAGCCCAAGACAGTGTCTAGAATAAGCTCCCTTGCCCCTCATTTGCCTAATGTCAGGGTGGCCTGTGAACCAGGAGTGATCAAATACGCCTGCCATTAATACTGCTCTGCTTCTCCAAATTGAGGACTACTGACTTTCGGGTATAGATTCTTTCTGTGAATTGGAGACATGAGAAAACCCAAGAACCTATGGGATAGCCTCTGCAGGGCTTTGAAGAACTCATTTGACCCAAAGGATCCCTATTCTCACTTGATGGAGGTCAGGAACTTTCCAGAGGAAAGTGAGAGGCTTCATAAACAATGACTGCTCTTTTTGCCATTTTGGCTTTGGATGCACACATGGGATCTTTCTTTAATCCATCAGGTGCTGAGAATCTAAGCCACAGCCTCACACAGGGCCAAGAGGCTGATTCACACACATCCCTTTGCAAAGGAATTAAGCAAAAAGCCACAGGTGATGCCCCTTCATTTCCATTTGAAAACTGTTAACTTCAGGCTTCACAAAGTGGTAGCCTGAGGCAAAGACCTTCCTGACATTCAGGGCAACAGAACAATAGGTAAGCAAAACGCCCAAAGCAGGGTTTCTCCACTGACACTTTACTGGTCACACTGATATCTGAGTTTTCTGAGATGCTTGCCATTCCCTTCAGTTATCCAGTATATGGCCAAGTCACAGAGCTGGGAGGTGGTACATATCTTGGACACAAAACCATGAGCCAATTCTGGAGAGTGGCCAGAATTCAGGAAGAAAACAGGAACTTAGCAAGATAGTAGGTGTTGCCCATAGATAAGGCAAGCCCCAGTCCATTCATAAATTGGAAAGGATGAATGCTGGAAAGTTTTCTACTAGACAGGACGCATCCATTGATTCATTCTCTTTTCCAATGTCTACAACCAGGGATACAGTGGGATACACAGACATAGAAACACTCGCCTTGTCAAATGACTTACTAGAAACAGTCCACTCCAAACCAAACAAACTGCCTTTCCTACCTATTCTCAGAACATGAGACAAAACCATAAACTCACACCCACACCCACTAAGGCACCTCCTTCCCCCAAGTAGGTCTGTGACTATCTGGAGTGTCTTCTGACTGGTGGGCCATACAATGTTCCCCCAAAATGGCCCGTCCTCTCTCAGATCTGGCCTCCTTGGCCTACTCAATGAAGTTGTCAGGAGCCACCAGTGAGCCACTCACTACCTGCTTTCTCAGAAAAGTCCCCTCTTCAGAGCTTTCCTGGCATTTGGCCATCCTCACATCAGTAGGTACCAAGAAAGACTGACTCTCTCCTTGGTAAATGCAAACAAGTCAGCCCACTGGGACTGGGACTGAAACTGGCTCTGGGTGCCTGGCTTCCTGGTTGCCAAGTTCAAAGAGTTCCATCACAAAAGAAGTGAGGTGAGGTCACTTCCTTCAGGAACTGAATGAGGTCACTGCCTTGGCAACCAAATTGTCCTAACAGTTGCTTCCAAGGGTCCTATGAGATGGAGGCTGCCCCTGCTTCCTGTGACACTTTCACAAGTTAGAATGGTATATCCTCCATAGGCACCCAGGAACAGCTTTCCACACAGGCCTGGTTTGGTCCATCTTGTCTACATTAAGAAGAGAGAGGCTCATACAGACACAACCCTTCATCCTGACCAGGTTGTTTGCCATGGAAGATGACTTTTGCTCTCTCATGTCCTTCAGAGCTGCCTACTTCTTCTCCAGGGATCATTTCTGCATGGACCTTTGAGTTCTCAGCAGGTGGAAGATCCCCTACATTCCTCTATTGTAAGACCAACTCTGTCCCTGCTCTTCTGTAAAGTTGGATTGAGGGAACAGTGTATGGTTAGGGGTAAGAACATGTTTGATTTGGGTTAGGAATCATTCTACTGGATGAAGAATGGTATTGGGAACCTGCGATATATATAATAATGTATAGGTGAAGTATATATATGCCAACAGAAATCTAAGTAAGCTTTGAAGCCCAGAAGGGCATTGGGCCCTTGACTGGGATACTTAGCTTTGAATGACATTCTGCACAGATGTCTCAGATAAATTGATATACAATGGCATAAGACCTTGTACCTTGGATGATTGAATGTGGAAGAGAACATCCAGTCAAAAAGGGATAGTAGGTAGGATTAGGAAGATAGTCAGTAGGTTTAGGAAGAAGAGTGAGTATAACATTTGGACCAAAAGTTCTTTAGCAGTAGGGTGTCAGTTAGAGAGTAGATGTAAATGTCAGCACATGTGAAGAGTCAGTCACAATAATGAATATGGGAAATTAGGTAGGAGAGCAGATATCAATAGAGACATTGGGAAATCAGTCAAAGTATAAAGTGAGTGATAGGATTAGATATTTTCAACAGGGTTGAGGTTGAATATGTACTCTTAGGACGAAGCAACTGTGTAGTCACCAATAGGATTGACATTTGAGAGCATTAGGCCCCTGGACAAGGATGTGTTTAGTAATCCATGCTCACTTTCCATTTAGACTTTGGTACAATCATAAGTGTGAACTTTGCATTATGTGTCCAGAATATCACTGTGATCAAATGTATATGTAGATCAGGTGACATGAGTATTTCTTCCACCATTTCTGGGAGCAATATCTTGAAGACGTGTTGATTAGTATTTGGGGGCACCAATAGGTGTACCTTGTGTCTATGAATATAGAGATAATGCATGAATAGACCATACTGTGAATAAATAGTATAACTGGTTCCAATTTACATAATGGATTGAACTGATACCTGAAAATATATAGGAAATCTAATATTGATACACAATCATTCATTCCAACCAGTTATATATCTAATGGTAATATTAGGGTTCTGGTTTACCATGAAGGCTGTGTGAGATTTGCTTGAAAAGTGATTATGGAAATCAAAAATAATGTGTTTGGAAAGAAGTCTCATCAAAAGGCCAGTCCAGAAATATACAGGAGTACATGTGTTCTGAAGCAGGAAGTGATTGAAAGTGAACCAAATGCCTGTAAATTTGTGAACTTGTGGATGAAATATATATCCTATGATGTGCATCAACTGAAGAAATAGTGATGTACCAGTGTCGAAAAAAAAGAAACGTCAAAATACACATCATGTATCATAGGAATCTACTTGCATTGATGCTAAACTCGGTCAGTTACTGTAGAAATATTAGGATTTCTAAGGACCATTCACTAGGAAACAAATGTGTATTTCAGGTGGATGAATATTTCTGAGAATAATCTTTGGAAAAGATGATTATAAATCCACATACGTGAGCATGAATGAATTTAGGGAGTGTATAATAAGACACATATATTTCATACTTTGAAAAATCTGGAGAGAGAGATTGTGTGTGTGTGTGTGTGTGTGTGTGTGTGTGTTTGTGTATATATATATATATATATATATATATATATATATATACATTCAAACAATACAAACACACAGAGAATTAAAAAGTCGAAATATATATGCCAATCAAAATTCATCATGAAATATGTATCATCCACAGATCCAAAAATATTTAATTTACTGAACATGGATTTATGTATCATGTTGTTCAAGTAGAAAGCTCACCCATAGGTTGAATTTTCAGTTCCAACAGCATTTACGAGGAGTGATCTCTTCTCACAATTTGTATCTGCCATGTCAGCCTCCTCACAAGAATGTACGTGGGATACCAGGTAGGATTCTATATGTGCATGTAAAAATACATGTGCTGAATAGGCTACAGAGAAAGAGAGACAGGAATTCACATACTTGTTAACTTTACAAACACATGGAGAACTACTTCTCTTAAATTGGACTAGATTTATAACACCTAGCCTTTATAATGCCAAAGGAAAGTCCAATTATACACCATGCCTCCTCTGAACTGCATGTATTGCTATTCTGTTTGTGTTAATTTCCTCCATCATATCAGGATTGGTAATCAGAGTCTAGGAGGGTATGGGTTAGTGTCAGGGATTCAGTATTTTGAATGGAAAATAGGAAAATGAATCCAATGTGTATGCAATTATGTGCTACACAAAAATCTTCCCACTCTCATCAAGAACAATGCCTTGACATTACCTTTGCCCCAAGTAAGACACGATTCGAAGAGAAGAGTTAGAAAATCTGTGAATACATATATACAATGGAAAATGCTCAGGAGTTCACAACCTTGGAGGTGGTAGAGGAGTTTCCATAAGTAAGGGACAGGATAAACACTCCCCAAACATGGAGCTCTGCTGGCCTAAAGACTTCTTGGGAAACTGCCTCTGAGGTTGGACCCTTGAAATATATGTTGTTGTCAGGAGCTTTATCTTCCTTTGTAGTGAGACCATCAAAGCTTGGTCTGCATCTATGTGGCCTGGAGGACATGGTTTCTGATTTTCCAATGAACATGAGGCAGCAGTGCTGAATTCTCTCTTTGTAGGTCAACTGTGGCCACTGGCGTCTAAGTGTTTCCCCGTGTGGACGGTGAGGCCATTTGGTCATCCTCCACTTTTCCTGGTGTTTCTTGCTGCTTCACTGGGAGTTTCCTATTTGCTTCATGAAATACAAGGAGTTCAACTGGGACACAGTGCTGGAGGGAGTTCTGTCACGTGTGCTGACTCAGGGTCCTAGGAGAATGCACCAACCAGGCTTCTATCCCACAGAGCTTGCCCCCTTGACCATAGCAACCTGATTCTGAACATTGCCCGGAAACCTCTCCATAGAACAAGATGCCTTTACATATAAGGGTCTGCTGGCTGCACCGTGTCAGTCACAAGCCATGTGGAAGCCAATGGCAGATCCACATGGCCCCACCACAGATGTTTTATCACACACCTGCACACCACTGCTCTAGGCCCACTAATCAGCAGGCTCCAACTTACTGGCATCTCTGTTCTACACCATTTTCATGAAACCCAGTCAATCAAGGCACTG
This sequence comes from Urocitellus parryii, assembly GCF_045843805.1. Lineage (NCBI taxonomy): Eukaryota > Metazoa > Chordata > Mammalia > Rodentia > Sciuridae > Urocitellus > Urocitellus parryii. The sequence goes on along the minus strand of NC_135535.1, from coordinate 113,217,262 downwards.
TCTGGTACACTCATGATCAGCAACAGGACACCCAAAGGTTCTCCAGTGCCACGTGGTCATGGGAATTTCAAAAATTTCATGGTATTTATCAAGCCATTTCTCAAGGATGAACTTGGAGGCACTGTGGGTTTCTATTCATTCAGGAACCACTAAATAGTGAGGAAGCTCATTTCAATGAAAGCTCTGGAGAAACACTCAGAGGCAAGGCTTCCCAAGAGTGGCCAAAAGGTCACATCAAGCCAGGCCCATTGAGGTCTACAATGTGAGGTCCCTGTGTGTTTTGACTCTCAATTATGGCTGCCAGGTCTTTAAGAATAAAATCATGTGATATCCTGGCTGAGATTCCCAGTGCTCTGTGGAAAGCCACCCTGGGCCTAGATCTCAGTTTCCAAGGGCAACTCTCATGCGTGGCCTCCTAAAATCCCAACACAATTCATGGCAATACTTCTCTGAGTTCAGTACCAGAACACAGTCTCTAAGGGGAATCACGCCAGAGTTCAAGCCCAGGTGGACAAAGTCATCCCTTCCAACCGCCACAGAAATGACCACAATTCCAACCAAAACACTGCCACATGGCCCTCATCTTCTTCCATATAGACACTCATCATAACCTCTGGCTGGAGGTTTCCATGAGGGGGCAGCCCAAGACAGTGTCTAGAATAAGCTCCCTTGCCCCTCATTTGCCTAATGTCAGGGTGGCCTGTGAACCAGGAGTGATCAAATACGCCTGCCATTAATACTGCTCTGCTTCTCCAAATTGAGGACTACTGAATTTCGGGTATAGATTCTTTCTGTGAATTGGAGACATGAGAAAACCCAGGAACCTATGGGATAGCCTCTGCAGGGCTTTGAAGAACTCATTTGACCCAAAGGATCCCTATTCTCACTTGATGGAGATCAGGAACTTTCCAGAGGAAAGTGAGAGGCTTCATCCACAATGACTGCTCTTTTTGCCATTTTGGCTTTGGATGCACACATGGGATCTTTCTTTAATCCATCAGGTGCTGAGAATCTAAGCCACAGCCTCACACAGGGCCAAGAGGCTGATTCACACACATCCCTTTGCAAAGGAATTAAGCAAAAAGCCACAGGTGATGCCCCTTCATTTCCATTTGAAAACTGTTGACTTCAGGCTTCACAAAGGGGTAGCCTGACGCAAAGACCTTCCTGACACTCAGGGCAACAGAACAATAGGTAAGCAAAAGGCCCAAAGCAGGGTTTCTCCACTGACACTTTACTGGTCACACTGATATCTGAGTTTTCTGAGATGCTTGCCATTCCCTTCAGTTATCCAGTACACGGCCATGTCTCAGAGCTGGGAGGTGGTACATATCTTGGACACAAAACCATGAGCCAATTCTGGAGAGTGGCCAGAATTCAGGAAGAAAACAGGAACTTAGCAAGATAGTAGGTGTTGCCCATAGATAAGGCAAGCCCCAGTCCATTCATAAATTGGAAAGGATGAATGCTGGAAAGTTTTCTACTAGACAGGACGCATCCATTGATTCATTCTCTTTTCCAATGTCTACAACCAGGGATACAGTGGGATACACAGACATAGAAACACTCGCCTTGTCAAATGACTTACTAGAAACAGTCCACTCCAAACCAAACAAACTGCCTTTCCTACCTATTCTCAGAACATGAGACAAAACCATAAACTCACACCCACACCCACTAAGGCACCTCCTTCCCCCAAGTAGGTCTGTGACTATCTGGAGTGTCTTCTGACTGGTGGGCCATACAATGTTCCCCCAAAATGGCCCGTCCTCTCTCAGATCTGGCCTCCTTGGCCTACTCAATGAAGTTGTCAGGAGCCACCAGTGAGCCACTCACTACCTGCTTTCTCAGAAAAGTCCCCTCTTCAGAGCTTTCCTGGCATTTGGCCATCCTCACATCAGTAGGTACCAAGAAAGACTGACTCTCTCCTTGGTAAATGCAAACAAGTCAGCCCACTGGGACTGGGACTGAAACTGGCTCTGGGTGCCTGGCTTCCTGGTTGCCAAGTTCAAAGAGTTCCATCACAAAAGAAGTGAGGTGAGGTCACTTCCTTCAGGAACTGAATGCGGTCACTGCCTTGGCAACCAAATTGTCCTAACAGTTGCTTCCAAGGGTCCTATGAGATGGAGGCTGCCCCTGCTTCCTGTGACACTTTCACAAGTTAGAATGGTATATCCTCCATAGGCACCCAGGAACAGCTTTCCACACAGGCCTGGTTTGGTCCATCTTGTCTACATTAAGAAGAGAGAGGCTCATACAGACACAACCCTTCATCCTGACCAGGTTGTTTGCATGGAAGATGACTTTTGCTCTCTCATGTCCTTCAGAGCTGCCTACTTCTTCTCCAGGGATCATTTCTGCATGGACCTTTGAGTTCTCAGCAGGTGGAAGATCCCCTACATTCCTCTATTGTAAGACCAACTCTGTCCCTGCTCTTCTGTAAAGTTGGATTGAGGGAACAGTGTATGGTTAGGTGTAAGAACATGTTTGATTTGGGTTAGGAATCATTCTACTGGATGAAGAATGATATTGGGAACCTGCGATATGTATAATAATGTATAGGTGAAGTATATGTATGACAACAGAAATCTAAGTAAGCTTTGAAGCCCAGAAGGGCATTGGGCCCTTGACTGGGATACTTAGCTTTGAATTACATTCTGCACAGATGTCTCAGATAAATTGATATACAATGGCATAAGACCTTGTACCTTGGATGATTGAATGTGGAAGAGAACATCCAGTCAAAAAGGGATAGTAGGTAGGATTAGGAAGATAGTCAGTAGGTTTGGGAAGAAGAGTGAGTATAACATTTGGACCAAAAGTTCTTTAGCAGTAGGGTGTCAGTTAGAGAGTAGATGTAAATGTCAGCACATGTGAAGAGTCAGTCACAATAATGAAAATGGGAAATTAGGTAGGAGAGCAGATATCAATAGAGACATGGGGAAATCAGTCAAAGTATAAAGTGAGTGATAGGATTAGATATTTTCAACAGGGTTGAGGTTGAATATGTACTCTTAGGACGAAGCAACTGTGTAGTCACCAATAGGATTGACATTTGAGAGCATTAGGCCCATGGACAAGGATGTGTTTAGTAATCCATGCTCACTTTCCATTTAGACTTTGGTACAATCATAAGTGTGAACTTTGCATTATATGTCCAGAATATCACTGTGATCAAATGTATATGTAGATCAGGTGACATGAGTATTTCTTCCACCATTTCTGGGAGCAATATCGTGAAGACTTGTTGATTAGTATTTGGGGGCACCAATAGGTGTACCTTGTGTCTATGAATATAGAGATAATGCATGAATAGACCATACTGTGAATAAATAGTATAACTGGTTCCAATTTACATAATGGATTGAACTGATACCTGAAAATATATAGGAAATCTAATATTGATACACAATCATTCATTCCAACCAGTTATATATCTAATGGTAATATTAGGGTTCTGGTTTACCATGAAGGTTGTGTGAGATTTGCTTGAAAAGTGATTATGGAAATCGAAAATAATGTGTTTGGAAAGAAGTCTCATGAAAAGGCCAGTCCAGAAATATACAGGAGGACATGTGTTCTGAAGCAGGAAGTGATTGAAAGTGAACCAAATGCCTGTAAATGTGTGAACTTGTGGATGAAATATATATCCTATGATGTGCATCAACTGAAGAAATAGTGATGTACCAGTGTCGAAAAAAAAGAAACGTCAAAATACACATCATGTATCATAGGAATCTACTTGCATTGATGCTAAACTCGGTCAGTTACTGTAGAAATATTAGGATTTCTAAGGACCATTCACTAGGAAACAAATGTGTATTTCAGGTGGATGAATATTTCTGAGAATAATCTCTGGAAAAGATGATTATAAATCCACATACATGAACATGAATGAATTTAGGGAGTGTATAATAACACACATATATTTCATACTTTGAAAAATCTGGAGAGAGAGACTGTGTGTGTGTGTGTGTGTGTGTGTGTGTTTGTGTGTTTGTGTATATATATATATATATATATATATATATATATATATATATATATACATACATTCAAACAATACAAACACACAGAGACTTTAAAAAGTCGAAATATATATGCCAATCAAAATTCATCATGAAATATGTATCATCCACAGATCCAAAAATATTTAATTTACTGAACATGGATTTATGTATCATGTTGTTCAAGTAGAAAGCTCACCCATAGGTTGAATTTTCAGTTCCAACAGCATTTACGAGGAGGGATCTCTTGTCACAATTTGTATCTGCCATGTCAGCCTCCTCACAAGAATGTACGTGGGATACCAGGTAGGATTCTATATGTGTATCTAAAAATACATGTGCTGAATAGGCTACAGAGAAAGGGAGACAGGAATTCACATACTTGTTAACTTTACAAACACATGGAGAACTACTTCTCTTAAATTGGACTAGATTTATAACACCTAGCCTTTATAATGCCAAAGGAAAGTCCAATTATACACCATGCCTCCTCTGAACTGCATGTATTGCTATTCTGTTTGTGTTATTTTCCTCCATCATATCAGGATTGGTAATCAGAGTCTAGGAGGGTATGGGTTAGTGTCAGGGATTCAGTATTTTGAATGGAAAATAGGAAAATGAATCCAATGTGTATGCAATTCTGTGCTACACAAAAATCTTCCCACTCTCATCAAGAACAATGCCTTGACATTACCTTTGCCCCAAGTAAGACACGATTCGAAGAGAAGAGTTAGAAAATCTGTGAATACATATATACAATGGAAAATGCTCAGGAGTTCACAACCTTGGAGGTGGTAGAGGAGTTTCCATAAGTAAGGGACAGGATAAACACTCCCCAAACATGGAGCTCTGCTGGCCTAAAGACTTCTTGGGAAACTGCCTCTGAGGTTGGACCCTTGAAATATATGTTGTTGTCAGGAGCTTTATCTTCCTTTGTAGTGAGACCATCAAAGCTTGGTCTGCATCTATGTGGCCTGGAGGACATGGTTTCTGATTTTCCAATGAACATGAGGCAGCAGTGCTGAATTCTCTCTTTGTAGGTCAACTGTGGCCACTGGGGTCTAAGTGTTTCCCCGTGTGGACTGTGAGGCCATTTGGTCATCCTCCACTTTTCCTGGTGTTTCTTGCTGCTTCACTGGGAGTTTCCTATTTGCTTCATGAAATACAAGGAGTTCAACTGGGACACAGTGCTGGAGGGAGTTCTGTCACGTGTGCTGACTCAGGGTCCTAGGAGAATGCACCAACCAGGCTTCTATCCCACAGAGCTTGCCCCCGTGACCATAGCAACCTGATTCTGAACATTGCCCGGAAACCTCTCCATAGAACAAGATGCCTTTACATATAAGGGTCTGCTGGCTGCACCGTGTCAGTCACAAGCCATGTGGAAGCCAATGGCAGATCCACATGGCCCCACCACAGATGTTTTATCACACACCTGCACACCACTGCTCTAGGCCCTCTAATCGGCAGGCTCCAACTTATTGGCATCTCTGTTCTACACCATTTTCATGAAACCCAGTCAATCAAGGCACTGTCTTGTACACTCATGATCAGCAACAGGACATCCAAAGGTTCTCCAGTGCCACGTGGTCATGGGAATTTCAAAAATTTCATGGTATTTATCAAGCCATTTCTCAAGGATGAACTTGGAGGCACTGTGGGTTTCTATTCATTCAGGAACCACTAAATGGTGAGGAAGCTCATTTCAATGAAAGCTCTGGAGAAACACTCAGAGGCAAGGCTTCCCAAGAGTGGCCAAAAGGTCACATCAAGCCAGGCCCATTGAGCTTTACAATGTGAGGTCCCTGTGTGTTTTGACTCTCAATTATGGCTGCCAGGTCTTTAAGAATAAAATCATGTGATATCCTGCTGAGATTCCCAGTGCTCTGTGGAAAGCCACCCTGGGCCTAGATCTCAGTTTCCAAGGGCAACTCTCATGCGTGGCCTCCTAAAATCCCAACACAATTCATGGCAATACTTCTCTGAGTTCAGTACCAGAACTCAGTCTCTAAGGGGAATCACGCCAGAGTTCAAGCCCAGGTGGACAAAGTCATCCCTTCCAACCGCCACAGAAATGACCACAATTCCAACCAAAACACTGCCACATGGCCCTCATCTTCTTCCATATAGACACTCATCATAACCTCTGGCTGGAGGTTTCCATGAGGGGGCAGCCCAAGACAGTGTCTAGAATAAGCTCCCTTGGCCCTCATTTGCCTAATGTCAGGGTGGCCTGTGAACCAGGAGTGATCAAATACGCCTGCCATTAATACTGCTCTGCTTCTCCAAATTGAGGACAACTGACTTTCGGGTATAGATTCTTTCTGTGAATTGGAGACATGAGAAAACCCAGGAACCTATGGGATAGCCTCTGCAGGGCTTTGAAGAACTCATTTGACCCAAAGGATCCCTATTCTCACTTGATGGAGGTCAGGAACTTTCCAGAGGAAAGTGAGTGGCTTCATCCACAATGACTGCTCTGTTTGCCATTTTGGCTTTGGATGCACACATGGGATCTTTCTTTAATCCATCAGGTGCTGAGAATCTAAGCCACAGCCTCACACAGGGCCAAGAGGCTGATTCACACACATCCCTTTGCAAAGGAATTAAGCAAAAAGCCACAGGTGATGCCCCTTCATTTCCATTTGAAAACTGTTTACTTCAGGCTTCACAAAGGGGTAGCCTGAGGCAAAGACCTTCCTGAGAGTCAGGGCAACAGAACAATAGGTAAGCAAAAGGCCCAAAGCAGGGTTTCTCCACTGACACTTTACTGGTCACACTGATATCTGAGTTTTCTGAGATGCTTGCCATTCCCTTCAGTTATCCAGTACAAGGCCATGTCACAGAGCTGGGAGGTGGTACATATCTTGGACACAAAACCATGAGCCAATTCTGGAGAGTGGCCAGAATTCAGGAAGAAAACAGGAACTTAGCAAGATAGTAGGTGTTGCCCATAGATAAGGCAAGCCCCAGTCCATTCATAAATTGGAAAGGATGAATGCTGTAAAGTTTTCTACTAGACAGGACGCATCCATTGATTCATTCTCTTTTCCAATGTCTACAACCAGGGATACAGTGGGATACACAGACATAGAAACACTCGCCTTGTCAAATGACTTACTAGAAACAGTCCACTCCAAACCAAACAAACTGCCTTTCCTACCTATTCTCAGAACATGAGACAAAACCATAAACTCACACCCACACCCACTAAGGCACCTCCTTCCCCCAAGTAGGTCTGTGACTATCTGGAGTGTCTTCTGACTGGTGGGCCATACAATGTTCCCCCAAAATGGCCCATCCTCTCTCAGATCTGGCCTCCTTGGCCTACTCAATGAAGTTGTCAGGAGCCACCAGTGAGCCACTCACTACCTGCTTTCTCAGAAAAGTCCCCTCTTCAGAGCTTTCCTGGCATTTGTTCATCCTCACATCAGTAGGTACCAAGAAAGACTGACTCTCTCCTTGGTAAATGCAAACAAGTCAGCCCACTGGGACTGGGACTGAAACTGGCTCTGGGTGCCTGGCTTCCTGGTTGCCAAGTTCAAAGAGTTCCATCACAAAAGAAGTGAGGTGAGGTCACTTCCTTCAGGAACTGAATGAGGTCACTGCCTTGGCAACCAAATTGTCCTAACAGTTGCTTCCAAGGGTCCTATGAGATGGAGGCTGCCCCTGCTTCCTGTGACACTTTCACAAGTTAGAATGGTATATCCTCCATAGGCACCCAGGAACAGCTTTCCACACAGGCCTGGTTTGGTCCATCTTGTCTACATTAAGAAGAGAGAGGCTCATACAGACACAAACCTTCATCCTGACCAGGTTGTTGCTTGGAAGATGACTTTTGCTCTCTCATGTCCTTCAGAGCTGCCTACTTCTTCTCCAGGGATCATTTCTGCATGGACCTTTGAGTTCTCAGCAGGTGGAAGATCCCCTACATTCCTCTCTTGTAAGACCAACTCTGTCCCTGCTCTTCTGTAAAGTTGGATTGAGGGAACAGTGTATGGTTAGGGGTAAGAACATGTTTGATTTGGGTTAGGAATCATTCTACTGGATGAAGAATGATATTGGGAACCTGCGATATATATAATAATGTATAGGTGAAGTATATGTATGACAACAGAAATCTAAGTAAGCTTTGAAGCCCAGAAGGGCATTGGGCCCTTGACTGGGATACTTAGCTTTGAATTACATTCTGCACAGATGTCTCAGATAAATTGATATACAATGGCATAAGACCTTGTACCTTGGATGATTGAATGTGGAAGAGAACATCCAGTCAAAAAGGGATAGTAGGTAGGATTAGGAAGATAGTCAGTAGGTTTAGGAAGAAGAGTGAGTATAACATTTGGACCAAAAGTTCTTTAGCAGTAGGGTGTCAGTTAGAGAGTAGATGTAAATGTCAGCACATGTGAAGAGTCAGTCACAATAATGAATATGGGAAATTAGGTAGGAGAGCAGATATCAATAGAGACATTGGGAAATCAGTCAAAGTATAAAGTGAGTGATAGGATTAGATATTTTCAACAGGGTTGAGGTTGAATATGTACTCTTAAGACGAAGCAACTGTGTAGTCACCAATAGGATTGACATTTGAGAGCATTAGGCCCATGGACAAGGATGTGTTTAGTAATCCATGCTCACTTTCCATTTAGACTTTGGTACAATCATAAGTGTGAACTTTGCATTATGTGTCCAGAATATCACTGTGATCAAATGTATATGTAGATCAGGTGACATGAGTATTTCTTCCACCATTTCTGGGAGCAATATCGTGAAGACTTGTTGATTAGTATTTGGGGGCACCAATAGGTGTACCTTGTGTCTATGAATATAGAGATAATGCATGAATAGACCATACTGTGAATAAATAGTATAACTGGTTCCAATTTACATAATGGATTGAACTGATACCTGAAAATATATAGGAAATCTAATATTGATACACAATCATTCATTCCAACCAGTTATATATCTAATGGTAATATTAGGGTTCTGGTTTACCATGAAGGTTGTGTGAGATTTGCTTGAAAAGTGATTATGGAAATCGAAAATAATGTGTTTGGAAAGAAGTCTCATGAAAAGGCCAGTCCAGAAATATACAGGAGGACATGTGTTCTGAAGCAGGAAGTGATTGAAAGTGAACCAAATGCCTGTAAATTTGTGAACTTGTGGATGAAATATATATCCTATGATGTGCATCAACTGAAGAAATAGTGATGTACCAGTGTCGAAAAAAAAGAAACGTCAAAATACACATCATGTATCATAGGAATCTACTTGCATTGATGCTAAACTCGGTCAGTTACTGTAGAAATATTAGGATTTCTAAGGACCATTCACTAGGAAACAAATGTGTATTTCAGGTGGATGAATATTTCTGAGAATAATCTTTGGAAAAGATGATTATAAATCCACATACATGAACATGAATGAATTTAGGGAGTGTATAATAAGACACATATATTTCATACTTTGAAAAATCTGGAGAGAGAGACTGTGTGTGTGTGTGTGTGTGTATGTGTTTGTATATATATATATATATATATATATATATATATATATATATATATATATATATACATTCAAACAATACAAACACACAGAGACTTAAAAAAGTCGAAATATGTATGCCAATCAAAATTCATCATGAAATATGTATCATCCACAGATCCAAAAATATTTAATTTACTGAACATGGATTTATGTATCATGTTGTTCAAGTAGAAAGCTCACCCATAGGTTGAATTTTCAGTTCCAACAGCATTTACGAGGAGTGATCTCTTGTCACAATTTGTATCTGCCATGTCAGCCTCCTCACAAGAATGTACGTGGGATACCAGGTAGGATTCTATATGTGCATCTAAAAATACATGTGCTGAATAGGCTACAGAGAAAGGGAGACAGGAATTCACATACTTGTTAACTTTACAAACACATGGAGAACTACTTCTCTTAAATTGGACTAGATTTATAACACCTAGCCTTTATAATGCCGAAGGAAATTCCAATTATACACCATGCCTCCTCTGAACTGCATGTATTGCTATTCTGTTTGTGTTATTTTCCTCCATCATATCAGGATTGGTAATCAGAGTCTAGGAGGGTATGGGTTAGTGTCAGGGATTCAGTATTTTGAATGGAAAATAGGAAAATGAATCCAATGTGTATGCAATTCTGTGCTACACAAAAATCTTCCCACTCTCATCAAGAACAATGCCTTGACATTACCTTTGCCCCAAGTAAGACACGATTCGAAGAGAAGAGTTAGAAAATCTGTGAATACATATATACAATGGAAAATGCTCAGGAGTTCACAACCTTGGAGGTGGTAGAGGAGTTTCCATAAGTAAGGGACAGGATAAACACTCCCCAAACATGGAGCTCTGCTGGCCTAAAGACTTCTTGGGAAACTGCCTCTGAGGTTGGACCCTTGAAATATATGTTGTTGTCAGGAGCTTTATCTTCCTTTGTAGTGAGACCATCAAAGCTTGGTCTGCATCTATGTGGCCTGGAGGACATGGTTTCTGATTTTCCAATGAACATGAGGCAGCAGTGCTGAATTCTCTCTTTGTAGGTCAACTGTGGCCACTGGGGTCTAAGTGTTTCCCCGTGTGGACTGTGAGGCCATTTGGTCATCCTCCACTTTTCCTGGTGTTTCTTGCTGCTTCACTGGGAGTTTCCTATTTGCTTCATGAAATACAAGGAGTTCAACTGGGACACAGTGCTGGAGGGAGTTCTGTCACGTGTGCTGACTCAGGGTCCTAGGAGAATGCACCAACCAGCCTTCTATCCCACAGAGCTTGCCCCCGTGACCATAGCAACCTGATTCTGAACATTGCCCGGAAACCTCTCCATAGAACAAGATGCCTTTACATATAAGGGTCTGCTGGCTGCACCATGTCAGTCACAAGCCATGTGGAAGCCAATGGCAGATCCACATGGCCCCACCACAGATGTTTTATCACACACCTGCACACCACTGCTCTAGGCCCTCTAATCAGCAGGCTCCAACATACTGGCATCTCTGTTCTACACAATTTTCATGAAACCCAGTCAATCAAGGCACTGTCTGGTACACTCATGATCAGCAACAGGACATCCAAAGGTTCTCCAGTGCCACGTGGTCATGGGAATTTCAAAAATTTCATGGTATTTATCAAGCCATTTCTCAAGGATGAACTTGGAGGCACTGTGGGTTTCTATTCATTCAGGAACCACTAAATGGTGAGGAAGCTCATTTCAATGAAAGCTCTGGAGAAACACTCAGAGGCAAGGCTTCCCAAGAGTGGCCAAAAGGTCACAACAAGCAAGGCCCATTGAAGTCTACAATGTGAGGTCCCTGTGTGTTTTGACTCTCAATTATGGCTGCCAGGTCTTTAAGAATAAAATCATGTGATATCCTGGCTGAGATTCCCAGTGCTCTGTGGAAAGCCACCCTGGGCCTAGATCTCAGTTTCCAAGGGCAACTCTCATGTGTGGCCTCCTAACATCCCAACACAATTCATGGCAATACTTCTCTGAGTTCAGTACCAGAACTCAGTCTCTAAGGGGAATCACGCCAGAGTTCAAGCCCAGGTGGACAAAGTCATCCCTTCCAACCGCCACAGAAATGACCACAATTCCAACCAAAACACTGCCACATGGCCCTCATCTTCTTCCATATAGACACTCATCATAACCTCTGGCTGGAGGTTTCCATGAGGGGGCAGCCCAAGACAGTGTCCAGAATAAGCTCCCTTGCCCCTCATTTGCCTAATGTCAGGGTGACCTGTGAACCAGGAGTGATCAAATACGCCTGCCATTAATACTGCTCTGCTTCTCCAAATTGAGGACTACTGACTTTCGGGTATAGATTCTTTCTGTGAATTGGAGACATGAGAAAACCCAAGAACCTATGGGATAGCCTCTGCAGGGCTTTGAAGAACTCATTTGACCCAAAGGATCCCTATTCTCACTTGATGGAGGTCAGGAACTTTCCAGAGGAAAGTGAGAGGCTTCATCCACAATGACTGCTCTGTTTGCCATTTTGGCTTTGGATGCACACATGGGATCTTTCTTTAATCCATCAGGTGCTGAGAATCTAAGCCACAGCCTCACACAGGGCCAAGAGGCTGATTCACACACATCCCTTTGCAAAGGAATTAAGCAAAAAGCCACAGGTGATGCCCCTTCATTTCCATTTGAAAACTGTTTACTTCAGGCTTCACAAAGTGGTAGCCTGAGGCAAAGACCTTCCTGACATTCAGGGCAACAGAACAATACGTAAGCAAAAGGCCCAAAGCAGGGTTTCTCCACTGACACTTTACTGGTCATACTGATATCTGAGTTTTCTGAGATGCTTGCCATTCCCTTCAGTTATCCAGTACACGGCCATGTCACAGAGCTGGGAGGTGGTACATATCTTGGACACAAAACCATGAGCCAATTCTGGAGAGTGGCCAGAATTCAGGAAGAAAACAGGAACTTAGCAAGATAGTAGGTGTTGCCCATAGATAAGGCAAGCCCCAGTCCATTCATAAATTGGAAAGGATGAATGCTGGAAAGTTTTCTACTAGACAGGAAGCATCCATTGATTCATTCTCTTTTCCAATGTCTACAACCAGGGATACAGTGGGATACACAGACATAGAAACACTCGCCTTGTCAAATGACTTACTAGAAACAGTCCACTCCAAACCAAACAAACTGCCTTTCCTACCTATTCTCAGAACATGAGACAAAACCATAAACTCACACCCACACCCACTAAGGCACCTCCTTCCCCCAAGTAGGTCTGTGACTATCTGGAGTGTCTTCTGACTGGTGGGCCATACAATGTTCCCCCAAAATGGCCCGTCCTCTCTCAGATCTGGCCTCCTTGGCCTACTCAATGAAGTTGTCAGGAGCCACCAGTGAGCCACTCACTACCTGCTTTCTCAGAAAAGTCCCCTCTTCAGAGCTTTCCTGGCATTTGGTCATCCTCACATCAGTAGGTACCAAGAAAGACTGACTCTCTCCTTGGTAAATGCAAACAAGTCAGCCCACTGGGACTGGGACTGAAACTGGCTCTGGGTGCCTGGCTTCCTGGTTGCCAAGTTCAAAGAGTTCCATCACAAAAGAAGTGAGGTGAGGTCACTTCCTTCAGGAACTGAATGAGGTCACTGCCTTGGCAACCAAATTGTCCTAACTGTTGCTTCCAAGGGTCCTATGAGATGGAGGCTGCCCCTGCTTCCTGTGACACTTTCACAAGTTAGAATGGTATATCCTCCATAGGCACCCAGGAACAGCTTTCCACACAGGCCTGGTTTGGTCCATCTTGTCTACATTAAGAAGAGAGAGGCTCATACAGACACAACCCTTCATCCTGACCAGGTTGTTTGCCATGGAAGATGACTTTTGCTCTCTCATGTCCTTCAGAGCTGCCTACTTCTTCTCCAGGGATCATTTCTGCATGGACCTTTGAGTTCTCAGCAGCTGGAAGATGCCCTACATTCCTCTATTGTAAGACCAACTCTGTCCCTGCTCTTCTGTAAAGTTGGATTGAGGGAACAGTGTATGGTTAGGGGTAAGAACATGTTTGATTTGGGTTAGGAATCATTCTACTGGATGAAGAATGGTATTGGGAACCTGCGATATATATAATAATGTATAGGTGAAGTATATGTATGACAACAGAAATCTAAGTAAGCTTTGAAGCCCAGAAGGGCATTGGGCCCTTGACTGGGATACTTAGCTTTGAATTACATTCTGCACAGATGTCTCAGATAAATTGATATACAATGGCGTAAGACCTTGTACCTTGGATGATTGAATGTGGAAGAGAACATCCAGTCAAAAAGGGATAGTAGGTAGGATTAGGAAGATAGTCAGTAGGTTTAGGAAGAAGAGTGAGTATAACATTTGGACCAAAAGTTCTTTAGCAGTAGGGTGTCAGTTAGAGAGTAGATGTAAATGTCAGCACATGTGAAGAGTCAGTCACAATAATGAATATGGGAAATTAGGTAGGAGAGCAGATATCAATAGAGACATTGGGAAATCAGTCAAAGTATAAAGTGAGTGATAGGATTAGATATTTTCAACAGGGTTGAGGTTGAATATGTACTCTTAGGACGAAGCAACTGTGTAGTCACCAATAGGATTGACATTTGAGAGCATTAGGCCCATGGACAAGGATGTGTTTAGTAATCCATGCTCACTTTCCATTTAGACTTTGGTACAATCATAAGTGTGAACTTTGCATTATGTGTCCAGAATATCACTGTGATCAAATGTATATGTAGATCAGGTGACATGAGTATTTCTTCCACCATTTCTGGGAGCAATATCGTGAAGACTTGTTGATTAGTATTTGGGGGCACCAATAGGTGTACCTTGTGTCTATGAATATAGAGATAATGCATGAATAGACCATACTGTCAATAAATAGTATAACTGGTTCCAATTTATAATAATGGATTGAACTGATACCTGAAAATATATAGGAAATCTAATATTGATACACAATCATTCATTCCAACCAGTTATATATCTAATGGTAATATTAGGGTTCTGGTTTACCATGAAGGTTGTGTGAGATTTGCTTGAAAAGTGATTATGGAAATCGAAAATAATGTGTTTAGAAAGAAGTCTCATGAAAAGGCCAGTCCAGAAATATACAGGAGTACATGTGTTCTGAAGCAGGAAGTGATTGAAAGTGAACCAAATGCCTGTAAATTGGTGAACTTGTGGATGAAATATATATCCTATGATGTGCATCAACTGAAGAAATAGTGATGTACCAGTGTCGAAAAAAAAAAAAGAAACGTCAAAATACACATCATGTATCATAGGAATCTACTTGCATTGATGCTAAACTCGGTCAGTTACTGTAGAAATATTAGGATTTCTAAGGACCATTCACTAGGAAACAAATGTGTATTTCAGGTGGATGAATATTTCTGAGAATAATCTTTGGAAAAGATGATTATAAATCCACATACATGAACATGAATGAATTTAGGGAGTGTATAATAAGACACATATATTTCATACTTTGAAAAATCTGGAGAGAGAGACTGTGTGTGTGTGTGTGTGTGTGTGTGTGTGTTTGTATATATATATATATATATATATATATATATATATATATATATATATATACATTCAAACAATACAAACACACAGAGACTTTAAAAAGTCGAAATATATATGCCAATCAAAATTCATCATGAAATATGTATCATCCACAGATCCAAAAATATTTAATTTACTGAACATGGATTTATGTATCATGTTGTTCAAGTAGAAAGCTCACCCATAGGTTGAATTTTCAGTTCCAACAGCATTAATGAGGAGTGATCTCTTGTCACAATTTGTATCTGCCATGTCAGCCTCCTCACAAGAATGTACGTGGGATACCAGGTAGGATTCTATATGTGCATCTAAAAATACATGTGCTGAATAGGCTACAGAGAAAGGGAGACAGGAATTCACATACTTGTTAACTTTACAAACACATGGAGAACTACTTCTCTTAAATTGGACTAGATTTATAACACCTAGCCTTTATAATGCCGAAGGAAAGTCCAATTATACACCATGCCTCCTCTGAACTGCATGTATTGCTATTCTGTTTGTGTTATTTTCCTCCATCATATCAGGATTGGTAATCAGAGTCTAGGAGGGTATGGGTTAGTGTCAGGGATTCAGTATTTTGAATGGAAAATAGGAAAATGAATCCAATGTGTATGCAATTCTGTGCTACACAAAAATCTTCCCACTCTCATCAAGAACAATGCCTTGACATTACCTTTGCCCCAAGTAAGACAGGATTCGAAGAGAAGAGTTAGAAAATCTGTGAATACATATATACAATGGAAAATGCTCAGGAGTTCACAACCTTGGAGGTGGTAGAGGAGTTTCCATAAGTAAGGGACAGGATAAACACTCCCCAAACATGGAGCTCTGCTGGCCTAAAGACTTCTTGGGAAACTGCCTCTGAGGTTGGACCCTTGAAATATATGTTGTTGTCAGGAGCTTTATCTTCCTTTGTAGTGAGACCATCAAAGCTTGGTCTGCATCTATGTGGCCTGGAGGACATGGTTTCTGATTTTCCAATGAACATGAGGCAGCAGTGCTGAATTCTCTCTTTGTAGGTCAACTGTGGCCACTGGGGTCTAAGTGTTTCCCCGTGTGGACTGTGAGGCCATTTGGTCATCCTCCACTTTTCCTGGTGTTTCTTGCTGCTTCACTGGGAGTTTCCTATTTGCTTCATGAAATACAAGGAGTTCAACTGGGACACAGTGCTGGAGGGAGTTCTGTCACGTGTGCTGACTCAGGGTCCTAGGAGAATGCACCAACCAGGCTTCTATCCCACAGAGCTTGCCCCCGTGACCATAGCAACCTGATTCTGAACATTGCCCGGAAACCTCTCCATAGAACAAGATGCCTTTACATATAAGGGTCTGCTGGCTGCACCATGTCAGTCACAAGCCATGTGGAAGCCAATGGCAGATCCACATGGCCCCACCACAGATGTTTTATCACACACCTGCACACCACTGCTCTAGGCCCTCTAATCAGCAGGCTCCAACATACTGGCATCTCTGTTCTACACAATTTTCATGAAACCCAGTCAATCAAGGCACTGTCTGGTACACTCATGATCAGCAACAGGACATCCAAATGTTCTCCAGTGCCACGTGGTCATGGGAATTTCAAAAATTTCATGGTATTTATCAAGCCATTTCTCAAGGATGAACTTGGAGGCACTGTGGGTTTCTATTCATTCAGGAACCACTAAATGGTGAGGAAGCTCATTTCAATGAAAGCTCTGGAGAAACACTCAGAGGCAAGGCTTCCCAAGAGTCGCCAAAAGGTCACATCAAGCCAGGCCCATTGAAGTCTACAATGTGAGGTCCCTGTGTGTTTTGACTCTCAATTATGGCTGCCAGGTCTTTAAGAATAAAATCATGTGATATCCTGGCTGAGATTCCCAGTGCTCTGTGGAAAGCCACCCTGGGCCTAGATCTCAGTTTCCAAGGGCAACTCTCATGCGTGGCCTCCTAAAATCCCAACACAATTCATGGCAATACTTCTCTGAGTTCAGTACCAGAACTCAGTCTCTAAGGGGAATCACGCCAGAGTTCAAGCCCAGGTGGACAAAGTCATCCCTTCCAACCGCCACAGAAATGACCACAATTCCAACCAAAACACTGCCACATGGCCCTCATCTTCTTCCATATAGACACTCATCATAACCTCTGGCTGGAGGTTTCCATGAGGGGGCAGCCCAAGACAGTGTCTAGAATAAGCTCCCTTGCCCCTCATTTGCCTAATGTCAGGGTGACCTGTGAACCAGGAGTGATCAAATACGCCTGCCATTAATACTGCTCTGCTTCTCCAAATTGAGGACTACTGACTTTCGGGTATAGATTCTTTCTGTGAATTGGAGACATGAGAAAACCCAAGAACCTATGGGATAGCCTCTGCAGGGCTTTGAAGAACTCATTTGACCCAAAGGATCCCTATTCTCACTTGATGGAGGTCAGGAACTTTCCAGAGGAAAGTGAGAGTCTTCATCCACAATGACTGCTCTTTTTGCCATTTTGGCTTTGGATGCACACATGGGATCTTTCTTTAATCCATCAGGTGCTGAGAATCTAAGCCACAGCCTCACACAGGGCCAAGAGGCTGATTCACACACATCCCTTTGCAAAGGAATTAAGCAAAAAGCCACAGGTGATGCCCCTTCATTTCCATTTGAAAACTGTTTACTTCAGGCTTCACAAAGTGGTAGCCTGAGGCAAAGACCTTCCTGACATTCAGGGCAACAGAACAATAGGTAAGCAAAAGGCCCAAAGCAGGGTTTCTCCACTGACACTTTACTGGTCATACTGATATCTGAGTTTTCTGAGATGCTTGCCATTCCCTTCAGTTATCCAGTACACGGCCATGTCACAGAGCTGGGAGGTGGTACATATCTTGGACACAAAACCATGAGCCAATTCTGGAGAGTGGCCAGAATTCAGGAAGAAAACAGGAACTTAGCAAGATAGTAGGTGTTGCCCATAGATAAGGCAAGCCCCAGTCCATTCATAAATTGGAAAGGATGAATGCTGGAAAGTTTTCTACTAGACAGGACGCATCCATTGATTCATTCTCTTTTCCAATGTCTACAACCAGGGATACAGTGGGATACACAGACATAGAAACACTCGCCTTGTCAAATGACTTACTAGAAACAGTCCACTCCAAACCAAACAAACTGCCTTTCCTACCTATTCTCAGAACATGAGACAAAACCATAAACTCACACCCACACCCACTAAGGCACCTCCTTCCCCCAAGTAGGTCTGTGACTATCTGGAGTGTCTTCTGACTGGTGGGCCATACAATGTTCCCCCAAAATGGCCCGTCCTCTCTCAGATCTGGCCTCCTTGGCCTACTCAATGAACTTGTCAGGAGCCACCAGTGAGCCACTCACTACCTGCTTTCTCAGAAAAGTCCCCTCTTCAGAGCTTTCCTGGCATTTGGTCATCCTCACATCAGTAGGTACCAAGAAAGACTGACTCTCTCCTTGGTAAATGCAAACAAGTCAGCCCACTGGGACTGGGACTGAAACTGGCTCTGGGTGCCTGGCTTCCTGGTTGCCAAGTTCAAAGAGTTCCATCACAAAAGAAGTGAGGTGAGGTCACTTCCTTCAGGAACTGAATGAGGTCACTGCCTTGGCAACCAAATTGTCCTAACAGTTGCTTCCAAGGGTCCTATGAGATGGAGGCTGCCCCTGCTTCCTGTGACACTTTCACAAGTTAGAATGGTATATCCTCCATAGGCACCCAGGAACAGCTTTCCACACAGGCCTGGTTTGGTCCATCTTGTCTACATTAAGAAGAGAGAGGCTCATACAGACACAACCCTTCATCCTGACCAGGTTGTTTGCCATGGAAGATGACTTTTGCTCTCTCATGTCCTTCAGAGCTGCCTACTTCTTCTCCAGGGATCATTTCTGCATGGACCTTTGAGTTCTCAGCAGGTGGAAGATGCCCTACATTCCTCTATTGTAAGACCAACTCTGTCCCTGCTCTTCTGTAAAGTTGGATTGAGGGAACAGTGTATGGTTAGGGGTAAGAACATGTTTGATTTGGGTTAGGAATCATTCTACTGGATGAAGAATGGTATTGGGAACCTGCGATATATATAATAATGCATAGGTGAAGTATATGTATGACAACAGAAATCTAAGTAAGCTTTGAAGCCCAGAAGGGCATTGGGCCCTTGACTGGGATACTTAGCTTTGAATTACATTCTGCACAGATGTCTCAGATAAATTGATATACAATGGCATAAGACCTTGTACCTTGGATGATTGAATGTGGAAGAGAACATCCAGTCAAAAAGGGATAGTAGGTAGGATTAGGAAGATAGTCAGTAGGTTTAGGAAGAAGAGTGAGTATAACATTTGGACCAAAAGTTCTTTAGCAGTAGGGTGTCAGTTAGAGAGTAGATGTAAATGTCAGCACATGTGAAGAGTCAGTCACAATAATGAATATGGGAAATGAGGTAGGAGAGCAGATATCAATAGAGACATTGGGAAATCAGTCAAAGTATAAAGTGAGTGATAGGATTAGATATTTTCAACAGGGTTGAGGTTGAATATGTACTCTTAGGACGAAGCAACTGTGTAGTCACCAATAGGATTGACATTTGAGAGCATTAGGCCCATGGACAAGGATGTGTTTAGTAATCCATGCTCACTTTCCATTTAGACTTTGGTACAATCATAAGTGTGAACTTTGCATTATGTGTCCAGAATATCACTGTGATCAAATGTATATGTAGATCAGGTGACATGAGTATTTCTTCCACCATTTCTGGGAGCAATATCGTGAAGACTTGTTGATTAGTATTTGGGGGCACCAATAGGTGTACCTTGTGTCTATGAATATAGAGATAATGCATGAATAGACCATACTGTCAATAAATAGTATAACTGGTTCCAATTTATAATAATGGATTGAACTGATACCTGAAAATATATAGGAAATCTAATATTGATACACAATCATTCATTCCAACCAGTTATATATCTAATGGTAATATTAGGGTTCTGGTTTACCATGAAGGTTGTGTGAGATTTGCTTGAAAAGTGATTATGGAAATCGAAAATAATGTGTTTAGAAAGAAGTCTCATGAAAAGGCCAGTCCAGAAATATACAGGAGTACATGTGTTCTGAAGCAGGAAGTGATTGAAAGTGAACCAAATGCCTGTAAATTTGTGAACTTGTGGATGAAATATATATCCTATGATGTGCATCAACTGAAGAAATAGTGATGTACCAGTGTCGAAAAAAAAGAAACGTCAAAATACACATCATGTATCATAGGAATCTACTTGCATTGATGCTAAACTCGGTCAGTTACTGTAGAAATATTAGGATTTCTAAGGACCATTCACTAGGAAACAAATGTGTATTTCAGGTGGATGAATATTTCTGAGAATAATCTTTGGAAAAGATGATTATAAATCCACATACATGAACATGAATGAATTTAGGGAGTGTATAATAAGACACATATATTTCATACTTTGAAAAATCTGGAGAGAGAGACTGTGTGTGTGTGTGTGTGTGTGTGTGTGTGTGTTTGTATATATATATATATATATATATATATATATATATATATATATACATTCAAACAATACAAACACACAGAGACTTTAAAAAGTCGAAATATATATGCCAATCAAAATTCATCATGAAATATGTATCATCCACAGATCCAAAAATATTTAATTTACTGAACATGGATTTATGTATCATGTTGTTCAAGTAGAAAGCTCACCCATAGGTTGAATTTTCAGTTCCAACAGCATTAATGAGGAGTGATCTCTTGTCACAATTTGTATCTGCCATGTCAGCCTCCTCACAAGAATGTACGTGGGATACCAGGTAGGATTCTATATGTGCATCTAAAAATACATGTGCTGAATAGGCTACAGAGAAAGGGAGACAGGAATTCACATACTTGTTAACTTTACAAACACATGGAGAACTACTTCTCTTAAATTGGACTAGATTTATAACACCTAGCCTTTATAATGCCGAAGGAAATTCCAATTATACACCATGCCTCCTCTGAACTGCATGTATTGCTATTCTGTTTGTGTTATTTTCCTCCATCATATCAGGATTGGTAATCAGAGTCTAGGAGGGTATGGGTTAGTGTCAGGGATTCAGTATTTTGAATGGAAAATAGGAAAATGAATCCAATGTGTATGCAATTCTGTGCTACACAAAAATCTTCCCACTCTCATCAAGAACAATGCCTTGACATTACCTTTGCCCCAAGTAAGACACGATTCGAAGAGAAGAGTTAGAAAATCTGTGAATACATATATACAATGGAAAATGCTCAGGAGTTCACAACCTTGGAGGTGGTAGAGGAGTTTCCATAAGGAAGGGACGGGATAAACACTCCCCAAACATGGAGCTCTGCTGGCCTAAAGACTTCTTGGGAAACTGCCTCTGAGGTTGGACCCTTGAAATATATGTTGTTGTCAGGAGCTTTATCTTCCTTTGTAGTGAGACCATCAAAGCTTGGTCTGCATCTATGTGGCCTGGAGGACATGGTTTCTGATTTTCCAATGAACATGAGGCAGCAGTGCTGAATTCTCTCTTTGTAGGTCAACTGTGGCCACTGGGGTCTAAGTGTTTCCCCGTGTGGACTGTGAGGCCATTTGGTCATCCTCCACTTTTCCTGGTGTTTCTTGCTGCTTCACTGGGAGTTTCCTATTTGCTTCATGAAATACAAGGAGTTCAACTGGGACACAGTGCTGGAGGGAGTTCTGTCACGTGTGCTGACTCAGGGTCCTAGGAGAATGCACCAACCAGGCTTCTATCCCACAGAGCTTGCCCCCGTGACCATAGCAACCTGATTCTGAACATTGCCCGGAAACCTCTCCATAGAACAAGATGCCTTTACATATAAGGGTCTGCTGGCTGCACCGTGTCAGTCACAAGCCATGTGGAAGCCAATGGCAGATCCACATGGCCCCACCACAGATGTTTTATCACACACCTGCACACCACTGCTCTAGGCCCTCTAATCAGCAGGCTCCAACATACTCGCATCTCTGTTCTACACCATTTTCATGAAACCCAGTCAATCAAGGCACTGTCTGGTACACTCATGATCAGCAACAGGACATCCAAAGGTTCTCCAGTGCCACGTGGTCATGGGAATTTCAAAAATTTCATGGTATTTATCAAGCCATTTCTCAAGGATGAACTTGGAGGCACTGTGGGTTTCTATTCATTCAGGAACCACTAAATGGTGAGGAAGCTCATTTCAATGAAAGCTCTGGAGAAACACTCAGAGGCAAGGCTTCCCAAGAGTGGCCAAAAGGTCACATCAAGCCAGGCCCATTGAAGTCTACAATGTGAGGTCCCTGTGTGTTTTGACTCTCAATTATGGCTGCCAGGTCTTTAAGAATAAAATCATGTGATATCCTGGCTGAGATTCCCAGTGCTCTGTGGAAAGCCACCCTGGGCCTAGATCTCAGTTTCCAAGGGCAACTCTCATGCGTGGCCTCCTAAAATCCCAACACAATTCATGGCAATACTTCTCTGAGTTCAGTACCAGAACTCAGTCTCTAAGGGGAATCACGCCAGAGTTCAAGCCCAGGTGGACAAAGTCATCCCTTCCAACCGCCACAGAAATGACCACAATTCCAACCAAAACACTGCCACATGGGCCTCATCTTCTTCCATATAGACACTCATCATAACCTCTGGCTGGAGGTTTCCATGAGGGGGCAGCCCAAGACAGTGTCTAGAATAAGCTCCCTTGCCCCTCATTTGCCTAATGTCAGGGTGACCTGTGAACCAGGAGTGATCAAATACGCCTGCCATTAATACTGCTCTGCTTCTCCAAATTGAGGACTACTGACTTTCGGGTATAGATTCTTTCTGTGAATTGGAGACATGAGAAAACCCAAGAACCTATGGGATAGCCTCTGCAGGGCTTTGAAGAACTCATTTGACCCAAAGGATCCCTATTCTCACTTGATGGAGGTCAGGAACTTTCCAGAGGAAAGTGAGAGGCCTCATCCACAATGACTGCTCTTTTTGCCATTTTGGCTTTGGATGCACACATGGGATCTTTCTTTAATCCATCAGGTGCTGAGAATCTAAGCCACAGCCTCACACAGGGCCAAGAGGCTGATTCACACACATCCCTTTGCAAAGGAATTAAGCAAAAAGCCACAGGTGATGCCCCTTCATTTCCATTTGAAAACTGTTTACTTCAGGCTTCACAAAGGGGTAGCCTGAGGCAAAGACCTTTCTGAGAGTCAGGGCAACAGAACAATAGGTAAGCAAAAGGCCCAAAGCAGGGTTTCTACACTGACACTTTACTGGTCACACTGATATCTGAGTTTTCTGAGATGCTTGCCATTCCCTTCAGTTATCCAGTACATGGCCATGTCACAGAGCTGGGAGGTGGTACATATCTTGGACACAAAACCATGAGCCAATTCTGGAGAGTGGCCAGAATTCAGGAAGAAAACAGGAACTTAGCAAGATAGTAGGTGTTGCCCATAGATAAGGCAAGCCCCAGTCCATTCATAAATTGGAAAGGATGAATGCTGGAAAGTTTTCTACTAGACAGGACGCATCCATTGATTCATTCTCTTTTCCAATGTCTACAACCAGGGATACAGTGGGATACACAGACATAGAAACACTCGCCTTGTCAAATGACTTACTAGAAACAGTCCACTCCAAACCAAACAAACTGCCTTTCCTACCTATTCTCAGAACATGAGACAAAACCATAAACTCACACCCACACCCACTAAGGCACCTCCTTCCCCCAAGTAGGTCTGTGACTATCTGGAGTGTCTTCTGACTGGTGGGCCATACAATGTTCCCCCAAAATGGCCCGTCCTCTCTCAGATCTGGCCTCCTTGGCCTACTCAATGAACTTGTCAGGAGCCACCAGTGAGCCACTCACTACCTGCTTTCTCAGAAAAGTCCCCTCTTCAGAGCTTTCCTGGCATTTGGTCATCCTCACATCAGTAGGTACCAAGAAAGACTGACTCTCTCCTTGGTAAATGCAAACAAGTCAGCCCACTGGGACTGGGACTGAAACTGGCTCTGGGTGCCTGGCTTCCTGGTTGCCAAGTTCAAAGAGTTCCATCACAAAAGAAGTGAGGTGAGGTCACTTCCTTCAGGAACTGAATGAGGTCACTGCCTTGGCAACCAAATTGTCCGAACTGTTGCTTCCAAGGGTCCTATGAGATGGAGGCTGCCCCTGCTTCCTGTGACACTTTCACAAGTTAGAATGGTATATCCTCCATAGGCACCCAGGAACAGCTTTCCACACAGGCCTGGTTTGGTCCATCTTGTCTACATTAAGAAGAGAGAGGCTCATACAGACACAACCCTTCATCCTGACCAGGTTGTTTGCCATGGAAGATGACTTTTGCTCTCTCATGTCCTTCAGAGCTGCCTACTTCTTCTCCAGGGATCATTTCTGCATGGACCTTTGAGTTCTCAGCAGGTGGAAGATCCCCTACATTCCTCTCTTGTAAGACCAACTCTGTCCCTGCTCTTCTGTAAAGTTGGATTGAGGGAACAGTGTATGGTTAGGGGTAAGAACATGTTTGATTTGGGTTAGGAATCATTCTACTGGATGAAGAATGGTATTGGGAACCTGCGATATATATAATAATGTATAGGTGAAGTATATGTATGACAACAGAAATCTAAGTAAGCTTTGAAGCCCAGAAGGGCATTGGGCCCTTGACTGGGATACTTAGCTTTGAATTACATTCTGCACAGATGTCTCAGATAAATTGATATACAATGGCATAAGACCTTGTACCTTGGATGATTGAATGTGGAAGAGAACATCCAGTCAAAAAGGGATAGTAGGTAGGATTAGGAAGATAGTCAGTAGGTTTAGGAAGAAGAGTGAGTATAACATTTGGACCAAAAGTTCTTTAGCAGTAGGGTGTCAGTTAGAGAGTAGATGTAAATGTCAGCACATGTGAAGAGTCAGTCACAATAATGAATATGGGAAATGAGGTAGGAGAGCAGATATCAATAGAGACATTGGGAAATCAGTCAAAGTATAAAGTGAGTGATAGGATTAGATATTTTCAACAGGGTTGAGGTTGAATATGTACTCTTAGGACGAAGCAACTGTGTAGTCACCAATAGGATTGACATTTGAGAGCATTAGGCCCATGGACAAGGATGTGTTTAGTAATCCATGCTCACTTTCCATTTAGACTTTGGTACAATCATAAGTGTGAACTTTGCATTATGTGTCCAGAATATCACTGTGATCAAATGTATATGTAGATCAGGTGACATGAGTATTTCTTCCACCATTTCTGGGAGCAATATCGTGAAGACTTGTTGATTAGTATTTGGGGGCACCAATAGGTGTACCTTGTGTCTATGAATATAGAGATAATGCATGAATAGACCATACTGTCAATAAATAGTATAACTGGTTCCAATTTATAATAATGGATTGAACTGATACCTGAAAATATATAGGAAATCTAATATTGATACACAATCATTCATTCCAACCAGTTATATATCTAATGGTAATACTAGGGTTCTGGTTTACCATGAAGGTTGTGTGAGATTTGCTTGAAAAGTGATTATGGAAATCGAAAATAATGTGTTTAGAAAGAAGTCTCATGAAAAGGCCAGTCCAGAAATATACAGGAGTACATGTGTTCTGAAGCAGGAAGTGATTGAAAGTGAACCAAATGCCTGTAAATTTGTGAACTTGTGGATGAAATATATATCCTATGATGTGCATCAACTGAAGAAATAGTGATGTACCAGTGTCGAAAAAAAAGAAACGTCAAAATACACATCATGTATCATAGGAATCTACTTGCATTGATGCTAAACTCGGTCAGTTACTGTAGAAATATTAGGATTTCTAAGGACCATTCACTAGGAAACAAATGTGTATTTCAGGTGGATGAATATTTCTGAGAATAATCTTTGGAAAAGATGATTATAAATCCACATACATGAACATGAATGAATTTAGGGAGTGTATAATAAGACACATATATTTCATACTTTGAAAAATCTGGAGAGAGAGACTGTGTGTGTGTGTGTGTGTGTGTGTGTGTGTGTGTTTGTATATATATATATATATATATATATATATATATATATATATATATACATTCAAACAATACAAACACACAGAGACTTTAAAAAGTCGAAATATATATGCCAATCAAAATTCATCATGAAATATGTATCATACACAGATCCAAAAATATTTAATTTACTGAACATGGATTTATGTATCATGTTGTTCAAGTAGAAAGCTCACCCATAGGTTGAATTTTCAGTTCCAACAGCATTAATGAGGAGTGATCTCTTGTCACAATTTGTATCTGCCATGTCAGCCTCCTCACAAGAATGTACGTGGGATACCAGGTAGGATTCTATATGTGCATCTAAAAATACATGTGCTGAATAGGCTACAGAGAAAGGGAGACAGGAATTCACATACTTGTTAACTTTACAAACACATGGAGAACTACTTCTCTTAAATTGGACTAGATTTATAACACCTAGCCTTTATAATGCCGAAGGAAATTCCAATTATACACCATGCCTCCTCTGAACTGCATGTATTGCTATTCTGTTTGTGTTATTTTCCTCCATCATATCAGGATTGGTAATCAGAGTCTAGGAGGGTATGGGTTAGTGTCAGGGATTCAGTATTTTGAATGGAAAATAGGAAAATGAATCCAATGTGTATGCAATTCTGTGCTACACAAAAATCTTCCCACTCTCATCAAGAACAATGCCTTGACATTACCTTTGCCCCAAGTAAGACACGATTCGAAGAGAAGAGTTAGAAAATCTGTGAATACATATATACAATGGAAAATGCTCAGGAGTTCACAACCTTGGAGGTGGTAGAGGAGTTTCCATAAGGAAGGGACGGGATAAACACTCCCCAAACATGGAGCTCTGCTGGCCTAAAGACTTCTTGGGAAACTGCCTCTGAGGTTGGACCCTTGAAATATATGTTGTTGTCAGGAGCTTTATCTTCCTTTGTAGTGAGACCATCAAAGCTTGGTCTGCATCTATGTGGCCTGGAGGACATGGTTTCTGATTTTCCAATGAACATGAGGCAGCAGTGCTGAATTCTCTCTTTGTAGGTCAACTGTGGCCACTGGGGTCTAAGTGTTTCCCCGTGTGGACTGTGAGGCCATTTGGTCATCCTCCACTTTTCCTGGTGTTTCTTGCTGCTTCACTGGGAGTTTCCTATTTGCTTCATGAAATACAAGGAGTTCAACTGGGACACAGTGCTGGAGGGAGTTCTGTCACGTGTGCTGACTCAGTGTCCTAGGAGAATGCACCAACCAGGCTTCTATCCCACAGAGCTTGCCCCCGTGACCATAGCAACCTGATTCTGAACATTGCCCGGAAACCTCTCCATAGAACAAGATGCCTTTACATATAAGGGTCTGCTGGCTGCACCGTGTCAGTCACAAGCCATGTGGAAGCCAATGGCAGATCCACATGGCCCCACCACAGATGTTTTATCACACACCTGCACACCACTGCTCTAGGCCCAATAATCAGCAGGCTCCAACATACTCGCATCTCTGTTCTACACCATTTTCATGAAACCCAGTCAATCAAGGCACTGTCTGGTACACTCATGATCAGCAACAGGACATCCAAAGGTTCTCCAGTGCCACGTGGTCATGGGAATTTCAAAAATTTCATGGTATTTATCAAGCCATTTCTCAAGGATGAACTTGGAGGCACTGTGGGTTTCTATTCATTCAGGAACCACTAAATGGTGAGGAAGCTCATTTCAATGAAAGCTCTGGAGAAACACTCAGAGGCAAGGCTTCCCAAGAGTGGCCAAAAGGTCACATCAAGCCAGGCCCATTGAAGTCTACAATGTGAGGTCCCTGTGTGTTTTGACTCTCAATTATGGCTGCCAGGTCTTTAAGAATAAAATCATGTGATATCCTGGCTGAGATTCCCAGTGCTCTGTGGAAAGCCACCCTGGGCCTAGATCTCAGTTTCCAAGGGCAACTCTCATGCGTGGCCTCCTAAAATCCCAACACAATTCATGGCAATACTTCTCTGAGTTCAGTACCAGAACTCAGTCTCTAAGGGGAATCACGCCAGAGTTCAAGCCCAGGTGGACAAAGTCATCCCTTCCAACCGCCACAGAAATGACCACAATTCCAACCAAAACACTGCCACATGGCCCTCATCTTCTTCCATATAGACACTCATCATAACCTCTGGCTGGAGGTTTCCATGAGGGGGCAGCCCAAGACAGTGTCTAGAATAAGCTCCCTTGCCCCTCATTTGCCTAATGTCAGGGTGACCTGTGAACCAGGAGTGATCAAATACGCCTGCCATTAATACTGCTCTGCTTCTCCAAATTGAGGACTACTGACTTTCGGGTATAGATTCTTTCTGTGAATTGGAGACATGAGAAAACCCAAGAACCTATGGGATAGCCTCTGCAGGGCTTTGAAGAACTCATTTGACCCAAAGGATCCCTATTCTCACTTGATGGAGGTCAGGAACTTTCCAGAGGAAAGTGAGAGGCCTCATCCACAATGACTGCTCTTTTTGCCATTTTGGCTTTGGATGCACACATGGGATCTTTCTTTAATCCATCAGGTGCTGAGAATCTAAGCCACAGCCTCACACAGGGCCAAGAGGCTGATTCACACACATCCCTTTGCAAAGGAATTAAGCAAAAAGCCACAGGTGATGCCCCTTCATTTCCATTTGAAAACTGTTTACTTCAGGCTTCACAAAGGGGTAGCCTGAGGCAAAGACCTTTCTGAGAGTCAGGGCAACAGAACAATAGGTAAGCAAAAGGCCCAAAGCAGGGTTTCTACACTGACACTTTACTGGTCACACTGATATCTGAGTTTTCTGAGATGCTTGCCATTCCCTTCAGTTATCCAGTACATGGCCATGTCACAGAGCTGGGAGGTGGTACATATCTTGGACACAAAACCATGAGCCAATTCTGGAGAGTGGCCAGAATTCAGGAAGAAAACAGGAACTTAGCAAGATAGTAGGTGTTGCCCATAGATAAGGCAAGCCCCAGTCCATTCATAAATTGGAAAGGATGAATGCTGGAAAGTTTTCTACTAGACAGGACGCATCCATTGATTCATTCTCTTTTCCAATGTCTACAACCAGGGATACAGTGGGATACACAGACATAGAAACACTCGCCTTGTCAAATGACTTACTAGAAACAGTCCACTCCAAACCAAACAAACTGCCTTTCCTA
Source organism: Urocitellus parryii (assembly GCF_045843805.1). Classification (NCBI taxonomy): domain Eukaryota; kingdom Metazoa; phylum Chordata; class Mammalia; order Rodentia; family Sciuridae; genus Urocitellus; species Urocitellus parryii. Next base: position 113,187,956 of record NC_135535.1, on the reverse strand, counting down.
CCTATTCTCAGAACATGAGACAAAACCATAAACTCACACCCACACCCACTAAGGCACCTCCTTCCCCCAAGTAGGTCTGTGACTATCTGGAGTGTCTTCTGACTGGTGGGCCATACAATGTTCCCCCAAAATGGCCCGTCCTCTCTCAGATCTGGCCTCCTTGGCCTACTCAATGAAGTTGTCAGGAGCCACCAGTGAGCCACTCACTACCTGCTTTCTCAGAAAAGTCCCCTCTTCAGAGCTTTCCTGGCATTTGGTCATCCTCACATCAGTAGGTACCAAGAAAGACTGACTCTCTCCTTGGTAAATGCAAACAAGTCAGCCCACTGGGACTGGGACTGAAACTGGCTCTGGGTGCCTGGCTTCCTGGTTGCCAAGTTCAAAGAGTTCCATCACAAAAGAAGTGAGGTGAGGTCACTTCCTTCAGGAACTGAATGAGGTCACTGCCTTGGCAACCAAATTGTCCGAACTGTTGCTTCCAAGGGTCCTATGAGATGGAGGCTGCCCCTGCTTCCTGTGACACTTTCACAAGTTAGAATGGTATATCCTCCATAGGCACCCAGGAACAGCTTTCCACACAGGCCTGGTTTGGTCCATCTTGTCTACATTAAGAAGAGAGAGGCTCATACAGACACAACCCTTCATCCTGACCAGGTTGTTTGCCATGGAAGATGACTTTTGCTCTCTCATGTCCTTCAGAGCTGCCTACTTCTTCTCCAGGGATCATTTCTGCATGGACCTTTGAGTTCTCAGCAGGTGGAAGATCCCCTACATTCCTCTCTTGTAAGACCAACTCTGTCCCTGCTCTTCTGTAAAGTTGGATTGAGGGAACAGTGTATGGTTAGGGGTAAGAACATGTTTGATTTGGGTTAGGAATCATTCTACTGGATGAAGAATGGTATTGGGAACCTGCGATATATATAATAATGTATAGGTGAAGTATATGTATGACAACAGAAATCTAAGTAAGCTTTGAAGCCCAGAAGGGCATTGGGCCCTTGACTGGGATACTTAGCTTTGAATTACATTCTGCACAGATGTCTCAGATAAATTGATATACAATGGCATAAGACCTTGTACCTTGGATGATTGAATGTGGAAGAGAACATCCAGTCAAAAAGGGATAGTAGGTAGGATTAGGAAGATAGTCAGTAGGTTTAGGAAGAAGAGTGATTATAACATTTGGACCAAAAGTTCTTTAGCAGTAGGGTGTCAGTTAGAGAGTAGATGTAAATGTCAGCACATGTGAAGAGTCAGTCACAATAATGAATATGGGAAATTAGGTAGGAGAGCAGATATCAATAGAGACATTGGGAAATCAGTCAAAGTATAAAGTGAGTGATAGGATTAGATATTTTCAACAGGGTTGAGGTTGAATATGTACTCTTAGGACGAAGCAACTGTGTAGTCACCAATAGGATTGACATTTGAGAGCATTAGGCCCCTGGACAAGGATGTGTTTAGTAATCCATGCTCACTTTCCATTTAGACTTTGGTACAATCATAAGTGTGAACTTTGCATTATGTGTCCAGAATATCACTGTGATCAAATGTATATGTAGATCAGGTGACATGAGTATTTCTTCCACCATTTCTGGGAGCAATATCTTGAAGACGTGTTGATTAGTATTTGGGGGCACCAATAGGTGTACCTTGTGTCTATGAATATAGAGATAATGCATGAATAGACCATACTGTGAATAAATAATATAACTGGTTCCAATTTACATAATGGATTGAACTGATACCTGAAAATATATAGGAAATCTAATATTGATACAGAATCATTCATTCCAACCAGTTATATATCTAATGGTAATATTAGGGTTCTGGTTTACTATGAAGGCTGTGTGAGATTTGCTTGAAAAGTGATTATGGAAATCGAAAATAATGTGTTTGGAAAGAAGTCTCATGAAAAGGCCAGTCCAGAAATATACAGGAGTACATGTGTTCTGAAGCAGGAAGTGATTGAAAGTGAACCAAATGCCTGTAAATTTGTGAACTTGTGGATGAAATATATATCCTATGATGTGCATCAACTGAAGAAATAGTGATGTACCAGTGTCGAAAAAAAAGAAACGTCAAAATACACATCATGTATCATAGGAATCTACTTGCATTGATGCTAAACTCGGTCAGTTACTGTAGAAATATTAGGATTTCTAAGGACCATTCACTAGGAAACAAATGTGTATTTCAGGTGGATGAATATTTCTGAGAATAATCTTTGGAAAAGATGATTATAAATCCACATACATGAGCATGAATGAATTTAGGGAGTGTATAATAAGACACATATATTTCATACTTTGAAAAATCTGGAGAGAGAGACTGTGTGTGTGTGTGTGTGTGTGTGTGTGTGTTTGTGTATATATATATATATATATACACATACATTCAAACAATACAAACACACAGAGACTTTAAAAAGTCGAAATATATATGCCAATCAAAATTCATCATGAAATATGTATCATCCACAGATCCAAAAATATTTAATTTACTGAACATGGATTTATGTATCATGTTGTTCAAGTAGAAAGCTCACCCATAGGTTGAATTTTCAGTTCCAACAGCGTTTACGAGGAGTGATCTCTTCTCACAATTTGTATCTGCATGTCAGCCTCCTCACAAGAATGTACGTGGGATACCAGGTAGGATTCTATATGTGCATCTAAAAATACATGTGCTGAATAGGCTACAGAGAAAGGGAGACAGGAATTCACATACTTGTTAACTTTACAAACACATGGAGAACTACTTCTCTGAAATTGGACTAGATTTATAACACCTAGCCTTTATAATGCCAAAGGAAAGTCCAATTATACACCATGCCTCCTCTGAACTGCATGTATTGCTATTCTGTTTGTGTTATTTTCCTCCATCATATCAGGATTGGTAATCAGAGTCTAGGAGGGTATGGGTTAGTGTCAGGGATTCAGTATTTTGAATGGAAAATAGGAAAATGAATCCAATGTGTATGCAATTCTGTGCTACACAAAAATCTTCCCACTCTCATCCAGAACAATGCCTTGACGTTACCTTTGCCCCAAGTAAGACACGATTCGAAGAGAAGAGTTAGAAAATCTGTGAATACATATATACAATGGAAAATGCTCAGGAGTTCACAACCTTGGAGGTGGTAGAGGAGTTTCCATAAGGAAGGGACGGGATAAACACTCCCCAAACATGGAGCTCTGCTGGCCTAAAGACTTCTTGGGAAACTGCCTCTGAGGTTGGACCCTTGAAATATATGTTGTTGTCAGGAGCTTTATCTTCCTTTGTAGTGAGACCATCAAAGCTTGGTCTGCATCTATGTGGCCTGGAGGACATGGTTTCTGATTTTCCAATGAACATGAGGCAGCAGTGCTGAATTCTCTCTTTGTAGGTCAACTGTGGCCACTGGGGTCTAAGTGTTTCCCCGTGTGGACTGTGAGGCCATTTGGTCATCCTCCACTTTTCCTGGTGTTTCTTGCTGCTTCACTGGGAGTTTCCTATTTGCTTCATGAAATACAAGGAGTTCAACTGGGACACAGTGCTGGAGGGAGTTCTGTCACGTGTGCTGACTCAGGGTCCTAGGAGAATGCACCAACCAGGCTTCTATCCCACAGAGCTTGCCCCCTTGACCATAGCAACCTGATTCTGAACATTGCCCGGAAACCTCTCCATAGAACAAGATGCCTTTACATATAAGGGTCTGCTGGCTGCACCGTGTCAGTCACAAGCCATGTGGAAGCCAATGGCAGATCCACATGGCCCCACCACAGATGTTTTATCACACACCTGCACACCACTGCTCTAGGCCCACTAATCAGCAGGCTCCAACTTACTGGCATCTCTGTTCTACACCATTTTCATGAAACCCAGTCAATCAAGGCACTGTCTGGTACACTCATGATCAGCAACAGGACATCCAAAGGTTCTCCAGTGCCACGTGGTCATGGGAATTTCAAAAATTTCATGGTATTTATCAAGCCATTTCTCAAGGATGAACTTGGAGGCACTGTGGGTTTCTATTCATTCAGGAACCACTAAATGGTGAGGAAGCTCATTTCAATGAAAGCTCTGGAGAAACACTCAGAGGCAAGGCTTCCCAAGAGTGGCCAAAAGGTCACATCAAGCCAGGCCCATTGAGGTCTACAATGTGAGGTCCCTGTGTGTTTTGACTCTCAATTATGGCTGCCAGGTCTTTAAGAATAAAATCATGTGATATCCTGGCTGAGATTCCCAGTGCTCTGTGGAAAGCCACCCTGGGCCTAGATCTCAGTTTCCAAGGGCAACTCTCATGCGTGGCCTCCTAAAATCCCAACACAATTCATGGCAATACTTCTCTGAGTTCAGTACCAGAACTCAGTCTCTAAGGGGAATCACGCCAGAGTTCAAGCCCAGGTGGACAAAGTCATCCCTTCCAACCGCCACAGAAATGACCACAATTCCAACCAAAACACTGCCACATGGCCCTCATCTTCTTCCATATAGACACTCATCATAACCTCTGGCTGGAGGTTTCCATGAGGGGGCAGCCCAAGACAGTGTCTAGAATAAGCTCCCTTGGCCCTCATTTGCCTAATGTCAGGGTGGCCTGTGAACCAGGAGTGATCAAATACGCCTGCCATTAATACTGCTCTGCTTCTCCAAATTGAGGACTACTGACTTTCGGGTATAGATTCTTTCTGTGAATTGTAGACATGAGAAAACCCAAGAACCTATGGGATAGCCTCTGCAGGGCTTTGAAGAACTCATTTGACCCAAAGGATCCCTATTCTCACTTGATGGAGGTCAGGAACTTTCCAGAGGAAAGTGAGAGGCCTCATCCACAATGACTGCTCTTTTTGCCATTTTGGCTTTGGATGCACACATGGGATCTTTCTTTAATCCATCAGGTGCTGAGAATCTAAGCCACAGCCTCACACAGGGCCAAGAGGCTGATTCACACACATCCCTTTGCAAAGGAATTAAGCAAAAAGCCACAGGTGATGCCCCTTCATTTCCATTTGAAAACTGTTTACTTCAGGCTTCACAAAGGGGTAGCCTGAGGCAAAGACCTTTCTGAGAGTCAGGGCAACAGAACAATAGGTAAGCAAAAGGCCCAAAGCAGGGTTTCTACACTGACACTTTACTGGTCACACTGATATCTGAGTTTTCTGAGATGCTTGCCATTCCCTTCAGTTATCCAGTACATGGCCATGTCACAGAGCTGGGAGGTGGTACATATCTTGGACACAAAACCATGAGCCAATTCTGGAGAGTGGCCAGAATTCAGGAAGAAAACAGGAACTTAGCAAGATAGTAGGTGTTGCCCATAGATAAGGCAAGCCCCAGTCCATTCATAAATTGGAAAGGATGAATGCTGGAAAGTTTTCTACTAGACAGGACGCATCCATTGATTCATTCTCTTTTCCAATGTCTACAACCAGGGATACAGTGGGATACACAGACATAGAAACACTCGCCTTGTCAAATGACTTACTAGAAACAGTCCACTCCAAACCAAACAAACTGCCTTTCCTACCTATTCTCAGAACATGAGACAAAACCATAAACTCACACCCACACCCACTAAGGCACCTCCTTCCCCCAAGTAGGTCTGTGACTATCTGGAGTGTCTTCTGACTGGTGGGCCATACAATGTTCCCCCAAAATGGCCCATCCTCTCTCAGATCTGGCCTCCTTGGCCTACTCAATGAAGTTGTCAGGAGCCACCAGTGAGCCACTCACTACCTGCTTTCTCAGAAAAGTCCCCTCTTCAGAGCTTTCCTGGCATTTGGTCATCCTCACATCAGTAGGTACCAAGAAAGACTGACTCTCTCCTTGGTAAATGCAAACAAGTCAGCCCACTGGGACTGGGACTGAAACTGGCTCTGGGTGCCTGGCTTCCTGGTTGCCAAGTTCAAAGAGTTCCATCACAAAAGAAGTGAGGTGAGGTCACTTCCTTCAGGAACTGAATGAGGTCACTGCCTTGGCAACCAAATTGTCCTAACAGTTGCTTCCAAGGGTCCTATGAGATGGAGGCTGCCCCTGCTTCCTGTGACACTTTCACAAGTTAGAATGGTATATCCTCCATAGGCACCCAGGAACAGCTTTCCACACAGGCCTGGTTTGGTCCATCTTGTCTACATTAAGAAGAGAGAGGCTCATACAGACACAAACCTTCATCCTGACCAGGTTGTTTGCCATGGAAGATGACTTTTGCTCTCTCATGTCCTTCAGAGCTGCCTACTTCTTCTCCAGGGATTATTTCTGCATGGACCTTTGAGTTCTCAGCAGGTGGAAGATCCCCTTCATTCCTCTATTGTAAGACCAACTCTGTCCCTGCTCTTCTGTAAAGTTGGATTGAGGGAACAGTGTATGGTTAGGGGTAAGAACATGTTTGATTTGGGTTAGGAATCATTCTACTGGATGAAGAATGGTATTGGGAACCTGCGATATATATAATAATGTATAGGTGAAGTATATGTATGACAACAGAAATCTAAGTAAGCTTTGAAGCCCAGAAGGGCATTGGGCCCTTGACTGGGATACTTAGCTTTGAATTACATTCTGCACAGATGTCTCAGATAAATTGATATACAATGGCATAAGACCTTGTACCTTGGATGATTGAATGTGGAAGAGAACATCCAGTCAAAAAGGGATAGTAGGTAGGATTAGGAAGATAGTCAGTAGGTTTAGGAAGAAGAGTGAGTATAACATTTGGACCAAAAGTTCTTTAGCAGTAGGGTGTCAGTTAGAGAGTAGATGTAAATGTCAGCACATGTGAAGAGTCAGTCACAATAATGAATATGGGAAATTAGGTAGGAGAGCAGATATCAATAGAGACATTGGGAAATCAGTCAAAGTATAAAGTGAGTGATAGGATTAGATATTTTCAACAGGGTTGAGGTTGAATATGTACTCTTAGGACGAAGCAACTGTGTAGTCACCAATAGGATTGACATTTGAGAGCATTAGGCCCCTGGACAAGGATGTGTTTAGTAATCCATGCTCACTTTCCATTTAGACTTTGGTACAATCATAAGTGTGAACTTTGCATTATGTGTCCAGAATATCACTGTGATCAAATGTATATGTAGATCAGGTGACATGAGTATTTCTTCCACCATTTCTGGGAGCAATATCTTGAAGACGTGTTGATTAGTATTTGGGGGCACCAATAGGTGTACCTTGTGTCTATGAATATAGAGATAATGCATGAATAGACCATACTGTGAATAAATAATATAACTGGTTCCAATTTACATAATGGATTGAACTGATACCTGAAAATATATAGGAAATCTAATATTGATACAGAATCATTCATTCCAACCAGTTATATATCTAATGGTAATATTAGGGTTCTGGTTTACCATGAAGGCTGTGTGAGATTTGCTTGAAAAGTGATTATGGAAATCGAAAATAATGTGTTTGGACAGAAGTCTCATGAAAAGGCCAGTCCAGAAATATACAGGAGTACATGTGTTCTGAAGCAGGAAGTGATTGAAAGTGAACCAAATGCCTGTAAATTTGTGAACTTGTGGATGAAATATATATCCTATGATGTGCATCAACTGAAGAAATAGTGATGTACCAGTGTCGAAAAAAAAGAAACGTCAAAATACACATCATGTATCATAGGAATCTACTTGCATTGATGTTAACTCGGTCAGTTACTGTAGAAATATTAGGATTTCTAAGGACCATTCACTAGGAAACAAATGTGTATTTCAGGTGGATGAATATTTCTGAGAATAATCTTTGGAAAAGATGATTATAAATCCACATACATGAGCATGAATGAATTTAGGGAGTGTATAATAAGACACATATATTTCATACTTTGAAAAATCTGGAGAGAGAGACTGTGTGTGTGTGTGTGTGTGTGTGTGTGTGTTTGTGTATATATATATATATATATATATATATATATATATATATACATTCAAACAATACAAACACACAGAGACTTTAAAAAGTCGAAATATATATGCCAATCAAAATTCATCATGAAATATGTATCATCCACAGATCCAAAAATATTTAATTTACTGAACATGGATTTATGTATCATGTTGTTCAAGTAGAAAGCTCACCCATAGGTTGAATTTTCAGTTCAAACAGCATTTACGAGGAGTGATCTCTTGTCACAATTTGTATCTGCATGTCAGCCTCCTCACAAGAATGTACGTGGGATACCAGGTAGGATTCTATATTTGCATCTAAAAATACATGTGCTGAATAGGCTACAGAGAAAGGGAGACAGGAATTCACATACTTGTTAACTTTACAAACACATGGAGAACTACTTCTCTTAAATTGGACTAGATTTATAACACCTAGCCTTTATAATGCCAAAGGAAAGTCCAATTATACACCATGCCTCCTCTGAACTGCATGTATTGCTATTCTGTTTGTGTTATTTTCCTCCATCATATCAGGATTGGTAATCAGAGTCTAGGAGGGTATGGGTTAGTTTCAGGGATTCAGTATTTTGAATGGAAAATAGGAAAATGAATCCAATGTGTATGCAATTCTGTGCTACACAAAAATCTTCCCACTCTCATCCAGAACAATGCCTTGACGTTACCTTTGCCCCAAGTAAGACACGATTCGAAGAGAAGAGTTAGAAAATCTGTGAATACATATATACAATGGAAAATGCTCAGGAGTTCACAACCTTGGAGGTGGTAGAGGAGTTTCCATAAGGAAGGGACAGGATAAACACTCCCCAAACATGGAGCTCTGCTGGCCTAAAGACTTCTTGGGAAACTGCCTCTGAGTTTGGACCCTTGAAATATATGTTGTTGTCAGGAGCTTTATCTTCCTTTGTAGTGAGACCATCAAAGCTTGGTCTGCATCTATGTGGCCTGGAGGACATGGTTTCTGATTTTCCAATGAACATGAGGCAGCAGTGCTGAATTCTCTCTTTGTAGGTCAACTGTGGCCACTGGGGTCTAAGTGTTTCCCCGTGTGGACTGTGAGGCCATTTGGTCATCCTCCACTTTTCCTGGTGTTTCTTGCTGCTTCACTGGGAGTTTCCTATTTGCTTCATGAAATACAAGGAGTTCAACTGGGACACAGTGCTGGAGGGAGTTCTGTCACGTGTGCTGACTCAGGGTCCTAGGAGAATGCACCAACCAGGCTTCTATCCCACAGAGCTTGCCCCCTTGACCATAGCAACCTGATTCTGAACATTGCCCGGAAACCTCTCCATAGAACAAGATGCCTTTACATATAAGGGTCTGCTGGCTGCACCGTGTCAGTCACAAGCCATGTGGAAGCCAATGGCAGATCCACATGGCCCCACCACAGATGTTTTATCACACACCTGCACACCACTGCTCTAGGCCCACTAATCAGCAGGCTCCAACTTACTGGCATCTCTGTTCTACACCATTTTCATGAAACCCAGTCAATCAAGGCACTGTCTGGTACACTCATGATCAGCAACAGGACATCCAAAGGTTCTCCAGTGCCACGTGGTCATGGGAATTTCAAAAATTTCATGGTATTTATCAAGCCATTTCTCAAGGATGAACTTGGAGGCACTGTGGGTTTCTATTCATTCAGGAACCACTAAATGGTGAGGAAGCTCATTTCAATGAAAGCTCTGGAGAAACACTCAGAGGCAAGGCTTCCCAATAGTGGCCAAAAGGTCACATCAAGCCAGGCCCATTGAGGTCTACAATGTGAGGTCCCTGTGTGTTTTGACTCTCAATTATGGCTGCCAGGTCTTTAAGAATAAAATCATGTGATATCCTGGCTGAGATTCCCAGTGCTCTGTGGAAAGCCACCCTGGGCCTAGATCTCAGTTTCCAAGGGCAACTCTCATGCGTGGCCTCCTAAAATCCCAACACAATTCATGGCAATACTTCTCTGAGTTCAGTACCAGAACTCAGTCTCTAAGGGGAATCACGCCAGAGTTCAAGCCCAGGTGGACAAAGTCATCCCTTCCAACCGCCACAGAAATGACCACAATTCCAACCAAAACACTGCCACATGGCCCTCATCTTCTTCCATATAGACACTCATCATAACCTCTGGCTGGAGGTTTCCATGAGGGGGCAGCCCAAGACAGTGTCTAGAATAAGCTCCCTTGCCCCTCATTTGCCTAATGTCAGGGTGGCCTGTGAACCAGGAGTGATCAAATACGCCTGCCATTAATACTGCTCTGCTTCTCCAAATTGAGGACTACTGACTTTCGGGTATAGATTCTTTCTGTGAATTGGAGACATGAGAAAACCCAAGAACCTATGGGATAGCATCTGCAGGGCTTTGAAGAACTCATTTGACCCAAAGGATCCCTATTCTCACTTGATGGAGGTCAGGAACTTTCCAGAGGAAAGTGAGAGGCTTCATCCACAATGACTGCTCTTTTTGCCATTTTGGATTTGGATGCACACATGGGATCTTTCTTTAATCCATCAGGTGCTGAGAATCTAAGCCACAGCCTCACACAGGGCCAAGAGGCTGATTCACACACATCCCTTTGCAAAGGAATTAAGCAAAAAGCCACAGGTGATGCCCCTTCATTTCCATTTGAAAACTGTTGACTTCAGGCTTCACAAAGGGGTAGCCTGAGGCAAAGACCTTCCTGAGAGTCAGGGCAACAGAACAATAGGTAAGCAAAAGGCCCAAAGCAGGTTTTCTCCACTGACACTTTACTGGTCACACTGATATCTGAGTTTTCTGAGATGCTTGCCATTCCCTTCAGTTATCCAGTACATGGTCATGTCACAGAGCTGGGAGGTGGTACATATGTTGGACACAAAACCATGAGCCAATTCTGGAGAGTGGCCAGAATTCAGGAAGAAAACAGGAACTTAGCAAGATAGTAGGTGTTGCCCATAGATAAGGCAAGCCCCAGTCCATTCATAAATTGGAAAGGATGAATGCTGGAAAGTTTTCTACTAGACAGGACGCATCCATTGATTCATTCTCTTTTCCAATGTCTACAACCAGGGATACAGTGGGATACACAGACATAGAAACACTCGCCTTGTCAAATGACTTACTAGAAACAGTCCACTCCAAACCAAACAAACTGCCTTTCCTACCTATTCTCAGAACATGAGACAAAACCATAAACTCACACCCACACCCACTAAGGCACCTCCTTCCCCCAAGTAGGTCTGTGACTATCTGGAGTGTCTTCTGACTGGTGGGCCATACAATGTTCCCCCAAAATGGCCCATCCTCTCTCAGATCTGGCCTCCTTGGCCTACTCAATGAAGTTGTCAGGAGCCACCAGTGAGCCACTCACTACCTGCTTTCTCAGAAAAGTCCCCTCTTCAGAGCTTTCCTGGCATTTGGTCATCCTCACATCAGTAGGTACCAAGAAAGACTGACTCTCTCCTTGGTAAATGCAAACAAGTCAGCCCACTGGGACTGGGACTGAAACTGGCTCTGGGTGCCTGGCTTCCTGGTTGCCAAGTTCAAAGAGTTCCATCACAAAAGAAGTGAGGTGAGGTCACTTCCTTCAGGAACTGAATGAGGTCACTGCCTTGGCAACCAAATTGTCCTAACAGTTGCTTCCAAGGGTCCTATGAGATGGAGGCTGCCCCTGCTTCCTGTGACACTTTCACAAGTTAGAATGGTATATCCTCCATAGGCACCCAGGAACAGCTTTCCACACAGGCCTGGTTTGGTCCATCTTGTCTACATTAAGAAGAGAGAGGCTCATACAGACACAACCCTTCATCCTGACCAGGTTGTTTGCCATGGAAGATGACTTTTGCTCTCTCATGTCCTTCAGAGCTGCCTACTTCTTCTCCAGGGATCATTTCTGCATGGACCTTTGAGTTCTCAGCAGGTGGAAGATCCCCTACATTCCTCTCTTGTAAGACCAACTCTGTCCCTGCTCTTCTGTAAAGTTGGATTGAGGGAACAGTGTATGGTTAGGGGTAAGAACATGTTTGATTTGGGTTAGGAATCATTCTACTGGATGAAGAATGGTATTGGGAACCTGCGATATATATAATAATGTATAGGTGAAGTATATGTATGACAACAGAAATCTAAGTAAGCTTTGAAGCCCAGAAGGGCATTGGGCCCTTGACTGGGATACTTAGCTTTGAATTACATTCTGCACAGATGTCTCAGATCAATTGATATACAATGGCATAAGACCTTGTACCTTGGATGATTGAATGTGGAAGAGAACATCCAGTCAAAAAGGGATAGTAGGTAGGATTAGGAAGATAGTCAGTAGGTTTAGGAAGAAGAGTGAGTATAACATTTGGACCAAAAGTTCTTTAGCAGTAGGGTGTCAGTTAGAGAGTAGATGTAAATGTCAGCACATGTGAAGAGTCAGTCACAATAATGAATATGGGAAATTAGGTAGGAGAGCAGATATCAATAGAGACATTGGGAAATCAGTCAAAGTATAAAGTGAGTGATAGGATTAGATATTTTCAACAGGGTTGAGGTTGAATATGTACTCTTAGGACGAAGCAACTGTGTAGTCACCAATAGGATTGACATTTGAGAGCATTAGGCCCCTGGACAAGGATGTGTTTAGTAATCCATGCTCACTTTCCATTTAGACTTTGGTACAATCATAAGTGTGAACTTTGCATTATGTGTCCAGAATATCACTGTGATCAAATGTATATGTAGATCAGGTGACATGAGTATTTCTTCCACCATTTCTGGGAGCAATATCTTGAAGACGTGTTGATAAGTTTTTGGGGGCACCAATAGGTGTACCTTGTGTCTATGAATATAGAGATAATGCATGAATAGACCATACTGTGAATAAATAGTATAACTGGTTCCAATTTACATAATGGATTGAACTGATACCTGAAAATATATAGGAAATCTAATATTGATACACAATCATTCATTCCAACCAGTTATATATCTAATGGTAATATTAGGGTTCTGGTTTACCATGAAGGCTGTGTGAGATTTGCTTGAAAAGTGATTATGGAAATCGAAAATAATGTGTTTGGAAAGAAGTCTCATGAAAAGGCCAGTCCAGAAATATACAGGAGTACATGTGTTCTGAAGCAGGAAGTGATTGAAAGTGAACCAAATGCCTGTAAATTTGTGAACTTGTGGATGAAATATATATCCTATGATGTGCATCAACTGAAGAAATAGTGATGTACCAGTGTCGAAAAAAAAGAAACGTCAAAATACACATCATGTATCATAGGAATCTACTTGCATTGATGCTAAACTCGGTCAGTTACTGTAGAAATATTAGGATTTCTAAGGACCATTCACTAGGAAACAAATGAGTATTTCAGGTGGATGAATATTTCTGAGAATAATCTTTGGAATAGATGATTATAAATCCACATACATGAACATGAATGAATTTAGGGAGTGTATAATAAGACACATATATTTCATACTTTGAAAAATCTGGAGAGAGAGACTGTGTGTGTGTGTGTGTGTGTGTGTGTGTGTGTGTGTGTGTGTTTGTGTGTATATATATACATATATATATATATATATATATATATACATTCAAACAATACAAACACACAGAGACTTTAAAAAGTCGAAATATATATGCCAATCAAAATTCATCATGAAATATGTATCATCCACAGATCCAAAAATATTTAATTTACTGAACATGGATTTATGTATCATGTTGTTCAAGTAGAAAGCTCACCCATAGGTTGAATTTTCAGTTCCAACAGCATTTACGAGGAGGGATCTCTTCTCACAATTTGTATCTGCCATGTCAGCCTCCTCACAAGAATGTACGTGGGATACCAGGTAGGATTCTATATGTGCATGTAAAAATACATGTGCTGAATAGGCTACAGAGAAAGGGAGACAGGAATTCACATACTTGTTAACTTTACAAACACATGGAGAACTACTTCTCTTAAATTGGACTAGATTTATAACACCTAGCCTTTATAATGCCAAAGGAAAGTCCAATTATACACCATGCCTCCTCTGAACTGCATGTATTGCTATTCTGTTTGTGTTATTTTCCTCCATCATATCAGGATTGGTAATCAGAGTCTAGGAGGGTATGGGTTAGTGTCAGGGATTCAGTATTTTGAATGGAAAATAGGAAAATGAATCCAATGTGTATGCAATTCTGTGCTACACAAAAATCTTCCCACTCTCATCAAGAACAATGCCTTGACATTACCTTTGCCCCAAGTAAGACACGATTCGAAGAGAAGAGTTAGAAAATCTGTGAATACATATATACAATGGAAAATGCTCAGGAGTTCACAACCTTGGAGGTGGTAGAGGAGTTTCCATAAGTAAGGGACAGGATAAACACTCCCCAAACATGGAGCTCTGCTGGCCTAAAGACTTCTTGGGAAACTGCCTCTGAGGTTGGACCCTTGAAATATATGTTGTTGTCAGGAGCTTTATCTTCCTTTGTAGTGAGACCATCAAAGCTTGGTCTGCATCTATGTGGCCTGGAGGACATGGTTTCTGATTTTCCAATGAACATGAGGCAGCAGTGCTGAATTCTCTCTTTGTAGGTCAACTGAGGCCACTGGGGTCTAAGTGTTTCCCCGTGTGGACTGTGAGGCCATTTGGTCATCCTCCACTTTTCCTGGTGTTTCTTGCTGCTTCACTGGGAGTTTCCTATTTGCTTCATGAAATACAAGGAGTTCAACTGGGACACAGTGCTGGAGGGAGTTCTGTCACGTGTGCTGACTCAGGGTCCTAGGAGAATGCACCAACCAGGCTTCTATCCCACAGAGCTTGCCCCCTTGACCATAGCAACCTGATTCTGAACATTGCCCGGAAACCTCTCCATAGAACAAGATGCCTTTACATATAAGGGTCTGCTGGCTGCACCGTGTCAGTCACAAGCCATGTGGAAGCCAATGGCAGATCCACATGGCCCCACCACAGATGTTTTATCACACACCTGCACACCACTGCTCTAGGCCCACTAATCAGCAGGCTCCAACTTACTGGCATCTCTGTTCTACACCATTTTCATGAAACCCAGTCAATCAAGGCACTGTCTGGTACACTCATGATCAGCAACACGACATCCAAAGGTTGTCCAGTGCCACGTGGTCATGGGAATTTCAAAAATTTCATGGTATTTATCAAGCCATTTCTCAAGGATGAACTTGGAGGCACTGTGGGTTTCTATTCATTCAGGAACCACTAAATGGTGAGGAAGCTCATTTCAATGAAAGCTCTGGAGAAACACTCAGAGGCAAGGCTTCCCAAGAGTGGCCAAAAGGTCACATCAAGCCAGGCCCATTGAGGTCTACAATGTGAGGTCCCTGTGTGTTTTGACTCTCAATTATGGCTGCCAGGTCTTTAAGAATAAAATCATGTGATATCCTGGCTGAGATTCCCAGTGCTCTGTGGAAAGCCACCCTGGGCCTAGATCTCAGTTTCCAAGGGCAACTCTCATGCGTGGCCTCCTAAAATCCCAACACAATTCATGGCAATACTTCTCTGAGTTCAGTACCAGAACTCAGTCTCTAAGGGGAATCACGCCAGAGTTCAAGCCCAGGTGGACAAAGTCATCCCTTCCAACCGCCACAGAAATGACCACAATTCCAACCAAAACACTGCCACATGGCCCTCATCTTCTTCCATATAGACACTCATCATAACCTCTGGCTGGAGGTTTCCATGAGGGGGCAGCCCAAGACAGTGTCTAGAATAAGCTCCCTTGCCCCTCATTTGCCTAATGTCAGGGTGGCCTGTGAACCAGGAGTGATCAAATACGCCTGCCATTAATACTGCTCTGCTTCTCCAAATTGAGGACTACTGACTTTCGGGTATAGATTCTTTCTGTGAATTGGAGACATGAGAAAACCCAAGAACCTATGGGATAGCCTCTGCAGGGCTTTGAAGAACTCATTTGACCCAAAGGATCCCTATTCTCACTTGATGGAGGTCAGGAACTTTCCAGAGGAAAGTGAGAGGCTTCATCCACAATGACTGCTCTTTTTGCCATTTTGGCTTTGGATGCACACATGGGATCTTTCTTTAATCCATCAGGTGCTGAGAATCTAAGCCACAGCCTCACACAGGGCCAAGAGGCTGATTCACACACATCCCTTTGCAAAGGAATTAAGCAAAAAGCCACAGGTGATGCCCCTTCATTTCCATTTGAAAACTGTTTACTTCAGGCTTCACAAAGGGGTAGCCTGAGGCAAAGACCTTCCTGAGAGTCAGGGCAACAGAACAATAGGTAAGCAAAAGGCCCAAAGCAGGGTTTCTCCACTGACACTTTACTGGTCACACTGATATCTGAGTTTTCTGAGATGCTTGCCATTCCCTTCAGTTATCCAGTACATGGCCATGTCACAGAGCTGGGAGGTGGTACATATCTTGGACACAAAACCATGAGCCAATTCTGGAGAGTGGCCAGAATTCAGGAAGAAAACAGGAACTTAGCAAGATAGTAGGTGTTGCCCATAGATAAGGCAAGCCCCAGTCCATTCATAAATTGGAAAGGATGAATGCTGGAAAGTTTTCTACTAGACAGGACGCATCCATTGATTCATTCTCTTTTCCAATGTCTACAACCAGGGATACAGTGGGATACACAGACATAGAAACACTCGCCTTGTCAAATGACTTACTAGAAACAGTCCACTCCAAACCAAACAAACTGCCTTTCCTACCTATTCTCAGAACATGAGACCAAAACCATAAACTCACACCCACACCCACTAAGGCACCTCCTTCCCACAAGTAGGTCTGTGACTATCTGGAGTGTCTTCTGACTGGTGGGCCATACAATGTTCCCCCAAAATGGCCCGTCCTCTCTCAGATCTGGCCTCCTTGGCCTACTCAATGAAGTTGTCAGGAGCCACCAGTGAGCCACTCACTACCTGCTTTCTCAGAAAAGTCCCCTCTTCAGAGCTTTCCTGGCATTTGGTCATCCTCACATCAGTAGGTACCAAGAAAGACTGACTCTCTCCTTGGTAAATGCAAACAAGTCAGCCCACTGGGACTGGGACTGAAACTGGCTCTGGGTGCCTGGCTTCCTGGTTGCCAAGTTCAAAGAGTTCCATCACAAAAGAAGTGAGGTGAGGTCACTTCCTTCAGGAACTGAATGAGGTCACTGCCTTGGCAACCAAATTGTCCTAACAGTTGCTTCCAAGGGTCCTTTGAGATGGAGGCTGCCCCTGCTTCCTGTGACACTTTCACAAGTTAGAATGGTATATCCTCCATAGGCACCCAGGAACAGCTTTCCACACAGGCCTGGTTTGGTCCATCTTGTCTACATTAAGAAGAGAGAGGCTCATACAGACACAACCCTTCATCCTGACCAGGTTGTTTGCCATGGAAGATGACTTTTGCTCTCTCATGTCCTTCAGAGCTGCCTACTTCTTCTCCAGGGATCATTTCTGCATGGACCTTTGAGTTCTCAGCAGGTGGAAGATCCCCTACATTCCTCTATTGTAAGACCAACTCTGTCCCTGCTCTTCTGTAAAGTTGGATTGAGGGAACAGTGTATGGTTAGGGGTAAGAACATGTTTGAGTTGGGTTAGGAATCATTCTACTGGATGAAGAATGGTATTGGGAACCTGCGATATATATAATAATGTATAGGTGAAGTATATGTATGACAACAGAAATCTAAGTAAGCTTTGAAGCCCAGAAGGGCATTGGGCCCTTGACTGGGATACTTAGCTTTGAATTACATTCTGCACAGATGTCTCAGATAAATTGATATACAATGGCATAAGACCTTGTACCTTGGATGATTGAATGTGGAAGAGAACATCCAGTCAAAAAGGGATAGTAGGTAGGATTAGGAAGATAGTCAGTAGGTTTAGGAAGAAGAGTGAGTATAACATTTGGACCAAAAGTTCTTTAGCAGTAGGGTGTCAGTTAGAGAGTAGATGTAAATGTCAGCACATGTGAAGAGTCAGTCACAATAATGAATACGGGAAATTAGGTAGGAGAGCAGATATCAATAGAGACATTGGGAAATCAGTCAAAGTATAAAGTGAGTGATAGGATTAGATATTTTCAACAGGGTTGAGGTTGAATATGTACTCTTAGGACGAAGCAACTGTGTAGTCACCAATAGGATTGACATTTGAGAGCATTAGGCCCCTGGACAAGGATGTGTTTAGTAATCCATGCTCACTTTCCATTTAGACTTTGGTACAATCGTAAGTGTGAACTTTGCATTATGTGTCCAGAATATCACTGTGATCAAATGTATATGTAGATCAGGTGACATGAGTATTTCTTCCACCATTTCTGGGAGCAATATCTTGAAGACGTGTTGATTAGTATTTGGGGGCACCAATAGGTGTACCTTGTGTCTATGAATATAGAGATAATGCATGAATAGACCATACTGTGAATAAATAGTATAACTGGTTCCAATTTACATAATGGATTGAACTGATACCTGAAAATATATAGGAAATCTAATATTGATACACAATCATTCATTCCAACCAGTTATATATCTAATGGTAATATTAAGGTTCTGGTTTACCATGAAGGCTGTGTGAGATTTGCTTGAAAATTGATTATGGAAATCGAAAATAATGTGTTTGGAAAGAAGTCTCTTGAAAAGGCCAGTCCAGAAATATACAAGAGTACATGTGTTCTGAAGCAGGAAGTGATTGAAAGTGAACCAAATGCCTGTAAATTTGTGAACTTGTGGATGAAATATATATCCTATGATGTGCATCAACTGAAGAAATAGTGATGTACCAGTGTCGAAAAAAAAAAAGAAACGTCAAAATACACATCATGTATCATAGGAATCTACTTGCATTGATGCTAAACTCGGTCAGTTACTGTAGAAATATTAGGATTTCTAAGGACCATTCACTAGGAAACAAATGTGTATTTCAGGTGGATGAATATTTCTGAGAATAATCTTTGGAAAAGATGATTATAAATCCACATACATGAACATGAATGAATTTAGGGAGTGTATAATAAGACACATATACTTCATACTTTGAAAAATCTGGAGAGAGAGACTGTGTGTGTGTGTGTGTGTGTGTGTTTGTGTTTGTGTATATATATATATATATATATATATATATATATATATATATATATACATTCAAACAATACAAACACACAGAGACTTTAAAAAGTCGAAATATATATGCCAATCAAAATTCATCATGAAATATGTATCATCCACAGATCCAAAAATATTTAATTTACTGAACATGGATTTATGTATCATGTTGTTCAAGTAGAAAGCTCACCCATAGGTTGAATTTTCAGTTCCAACAGCATTTACGAGGAGGGATCTCTTCTCACAATTTGTATCTGCCATGTCAGCCTCCTCACAAGAATGTACGTGGGATACCAGGTAGGATTCTATATGTGCATGTAAAAATACATGTGCTGAATAGGCTACAGAGAAAGGGAGACAGGAATTCACATACTTGTTAACTTTACAAACACATGGAGAACTACTTCTCTTAAATTGGACTAGATTTATAACACCTAGCCTTTATAATGCCAAAGGAAAGTCCAATTATACACCATGCCTCCTCTGAACTGCATGTATTGCTATTCTGTTTGTGTTATTTTCCTCCATCATATCAGGATTGGTAATCAGAGTCTAGGAGGGTATGGGTTAGTGTCAGGGATTCAGTATTTTGAATGGAAAATAGGAAAATGAATCCAATGTGTATGCAATTCTGTGCTACACAAAAATCTTCCCACTCTCATCAAGAACAATGCCTTGACATTACCTTTGCCCCAAGTAAGACACGATTCGAAGAGAAGAGTTAGAAAATCTGTGAATACATATATACAATGGAAAATGCTCAGGAGTTCACAACCTTGGAGGTGGTAGAGGAGTTTCCATAAGTAAGGGACAGGATAAAAACTCCCCAAACATGGAGCTCTGCTGGCCTAAAGACTTCTTGGGAAACTGCCTCTGAGGTTGGACCCTTGAAATAAATGTTGTTGTCAGGAGCTTTATCTTCCTTTGTAGTGAGACCATCAAAGCTTGGTCTGCATCTATGTGGCCTGGAGGACATGGTTTCTGATTTTCCAATGAACATGAGGCAGCAGTGCTGAATTCTCTCTTTGTAGGTCAACTGTGGCCACTGGGGTCTAAGTGTTTCCCCGTGTGGACTGTGAGGCCATTTGGTCATCCTCCACTTTTCCTGGTGTTTCTTGCTGCTTCACTGGGAGTTTCCTATTTGCTTCATGAAAAACAAGGAGTTCAACTGGGACACAGTGCTGGAGGGAGTTCTGTCACGTGTGCTGACTCAGGGTCCTAGGACAATGCACCAACAAGGCTCCTATCCCACAGAGCTTGCCCCCTTGACCATAGCAACCTGATTCTGAACATTGCCCGGAAACCTCTCCATAGAACAAGATGCCTTTACATATAAGGGTCTGCTGGCTGCACCGTGTCAGTCACAAGCCATGTGGAAGCCAATGGCAGATCCACATGGCCCCACCACAGATGTTTTATCACACACCTGCACACCACTGCTCTAGGCCCAATAATCAGCAGGCTCCAACTTACTGGCATCTCTGTTCTACACCATTTTCATGAAACCCAGTCAATCAAGGCACTGTCTGGTACACTCATGATCAGCAACAGGACATCCAAAGGTTCTCCAGTGCCACGTGGTCATGGGAATTTCAAAAATTTCATGGTATTTATCAAGCCGTTTCTCAAGGATGAACTTGGAGGCACTGTGGGTTTCTATTCATTCAGGAACCACTAAATGGTGAGGAAGCTCATTTCAATGAAAGCTCTGGAGAAACACTCAGAGGCAAGGCTTCCCAAGAGTGGCCAAAAGGTCACATCAAGCCAGGCCCATTGAGGTCTACAATGTGAGGTCCCTGTGTGTTTTGACTCTCAATTATGGCTGCCAGGTCTTTAAGAATAAAATCATGTGATATCCTGGCTGAGATTCCCAGTGCTCTGTGGAAAGCCACCCTGGGCCTAGATCTCAGTTTCCAAGGGCAACTCTCATGCGTGGCCTCCTAAAATCCCAACACAATTCATGGCAATACTTCTCTGAGTTCAGTACCAGATCTCAGTCTCTAAGGGGAATCACGCCAGAGTTCAAGCCCAGGTGGACAAAGTCATCCCTTCCAACCGCCACAGAAATGACCACAATTCCAACCAAAACGCTGCCACATGGCCCTCATCTTCTTCCATATAGACACTCACCATAACCTCTGGCTGGAGGTTTCCATGAGGGGGCAGCCCAAGACAGTGTCTAGAATAAGCTCCCTTGCCCCTCATTTGCCTAATGTCAGGGTGGCCTGTGAACCAGGAGTGATCAAATACGCCTGCCATTAATACTGCTCTGCTTCTCCAAATGGAGGACTACTGACTTTTGGGTATAGATTCTTTCTGTGAATTGGAGACATGAGAAAACCCAAGAACCTATGGGATAGCCTCTGCGGGGCTTTGAAGAACTCATTTGACCCAAAGGATCCCTATTCTCACTTGATGGAGGTCAGGAACTTTCCAGAGGAAAGTGAGAGGCTTCATCCACAATGACTGCTCTGTTTGCCATTTTGGCTTTGGATGCACACATGGGATCTTTCTTTAATCCATCAGGTGCTGAGAATCTAAGCCACAGCCTCACACAGGGCCAAGAGGCTGATTCACACACATCCCTTTGCAAAGGAATTAAGCAAAAAGCCACAGGTGATGCCCCTTCATTTCCATTTGAAAACTGTTGACTTCAGGCTTCACAAAGGGGTAGCCTGAGGCAAAGACCTTCCTGAGAGTCAGGGCAACAGAACAATAGGTAAGCAAAAGGCCCAAAGCAGGGTTTCTCCACTGACACTTTACTGGTCACACTGATATCTGAGTTTTCTGAGATGCTTGCCATTCCCTTCAGTTATCCAGTACATGGCCATGTCACAGAGCTGGGAGGTGGTACATATCTTGGACACAAAACCATGAGCCAATTCTGGAGAGTGGCCAGAATTCAGGAAGAAAACAGGAACTTAGCAAGATAGTAGGTGTTGCCCATAGATAAGGCAAGCCCCAGTCCATTCATAAATTGGAAAGGATGAATGCTGGAAAGTTTTCTACTAGACAGGACGCATCCATTGATTCATTCTCTTTTCCAATGTCTACAACCAGGGATACAGTGGGATACACAGACATAGAAACACTCGCCTTGTCAAATGACTTACTAGAAACAGTCCACTCCAAACCAAACAAACTGCCTTTCCTACCTATTCTCAGAACATGAGACCAAAACCATAAACTCACACCCACACCCACTAAGGCACCTCCTTCCCCCAAGTAGGTCTGTGACTATCTGGAGTGTCTTCTGACTGGTGGGCCATACAATGTTCCCCCAAAATGGCCCGTCCTCTCTCAGATCTGGCCTCCTTGGCCTACTCAATGAAGTTGTCAGGAGCCACCAGTGAGCCACTCACTACCTGCTTTCTCAGAAAAGTCCCCTCTTCAGAGCTTTCCTGGCATTTGGTCATCCTCACATCAGTAGGTACCAAGAAAGACTGACTCTCTCCTTGGTAAATGCAAACAAGTCAGCCCACTGGGACTGGGACTGAAACTGGCTCTGGGTGCCTGGCTTCCTGGTTGCCAAGTTCAAAGAGTTCCATCACAAAAGAAGTGAGGTGAGGTCACTTCCTTCAGGAACTGAATGAGGTCACTGCCTTGGCAACCAAATTGTCCTAACAGTTGCTTCCAAGGGTCCTTTGAGATGGAGGCTGCCCCTGCTTCCTGTGACACTTTCACAAGTTAGAATGGTATATCCTCCATAGGCACCCAGGAACAGCTTTCCACACAGGCCTGGTTTGGTCCATCTTGTCTACATTAAGAAGAGAGAGGCTCATACAGACACAACCCTTCATCCTGACCAGGTTGTTTGCCATGGAAGATGACTTTTGCTCTCTCATGTCCTTCAGAGCTGCCTACTTCTTCTCCAGGGATCATTTCTGCATGGACCTTTGAGTTCTCAGCAGGTGGAAGATCCCCTACATTCCTCTATTGTAAGACCAACTCTGTCCCTGCTCTTCTGTAAAGTTAGATTGAGGGAACAGTGTATGGTTAGGGGTAAGAACATGTTTGAGTTGGGTTAGGAATCATTCTACTGGATGAAGAATGGTATTGGGAACCTGCGATATATATAATAATGTATAGGTGAAGTATATGTATGACAACAGAAATCTAAGTAAGCTTTGAAGCCCAGAAGGGCATTGGGCCCTTGACTGGGATACTTAGCTTTG
The DNA here is from genome assembly GCF_045843805.1 of Urocitellus parryii. Classification (NCBI taxonomy): domain Eukaryota; kingdom Metazoa; phylum Chordata; class Mammalia; order Rodentia; family Sciuridae; genus Urocitellus; species Urocitellus parryii. The sequence goes on along the minus strand of NC_135535.1, from coordinate 113,164,826 downwards.
AATTACATTCTGCACAGATGTCTCAGATAAATTGATATACAATGGCATAAGACCTTGTACCTTGGATGATTGAATGTGGAAGAGAACATTCAGTCAAAAAGGGATAGTAGGTAGGATTAGGAAGATAGTCAGTAGGTTTAGGAAGAAGAGTGAGTATAACATTTGGACCAAAAGTTCTTTAGCAGTAGGGTGTCAGTTAGAGAGTAGATGTAAATGTCAGCACATGTGAAGAGTCAGTCACAATAATGAATATGGGAAATTAGGTAGGAGAGCAGATATCAATAGAGACATTGGGAAATCAGTCAAAGTATAAAGTGAGTGATAGGATTAGATATTTTCAACAGGGTTGAGGTTGAATATGTACTCTTAGGACGAAGCAACTGTGTAGTCACCAATAGGATTGACATTTGAGAGCATTAGGCCCCTGGACAAGGATGTGTTTAGTAATCCATGCTCACTTTCCATTTAGACTTTGGTACAATCATAAGTGTGAACTTTGCATTATGTGTCCAGAATATCAGTGTGATCAAATGTATATGTAGATCAGGTGACATGAGTATTTCTTCCACCATTTCTGGGAGCAATATCTTGAAGACGTGTTGATTAGTATTTGGGGGCACCAATAGGTGTACCTTGTGTCTATGAATATAGAGATAATGCATGAATAGACCATACTGTGAATAAATAGTATAACTGGTTCCAATTTACATAATGGATTGAACTGATACCTGAAAATATATAGGAAATCTAATATTGATACACAATCATTCATTCCAACCAGTTATATATCTAATGGTAATATTAAGGTTCTGGTTTACCATGAAGGCTGTGTGAGATTTGCTTGAAAAGTGATTATGGAAATCGAAAATAATGTGTTTGGAAAGAAGTCTCTTGAAAAGGCCAGTCCAGAAATATACAAGAGTACATGTGTTCTGAAGCAGGAAGTGATTGAAAGTGAACCAAATGCCTGTAAATTTGTGAACTTGTGGATGAAATATATATCCTATGATGTGCATCAACTGAAGAAATAGTGATGTACCAGTGTCGAAAAAAAAAAAAGAAACGTCAAAATACACATCATGTATCATAGGAATCTACTTGCATTGATGCTAAACTCGGTCAGTTACTGTAGAAATATTAGGATTTCTAAGGACCATTCACTAGGAAACAAATGTGTATTTCAGGTGGATGAATATTTCTGAGAATAATCTTTGGAAAAGATGATTATAAATCCACATACATGAACATGAATGAATTTAGGGAGTGTATAATAAGACACATATACTTCATACTTTGAAAAGTCTGGAGAGAGAGACTGTGTGTGTGTGTGTGTGTGTGTGTGTTTGTGTATATATATATATATATATATATATATATATATATATATATATATACATTCAAACAATACAAACACACAGAGACTTTAAAAAGTCGAAATATATATGCCAATCAAAATTCATCATGAAATATGTATCATCCACAGATCCAAAAATATTTAATTTACTGAACATGGATTTATGTATCATGTTGTTCAAGTAGAAAGCTCACCCATAGGTTGAATTTTCAGTTCCAACAGCATTTACGAGGAGGGATCTCTTCTCACAATTTGTATCTGCCATGTCAGCCTCCTCACAAGAATGTACGTGGGATACCAGGTAGGATTCTATATGTGCATGTAAAAATACATGTGCTGAATAGGCTACAGAGAAAGGGAGACAGGAATTCACATACTTGTTAACTTTACAAACACATGGACAACTACTTCTCTTAAATTGGACTAGATTTATAACACCTAGCCTTTATAATGCCAAAGGAAAGTCCAATTATACACCATGCCTCCTCTGAACTGCATGTATTGCTATTCTGTTTGTGTTATTTTCCTCCATCATATCAGGATTGGTAATCAGAGTCTAGGAGGGTATGGGTTAGTGTCAGGGATTCAGTATTTTGAATGGAAAATAGGAAAATGAATCCAATGTGTATGTAATTCTGTGCTACACAAAAATCTTCCCACTCTCATCAAGAACAATGCCTTGACATTACCTTTGCCCCAAGTAAGACACGATTCGAAGAGAAGAGTTAGAAAATCTGTGAATACATATATACAATGGAAAATGCTCAGGAGTTCACAACCTTGGAGGTGGTAGAGGAGTTTCCATAAGTAAGGGACAGGATAAACACTCCCCAAACATGGAGCTCTGCTGGCCTAAAGACTTCTTGGGAAACTGCCTCTGAGGTTGGACCCTTGAAATAAATGTTGTTGTCAGGAGCTTTATCTTCCTTTGTAGTGAGACCATCAAAGCTTGGTCTGCATCTATGTGGCCTGGAGGACATGGTTTCTGATTTTCCAATGAACATGAGGCAGCAGTGCTGAATTCTCTCTTTGTAGGTCAACTGTGGCCACTGGGGTCTAAGTGTTTCCCCGTGTGGACTGTGAGGCCATTTGGTCATCCTCCACTTTTCCTGGTGTTTCTTGCTGCTTCACTGGGAGTTTCCTATTTGCTTCATGAAAAACAAGGAGTTCAACTGGGACACAGTGCTGGAGGGAGTTCTGTCACGTGTGCTGACTCAGGGTCCTAGGACAATGCACCAACCAGGCTCCTATCCCACAGAGCTTGCCCCCTTGACCATAGCAACCTGATTCTGAACATTGCCCGGAAACCTCTCCATAGAACAAGATGCCTTTACATATAAGGGTCTGCTGGCTGCACCGTGTCAGTCACAAGCCATGTGGAAGCCAATGGCAGATCCACATGGCCCCACCACAGATGTTTTATCACACACCTGCACACCACTGCTCTAGGCCCAATAATCAGCAGGCTCCAACTTACTGGCATCTCTGTTCTACACCATTTTCATGAAACCCAGTCAATCAAGGCACTGTCTGGTACACTCATGATCAGCAACAGGACATCCAAAGGTTGTCCAGTGCCACGTGGTCATGGGAATTTCAAAAATTTCATGGTATTTATCAAGGCATTTCTCAAGGATGAACTTGGAGGCACTGTGGGTTTCTATTCATTCAGGAACCACTAAATGGTGAGGAAGCTCATTTCAATGAAAGCTCTGGAGAAACACTCAGAGGCAAGGCTTCCCACGAGTGGCCAAAAGGTCACATCAAGCCAGGCCCATTGAGGTCTACAATGTGAGGTCCCTGTGTGTTTTGACTCTCAATTATGGCTGCCAGGTCTTTAAGAATAAAATCATGTGATATCCTGGCTGAGATTCCCAGTGCTCTGTGGAAAGCCACCCTGGGCCTAGATCTCAGTTTCCAAGGGCAACTCTCATGCGTGGCCTCCTAAAATCCCAACACAATTCATGGCAATACTTCTCTGAGTTCAGTACCAGAACTCAGTCTCTAAGGGGAATCACGCCAGAGTTCAAGCCCAGGTGGACAAAGTCATCCCTTCCAACCGCCACAGAAATGACCACAATTCCAACCAAAACGCTGCCACATGGCCCTCATCTTCTTCCATATAGACACTCACCATAACCTCTGGCTGGAGGTTTCCATGAGGGGGCAGCCCAAGACAGTGTCTAGAATAAGCTCCCTTGCCCCTCATTTGCCTAATGTCAGGGTGGCCTGTGAACCAGGAGTGATCAAATACGCCTGCCATTAATACTGCTCTGCTTCTCCAAATGGAGGACTACTGACTTTCGGGTATAGATTTTTTCTGTGAATTGGAGACATGAGAAAACCCAAGAACCTATGGGATAGCCTCTGCAGGGCTTTGAAGAACTCATTTGACCCAAAGGATCCCTATTCTCACTTGATGGAGGTCAGGAACTTTCCAGAGGAAAGTGAGAGGCTTCATCCACAATGACTGCTCTTTTTGCCATTTTGGCTTTGGATGCACACATGGGATCTTTCTTTAATCCATCAGGTGCTGAGAATCTAAGCCACAGCCTCACACAGGGCCAAGAGGCTGATTCACACACATCCCTTTGCAAAGGAATTAAGCAAAAAGCCACAGGTGATGCCCCTTCATTTCCATTTGAAAACTGTTGACTTCAGGCTTCACAAAGGGGTAGCCTGAGGCAAAGACCTTCCTGAGAGTCAGGGCAACAGAACAATAGGTAAGCAAAAGGCCCAAAGCAGGGTTTCTCCACTGACACTTTACTGGTCACACTGATATCTGAGTTTTCTGAGATGCTTGCCATTCCCTTCAGTTATCCAGTACATGGCCATGTCACAGAGCTGGGAGGTGGTACATATCTTGGACACAAAACCATGAGCCAATTCTGGAGAGTGGCCAGAATTCAGGAAGAAAACAGGAACTTAGCAAGATAGTAGGTGTTGCCCATAGATAAGGCAAGCCCCAGTCCATTCATAAATTGGAAAGGATGAATGCTGGAAAGTTTTCTACTAGACAGGACGCATCCATTGATTCATTCTCTTTTCCAATGTCTACAACCAGGGATACAGTGGGATACACAGACATAGAAACACTCGCCTTGTCAAATGACTTACTAGAAACAGTCCACTCCAAACCAAACAAACTGCCTTTCCTACCTATTCTCAGAACATGAGACAAAACCATAAACTCACACCCACACCCACTAAGGCACCTCCTTCCCCCAAGTAGGTCTGTGACTATCTGGAGTGTCTTCTGACTGGTGGGCCATACAATGTTCCCCCAAAATGGCCCGTCCTCTCTCAGATCTGGCCTCCTTGGCCTACTCAATGAAGTTGTCAGGAGCCACCAGTGAGCCACTCACTACCTGCTTTCTCAGAAAAGTCCCCTCTTCAGAGCTTTCCTGGCATTTGGTCATCCTCACATCAGTAGGTACCAAGAAAGACTGACTCTCTCCTTGGTAAATGCAAACAAGTCAGCCCACTGGGACTGGGACTGAAACTGGCTCTGGGTGCCTGGCTTCCTGGTTGCCAAGTTCAAAGAGTTCCATCACAAAAGAAGTGAGGTGAGGTCACTTCCTTCAGGAACTGAATGAGGTCACTGCCTTGGCAACCAAATTGTCCTAACAGTTGCTTCCAAGGGTCCTTTGAGATGGAGGCTGCCCCTGCTTCCTGTGACACTTTCACAAGTTAGAATGGTATATCCTCCATAGGCACCCAGGAACAGCTTTCCACACAGGCCTGGTTTGGTCCATCTTGTCTACATTAAGAAGAGAGAGGCTCATACAGACACAACCCTTCATCCTGACCAGGTTGTTTGCCATGGAAGATGACTTTTGCTCTCTCATGTCCTTCAGAGCTGCCTACTTCTTCTCCAGGGATCATTTCTGCATGGACCTTTGAGTTCTCAGCAGGTGGAAGATCCCCTACATTCCTCTATTGTAAGACCAACTCTGTCCCTGCTCTTCTGTAAAGTTGGATTGAGGGAACAGTGTATGGTTAGGGGTAAGAACATGTTTGAGTTGGGTTAGGAATCATTCTACTGGATGAAGAATGGTATTGGGAACCTGCGATATATATAATAATGTATAGGTGAAGTATATGTATGACAACAGAAATCTAAGTAAGCTTTGAAGCCCAGAAGGGCATTGGGCCCTTGACTGGGATACTTAGCTTTGAATTACATTCTGCACAGATGTCTCAGATAAATTGATATACAATGGCATAAGACCTTGTACCTTGGATGATTGAATGTGGAAGAGAACATCCAGTCAAAAAGGGATAGTAGGTAGGATTAGGAAGATAGTCAGTAGGTTTAGGAAGAAGAGTGAGTATAACATTTGGACCAAAAGTTCTTTAGCAGTAGGGTGTCAGTTAGAGAGTAGATGTAAATGTCAGCACATGTGAAGAGTCAGTCACAATAATGAATACGGGAAATTAGGTAGGAGAGCAGATATCAATAGAGACATTGGGAAATCAGTCAAAGTATAAAGTGAGTGATAGGATTAGATATTTTCAACAGGGTTGAGGTTGAATATGTACTCTTAGGACGAAGCAACTGTGTAGTCACCAATAGGATTGACATTTGAGAGCATTAGGCCCCTGGACAAGGATGTGTTTAGTAATCCATGCTCACTTTCCATTTAGACTTTGGTACAATCGTAAGTGTGAACTTTGCATTATGTGTCCAGAATATCACTGTGATCAAATGTATATGTAGATCAGGTGACATGAGTATTTCTTCCACCATTTCTGGGAGCAATATCTTGAAGACGTGTTGATAAGTATTTGGGGGCACCAATAGGTGTACCTTGTGTCTATGAATATAGAGATAATGCATGAATAGACCATACTGTGAATAAATAGTATAACTGGTTCCAATTTACATAATGGATTGAACTGATACCTGAAAATATATAGGAAATCTAATATTGATACACAATCATTCATTCCAACCAGTTATATATCTAATGGTAATATTAAGGTTCTGGTTTACCATGAAGGCTGTGTGAGATTTGCTTGAAAATTGATTATGGAAATCGAAAATAATGTGTTTGGAAAGAAGTCTCTTGAAAAGGCCAGTCCAGAAATATACAAGAGTACATGTGTTCTGAAGCAGGAAGTGATTGAAAGTGAACCAAATGCCTGTAAATTTGTGAACTTGTGGATGAAATATATATCCTATGATGTGCATCAACTGAAGAAATAGTGATGTACCAGTGTCGAAAAAAAAAAAGAAACGTCAAAATACACATCATGTATCATAGGAATCTACTTGCATTGATGCTAAACTCGGTCAGTTACTGTAGAAATATTAGGATTTCTAAGGACCATTCACTAGGAAACAAATGTGTATTTCAGGTGGATGAATATTTCTGAGAATAATCTTTGGAAAAGATGATTATAAATCCACATACATGAACATGAATGAATTTAGGGAGTGTATAATAAGACACATATACTTCATACTTTGAAAAATCTGGAGAGAGAGACTGTGTGTGTGTGTGTGTGTGTGTGTTTGTGTTTGTGTATATATATATATATATATATATATATATATATATATATATATACATTCAAACAATACAAACACACAGAGACTTTAAAAAGTCGAAATATATATGCCAATCAAAATTCATCATGAAATATGTATCATCCACAGATCCAAAAATATTTAATTTACTGAACATGGATTTATGTATCATGTTGTTCAAGTAGAAAGCTCACCCATAGGTTGAATTTTCAGTTCCAACAGCATTTACGAGGAGGGATCTCTTCTCACAATTTGTATCTGCCATGTCAGCCTCCTCACAAGAATGTACGTGGGATACCAGGTAGGATTCTATATGTGCATGTAAAAATACATGTGCTGAATAGGCTACAGAGAAAGGGAGACAGGAATTCACATACTTGTTAACTTTACAAACACATGGAGAACTACTTCTCTTAAATTGGACTAGATTTATAACACCTAGCCTTTATAATGCCAAAGGAAAGTCCAATTATACACCATGCCTCCTCTGAACTGCATGTATTGCTATTCTGTTTGTGTTATTTTCCTCCATCATATCAGGATTGGTAATCAGAGTCTAGGAGGGTATGGGTTAGTGTCAGGGATTCAGTATTTTGAATGGAAAATAGGAAAATGAATCCAATGTGTATGCAATTCTGTGCTACACAAAAATCTTCCCACTCTCATCAAGAACAATGCCTTGACATTACCTTTGCCCCAAGTAAGACACGATTCGAAGAGAAGAGTTAGAAAATCTGTGAATACATATATACAATGGAAAATGCTCAGGAGTTCACAACCTTGGAGGTGGTAGAGGAGTTTCCATAAGTAAGGGACAGGATAAAAACTCCCCAAACATGGAGCTCTGCTGGCCTAAAGACTTCTTGGGAAACTGCCTCTGAGGTTGGACCCTTGAAATAAATGTTGTTGTCAGGAGCTTTATCTTCCTTTGTAGTGAGACCATCAAAGCTTGGTCTGCATCTATGTGGCCTGGAGGACATGGTTTCTGATTTTCCAATGAACATGAGGCAGCAGTGCTGAATTCTCTCTTTGTAGGTCAACTGTGGCCACTGGGGTCTAAGTGTTTCCCCGTGTGGACTGTGAGGCCATTTGGTCATCCTCCACTTTTCCTGGTGTTTCTTGCTGCTTCACTGGGAGTTTCCTATTTGCTTCATGAAAAACAAGGAGTTCAACTGGGACACAGTGCTGGAGGGAGTTCTGTCACGTGTGCTGACTCAGGGTCCTAGGACAATGCACCAACAAGGCTCCTATCCCACAGAGCTTGCCCCCTTGACCATAGCAACCTGATTCTGAACATTGCCCGGAAACCTCTCCATAGAACAAGATGCCTTTACATATAAGGGTCTGCTGGCTGCACCGTGTCAGTCACAAGCCATGTGGAAGCCAATGGCAGATCCACATGGCCCCACCACAGATGTTTTATCACACACCTGCACACCACTGCTCTAGGCCCAATAATCAGCAGGCTCCAACTTACTGGCATCTCTGTTCTACACCATTTTCATGAAACCCAGTCAATCAAGGCACTGTCTGGTACACTCATGATCAGCAACAGGACATCCAAAGGTTGTCCAGTGCCACGTGGTCATGGGAATTTCAAAAATTTCATGGTATTTATCAAGGCATTTCTCAAGGATGAACTTGGAGGCACTGTGGGTTTCTATTCATTCAGGAACCACTAAATGGTGAGGAAGCTCATTTCAATGAAAGCTCTGGAGAAACACTCAGAGGCAAGGCTTCCCAAGAGTGGCCAAAAGGTCACATCAAGCCAGGCCCATTGAGGTCTACAATGTGAGGTCCCTGTGTGTTTTGACTCTCAATTATGGCTGCCAGGTCTTTAAGAATAAAATCATGTGATATCCTGGCTGAGATTCCCAGTGCTCTGTGGAAAGCCACCCTGGGCCTAGATCTCAGTTTCCAAGGGCAACTCTCATGCGTGGCCTCCTAAAATCCCAACACAATTCATGGCAATACTTCTCTGAGTTCAGTACCAGATCTCAGTCTCTAAGGGGAATCACGCCAGAGTTCAAGCCCAGGTGGACAAAGTCATCCCTTCCAACCGCCACAGAAATGACCACAATTCCAACCAAAACGCTGCCACATGGCCCTCATCTTCTTCCATATAGACACTCACCATAACCTCTGGCTGGAGGTTTCCATGAGGGGGCAGCCCAAGACAGTGTCTAGAATAAGCTCCCTTGCCCCTCATTTGCCTAATGTCAGGGTGGCCTGTGAACCAGGAGTGATCAAATACGCCTGCCATTAATACTGCTCTGCTTCTCCAAATGGAGGACTACTGACTTTTGGGTATAGATTCTTTCTGTGAATTGGAGACATGAGAAAACCCAAGAACCTATGGGATAGCCTCTGCGGGGCTTTGAAGAACTCATTTGACCCAAAGGATCCCTATTCTCACTTGATGGAGGTCAGGAACTTTCCAGAGGAATGTGAGAGGCTTCATCCACAATGACTGCTCTTTTTGCCATTTTGGCTTTGGATGCACACATGGGATCTTTCTTTAATCCATCAGGTGCTGAGAATCTAAGCCACAGCCTCACACAGGGCCAAGAGGCTGATTCACACACATCCCTTTGCAAAGGAATTAAGCAAAAAGCCACAGGTGATGCCCCTTCATTTCCATTTGAAAACTGTTGACTTCAGGCTTCACAAAGGGGTAGCCTGAGGCAAAGACCTTCCTGAGAGTCAGGGCAACAGAACAATAGGTAAGCAAAAGGCCCAAAGCAGGGTTTCTCCACTGACACTTTACTGGTCACACTGATATCTGAGTTTTCTGAGATGCTTGCCATTCCCTTCAGTTATCCAGTACATGGCCATGTCACAGAGCTGGGAGGTGGTACATATCTTGGACACAAAACCATGAGCCAATTCTGGAGAGTGGCCAGAATTCAGGAAGAAAACAGGAACTTAGCAAGATAGTAGGTGTTGCCCATAGATAAGGCAAGCCCCAGTCCATTCATAAATTGGAAAGGATGAATGCTGGAAAGTTTTCTACTAGACAGGACGCATCCATTGATTCATTCTCTTTTCCAATGTCTACAACCAGGGATACAGTGGGATACACAGACATAGAAACACTCGCCTTGTCAAATGACTTACTAGAAACAGTCCACTCCAAACCAAACAAACTGCCTTTCCTACCTATTCTCAGAACATGAGACCAAAACCATAAACTCACACCCACACCCACTAAGGCACCTCCTTCCCCCAAGTAGGTCTGTGACTATCTGGAGTGTCTTCTGACTGGTGGGCCATACAATGTTCCCCCAAAATGGCCCGTCCTCTCTCAGATCTGGCCTCCTTGGCCTACTCAATGAACTTGTCAGGAGCCACCAGTGAGCCACTCACTACCTGCTTTCTCAGAAAAGTCCCCTCTTCAGAGCTTTCCTGGCATTTGGTCATCCTCACATCAGTAGGTACCAAGAAAGACTGACTCTCTCCTTGGTAAATGCAAACAAGTCAGCCCACTGGGACTGGGACTGAAACTGGCTCTGGGTGCCTGGCTTCCTGGTTGCCAAGTTCAAAGAGTTCCATCACAAAAGAAGTGAGGTGAGGTCACTTCCTTCAGGAACTGAATGAGGTCACTGCCTTGGCAACCAAATTGTCCTAACAGTTGCTTCCAAGGGTCCTTTGAGATGGAGGCTGCCCCTGCTTCCTGTGACACTTTCACAAGTTAGAATGGTATATCCTCCATAGGCACCCAGGAACAGCTTTCCACACAGGCCTGGTTTGGTCCATCTTGTCTACATTAAGAAGAGAGAGGCTCATACAGACACAACCCTTCATCCTGACCAGGTTGTTTGCCATGGAAGATGACTTTTGCTCTCTCATGTCCTTCAGAGCTGCCTACTTCTTCTCCAGGGATCATTTCTGCATGGACCTTTGAGTTCTCAGCAGGTGGAAGATCCCCTACATTCCTCTATTGTAAGACCAACTCTGTCCCTGCTCTTCTGTAAAGTTAGATTGAGGGAACAGTGTATGGTTAGGGGTAAGAACATGTTTGAGTTGGGTTAGGAATCATTCTACTGGATGAAGAATGGTATTGGGAACCTGCGATATATATAATAATGTATAGGTGAAGTATATGTATGACAACAGAAATCTAAGTAAGCTTTGAAGCCCAGAAGGGCATTGGGCCCTTGACTGGGATACTTAGCTTTGAATTACATTCTGCACAGATGTCTCAGATAAATTGATATACAATGGCATAAGACCTTGTACCTTGGATGATTGAATGTGGAAGAGAACATTCAGTCAAAAAGGGATAGTAGGTAGGATTAGGAAGATAGTCAGTAGGTTTAGGAAGAAGAGTGAGTATAACATTTGGACCAAAAGTTCTTTAGCAGTAGGGTGTCAGTTAGAGAGTAGATGTAAATGTCAGCACATGTGAAGAGTCAGTCACAATAATGAATATGGGAAATTAGGTAGGAGAGCAGATATCAATAGAGACATTGGGAAATCAGTCAAAGTATAAAGTGAGTGATAGGATTAGATATTTTCAACAGGGTTGAGGTTGAATATGTACTCTTAGGACGAAGCAACTGTGTAGTCACCAATAGGATTGACATTTGAGAGCATTAGGCCCCTGGACAAGGATGTGTTTAGTAATCCATGCTCACTTTCCATTTAGACTTTGGTACAATCATAAGTGTGAACTTTGCATTATGTGTCCAGAATATCAGTGTGATCAAATGTATATGTAGATCAGGTGACATGAGTATTTCTTCCACCATTTCTGGGAGCAATATCTTGAAGACGTGTTGATTAGTATTTGGGGGCACCAATAGGTGTACCTTGTGTCTATGAATATAGAGATAATGCATGAATAGACCATACTGTGAATAAATAGTATAACTGGTTCCAATTTACATAATGGATTGAACTGATACCTGAAAATATATAGGAAATCTAATATTGATACACAATCATTCATTCCAACCAGTTATATATCTAATGGTAATATTAAGGTTCTGGTTTACCATGAAGGCTGTGTGAGATTTGCTTGAAAAGTGATTATGGAAATCGAAAATAATGTGTTTGGAAAGAAGTCTCTTGAAAAGGCCAGTCCAGAAATATACAAGAGTACATGTGTTCTGAAGCAGGAAGTGATTGAAAGTGAACCAAATGCCTGTAAATTTGTGAACTTGTGGATGAAATATATATCCTATGATGTGCATCAACTGAAGAAATAGTGATGTACCAGTGTCGAAAAAAAAAAAAGAAACGTCAAAATACACATCATGTATCATAGGAATCTACTTGCATTGATGCTAAACTCGGTCAGTTACTGTAGAAATATTAGGATTTCTAAGGACCATTCACTAGGAAACAAATGTGTATTTCAGGTGGATGAATATTTCTGAGAATAATCTTTGGAAAAGATGATTATAAATCCACATACATGAACATGAATGAATTTAGGGAGTGTATAATAAGACACATATACTTCATACTTTGAAAAGTCTGGAGAGAGAGACTGTGTGTGTGTGTGTGTGTGTGTGTGTTTGTGTGTATATATATATATATATATATATATATATATATATATACATTCAAACAATACAAACACACAGAGACTTTAAAAAGTCGAAATATATATGCCAATCAAAATTCATCATGAAATATGTATCATCCACAGATCCAAAAATATTTAATTTACTGAACATGGATTTATGTATCATGTTGTTCAAGTAGAAAGCTCACCCATAGGTTGAATTTTCAGTTCCAACAGCATTTACGAGGAGGGATCTCTTCTCACAATTTGTATCTGCCATGTCAGCCTCCTCACAAGAATGTACGTGGGATACCAGGTAGGATTCTATATGTGCATGTAAAAATACATGTGCTGAATAGGCTACAGAGAAAGGGAGACAGGAATTCACATACTTGTTAACTTTACAAACACATGGACAACTACTTCTCTTAAATTGGACTAGATTTATAACACCTAGCCTTTATAATGCCAAAGGAAAGTCCAATTATACACCATGCCTCCTCTGAACTGCATGTATTGCTATTCTGTTTGTGTGATTTTCCTCCATCATATCAGGATTGGTAATCAGAGTCTAGGAGGGTATGGGTTAGTGTCAGGGATTCAGTATTTTGAATGGAAAATAGGAAAATGAATCCAATGTGTATGTAATTCTGTGCTACACAAAAATCTTCCCACTCTCATCAAGAACAATGCCTTGACATTACCTTTGCCCCAAGTAAGACACGATTCGAAGAGAAGAGTTAGAAAATCTGTGAATACATATATACAATGGAAAATGCTCAGGAGTTCACAACCTTGGAGGTGGTAGAGGAGTTTCCATAAGTAAGGGACAGGATAAACACTCCCCAAACATGGAGCTCTGCTGGCCTAAAGACTTCTTGGGAAACTGCCTCTGAGGTTGGACCCTTGAAATAAATGTTGTTGTCAGGAGCTTTATCTTCCTTTGTAGTGAGACCATCAAAGCTTGGTCTGCATCTATGTGGCCTGGAGGACATGGTTTCTGATTTTCCAATGAACATGAGGCAGCAGTGCTGAATTCTCTCTTTGTAGGTCAACTGTGGCCACTGGGGTCTAAGTGTTTCCCCGTGTGGACTGTGAGGCCATTTGGTCATCCTCCACTTTTCCTGGTGTTTCTTGCTGCTTCACTGGGAGTTTCCTATTTGCTTCATGAAAAACAAGGAGTTCAACTGGGACACAGTGCTGGAGGGAGTTCTGTCACGTGTGCTGACTCAGGGTCCTAGGACAATGCACCAACCAGGCTCCTATCCCACAGAGCTTGCCCCCTTGACCATAGCAACCTGATTCTGAACATTGCCCGGAAACCTCTCCATAGAACAAGATGCCTTTACATATAAGGGTCTGCTGGCTGCACCGTGTCAGTCACAAGCCATGTGGAAGCCAATGGCAGATCCACATGGCCCCACCACAGATGTTTTATCACACACCTGCACACCACTGCTCTAGGCCCAATAATCAGCAGGCTCCAACTTACTGGCATCTCTGTTCTACACCATTTTCATGAAACCCAGTCAATCAAGGCACTGTCTGGTACACTCATGATCAGCAACAGGACATCCAAAGGTTGTCCAGTGCCACGTGGTCATGGGAATTTCAAAAATTTCATGGTATTTATCAAGGCATTTCTCAAGGATGAACTTGGAGGCACTGTGGGTTTCTATTCATTCAGGAACCACTAAATGGTGAGGAAGCTCATTTCAATGAAAGCTCTGGAGAAACACTCAGAGGCAAGGCTTCCCACGAGTGGCCAAAAGGTCACATCAAGCCAGGCCCATTGAGGTCTACAATGTGAGGTCTCTGTGTGTTTTGACTCTCAATTATGGCTGCCAGGTCTTTAAGAATAAAATCATGTGATATCCTGGCTGAGATTCCCAGTGCTCTGTGGAAAGCCACCCTGGGCCTAGATCTCAGTTTCCAAGGGCAACTCTCATGCGTGGCCTCCTAAAATCCCAACACAATTCATGGCAATACTTCTCTGAGTTCAGTACCAGAACTCAGTCTCTAAGGGGAATCACGCCAGAGTTCAAGCCCAGGTGGACAAAGTCATCCCTTCCAACCGCCACAGAAATGACCACAATTCCAACCAAAACGCTGCCACATGGCCCTCATCTTCTTCCATATAGACACTCACCATAACCTCTGGCTGGAGGTTTCCATGAGGGGGCAGCCCAAGACAGTGTCTAGAATAAGCTCCCTTGCCCCTCATTTGCCTAATGTCAGGGTGGCCTGTGAACCAGGAGTGATCAAATACGCCTGCCATTAATACTGCTCTGCTTCTCCAAATGGAGGACTACTGACTTTCGGGTATAGATTTTTTCTGTGAATTGGAGACATGAGAAAACCCAAGAACCTATGGGATAGCCTCTGCAGGGCTTTGAAGAACTCATTTGACCCAAAGGATCCCTATTCTCACTTGATGGAGGTCAGGAACTTTCCAGAGGAAAGTGAGAGGCTTCATCCACAATGACTGCTCTTTTTGCCATTTTGGCTTTGGATGCACACATGGGATCTTTCTTTAATCCATCAGGTGCTGAGAATCTAAGCCACAGCCTCACACAGGGCCAAGAGGCTGATTCACACACATCCCTTTGCAAAGGAATTAAGCAAAAAGCCACAGGTGATGCCCCTTCATTTCCATTTGAAAACTGTTGACTTCAGGCTTCACAAAGGGGTAGCCTGAGGCAAAGACCTTCCTGAGAGTCAGGGCAACAGAACAATAGGTAAGCAAAAGGCCCAAAGCAGGGTTTCTCCACTGACACTTTACTGGTCACACTGATATCTGAGTTTTCTGAGATGCTTGCCATTCCCTTCAGTTATCCAGTACATGGCCATGTCACAGAGCTGGGAGGTGGTACATATCTTGGACACAAAACCATGAGCCAATTCTGGAGAGTGGCCAGAATTCAGGAAGAAAACAGGAACTTAGCAAGATAGTAGGTGTTGCCCATAGATAAGGCAAGCCCCAGTCCATTCATAAATTGGAAAGGATGAATGCTGGAAAGTTTTCTACTAGACAGGACGCATCCATTGATTCATTCTCTTTTCCAATGTCTACAACCAGGGATACAGTGGGATACACAGACATAGAAACACTCGCCTTGTCAAATGACTTACTAGAAACAGTCCACTCCAAACCAAACAAACTGCCTTTCCTACCTATTCTCAGAACATGAGACAAAACCATAAACTCACACCCACACCCACTAAGGCACCTCCTTCCCCCAAGTAGGTCTGTGACTATCTGGAGTGTCTTCTGACTGGTGGGCCATACAATGTTCCCCCAAAATGGCCCGTCCTCTCTCAGATCTGGCCTCCTTGGCCTACTCAATGAAGTTGTCAGGAGCCACCAGTGAGCCACTCACTACCTGCTTTCTCAGAAAAGTACCCTCTTCAGAGCTTTCCTGGCATTTGGTCATCCTCACATCAGTAGGTACCAAGAAAGACTGACTCTCTCCTTGGTAAATGCAAACAAGTCAGCCCACTGGGACTGGGACTGAAACTGGCTCTGGGTGCCTGGCTTCCTGGTTGCCAAGTTCAAAGAGTTCCATCACCAAAGAAGTGAGGTGAGGTCACTTCCTTCAGGAACTGAATGAGGTCACTGCCTTGGCAACCAAATTGTCCTAACAGTTGCTTCCAAGGGTCCTATGAGATGGAGGCTGCCCCTGCTTCCTGTGACACTTTCACAAGTTAGAATGGTATATCCTCCATAGGCACCCAGGAACAGCTTTCCACACAGGCCTGGTTTGGTCCATCTTGTCTACATTAAGAAGAGAGAGGCTCATACAGACACAACCCTTCATCCTGACCAGGTTGTTTGCCATGGAAGATGACTTTTGCTCTCTCATGTCCTTCAGAGCTGCCTACTTCTTCTCCAGGGATCATTTCTGCATGGACCTTTGAGTTCTCAGCAGGTGGAAGATCCCCTACATTCCTCTATTGTAAGACCAACTCTGTCCCTGCTCTTCTGTAAAGTTGGATTGAGGGAACAGTGTATGGTTAGTGGTAAGAACATGTTTGATTTGGGTTAGGAATCATTCTACTGGATGAAGAATGGTATTGGGAACCTGCGATATATATAATAATGTATAGGTGAAGTATATGTATGACAACAGAAATCTAAGTAAGCTTTGAAGCCCAGAAGGGCATTGGGCCCTTGACTGGGATACTTAGCTTTGAATTACATTCTGCACAGATGTCTCAGATAAATTGATATACAATGGCATAAGACCTTGTACCTTGGATGATTGAATGTGGAAGAGAACATCCAGTCAAAAAGGGATAGTAGGTAGGATTAGGAAGATAGTCAGTAGGTTTAGGAAGAAGAGTGAGTATAACATTTGGACCAAAAGTTCTTTAGCAGTAGGGTGTCAGTTAGAGAGTAGATGTAAATGTCAGCACATGTGAAGAGTCAGTCACAATAATGAATATGGGAAATTAGGTAGGAGAGCAGATATCAATAGATACATTGGGAAATCAGTCAAAGTATAAAGTGAGTGATAGGATTAGATATTTTCAACAGGGTTGAGGTTGAATATGTACTCTTAGGACGAAGCAACTGTGTAGTCACCAATAGGATTGACATTTGAGAGCATTAGGCCCCTGGACAAGGATGTGTTTAGTAATCCATGCTCACTTTCCATTTAGACTTTGGTACAATCATAAGTGTGAACTTTGCATTATGTGTCCAGAATATCACTGTGATCAAATGTATATGTAGATCAGGTGACATGAGTATTTCTTCCACCATTTCTGGGAGCAATATCTTGAAGACGTGTTGATTAGTATTTGGGGGCATCAATAGGTGTACCTTGTGTCTATGAATATAGAGATAATGCATGAATAGACCATACTGTGAATAAATAGTATAACTGGTTCCAATTTACATAATGGATTGAACTGATACCTGAAAATATATAGGAAATCTAATATTGATACAGAATCATTCATTCCAACCAGTTATATATCTAATGGTAATATTAGGGTTCTGGTTTACCATGAAGGCTGTGTGAGATTTGCTTGAAAAGTGATTATGGAAATCGAAAATAATGTGTTTGGAAAGAAGTCTCATGAAAAGGCCAGTCCAGAAATATACAGGAGTACATGTGTTCTGAAGCAGGAAGTGATTGAAAGTGAACCAAATGCCTGTAAATTTGTGAACTTGTGGATAAAATATATATCCTATGATGTGCATCAACTGAAGAAATAGTGATGTACCAGTGTCGAAAAAAAAGAAACGTCAAAATACACATCATGTATCATAGGAATCTACTTGCATTGATGCTAAACTCGGTCAGTTACTGTAGAAATATTAGGATTTCTAAGGACCATTCACTAGGAAACAAATGTGTATTTCAGGTGGATGAATATTTCTGAGAATAATCTTTGGAAAAGATGATTATAAATCCACATACATGAACATGAATGAATTTAGGGAGTGTATAATAAGACACATATACTTCATACTTTGAAAAATCTGTAGAGAGAGACTGTGTGGGTGTGTGTGTGTGTGTTTGTGTATATATATATATATATATATATATATATATATATATATATATATATATATATACATTCAAACAATACAAACACACAGAGACTTTAAAATTCGAAATATATATGCCAATCAAAATTCATCATGAAATATGTATCATCCACAGATCCAAAAATATTTAATTTACTGAACATGGATTTATGTATCATGTTGTTCAAGTAGAAAGCTCACCCATAGGTTGAATTTTCAGTTCCAACAGCATTTATGAGGAGTGATCTCTTGTCACAATTCGTATCTGCCATGTCAGCCTCCTCACAAGAATGTACGTGGGATACCAGGTAGGATTCTATATGTGCATGTAAAAATACATGTGCTGAATAGGCTACAGAGAAAGGGAGACAGGAATTCACATACTTGTTAACTTTACAAACACATGGAGAACTACTTCTCTTAAATTAGACTAGATTTATGACACCTAGCCTTTATAATGCCAAAGGAAAGTCCAATTATACACCATGCCTCCTCTGAACTGCATGTATTGCTATTCTGTTTGTGTTATTTTCCTCCATCATATCAGGATTGGTAATCAGAGTCTAGGAGGGTATGGGTTAGTGTCAGGGATTCAGTATTTTGAATGGAAAATAGGAAAATGAATCCAATGTGTATGCAATTCTGTGCTACACAAAAATCTTCCCACTCTCATCAAGAACAATGCCTTGACATTACCTTTGCCCCAAGTAAGACAGGATTCGAAGCGAAGAGTTAGAAAATCTGTGAATACATATATACAATGGAAAATGCTCAGGAGTTCACAACCTTGGAGGTGGTAGAGGAGTTTCCATAAGTAAGGGACATGATAAACACTCCCCAAACATGGAGCTCTGCTGGCCTAAAGACTTCTTGGGAAACTGCCTCTGAGGTTGGACCCTTGAAATATATGTTGTTGTCAGGAGCTTTATCTTCCTTTGTAGTGAGACCATCAAAGCTTGGTCTGCGTCTATGTGGCCTGGAGGACATGGTTTCTGATTTTCCAATGAACATGAGGCAGCAGTGCTGAATTCTCTCTTTGTAGGTCAACTGTGGCCACTGGGGTCTAAGTGTTTCCCCATGTGGACTGTGAGGCCATTTGGTCATCCTCCACTTTTCCTGGTGTTTCTTGCTGCTTCACTGGGAGTTTCCTATTTGCTTCATGAAATACAAGGAGTTCAACTGGGACACAGTGCTGGAGGGAGTTCTGTCACGTGTGCTGACTCAGGGTCCTAGGAGAATGCACCAACCAGGCTTCTATCCCACAGAGCTTGCCCCCTTGACCATAGCAACCTGATTCTGAACATTGCCCGGAAACCTCTCCATAGAACAAGATGCCTTTACATATAAGGGTCTGCTGGCTGCACCGTGTCAGTCACAAGCCATGTGGAAGCCAATGGCAGATCCACATGGCCCCACCACAGATGTTTTATCACACACCTGCACACCACTGCTCTAGGCCCACTAATCAGCAGGCTCCAACTTACTGGCATCTCTGTTCTACACCATTTTCATGAAACCCAGTCAATCAAGGCACTGTCTGGTACACTCATGATCAGCAACAGGACATCCAAAGGTTCTCCAGTGCCACGTGGTCATGGGAATTTCAAAAATTTCATGGTATTTATCAAGCCATTTCTCAAGGATGAACTTGGAGGCACTGTGGGTTTCTATTCATTCAGGAACCACTAAATGGTGAGGAAGCTCATTTCAATGAAAGCTCTGGAGAAACACTCAGAGGCAAGGCTTCCCAAGAGTGGCCAAAAGGTCACATCAAGCCAGGCCCATTGAGGTCTACAATGTGAGGTCCCTGTGTGTTTTGACTCTCAATTATGGCTGCCAGGTCTTTAAGAATAAAATCATGTGATATCCTGGCTGAGATTCCCAGTGCTCTGTGGAAAGCCACCCTGGGCCTAGATCTCAGTTTCCAAGGGCAACTCTCATGCGTGGCCTCCTAAAATCCCAACACAATTCATGGCAATACTTCTCTGAGTTCAGTACCAGAACTCAGTCTCTAAGGGGAATCACGCCGGAGTTCAAGCCCAGGTGGACAAAGTCATCCCTTCCAACCGCCACAGAAATGACCACAATTCCAAACAAAACACTGCCACGTGGCCCTCATCTTCTTCCATATAGACACTCATCATAACCTCTGGCTGGAGGTTTCCATGAGGGGGCAGCCCAAGACAGTGTCTAGAATAAGCTCCCTTGCCCCTCATTTGCCTAATGTCAGGGTGGCCTGTAAACCAGGAGTGATCAAATACGCCTGCCATTAATACTGCTCTGCTTCTCCAAATTGAGGACTACTGACTTTCGGGTATAGGTTCTTTCTGTGAATTGGAGACATGAGAAAACCCAAGAACCTATGGGATAGCCTCTGCAGGGCTTTGAAGAACTCATTTGACCCAAAGGATCCCTATTCTCACTTGATGGAGGTCAGGAACTTTCCAGAGGAAAGTGAGAGGCTTCATCCACAATGACTGCTCTTTTTGCCATTTTGGCTTTGGATGCACACATGGGATCTTTCTTTAATCCATCAGGTGCTGAGAATCTAAGCCACAGCCTCACACAGGGCCAAGAGGCTGATTCACACACATCCCTTTGCAAAGGAATTAAGCAAAAAGCCACAGGTGATGCCCCTTCATTTCCATTTGAAAACTGTTGACTTCAGGCTTCACAAAGGGGTAGCCTGAGGCAAAGACCTTCCTGACATTCAGGGCAACAGAACAATAGGTAAGCAAAAGGCCCAAAGCAGGGTTTCTCCACTGACACTTTACTGGTCACACTGATATCTGAGTTTTCTGAGATGCTTGCCATTCCCTTCAGTTATCCAGTACACGGCCATGTCACAGAGCTGGGAGGTGGTACATATCTTGGACACAAAACCATGAGCCAATTCTGGAGAGTGGCCAGAATTCAGGAAGAAAACAGGAACTTAGCAAGATAGTAGGTGTTGCCCATAGATAAGGCAAGCCCCAGTCCATTCATAAATTGGAAAGGATGAATGCTGGAAAGTTTTCTACTAGACAGGACGCATCCATTGATTCATTCTCTTTTCCAATGTCTACAACCAGGGATACAGTGGGATACACAGACATAGAAACACTCGCCTTGTCAAATGACTTACTAGAAACAGTCCACTCCAAACCAAACAAACTGCCTTTCCTACCTATTCTCAGAACATGAGACAAAACCATAAACTCACACCCACACCCACTAAGGCACCTCCTTCCCCCAAGTAGGTCTGTGACTATCTGGAGTGTCTTCTGACTGGTGGGCCATACAATGTTCCCCCAAAATGGCCCGTCCTCTCTCAGATCTGGCCTCCTTGGCCTACTCAATGAACTTGTCAGGAGCCACCAGTGAGCCACTCACTACCTGCTTTCTCAGAAAAGTCCCCTCTTCAGAGCTTTCCTGGCATTTGGTCATCCTCACATCAGTAGGTACCAAGAAAGACTGACTCTCTCCTTGGTAAATGCAAACAAGTCAGCCCACTGGGACTGGGACTGAAACTGGCTCTGGGTGCCTGGCTTCCTGGTTGCCAAGTTCAAAGAGTTCCATCACAAAAGAAGTGAGGTGAGGTCACTTCCTTCAGGAACTGAATGAGGTCACTGCCTTGGCAACCAAATTGTCCTAACAGTTGCTTCCAAGGGTCCTATGAGATGGAGGCTGCCCCTGCTTCCTGTGACACTTTCACAAGTTAGAATGGTATATCCTCCATAGGCACCCAGGAACAGCTTTCCACACAGGCCTGGTTTGGTCCATCTTGTCTACATTAAGAAGAGAGAGGCTCATACAGACACAACCCTTCATCCTGACCAGGTTGTTTGCCATGGAAGATGACTTTTGCTCTCTCATGTCCTTCAGAGCTGCCTACTTCTTCTCCAGGGATCATTTCTGCATGGACCTTTGAATTCTCAGCAGGTGGAAGATCCCCTACATTCCTCTATTGTAAGACCAACTCTGTCCCTGCTCTTCTGTAAAGTTGGATTGAGGGAACAGTGTATGGTTAGGGGTAAGAACATGTTTGATTTGGGTTAGGAATCATTCTACTGGATGAAGAATGGTATTGGGAACCTGCGATATATATAATAATGTATAGGTGAAGTATATGTATGACAATAGAAATCTAAGTAAGCTTTGAAGCCCAGAAGGGCATTGGGCCCTTGACTGGGATACTTAGCTTTGAATTACATTCTGCACAGATGTCTCAGATAAATTGATATACAATGGCATAAGACCTTGTACCTTGGATGATTGAATGTGGAAGAGAACATCCAGTCAAAAAGGGATAGTAGGTAGGATTAGGAAGATAGTCAGTAGGTTTAGGAAGAAGAGTGAGTATAACATTTGGACCAAAAGTTCTTTAGCAGTAGGGTGTCAGTTAGAGAGTAGATGTAAATGTCAGCACATGTGAAGAGTCAGTCACAATAATGAATATGGGAAATTAGGTAGGAGAGCAGATATCAATAGAGACATTGGGAAATCAGTCAAAGTATAAAGTGAGTGATAGGATTAGATATTTTCAACAGGGTTGAGGTTGAATATGTACTCTTAGGACGAAGCAACTGTGTAGTCACCAATAGGATTGACATTTGAGAGCATTAGGCCCCTGGACAAGGATGTGTTTAGTAATCCATGCTCACTTTCCATTTAGACTTTGGTACAATCATAAGTGTGAACTTTGCATTATGTGTCCAGAATATCAGTGTGATCAAATGTATATGTAGATCAGGTGACATGAGTCTTTCTTCCACCATTTCTGGGAGCAATATCTTGAAGTCGTGTTGATTAGTATTTGGGGGCACCAATAGGTGTACCTTGTGTCTATGAATATAGAGATAATGCATGAATAGACCATACTGTGAATAAATAGTATAACTGGTTCCAATTTACATAATGGATTGAACTGATACCTGAAAATATATAGGAAATCTAATATTGATACACAATCATTCATTCCAACCAGTTATATATCTAATGGTAATATTAGGGTTCTGGTTTACCATGAAGGCTGTGTGAGATTTGCTTGAAAAGTGATTATGGAAATCGAAAATAATGTGTTTGGAAAGAAGTCTCATGAAAAGGCCAGTCCAGAAATATACAGGAGTACATGTGTTCTGAAGCAGGAAGTAATTGAAAGTGAACCAAATGCCTGTAAATTTGTGAACTTGTGGATGAAATATATATCCTATGATGTGCATCAACTGAAGAAATAGTGATGTACCAGTGTCGAAAAAAAAGAAACGTCAAAATACACATCATGTATCATAGGAATCTACTTGCATTGATGCTAAACTCGGTCAGTTACTGTAGAAATATTAGGATTTCTAAGGACCATTCACTAGGAAACAAATGTGTATTTCAGGTGGATGAATATTTCTGAGAATAATCTTTGGAAAAGATGATTATAAATCCACATACATGAACATGAATGAATTTAGGGAGTGTATAATAAGACACATATACTTCATACTTTGAAAAATCTGTAGAGAGAGACTGTGTGGGTGTGTGTGTGTGTGTTTGTATATATATATATATATATATATATATATATATATATATATATACATACATTCAAACAATACAAACACACAGAGACTTTAAAATTCGAAATATATATGCCAATCAAAATTCATCATGAAATATGTATCATCCACAGATCCAAAAATATTTAATTTACTGAACATGGATTTATGTATCATGTTGTTCAAGTAGAAAGCTCACCCATAGGTTGAATTTTCAGTTCCAACAGCATTTACGAGGAGGGATCTCTTGTCACAATTTGTATCTGCCATGTCAGCCTCCTCACAAGAATGTACGTGGGATACCAGGTAGGATTCTATATGTGCATGTAAAAATACATGTGCTGAATAGGCTACAGAGAAAGGGAGACAGGAATTCACATACTTGTTAACTTTACAAACACATGGAGAACTACTTCTCTTAAATTAGACTAGATTTATGACACCTAGCCTTTATAATGCCAAAGGAAAGTCCAATTATACACCATGCCTCCTCTGAACTGCATGTATTGCTATTCTGTTTGTGTTATTTTCCTCCATCATATCAGGATTGGTAATCAGAGTCTAGGAGGGTATGGGTTAGTGTCAGGGATTCAGTATTTTGAATGGAAAATAGGAAAATGAATCCAATGTGTATGCAATTCTGTGCTACACAAAAATCTTCCCACTCTCATCAAGAACAATGCCTTGACATTACCTTTGCCCCAAGTAAGACAGGATTCGAAGCGAAGAGTTAGAAAATCTGTGAATACATATATACAATGGAAAATGCTCAGGAGTTCACAACCTTGGAGGTGGTAGAGGAGTTTCCATAAGTAAGGGACAGGATAAACACTCCCCAAACATGGAGCTCTGCTGGCCTAAAGACTTCTTGGGAAACTGCCTCTGAGGTTGGACCCTTGAAATATATGTTGTTGTCAGGAGCTTTATCTTCCTTTGTAGTGAGACCATCAAAGCTTGGTCTGCGTCTATGTGGCCTGGAGGACATGGTTTCTGATTTTCCAATGAACATGAGGCAGCAGTGCTGAATTCTCTCTTTGTAGGTCAACTGTGGCCACTGGGGTCTAAGTGTTTCCCCGTGTGGACTGTGAGTCCATTTGGTCATCCTCCACTTTTCCTGGTGTTTCTTGCTGCTTCACTGGGAGTTTCCTATTTGCTTCATGAAATACAAGGAGTTCAACTGGGACACAGTGCTGGAGGGAGTTCTGTCACGTGTGCTGACTCAGGGTCCTAGGAGAATGCACCAACCAGGCTTCTATCCCACAGAGCTTGCCCCCTTGACCATAGCAACCTGATTCTGAACATTGCCCGGAAACCTCTCCATAGAACAAGATGCCTTTACATATAAGGGTCTGCTGGCTGCACCGTGTCAGTCACAAGCCATGTGGAAGCCAATGGCAGATCCACATGGCCCCACCACAGATGTTTTATCACACACCTGCACACCACTGCTCTAGGCCCACTAATCAGCAGGCTCCAACTTACTGGCATCTCTGTTCTACACCATTTTCATGAAACCCAGTCAATCAAGGCACTGTCTGGTACACTCATGATCAGCAACAGGACATCCAAAGGTTCTCCAGTGCCACGTGGTCATGGGAATTTCAAAAATTTCATGGTATTTATCAAGCCATTTCTCAAGGATGAACTTGGAGGCACTGTGGGTTTCTATTCATTCAGGAACCACTAAATGGTGAGGAAGCTCATTTCAATGAAAGCTCTGGAGAAACACTCAGAGGCAAGGCTTCCCAAGAGTGGCCAAAAGGTCACATCAAGCCAGGCCCATTGAGCTCTACAATGTGAGGTCCCTGTGTGTTTTGACTCTCAATTATGGCTGCCAGGTCTTTAAGAATAAAATCATGTGATATCCTGGCTGAGATTCCCAGTGCTCTGTGGAAAGCCACCCTGGGCCTAGATCTCAGTTTCCAAGGGCAACTCTCATGCGTGGCCTCCTAAAATCCCAACACAATTCATGGCAATACTTCTCTGAGTTCAGTACCAGAACTCAGTCTCTAAGGGGAATCACGCCAGAGTTCAAGCCCAGGTGGACAAAGTCATCCCTTCCAACCGCCACAGAAATGACCACAATTCCAAACAAAACACTGCCACGTGGCCCTCATCTTCTTCCATATAGACACTCATCATAACCTCTGGCTGGAGGTTTCCATGAGGGGGCAGCCCAAGACAGTGTCTAGAATAAGCTCCCTTGCCCCTCATTTGCCTAATGTCAGGGTGGCCTGTAAACCAGGAGTGATCAAATACGCCTGCCATTAATACTGCTCTGCTTCTCCAAATTGAGGACTACTGACTTTCGGGTATAGATTCTTTCTGTGAATTGGAGACATGAGAAAACCCAAGAACCTATGGGATAGCCTCTGCAGGGCTTTGAAGAACTCATTTGACCCAAAGGATCCCTATTCTCACTTGATGGAGGTCAGGAACTTTCCAGAGGAAAGTGAGAGGCTTCATCCACAATGACTGCTCTTTTTGCCATTTTGGCTTTGGATGCACACATGGGATCTTTCTTTAATCCATCAGGTGCTGAGAATCTAAGCCACAGCCTCACACAGGGCCAAGAGGCTGATTCACACACATCCCTTTGCAAAGGAATTAAGCAAAAAGCCACAGGTGATGCCCCTTTATTTCCATTTGAAAACTGTTTACTTCAGGCTTCACAAAGGGGTAGCCTGAGGCAAAGACCTTCCTGACATTCAGGGCAACACAACAATAGGTAAGCAAAAGGCCCAAAGCAGGGTTTCTCCACTGACACTTTACTGGTCACACTGATATCTGAGTTTTCTGAGATGCTTGCCATTCCCTTCAGTTATCCAGTACATGGCCATGTCACAGAGCTGGGAGGTGGTACATATCTTGGACACAAAACCATGAGCCAATCTGGAGAGTGGCCAGAATTCAGGAAGAAAACAGGAACTTAGCAAGATAGTAGGTGTTGCCCATAGATAAGGCAAGCCCCAGTCCATTCATAAATTGGAAAGGATGAATGCTGGAAAGTTTTCTACTAGACAGGACGCATCCATTGATTCATTCTCTTTTCCAATGTCTACAACCAGGGATACAGTGGGATACACAGACATAGAAACACTCGCCTTGTCAAATGACTTACTAGAAACAGTCCACTCCAAACCAAACAAACTGCCTTTCCTACCTATTCTCAGAACATGAGACAAAACCATAAACTCACACCCACACCCACTAAGGCACCTCCTTCCCCCAAGTAGGTCTGTGACTATCTGGAGTGTCTTCTGACTGGTGGGCCATACAATGTTCCCCCAAAATGGCCCGTCCTCTCTCAGATCTGGCCTCCTTGGCCTACTCAATGAAGTTGTCAGGAGCCACCAGTGAGCCACTCACTACCTGCTTTCTCAGAAAAGTCCCCTCTTCAGAGCTTTCCTGGCATTTGGTCATCCTCACATCAGTAGGTACCAAGAAAGACTGACTCTCTCCTTGGTAAATGCAAACAAGTCAGCCCACTGGGACTGGGACTGAAACTGGCTCTGGGTGCCTGGCTTCCTGGTTGCCAAGTTCAAAGAGTTCCATCACAAAAGAAGTGAGGTGAGGTCACTTCCTTCAGGAACTGAATGAGGTCACTGCCTTGGCAACCAAATTGTCCTAACAGTTGCTTCCAAGGGTCCTATGAGATGGAGGCTGCCCCTGCTTCCTGTGACACTTTCACAAGTTAGAATGGTATATCCTCCATAGGCACCCAGGAACAGCTTTCCACACAGGCCTGGTTTGGTCCATCTTGTCTACATTAAGAAGAGAGAGGCTCATACAGACACAACCCTTCATCCTGACCAGGTTGTTTGCCATGGAAGATGACTTTTGCTCTCTCATGTCCTTCAGAGCTGCCTACTTCTTCTCCAGGGATCATTTCTGCATGGACCTTTGAGTTCTCAGCAGGTGGAAGATCCCCTACATTCCTCTATTGTAAGACCAACTCTGTCCCTGCTCTTCTGTAAAGTTGGATTGAGGGAACAGTGTATGGTTAGGGGTAAGAACATGTTTGATTTGGGTTAGGAATCATTCTACTGGATGAAGAATGGTATTGGGAACCTGCGATATATATAATAATGTATAGGTGAAGTATATGTATGACAACAGAAATCTAAGTAAGCTTTGAAGCCCAGAAGGGCATTGGGCCCTTGACTGGGATACTTAGCTTTGAATTACATTCTGCACAGATGTCTCAGATAAATTGATATACAATGGCATAAGACCTTGTACCTTGGATGATTGAATGTGGAAGAGAACATCCAGTCAAAAAGGGATAGTAGGTAGGATTAGGAAGATAGTCAGTAGGTTTAGGAAGAAGAGTGAGTATAACATTTGGACCAAAAGTTCTTTAGCAGTAGGGTGTCAGAGAGTAGATGTAAATGTCAGCACATGTGAAGAGTCAGTCACAATAATGAATATGGGAAATTAGGTAGGAGAGCAGATATCAATAGATACATTGGGAAATCAGTCAAAGTATAAAGTGAGTGATAGGATTAGATATTTTCAACAGGGTTGAGGTTGAATATGTACTCTTAGGACGAAGCAACTGTGTAGTCACCAATAGGATTGACATTTGAGAGCATTAGGCCCCTGGACAAGGATGTGTTTAGTAATCCATGCTCACTTTCCATTTAGACTTTGGTACAATCATAAGTGTGAACTTTGCATTATGTGTCCAGAATATCACTGTGATCAAATGTGTATGTAGATCAGGTGACATGAGTATTTCTTCCACCATTTCTGGGAGCAATATCTTGAAGACGTGTTGATTAGTATTTGGGGGCACCAATAGGTGTACCTTGTGTCTATGAATATAGAGATAATGCATGAATAGACCATACTGTGAATAAATAGTATAACTGGTTCCAATTTACATAATGGATTGAACTGATACCTGAAAATATATAGGAAATCTAATATTGATACAGAATCATTCATTCCAACCAGTTATATATCTAATGGTAATATTAGGGTTCTGGTTTACCATGAAGGCTGTGTGAGATTTGCTTGAAAAGTGATTATGGAAATCGAAAATAATGTGTTTGGAAAGAAGTCTCATGAAAAGGCCAGTCCAGAAATATACAGGAGTACATGTGTTCTGAAGCAGGAAGTGATTGAAAGTGAACCAAATGCCTGTAAATTTGTGAACTTGTGGATGAAATATATATCCTATGATGTGCATCAACTGAAGAAATAGTGATGTACCAGTGTCGAAAAAAAAGAAACGTCAAAATACACATCATGTATCATAGGAATCTACTTGCATTGATGCTAAACTCGGTCAGTTACTGTAGAAATATTAGGATTTCTAAGGACCATTCACTAGGAAACAAATGTGTATTTCAGGTGGATGAATATTTCTGAGAATAATCTTTGGAAAAGATAATTATAAATTCACATACATGAACATGAATGAATTTAGGGAGTGTATAATAAGACACATATATTTCATACTTTGAAAAATCTGGAGAGAGAGACTGTGTGTGTGTGTGTGTTTGTGTATATATATATATATATATATATATATATATATATACATACATTCAAACAATACAAATACACAGAGACTTTAAAAAGTCGAAATATATATGCCAATCAAAATTCATCATGAAATATGTATCATCCACAGATCCAAAAATATTTAATTTACTGAACATGGATTTATGTATCATGTTGTTCAAGTAGAAAGCTCACCCATAGGTTGAATTTTCAGTTCCAACAGCATTTACGAGGAGTGATCTCTTGTCACAATTTGTATCTGCCATGTCAGCCTCCTCACAAGAATGTACGTGGGATACCAGGTAGGATTCTATATGTGCATGTAAAAATACATGTGCTGAATAGGCTACAGAGAAAGGGAGACAGGAATTCACATACTTGTTAACTTTACAAACACATGGAGAACTACTTCTCTTAAATTGGACTAGATTTATAACACCTAGCCTTTATAATGCCAAAGGAAAGTCCAATTATACACCATGCCTCCTCTGAACTGCATGTATTGCTATTCTGTTTGTGTGATTTTCCTCCATCATATCAGGATTGGTAATCAGAGTCTAGGAGGGTATGGGTTAGTGTCAGGGATTCAGTATTTTGAATGGAAAATAGGAAAATGAATCCAATGTGTATGCAATTCTGTGCTACACAAAAATCTTCCCACTCTCATCAAGAACAATGCCTTGACATTACCTTTGCCCCAAGTAAGACACGATTCGAAGAGAAGAGTTAGAAAATCTGTGAATACATATATACAATGGAAAATGCTCAGGAGTTCACAACCTTGGAGGTGGTAGAGGAGTTTCCATAAGTAAGGGACAGGATAAACACTCCCCAAACATGGAGCTCTGCTGGCCTAAAGACTTCTTGGGAAACTGCCTCTGAGGTTGGACCCTTGAAATATATGTTGTTGTCAGGAGCTTTATCTTCCTTTGTAGTGAGACCATCAAAGCTTGGTCTGCGTCTATGTGGCCTGGAGGACATGGTTTCTGATTTTCCAATGAACATGAGGCAGCAGTGCTGAATTCTCTCTTTGTAGGTCAACTGTGGCCACTGGGTTCTAAGTGTTTCCCCATGTGGACTGTGAGGCCATTTGGTCATCCTCCACTTTTCCTGGTGTTTCTTGCTGCTTCACTGGGAGTTTCCTATTTGCTTCATGAAATACAAGGAGTTCAACTTTGACACAGTGCTGGAGGGAGTTCTGTCACGTGTGCTGACTCAGGGTCCTAGGAGAATGCACCAACCAGGCTTCTATCCCACAGAGCTTGCCCCCTTGACCATAGCAACCTGATTCTGAACATTGCCCGGAAACCTCTCCATAGAACAAGATGCCTTTACATATAAGGGTCTGCTGGCTGCACCGTGTCAGTCACAAGCCATGTGGAAGCCAATGGCAGATCCACATGGCCCCACCACAGATGTTTTATCACACACCTGCACACCACTGCTCTAGGCCCACTAATCAGCAGGCTCCAACTTACTGGCATCTCTGTTCTACACCATTTTCATGAAACCCAGTCAATCAAGGCACTGTCTGGTACACTCATGATCAGCAACAGGACATCCAAAGGTTCTCCAGTGCCACGTGGTCATGGGAATTTCAAAAATTTCATGGTATTTATCAAGCCATTTCTCAAGGATGAACTTGGAGGCACTGTGGGTTTCTATTCATTCAGGAACCACTAAATGGTGAGGAAGCTCATTTCAATGAAAGCTCTGGAGAAACACTCAGAGGCAAGGCTTCCCAAGAGTGGCCAAAAGGTCACATCAAGCCAGGCCCATTGAGCTCTACAATGTGAGGTCCCTGTGTGTTTTGACTCTCAATTATGGCTGCCAGGTCTTTAAGAATAAAATCATGTGATATCCTGGCTGAGATTCCCAGTGCTCTGTGGAAAGCCACCCTGGGCCTAGATCTCAGTTTCCAAGGGCAACTCTCATGCGTGGCCTCCTAAAATCCCAACACAATTCATGGCAATACTTCTCTGAGTTCAGTACCAGAACTCAGTCTCTAAGGGGAATCACGCCAGAGTTCAAGCCCAGGTGGACAAAGTCATCCCTTCCAACCGCCACAGAAATGACCACAATTCCAAACAAAACACTGCCACGTGGCCCTCATCTTCTTCCATATAGACACTCATCATAACCTCTGGCTGGAGGTTTCCATGAGGGGGCAGCCCAAGACAGTGTCTAGAATAAGCTCCCTTGCCCCTCATTTGCCTAATGTCAGGGTGGCCTGTAAACCAGGAGTGATCAAATACGCCTGCCATTAATACTGCTCTGCTTCTCCAAATTGAGGACTACTGACTTTCGGGTATAGATTCTTTCTGTGAATTGGAGACATGAGAAAACCCAAGAACCTATGGGATAGCCTCTGCAGGGCTTTGAAGAACTCATTTGACCCAAAGGATCCCTATTCTCACTTGATGGAGGTCAGGAACTTTCCAGAGGAAAGTGAGAGGCTTCATCCACAATGACTGCTCTTTTTGCCATTTTGGCTTTGGATGCACACATGGGATCTTTCTTTAATCCATCAGGTGCTGAGAATCTAAGCCACAGCCTCACACAGGGCCAAGAGGCTGATTCACACACATCCCTTTGCAAAGGAATTAAGCAAAAAGCCACAGGTGATGCCCCTTTATTTCCATTTGAAAACTGTTTACTTCAGGCTTCACAAAGGGGTAGCCTGAGGCAAAGACCTTCCTGACATTCAGGGCAACAGAACAATAGGTAAGCAAAAGGCCCAAAGCAGGGTTTCTCCACTGACACTTTACTGGTCACACTGATATCTGACTTTTCTGAGATGCTTGCCATTCCCTTCAGTTATCCAGTACTCGGCCATGTCACAGAGCTGGGAGGTGGTACATATCTTGGACACAAAACCATGAGCCAATCTGGAGAGTGGCCAGAATTCAGGAAGAAAACAGGAACTTAGCAAGATAGTAGGTGTTGCCCATAGATAAGGCAAGCCCCAGTCCATTCATAAATTGGAAAGGATGAATGCTGGAAAGTTTTCTACTAGACAGGACGCATCCATTGATTCATTCTCTTTTCCAATGTCTACAACCAGGGATACAGTGGGATACACAGACATAGAAACACTCGCCTTGTCAAATGACTTACTAGAAACAGTCCACTCCAAACCAAACAAACTGCCTTTCCTACCTATTCTCAGAACATGAGACAAAACCATAAACTCACACCCACACCCACTAAGGCACCTCCTTCCCCCAAGTAGGTCTGTGACTATCTGGAGTGTCTTCTGACTGGTGGGCCATACAATGTTCCCCCAAAATGGCCCGTCCTCTCTCAGATCTGGCCTCCTTGGCCTACTCAATGAAGTTGTCAGGAGCCACCAGTGAGCCACTCACTACCTGCTTTCTCAGAAAAGTCCCCTCTTCAGAGCTTTCCTGGCATTTGGTCATCCTCACATCAGTAGGTACCAAGAAAGACTGACTCTCTCCTTGGTAAATGCAAACAAGTCAGCCCACTGGGACTGGGACTGAAACTGGCTCTGGGTGCCTGGCTTCCTGGTTGCCAAGTTCAAAGAGTTCCATCACAAAAGAAGTGAGGTGAGGTCACTTCCTTCAGGAACTGAATGAGGTCACTGCCTTGGCAACCAAATTGTCCTAACAGTTGCTTCCAAGGGTCCTATGAGATGGAGGCTGCCCCTGCTTCCTGTGACACTTTCACAAGTTAGAATGGTATATCCTCCATAGGCACCCAGGAACAGCTTTCCACACAGGCCTGGTTTGGTCCATCTTGTCTACATTAAGAAGAGAGAGGCTCATACAGACACAACCCTTCATCCTGACCAGGTTGTTTGCCATGGAAGATGACTTTTGCTCTCTCATGTCCTTCAGAGCTGCCTACTTCTTCTCCAGGGATCATTTCTGCATGGACCTTTGAGTTCTCAGCAGGTGGAAGATCCCCTACATTCCTCTATTGTAAGACCAACTCTGTCCCTGCTCTTCTGTAAAGTTGGATTGAGGGAACAGTGTATGGTTAGGGGTAAGAACATGTTTGATTTGGGTTAGGAATCATTCTACTGGATGAAGAATGGTATTGGGAACCTGCGATATATATAATAATGTATAGGTGAAGTATATGTATGACAACAGAAATCTAAGTAAGCTTTGAAGCCCAGAAGGGCATTGGGCCCTTGACTGGGATACTTAGCTTTGAATTACATTCTGCACAGATGTCTCAGATAAATTGATATACAATGGCATAAGACCTTGTACCTTGGATGATTGAATGTGGAAGAGAACATCCAGTCAAAAAGGGATAGTAGGTAGGATTAGGAAGATAGTCAGTAGGTTTAGGAAGAAGAGTGAGTATAACATTTGGACCAAAAGTTCTTTAGCAGTAGGGTGTCAGAGAGTAGATGTAAATGTCAGCACATGTGAAGAGTCAGTCACAATAATGAATATGGGAAATTAGGTAGGAGAGCAGATATCAATAGATACATTGGGAAATCAGTCAAAGTATAAAGTGAGTGATAGGATTAGATATTTTCAACAGGGTTGAGGTTGAATATGTACTCTTAGGACGAAGCAACTGTGTAGTCACCAATAGGATTGACATTTGAGAGCATTAGGCCCCTGGACAAGGATGTGTTTAGTAATCCATGCTCACTTTCCATTTAGACTTTGGTACAATCATAAGTGTGAACTTTGCATTATGTGTCCAGAATATCACTGTGATCAAATGTGTATGTAGATCAGGTGACATGAGTATTTCTTCCACCATTTCTGGGAGCAATATCTTGAAGACGTGTTGATTAGTATTTGGGGGCACCAATAGGTGTACCTTGTGTCTATGAATATAGAGATAATGCATGAATAGACCATACTGTGAATAAATAGTATAACTGGTTCCAATTTACATAATGGATTGAACTGATACCTGAAAATATATAGGAAATCTAATATTGATACAGAATCATTCATTCCAACCAGTTATATATCTAATGGTAATATTAGGGTTCTGGTTTACCATGAAGGCTGTGTGAGATTTGCTTGAAAAGTGATTATGGAAATCGAAAATAATGTGTTTGGAAAGAAGTCTCATGAAAAGGCCAGTCCAGAAATATACAGGAGTACATGTGTTCTGAAGCAGGAAGTGATTGAAAGTGAACCAAATGCCTGTAAATTTGTGAACTTGTGGATGAAATATATATCCTATGATGTGCATCAACTGAAGAAATAGTGATGTACCAGTGTCGAAAAAAAAGAAACGTCAAAATACACATCATGTATCATAGGAATCTACTTGCATTGATGCTAAACTCGGTCAGTTACTGTAGAAATATTAGGATTTCTAAGGACCATTCACTAGGAAACAAATGTGTATTTCAGGTGGATGAATATTTCTGAGAATAATCTTTGGAAAAGATAATTATAAATTCACATACATGAACATGAATGAATTTAGGGAGTGTATAATAAGACACATATATTTCATACTTTGAAAAATCTGGAGAGAGAGACTGTGTGTGTGTGTGTGTTTGTGTATATATATATATATATATATATATATATATATACATACATTCAAACAATACAAATACACAGAGACTTTAAAAAGTCGAAATATATATGCCAATCAAAATTCATCATGAAATATGTATCATCCACAGATCCAAAAATATTTAATTTACTGAACATGGATTTATGTATCATGTTGTTCAAGTAGAAAGCTCACCCATAGGTTGAATTTTCAGTTCCAACAGCATTTACGAGGAGTGATCTCTTGTCACAATTTGTATCTGCCATGTCAGCCTCCTCACAAGAATGTACGTGGGATACCAGGTAGGATTCTATATGTGCATGTAAAAATACATGTGCTGAATAGGCTACAGAGAAAGGGAGACAGGAATTCACATACTTGTTAACTTTACAAACACATGGAGAACTACTTCTCTTAAATTGGACTAGATTTATAACACCTAGCCTTTATAATGCCAAAGGAAAGTCCAATTATACACCATGCCTCCTCTGAACTGCATGTATTGCTATTCTGTTTGTGTGATTTTCCTCCATCATATCAGGATTGGTAATCAGAGTCTAGGAGGGTATGGGTTAGTGTCAGGGATTCAGTATTTTGAATGGAAAATAGGAAAATGAATCCAATGTGTATGCAATTCTGTGCTACACAAAAATCTTCCCACTCTCATCAAGAACAATGCCTTGACATTACCTTTGCCCCAAGTAAGACACGATTCGAAGAGAAGAGTTAGAAAATCTGTGAATACATATATACAATGGAAAATGCTCAGGAGTTCACAACCTTGGAGGTGGTAGAGGAGTTTCCATAAGTAAGGGACAGGATAAACACTCCCCAAACATGGAGCTCTGCTGGCCTAAAGACTTCTTGGGAAACTGCCTCTGAGGTTGGACCCTTGAAATATATGTTGTTGTCAGGAGCTTTATCTTCCTTTGTAGTGAGACCATCAAAGCTTGGTCTGCGTCTATGTGGCCTGGAGGACATGGTTTCTGATTTTCCAATGAACATGAGGCAGCAGTGCTGAATTCTCTCTTTGTAGGTCAACTGTGGCCACTGGGGTCTAAGTGTTTCCCCGTGTGGACTGTGAGGCCATTTGGTCATCCTCCACTTTTCCTGGTGTTTCTTGCTGCTTCACTGGGAGTTTCCTATTTGCTTCATGAAATACAAGGAGTTCAACTGGGACACAGTGCTGGAGGGAGTTCTGTCACGTGTGCTGACTCAGGGTCCTAGGAGAATGCACCAACCAGGCTTCTATCCCACAGAGCTTGCCCCCTTGACCATAGCAACCTGATTCTGAACATTGCCCGGAAACCTCTCCATAGAACAAGATGCCTTTACATATAAGGGTCTGCTGGCTGCACCGTGTCAGTCACAAGCCATGTGGAAGCCAATGGCAGATCCACATGGCCCCACCACAGATGTTTTATCACACACCTGCACACCACTGCTCTAGGCCCACTAATCAGCAGGCTCCAACTTACTGGCATCTCTGTTCTACACCATTTTCATGAAACCCAGTCAATCAAGGCACTGTCTGGTACACTCATGATCAGCAACAGGACATCCAAAGGTTCTCCAGTGCCACGTGGTCATGGGAATTTCAAAAATTTCATGGTATTTATCAAGCCATTTCTCAAGGATGAACTTGGAGGCACTGTGGGTTTCTATTCATTCAGGAACCACTAAATGGTGAGGAAGCTCATTTCAATGAAAGCTCTGGAGAAACACTCAGAGGCAAGGCTTCCCAAGAGTGGCCAAAAGGTCACATCAAGCCAGGCCCATTGAGCTCTACAATGTGAGGTCCCTGTGTGTTTTGACTCTCAATTATGGCTGCCAGGTCTTTAAGAATAAAATCATGTGATATCCTGGCTGAGATTCCCAGTGCTCTGTGGAAAGCCACCCTGGGCCTAGATCTCAGTTTCCAAGGGCAACTCTCATGCGTGGCCTCCTAAAATCCCAACACAATTCATGGCAATACTTCTCTGAGTTCAGTACCAGAACTCAGTCTCTAAGGGGAATCACGCCAGAGTTCAAGCCCAGGTGGACAAAGTCATCCCTTCCAACCGCCACAGAAATGACCACAATTCCAAACAAAACACTGCCACGTGGCCCTCATCTTCTTCCATATAGACACTCATCATAACCTCTGGCTGGAGGTTTCCATGAGGGGGCAGCCCAAGACAGTGTCTAGAATAAGCTCCCTTGCCCCTCAT
Source organism: Urocitellus parryii (assembly GCF_045843805.1). Classification (NCBI taxonomy): domain Eukaryota; kingdom Metazoa; phylum Chordata; class Mammalia; order Rodentia; family Sciuridae; genus Urocitellus; species Urocitellus parryii. Next base: position 113,128,137 of record NC_135535.1, on the reverse strand, counting down.
TTGCCTAATGTCAGGGAGGCCTGTAAACCAGGAGTGATCAAATACGCCTGCCATTAATACTGCTCTGCTTCTCCAAATTGAGGACTACTGACTTTCGGGTATAGATTCTTTCTGTGAACTGGAGACATGAGAAAACCCAAGAACCTATGGGATAGCCTCTCCAGGGCTTTGAAGAACTCATTTGACCCAAAGGATCCCTATTCTCACTTGATGGAGGTCAGGAACTTTCCAGAGGAAAGTGAGAGGCTTCATCCACAATGACTGCTCTTTTTGCCATTTTGGCTTTGGATGCACACATGGGATCTTTCTTTAATCCATCAGGTGCTGAGAATCTAAGCCACAGCCTCACACAGGGCCAAGAGGCTGATTCACACACATCCCTTTGCAAAGGAATTAAGCAAAAAGCCACAGGTGATGCCCCTTCATTTCCATTTGAAAACTGTTTACTTCAGGCTTCACAAAGGGGTAGCCTGAGGCAAAGACCTTCCGGAGAGTCAGGGCAACAGAACAATAGGTAAGCAAAAGGCCCAAAGCAGGGTTTCTCCACTGACACTTTACTGGTCACACTGATATCTGAGTTTTCTGAGATGCTTGCCATTCCCTTCAGTTATCCAGTACACGGCCATGTCACAGAGCTGGGAGGTGGTACATATCTTGGACACAAAACCATGAGCCAATTCTGGAGAGTGGCCAGAATTCAGGAAGAAAACAGGAACTTAGCAAGATAGTAGGTGTTGCCCATAGATAAGGCAAGCCCCAGTCCATTCATAAATTGGAAAGGATGAATGCTGGAAAGTTTTCTACTAGACAGGACGCATCCATTGATTCATTCTCTTTTCCAATGTCTACAACCAGGGATACAGTGGGATACACAGACATAGAAACACTCGCCTTGTCAAATGACTTACTAGAAACAGTCCACTCCAAACCAAACAAACTGCCTTTCCTACCTATTCTCAGAACATGAGACAAAACCATAAACTCACACCCACACCCACTAAGGCACCTCCTTCCCCCAAGGAGGTCTGTGACTATCTGGAGTGTCTTCTGACTGGTGGGCCATACAATGTTCCCCCAAAATGGCCCGTCCTCTCTCAGATCTGGCCTCCTTGGCCTACTCAATGAACTTGTCAGGAGCCACCAGTGAGCCACTCACTACCTGCTTTCTCAGAAAAGTCCCCTCTTCAGAGCTTTCCTGGCATTTGGTCATCCTCACATCAGTAGGTACCAAGAAAGACTGACTCTCTCCTTGGTAAATGCAAACAAGTCAGCCCACTGGGACTGGGACTGATACTGGCTCTGGGTGCCTGGCTTCCTGGTTGCCAAGTTCAAAGAGTTCCATCACAAAAGAAGTGAGGTGAGGTCACTTCCTTCAGGAACTGAATGAGGTCACTGCCTTGGCAACCAAATTGTCCTAACAGTTGCTTCCAAGGGTCCTATGAGATGGAGGCTGCCCCTGCTTCCTGTGACACTTTCACAAGTTAGAATGGTATATCCTCCATAGGCACCCAGGAACAGCTTTCCACACAGGCCTGGTTTGGTCCATCTTGTCTACATTAAGAAGAGAGAGGCTCATACAGACACAACCCTTCATCCTGACCAGGTTGTTTGCCATGGAAGATGACTTTTGCTCTCTCATGTCCTTCAGAGCTGCCTACTTCTTCTCCAGGGATCATTTCTGCATGGACCTTTGAGTTCTCAGCAGGTGGAAGATCCCCTACATTCCTCTATTGTAAGACCAACTCTGTCCCTGCTCTTCTGTAAAGTTGGATTGAGGGAACAGTGTATGGTTAGGGGTAAGAACATGTTTGATTTGGGTTAGGAATCATTCTACTGGATGAAGAATGGTATTGGGAACCTGCGATATATATAATAATGTATAGGTGAAGTATATGTATGACAACAGAAATCTAAGTAAGCTTTGAAGCCCAGAAGGGCATTGGGCCCTTGACTGGGATACTTAGCTTTGAATTACATTCTGCACAGATGTCTCAGATCAATTGATATACAATGGCATAAGACCTTGTACCTTGGATGATTGAATGTGGAAGAGAACATCCAGTCAAAAAGGGATAGTAGGTAGGATTAGGAAGATAGTCAGTAGGTTTAGGAAGAAGAGTGAGTATAACATTTGGACCAAAAGTTCTTTAGCAGTAGGGTGTCAGTTAGAGAGTAGATGTAAATGTCAGCACATGTGAAAAGTCAGTCACAATAATGAATATGGGAAATTAGGTAGGAGAGCAGATATCAATAGATACATTGGGAAATCCGTCAAAGTATAAAGTGAGTGATAGGATTAGATATTTTCAACAGGGTTGAGGTTGAATATGTACTCTTAGGACGAAGCAACTGTGTAGTCACCAATAGGATTGACATTTGAGAGCATTAGGCCCCTGGACAAGGATGTGTTTTGTAATCCATGCTCACTTTCCATTTAGACTTTGGTACAATCATAAGTGTGAACTTTGCATTATGTGTCCAGAATATCACTGTGATCAAATGTATATGTACATCAGGTGACAGGAGTATTTCTTCCACCATTTCTGGGAGCAATATCTTGAAGACGTGTTGATTAGTATTTGGGGGCACCAATAGGTGTACCTTGTGTCTATGAATATAGAGATAATGCATGAATAGACCATACTGTGAATAAATAGTATAACTGGTTCCAATTTACATAATGGATTGAACTGATACCTGAAAATATATAGGAAATCTAATATTGATACAGAATCATTCATTCCAACCAGTTATATATCTAATGGTAATATTAGGGTTCTGGTTTACCATGAAGGCTGTGTGAGATTTGCTTGAAAATGATTATGGAAATCGAAAATAATGTGTTTGGAAAGAAGTCTCATGAAAAGGCCAGTCCAGAAATATACAGGAGTACATGTGTTCTGAAGCAGGAAGTGATTGAAAGTGAACCAAATGCCTGTAAATTTGTGAACTTGTGGATGAAATATATATCCTATGATGTGCATCAACTGAAGAAATAGTGATGTACCAGTGTCGAAAAAAAAGAAACGTCAAAATACACATCATGTATCATAGGAATCTACTTGCATTGATGCTAAACTCGGTCAGTTACTGTAGAAATATTAGGATTTCTAAGGACCATTCACTAGGAAACAAATGTGTATTTCAGGTGGATGAATATTTCTGAGATAATCTTTGGAAAAGATGATTATAAATCCACATACATGAACATGAATGAATTTAGGGAGTGTATAATAAGACACATATATTTCATACTTTGAAAAATCTGGAGAGAGAGATTGTGTGTGTGTGTGTGTATGTGTGTTTGTATATATATATATATATATATATATATATATATATATATATATATATATATATATTTATACATACATTCAAACAATACAAACACACAGAGACTTTAAAAATTCGAAATATATATGCCAATCAAAATTCATCATGAAATATCTATCATCCACAGATCCAAAAATATTTAATTTACTGAACATGGATTTATGTATCATGTTGTTCAAGTAGAAAGCTCACCCATAGGTTGAATTTTCAGTTCCAACAGCATTTACGAGGAGTGATCTCTTGTCACAATTTGTATCTGCCATGTCAGCCTCCTCACAAGAATGTACGTGGGATACCAGGTAGGATTCTATATGTGCATGTAAAAATACATGTGATGAATAGGCTACAGAGAAAGGGAGACAGGAATTCACATACTTGTTAACTTTACAAACACATGGAGAACTACTTCTCTTAAATTGGACTAGATTTATAACACCTAGCCTTTATAATGCCAAAGGAAAGTCCAATTATACACCATGCCTCCTCTGAACTGCATGTATTGCTATTCTGTTTGTGTTATTTTCCTCCATCATATCAGGATTGGTAATCAGAGTCTAGGAGGGTATGGGTTAGTGTCAGGGATTCAGTATTTTGAATGGAAAATAGGAAAATGAATCCAATGTGTATGCAATTCTGTGCTACACAAAAATCTTCCCACTCTCATCAAGAACAATGCCTTGACATTACCTTTGCCCCAAGTAAGACACGATTCGAAGAGAAGAGTTAGAAAATCTGTGAATACATATATACAATGGAAAATGCTCAGGAGTTCACAACCTTGGAGGTGGTAGAGGAGTTTCCATAAGTAAGGGACAGGATAAACACTCCCCAAACATGGAGCTCTGCTGGCCTAAAGACTTCTTGGGAAACTGCCTCTGAGGTTGGACCCTTGAAATATATGTTGTTGTCAGGAGCTTTATCTTCCTTTGTAGTGAGACCATCAAAGCTTGGTCTGCGTCTATGTGGCCTGGAGGACATGGTTTCTGATTTTCCAATGAACATGAGGCAGCAGTGCTGAATTCTCTCTTTGTAGGTCAACTGTGGCCACTGGGGTCTAAGTGTTTCCCCGTGTGGACTGTGAGGCCATTTGGTCATCCTCCACTTTTCCTGGTGTTTCTTGCTGCTTCACTGGGAGTTTCCTATTTGCTTCATGAAATACAAGGAGTTCAACTGGGACACAGTGCTGGAGGGAGTTCTGTCACGTGTGCTGACTCAGGGTCCTAGGAGAATGCACCAACCAGGCTTCTATCCCACAGAGCTTGCCCCCTTGACCATAGCAACCTGATTCTGAACATTGCCCGGAAACCTCTCCATAGAACAAGATGCCTTTACATATAAGGGTCTGCTGGCTGCACCGTGTCAGTCACAAGCCATGTGGAAGCCAATGGCAGATACACATGGCCCCACCACAGATGTTTTATCACACACCTGCACACCACTGCTCTAGGCCCACTAATCAGCAGGCTCCAACTTACTGGCATCTCTGTTCTACACCATTTTCATGAAACCCAGTCAATCAAGGCACTGTCTGGTACACTCATGATCAGCAACAGGACATCCAAAGGTTCTCCAGTGCCACGTGGTCATGGGAATTTCAAAAATTTCATGGTATTTATCAAGCCATTTCTCAAGGATGAACTTGGAGGCACTGTGGGTTTCTATTCATTCAGGAACCACTAAATGGTGAGGAAGCTCATTTCAATGAAAGCTCTGGAGAAACACTCAGAGGCAAGGCTTCCCAAGAGTGGCCAAAAGGTCACATCCAGCAGGCCCATTGAGCTCTACAATGTGAGGTCCCTGTGTGTTTTGACTCTCAATTATGGCTGCCAGGTCTTTAAGAATAAAATCATGTGATATCCTGGCTGAGATTCCCAGTGCTCTGTGGAAAGCCACCCTGGGCCTAGATCTCAGTTTCCAAGGGCAACTCTCATGCGTGGCCTCCTAAAATCCCAACACAATTCATGGCAATACTTCTCTGAGTTCAGTACCAGAACTCAGTCTCTAAGGGGAATCATGCCAGAGTTCAAGCCCAGGTGGACAAAGTCATCCCTTCCAACTGCCACAGAAATGACCACAATTCCAACCAAAACACTGCCACATGGCCCTCATCTTCTTCCATATAGACACTCATCATAACCTCTGGCTGGAGGTTTCCATGAGGGGGCAGCCCAAGACAGTGTCTAGAATAAGCTCCCTTGCCCCTCATTTGCCTAATGTCAGGGTGGCCTGTGAACCAGGAGTGATCAAATACGCCTGCCATTAATACTGCTCTGCTTCTCCAAATTGAGGACTACTGACTTTCGGGTATAGGTTCTTTCTGTGAATTGGAGACATGAGAAAACCCAAGAACCTATGGGATAGCCTCTGCAGGGCTTTGAAGAACTCATTTGACCCAAAGGATCCCTATTCTCACTTGATGGAGGTCAGGAACTTTCCAGAGGAAAGTGAGAGGCTTCATCCACAATGACTGCTCTTTTTGCCATTTTGGCTTTGGATGCACACATGGGATCTTTCTTTAATCCATCAGGTGCTGAGAATCTAAGCCACAGCCTCACACAGGGCCAAGAGGCTGATTCACACACATCCCTTTGCAAAGGAATTAAGCAAAAAGCCACAGGTGATGCCCCTTCATTTCCATTTGAAAACTGTTTACTTCAGGCTTCACAAAGGGGTAGCCTGAGGCAAAGACCTTCCTGACATTCAGGGCAACAGAACAATAGGTAAGCAAAAGGCCCAAAGCAGGGTTTCTCCACTGACACTTTACTGGTCACACTGATATCTGAGTTTTCTGAGATGCTTGCCATTCCCTTCAGTTATCCATTACATGGCCATGTCACAGAGCTGGGAGGTGGTACATATCTAGGACACAAAACCATGAGCCAATTCTGGAGAGTGGCCAGAATTCAGGAAGAAAACAGGAACTTAGCAAGATAGTAGGTGTTGCCCATAGATAAGGCAAGCCCCGGTCCATTCATAAATTGGAAAGGATGAATGCTGGAAAGTTTTCTACTAGACAGGACGCATCCATTGATTCATTCTCTTTTCCAATGTCTACAACCAGGGATACAGTGAGATACACAGACATAGAAACACTCGCCTTGTCAAATGACTTACTAGAAACAGTCCACTCCAAACCAAACAAACTGCCTTTCCTACCTATTCTCAGAACATGAGACAAAAACCATAAACTCACACCCACACCCACTAAGGCACCTCCTTCCCCCAAGTAGGTCTGTGACTATCTGGAGTGTCTTCTGACTGGTGGGCCATACAATGTTCCCCCAAAATGGCCCGTCCTCTCTCAGATCTGGCCTCCTTGGCCTACTCAATGAAGTTGTCAGGAGCCACCAGTGAGCCACTCACTACCTGCTTTCTCAGAAAAGTCCCCTCTTCAGAGCTTTCCTGGCATTTGGTCATCCTCACATCAGTAGGTACCAAGAAAGACTGACTCTCTCCTTGGTAAATGCAAACAAGTCAGCCCACTGGGACTGGGACTGAAACTGGCTCTGGGTGCCTGTCTTCCTGGTTGTCAAGTTCAAAGAGTTCCATCACAAAAGAAGTGAGGTGAGGTCACTTCCTTCAGGAACTGAATGAGGTCACTGCCTTGGCAACCAAATTGTCTTAACAGTTGCTTCCAAGGGTCCTATGAGATGGAGGCTGCCCCTGCTTCCTGTAACACTTTCACAAGTTAGAATGGTATATCCTCCATAGGCACCCAGGAAGAGATTTCCACACAGGCCTGGTTTGGTCCATCTTGTCTACATTAAGAAGAGAGAGGCTCATACAGACACAACCCTTCATCCTGACCAGGTTGTTTGCCATGGAAGATGACTTTTGCTCTCTCATGTCCTTCAGAGCTGCCTACTTCTTCTCCAGGGATCATTTCTGCATGGACCTTTGAGTTCTCAGCAGGTGGAAGATCCCCTACATTCCTCTCTTGTAAGACCAACTCTGTCCCTGCTCTTCTGTAAAGTTGGATTGAGGGAACAGTGTATGGTTAGGGGTAAGAACATGTTTGATTTGGGTTAGGAATCATTCTACTGGGTGAAGAATGGTATTGGGAACCTGCGATATATATAATAATGTATAGGTGAAGTATATGTATGACAACAGAAATCTAAGTGAGCTTTGAAGCCCAGAAGGGCATTGGGCCCTTCACTGGGATACTTAGCTTTGAATTACATTCTGCACAGATGTCTCAGATAAATTGATATACAATGGCATAAGACCTTGTACCTTGGATGATTGAATGTGGAAGAGAACATCCAGTCAAAAAGGGATAGTAGGTAGGATTAGGAAGATAGTCAGTAGGTTTAGGAAGAAGAGTGAGTATAACATTTGGACCAAAAGTTCTTTAGCAGTAGGGTGTCAGTTAGAGAGTAGATGTAAATGTCAGCACATGTGAAGAGTCAGTCACAATAATGAATATGGGAAATTAGGTAGGAGAGCAGATATCAATAGATACATTGGGAAATCAGTCAAAGTATAAAGTGAGTGATAGGATTAGATATTTTCAACAGGGTTGAGGTTGAATATGTACTCTTAGGACGAAGCAACTGTGTAGTCACCAATAGGATTGACATTTGAGAGCATTAGGCCCCTGGACAAGGATGTGTTTAGTAATCCATGCTCACTTTCCATTTAGACTTTGGTACAATCATAAGTGTGAACTTTGCATTAGGTGTCCAGAATATCACTGTGATCAAATGTATATGTAGATCAGGTGACATGAGTATTTCTTCCACCATTTCTGGGAGCAATATCTTGAAGACGTGTTGATTAGTATTTGGGGGCACCAATAGGTGTACCTTGTGTCTATGAATATAGAGATAATGCATGAATAGACCATACTGTGAATAAATAGTATAACTGGTTCCAATTTACATAATGGATTGAACTGATACCTGAAAATATATAGGAAATCTAATATTGATACACAATCATTCATTCCAACCAGTTATATATCTAATGGTAATATTAGGGTTCTGGTTTACCATGAAGGCTGTGTGAGATTTGCTTGAAAAGTGATTATGGAAATCGAAAATAATGTGTTTGGAAAGAAGTCTCATGAAAAGGCCAGTCCAGAAATATACAGGAGTACATGTGTTCTGAAGCAGGAAGTGATTGAAAGTGAACCAAATGCCTGTAAATTTGTGAACTTGTGGATGAAATATATATCCTATGATGTGCATCAACTGAAGAAATAGTGATGTACCAGTGTCGAAAAAAAAGAAACATCAGAATACACATCATGTATCATAGGAATCTACTTGCATTGATGCTAAACTCGGTCAGGTACTGTAGAAATATGAGGATTTCTAAGGACCATTCACTAGGAAACAAATGTGTATTTCAGGTGGATGAATATTTCTGAGATAATCTTTGGAAAAGATGATTATAAATCCACATACATGAACATGAATGAATTTAGGGAGTGTATAATAAGACACATATATTTCATACTTTGAAAAATCTGGAGAGAGAGATTGTGTGTGTGTGTGTGTGTGTGTGTTTGTGTATATATATATATATATATATATATATATATATATATATATATATACATACATTCAAACAATACAAACACACAGAGACTTTAAAAAGTCGAAATATATATGCCAATCAAAATTCATCATGAAATATGTATCATCCACAGATCCAAAAATATTTAATTTACTGAACATGGATTTATGTATCATGTTGTTCAAGTAGAAAGCTCACCCATAGGTTGAATTTTCAGTTCCAACAGCATTTAGGAGGAGTGATCTCTTCTCACAATTTGTATCTGCCATGTCAGCCTCCTCACAAGAATGTACGTGGGATACCAGGTAGGATTCTATATGTGCATGTAAAAATACATGTGCTGAATAGGCTACAGAGAAAGGGAGACAGGAATTCACATACTTGTTAACTTTACAAACACATGGAGAACTACTTCTCTTAAATTGGACTAGATTTATAACACCTAGCCTTTATAATGCCAAAGGAAAGTCCAATTATACACCATGCCTCCTCTGAACTGCATGTATTGCTATTCTGTTTGTGTTATTTTCCTCCATCATATCAGGATTGGTAATCAGAGTCTAGGAGGGTATGGGTTAGTGTCAGGGATTCAGTATTTTGAATGGAAAATAGGAAAATGAATCCAATGTGTATGCAATTCTGTGCTACACAAAAATCTTCCCACTCTCATCAAGAACAATGCCTTGACATTACCTTTGCCCCAAGTAAGACACGATTCGAAGCGAAGAGTTAGAAAATCTGTGAATACATATATACAATGGAAAATGCTCAGGAGTTCACAACCTTGGAGGTGGTAGAGGAGTTTCCATAAGTAAGGGACAGGATAAACACTCCCCAAACATGGAGCTCTGCTGGCCTAAAGACTTCTTGGGAAACTGCCTCTGAGGTTGGACCCTTGAAATATATGTTGTTGTCAGGAGCTTTATCTTCCTTATTAGTGAGACCATCAAAGCTTGGTCTGCGTCTATGTGGCCTGGAGGACATGGTTTCTGATTTTCCAATGAACATGAGGCAGCAGTGCTGAATTCTCTCTTTGTAGGTCAACTGTGGCCACTGGGGTCTAAGTGTTTCCCCGTGTGGACTGTGAGGCCATTTGGTCATCCTCCACTTTTCCTGGTGTTTCTTGCTGCTTCACTGGGAGTTTCCTATTTGCTTCATGAAATACAAGGAGTTCAACTGGGACACAGTGCTGGAGGGAGTTCTGTCACGTGTGCTGACTCAGGGTCCTAGGAGAATGCACCAACCAGGCTTCTATCCCACAGAGCTTGCCCCCTTGACCATAGCAACCTGATTCTGAACATTGCCCGGAAACCTCTCCATAGAACAAGATGCCTTTACATATAAGGGTCTGCTGGCTGCACCGTGTCAGTCACAAGCCATGTGGAAGCCAATGGCAGATCCACATGGCCCCACCACAGATGTTTTATCACACACCTGCACACCACTGCTCTAGGCCCACTAATCAGCAGGCTCCAACTTACTGGCATCTCTGTTCTACACCATTTTCATGAAACCCAGTCAATCAAGGCACTGTCTGGTACACTCATGATCAGCAATAGGACATCCAAAGGTTCTCCAGTGCCACGTGGTCATGGGAATTTCAAAAATTTCATGGTATTTATCAAGCCATTTCTCAAGGATGAACTTGGAGGCACTGTGGGTTTCTATTCATTCAGGAACCACTAAATGGTGAGGAAGCTCATTTCAATGAAAGCTCTGGAGAAACACTCAGAGGCAAGGCTTCCCAAGAGTGGCCAAAAGGTCACATCAAGCCAGGCCCATTGAGCTCTACAATGTGAGGTCCCTGTGTGTTTTGACTCTCAATTATGGCTGCCAGGTCTTTAAGAATAAAATCATGTGATATCCTGGCTGAGATTCCCAGTGCTCTGTGGAAAGCCACCCTGGGCCTAGATCTCAGTTTCCAAGGGCAACTCTCATGCGTGGCCTCCTAAAATCCCAACACAATTCATGGCAATACTTCTCTGAGTTCAGTACCAGAACTCAGTCTCTAAGGGGAATCACGCCAGAGTTCAAGCCCAGGTGGACAAAGTCATCCCTTCCAACCGCCACAGAAATGACCACAATTCCAACCAAAACACTGCCACATGGCCCTCATCTTCTTCCATATAGACACTCATCATAAACTCTGGCTGGAGGTTTCCATGAGGGGGCAGCCCAAGACAGTGTCTAGAATAAGCTCCCTTGCCCCTCATTTGCCTAATGTCAGGGTGGCCTGTGAACCAGGAGTGATCAAATACGCCTGCCATTAATACTGCTCTGCTTCTCCAAATTGAGGACTACTGACTTTCGGGTATAGATTCTTTCTGTGAATTGGAGACATGAGAAAACCCAAGAACCTATGGGATAGCCTCTGCAGGGCTTTGAAGAACTCATTTGACCCAAAGGATCCCTATTCTCACTTGATGGAGGTCAGGAACTTTCCAGAGGAAAGTGAGAGGCTTCATCCACAATGACTGCTCTTTTTGCCATTTTGGCTTTGGATGCACACATGGGATCTTTCTTTAATCGATCAGGTGCTGAGAATCTAAGCCACAGCCTCACACAGGGCCAAGAGGCTGATTCACACACATCCCTTTGCAAAGGAATTAAGCAAAAAGCCACAGGTGATGCCCCTTCTTTTCCATTAGAAAACTGTTTACTTCAGGCTTCACAAAGGGGTAGCCTGAGGCAAAGACCTTCCTGACACTCAGGACAACAGAACAATAGGTAAGCAAAAGGCCCAAAGCAGGGTTTCTCCACTGACACTTTACTGGTCACACTGATATCTGAGTTTTCTGAGATGCTTGCCATTCCCTTCAGTTATCCAGTACACGGCCATGTCACAGAGCTGGGAGGTGGTACATATCTTGGACACAAAACCATGAGCCAATTCTGGAGAGTGGCCAGAATTCAGGAAGAAAACAGGAACTTAGCAAGATAGTAGGTGTTGCCCATAGATAAGGCAAGCCCCAGTCCATTCATAAATTGGAAAGGATGAATGCTGGAAAGTTTTCTACTAGACAGGACGCATCCATTGATTCATTCTCTTTTCCAATGTCTACAACCAGGGTTACAGTGGGATACACAGACATAGAAACACTCGCCTTGTCAAATGACTTACTAGAAACAGTCCACTCCAAACCAAACAAACTGCCTTTCCTACCTATTCTCAGAACATGAGACAAAACCATAAACTCACACCCACACCCACTAAGGCACCTCCTTCCCCCAAGTAGGTCTGTGACTATCTGGAGTGTCTTCTGACTGGTGGGCCATACAATGTTCCCCCAAAATGGCCCGTCCTCTCTCAGATCTGGCCTCCTTGGCCTACTCAATGAAGCTGTCAGGAGCCACCAGTGAGCCACTCACTACCTGCTTTCTCAGAAAAGTCCCCTCTTCAGAGCTTTCCTGGCATTTGGTCATCCTCACATCAGTAGGTACCAAGAAAGACTGACTCTCTCCTTGGTAAATGCAAACAAGTCAGCCCACTGGGACTGGGACTGAAACTGGCTCTGGGTGCCTGGCTTCCTGGTTGCCAAGTTCAAAGAGTTCCATCACAAAAGAAGTGAGGTGAGGTCACTTCCTTCAGGAACTGAATGAGGTCACTGCCTTGGCAACCAAATTGTCCTAACAGTTGCTTCCAAGGGTCCTATGAGATGGAGGCTGACCCTGCTTCCTGTGACACTTTCAAAAGTTACAATGGTATATCCTCCATAGGCACCCAGGAACAGCTTTCCACACAGGCCTGGTTTGGTCCATCTTGTCTACATTAAGAAGAGAGAGGCTCATACAGACACAATCCTTCATCCTGACCAGGTTGTTTGCCATGGAAGATGACTTTTGCTCTCTCATGTCCTTCAGAGCTGCCTACTTCTTCTCCAGGGATCATTTCTGCATGGACCTTTGAGTTCTCAGCAGGTGGAAGATCCCCTACATTCCTCTCTTGTAAGACCAACTCTGTCCCTGCTCTTCTTTAAAGTTGGATTGAGGGAACAGTGTATGGTTAGGGGTAAGAACATGTTTGATTTGGGTTAGGAATTATTCTACTGGATGAAGAATGGTATTGGGAACCTGCGATATATATAATAATGTATAGGTGAAGTATATGTATGACAACAGAAATCTAAGTAAGCTTTGAAGCCCAGAAGGGCATTGGGCCCTTGACTGGGATACTTAGCTTTGAATTACATTCTGCACAGATGTCTCAGATAAATTGATATACAATGGCATAAGACCTTGTACCTTGGATGATTGAATGTGGAAGAGAACATCCAGTCAAAAAGGGATAGTAGGTAGGATTAGGAAGATTGTCAGTAGGTTTAGGAAGAAGAGTGAGTATAACATTTGGACCAAAAGTTCTTTAGCAGTAGGGTGTCAGTTAGAGAGTAGATGTAAATGTCAGCACATGTGAAGAGTCAGTCACAATAATGAATATGGGAAATTAGGTAGGAGAGCAGATATCAATAGAGACATTGGGAAATCAGTCAAAGTATAAAGTGAGTGATAGGATTAGATATTTTCAACAGGGTTGAGGTTGAATATGTACTCTTAGGACGAAGCAACTGTGTAGTCACCAATAGGATTGACATTTGAGAGCATTAGGCCCCTGGACAAGGATGTGTTTAGTAATCCATGCTCACTTTCCATTTAGACTTTGGTACAATCATAAGTGTGAACTTTGCATTATGTGTCCAGAATATCACTGTGATCAAATGTATATGTAGATCAGGTGACATGAGTATTTCTTCCACCATTTCTGGGAGCAATATCTTGAAGACGTGTTGATTAGTATTTGGGGGCACCAATAGGTGTACCTTGTGTCTATGAATATAGAGATAATGCATGAATAGACCATACTGTGAATAAATAGTATAACTGGTTCCAATTTACATAATGGATTGAACTGATACCTGAAAATATATAGGAAATCTAATATTGATACACAATCATTCATTCCAACAGTTATATATCTAATGGTAATATTAGGGTTCTGGTTTACCATGAAGGCTGTGTGAGATTTGCTTGAAAAGTGATTATGGAAATCGAAAATAATGTGTTTGGAAAGAAGTCTCATGAAAAGGCCAGTCCAGAAATATACAGGAGTACATGTGTTCTGAAGCAGGAAGTGATTGAAAGTGAACCAAATGCCTGTAAATTTGTGAACTTGTGGATGAAATATATATCCTATGATGTGCATCAACTGAAGAAATAGTGATGTACCAGTGTCGAAAAAAAAGAAACGTCAAAATACACATCATGTATCATAGGAATCTACTTGCATTGATGCTAAACTCGGTCAGTTACTGTAGAAATATTAGGATTTCTAAGGACCATTCACTAGGAAACAAATGTGTATTTCAGGTGGATGAATATTTCTGAGAATAATCTTTGGAAAAGATGATTATAAATCCACATACATGAACATGAATGAATTTAGGGAGTGTATAATAAGACACATATATTTCATGCTTTGAAAAATCTGGAGAGAGAGACTGTGTGTGTGTGTGTGTGTGTGTGTGTGTGTGTGTGTATATATATATATATATATATATATATATATATACATACATTCAAACAATACAAACACACAGAGACTTTAAAAATTCGAAATATATATGCCAATCAAAATTCATCATGAAATATGTATCATCCACAGATCCAAAAATATTTAATTTACTGAACATGGATTTATGTATCATGTTGTTCAAGTAGAAAGCTCACCCATAGGTTGAATTTTCAGTTCCAACAGCATTTACGAGGAGTGATCTATTGTCACAATTTATATCTGCCATGTCAGCCTCCTCACAAGAATGTACGTGGGATACCAGGTAGGATTCTATATGTGCATGTAAAAATACATGTGCTGAATAGGCTACAGAGAAAGTGAGACAGGAATTCACATGCTTGTTAACTTTACAAACACACGGAGAACTACTTCTCTTAAATTGGACTAGATTTATAACACCTAGCCTTTATAATGCCAAAGGAAAGTCCAATTATACACCATGCCTCCTCTGAACTGCATGTATTGCTATTCTGTTTGTGTTATTTTCCTCCATCATATCAGGATTGGTAATCAGAGTCTAGGAGGGTATGGGTTAGTGTCAGGGATTCAGTATTTTGAATGGAAAATAGGAAAATGAATCCAATGTGTATGCAATTCTGTGCTACACAAAAATCTTCCCACTCTCATCAAGAACAATGCCTTGACATTACCTTTGCCCCAAGTAAGACACGATTCGAAGCGAAGAGTTAGAAAATCTGTGAATACATATATACAATGGAAAATGCTCAGGAGTTCACAACCTTGGAGGTGGTAGAGGAGTTTCCATAAGTAAGGGACAGGATAAACACTCCCCAAACATGGAGCTCTGCTGGCCTAAAGACTTCTTGGGAAACTGCCTCTGAGGTTGGACCCTTGAAATATATGTTGTTGTCAGGAGCTTTATCTTCCTTTGTAGTGAGACCATCACAGCTTGGTCTGCATCTATGTGGCCTGGAGGACATGGTTTCTGATTTTCCAATGAACATGAGGCAGCAGTGCTGAATTCTCTCTTTGTAGGTCAACTGTGGCCACTGGGGTCTAAGTGTTTCCCCGTGTGGACTGTGAGGCCATTTGGTCATCCTCCACTTTTCCTGGTGTTTCTTGCTGCTTCACTGGGAGTTTCCTATTTGCTTCATGAAATACAAGGAGTTCAACTGGGACACAGTGCTGGAGGGAGTTCTGTCACGTGTGCTGACTCAGGGTCCTAGGAGAATGCACCAACCAGGCTTCTATGCCACAGAGCTTGCCCCCTTGACCATAGCAACCTGATTCTGAACATTGCCCGGAAACCTCTCCATAGAACAAGATGCCTTTACATATAAGGGTCTGCTGGCTGCACCGTGTCAGTCACAAGCCATGTGGAAGCCAATGGCAGATCCACATGGCCCCACCACAGATGTTTTATCACACACCTGCACACCACTGCTCTAGGCCCACTAATCAGCAGGCTCCAACTTACTGGCATCTCTGTTCTACACCATTTTCATGAAACCCAGTCAATCAAGGCACTGTCTGGTACACTCATGATCAGCAACAGGACATCCAAAGGTTCTCCAGTGCCACGTGGTCATGGGAATTTCAAAAATTTCATGGTATTTATCAAGCCATTTCTCAAGGATGAACTTGGAGGCACTGTGGGTTTCTATTCATTCAGGAACCACTAAATGGTGAGGAAGCTCATTTCAATGAAAGCTCTGGAGAAACACTCAGAGGCAAGGCTTCCCAAGAGTGGCCAAAAGGTCACATCAAGCCAGGCCCATTGAGCTCTACAATGTGAGGTCCCTGTGTGTTTTGACTCTCAATTATGGCTGCCAGGTCTTTAAGAATAAAATCATGTGATATCCTGGCTGAGATTCCCAGTGCTCTGTGGAAAGCCACCCTGGGCCTAGATCTCAGTTTCCAAGGGCAACTCTCATGCGTGGCCTCCTAAAATCCCAACACAATTCATGGCAATACTTCTCTGAGTTCAGTACCAGAACTCAGTCTCTAAGGGGAATCACGCCAGAGTTCAAGCCCAGGTGGACAAAGTCATCCCTTCCAACTGCCACAGAAATGACCACAATTCCAACCAAAACACTGCCACATGGCCCTCATCTTCTTCCATATAGACACTCATCATAACCTCTGGCTGGAGGTTTCCATGAGGGGGCAGCCCAAGACAGTGTCTAGAATAAGCTCCCTTGCCCCTCATTTGCCTAATGTCAGGGTGGCCTGTGAACCAGGAGTGATCAAATACGCCTGCCATTAATACTGCTCTGCTTCTCCAAATTGAGGACTACTGACTTTCGGGTATAGATTCTTTCTGTGAATTGGAGACATGAGAAAACCCAAGAACCTATGGGATAGCCTCTGCAGGGCTTTGAAGAACTCATTTGACCCAAAGGATCCCTATTCTCACTTGATGGAGGTCAGGAACTTTCCAGAGGAAAGTGAGAGGCTTCATCCACAATGACTGCTCTTTTTGCCATTTTGGCTTTGGATGCACACATGGGATCTTTCTTTAATCGATCAGGTGCTGAGAATCTAAGCCACAGCCTCACACAGGGCCAAGAGGCTGATTCACACACATCCCTTTGCAAAGGAATTAAGCAAAAAGCCACAGGTGATGCCCCTTCATTTCCATTTGAAAACTGTTGACTTCAGGCTTCACAAAGGGGTAGCCTGAGGCAAAGACCTTCCTGACATTCAGGGCAACAGAACAATTGGTAAGCAAAAGGCCCAAAGCAGGGTTTCTCCACTGACACTTTACTGGTCACACTGATATCTGAGTTTTCTGAGATGCTTGCCATTCCCTTCAGTTATCCAGTACATGGCCATGTCACAGAGCTGGGAGGTGGTACATATCTAGGACACAAAACCATGAGCCAATTCTGGAGAGTGGCCAGAATTCAGGAAGAAAACAGGAACTTAGCAAGATAGTAGGTGTTGCCCATAGATAAGGCAAGCCCCAGTCCATTCATAAATTGGAAAGGATGAATGCTGGAAAGTTTTCTACTAGACAGGACGCATCCATTGATTCATTCTCTTTTCCAATGTCTACAACCATGGATACAGTGGGATACACAGACATAGAAACACTCGCCTTGTCAAATGACTTACTAGAAACAGTCCACTCCAAACCAAACAAACTGCCTTTCCTACCTATTCTCAGAACATGAGACAAAAACCATAAACTCACACCCACACCCACTAAGGCACCTCCTTCCCCCAAGTAGGTCTGTGACTATCTGGAGTGTCTTCTGACTGGTGGGCCATACAATGTTCCCCCAAAATGGCCCGTCCTCTCTCAGATCTGGCCTCCTTGGCCTACTCAATGAAGTTGTCAGGAGCCACCAGTGAGCCACTCACTACCTGCTTTCTCAGAAAAGTCCCCTCTTCAGAGCTTTCCTGGCATTTGGTCATCCTCACATCAGTAGGTACCAAGAAAGACTGACTCTCTCCTTGGTAAATGCAAACAAGTCAGCCCACTGGGACTGGGACTGAAACTGGCTCTGGGTGCCTGGCTTCCTGGTTGCCAAGTTCAAAGAGTTCCATCACCAAAGATGTGAGGTGAGGTCACTTCCTTCAGGAACTGAATGAGGTCACTGCCTTGGCAACCAAATTGTCCTAACAGTTGCTTCCAAGGGTCCTATGAGATGGAGGCTGCCCCTGCTTCCTGTGACACTTTCACAAGTTAGAATGGTATATCCTCCATAGGCACCCAGGAACAGCTTTCCACACAGGCCTGGTTTGGTCCATCTTGTCTACATTAAGAAGAGAGAGGCTCATACAGACACAACCCTTCATCCTGACCAGGTTGTTTGCCATGGAAGATGACTTTTTGCTCTCTCATGTCCTTCAGAGCTGCCTACTTCTTCTCCAGGGATCATTTCTGCATGGACCTTTGAGTTCTCAGCAGGTGGAAGATCCCCTACATTCCTCTCTTGTAAGACCAACTCTGTCCCTGCTCTTCTGTAAAGTTGGATTGAGGGAACAGTGTATGGTTAGGGGTAAGAACATGTTTGATTTGGGTTAGGAATCATTCTACTGGATGAAGAATGGTATTGGGAACCTGCGATATATATATAATAATGTATAGGTGAAGTATATGTATGACAACAGAAATCTAAGTAAGCTTTGAAGCCCAGAAGGGCATTGGGCCCTTGACTGGGATACTTAGCTTTGAATTACATTCTCCACAGATGTCTCAGATAAATTGATATACAATGGCATAAGACCTTGTACCTTGGATGATTGAATGTGGAAGAGAACATCCAGTCAAAAAGGGATAGTAGGTAGGATTAGGAAGATAGTCAGTAGGTTTAGGAAGAAGAGTGAGTATAACATTTGGACCAAAAGTTCTTTAGCAGTAGGGTGTCAGTTAGAGAGTAGATGTAAATGTCAGCACATGTGAAGAGTCAGTCACAATAATGAATATGGGAAATTAGGTAGGAGAGCAGATATCAATAGAGACATTGGGAAATCAGTCAAAGTATAAAGTGAGTGATAGGATTAGATATTTTCAACAGGGTTGAGGTTGAATATGTACTCTTAGGACGAAGCAACTGTGTAGTCACCAATAGGATTGACATTTGAGAGCATTAGGCCCCTGGACAAGGATGTGTTTAGTAATCCATGCTCACTTTCCATTTAGACTTTGGTACAATCATAAGTGTGAACTTTGCATTATGTGTCCAGAATATCAGTGTGATCAAATGTATATGTAGATCAGGTGACATGAGTATTTCGTCCACCATTTCTGGGAGCAATATCTTGAAGACGTGTTGATTAGTATTTGGGGGCACCAATAGGTGTACCTTGTGTCTATGAATATAGAGATAATGCATGAATAGACCATCCTGTGAATAAATAGTATAACTGGTTCCAATTTACATAATGGATTGAACTGATACCTGAAAATATATAGGAAATCTAATATTGATACACAATCATTCATTCCAACCAGTTATATATCTAATGGTAATATTAGGGTTCTGGTTTACCATGAAGGCTGTGTGAGATTTGCTTGAAAAGTGATTATGGAAATCGAAAATAATGTGTTTGGAAAGAAGTCTCATGAAAAGGCCAGTCCAGAAATATACAGGAGTACATGTGTTCTGAAGCAGGAAGTGATTGAAAGTGAACCAAATGCCTGTAAATTTGTGAACTTGTGGATGAAATATATATCCTATGATGTGCATCAACTGAAGAAATAGTGATGTACCAGTGTCGAAAAAAAAGAAACGTCAAAATACACATCATGTATCATAGGAATCTACTTGCATTGATGCTAAACTCGGTCAGTTACTGTAGAAATATTAGGATTTCTAAGGACCATTCACTAGGAAACAAATGTGTACTTCAGGTGGATGAATATTTCTGAGAATATTCTTTGGAAAAGATGATTATAAATCCACATACATGAACATGAATGAATTTAGGGAGTGTATAATAAGACACATATACTTCATACTTTGAAAAATCTGGAGAGAGAGACTGTGTGTGTGTGTGTGTGTGTGTGTTTGTGTGTATATATATATATATATATATATATATATATATATATATATACATTCAAACAATACAAACACACAGAGACTTTAAAAAGTCGAAATATATATGCCAATCAAAATTCATCATGAAATATGTACCATCCACAGATCCAAAAATATTTAATTTACTGAACATGGATTTATGTATCATGTTGTTCAAGTAGAAAGCTCACCCATAGGTTGAATTTTCAGTTCCAACAGCATTTACGAGGAGTGATCTCTTGTCACAATTTGTATCTGCCATGTCAGCCTCCTCACAAGAATGTACGTGGGATACCAGGTAGGATTCTATATGTGCATGTAAAAATACATGTGCTGAATAGGCTACAGAGAAAGGGAGACAGGAATTCACATACTTGTTAACTTTACAAACACATGGAGAACTACTTCTCTTAAATTGGACTAGATTTATAACACCTAGCCTTTATAATGCCAAAGGAAAGTCCAATTATACACCATGCCTCCTCTGAACTGCATGTATTGCTATTCTGTTTGTGTGATTTTCCTCCATCATATCAGGATTGGTAATCAGAGTCTAGGAGGGTATGGGTTAGTGTCAGGGATTCAGTATTTTGAATGGAAATAGGAAAATGAATCCAATGTGTATGCAATTCTGTGCTACACAAAAATCTTCCCACTCTCATCAAGAACAATGCCTTGACATTACCTTTGCCCAAGTAAGACACGATTCGAAGCGAAGAGTTAGAAAATCTGTGAATACATATATACAATGGAAAATGCTCAGGAGTTCACAACCTTGGAGGTGGTAGAGGAGTTTCCATAAGTAAGGGACAGGATAAACACTCCCCAAACATGGAGCTCTGCTGGCCTAAAGACTTCTTGGAAACTGCCTCTGAGGTTGGACCCTTGAAATATATGTTGTTGTCAGGAGCTTTATCTTCCTTATTAGTGAGACCATCACAGCTTGGTCTGCATCTATGTGGCCTGGAGGACATGGTTTCTGATTTTCCAATGAACATGAGGCAGCAGTGCTGAATTCTCTCTTTGTAGGTCAACTGTGGCCACTGGGGTCTAAGTGTTTCCCCGTGTGGACTGTGAGGCCATTTGGTCATCCTCCACTTTTCCTGGTGTTTCTTGCTGCTTCACTGGGAGTTTCCTATTTGCTTCATGAAATACAAGGAGTTCAACTGGGACACAGTGCTGGAGGGAGTTCTGTCACGTGTGCTGACTCAGGGTCCTAGGAGAATGCACCAACCAGGCTTCTATCCCACAGAGCTTGCCCCCTTGACCATAGCAACCTGATTCTGAACATTGCCCGGAAACCTCTCCATAGAACAAGATGCCTTTACATATAAGGGTCTGCTGGCTGCACCGTGTCAGTCACAAGCCATGTGGAAGCCAATGGCAGATACACATGGCCCCACCACAGATGTTTTATCACACACCTGCACACCACTGCTCTAGGCCCACTAATCAGCAGGCTCCAACTTACTGGCATCTCTGTTCTACACCATTTTCATGAAACCCAGTCAATCAAGGCACTGTCTGGTACACTCATGATCAGCAACAGGACATCCAAAGGTTCTCCAGTGCCACGTGGTCATGGGAATTTCAAAAATTTCATGGTATTTATCAAGCCATTTCTCAAGGATGAACTTGGAGGCACTGTGGGTTTCTATTCATTCAGGAACCACTAAATGGTGAGGAAGCTCATTTCAATGAAAGCTCTGGAGAAACACTCAGAGGCAAGGCTTCCCAAGAGTGGCCAAAAGGTCACATCAAGCCAGGCCCATTGAGGTCTACAATGTGAGGTCCCTGTGTGTTTTGACTCTCAATTATGGCTGCCAGGTCTTTAAGAATAAAATCATGTGATATCCTGGCTGAGATTCCCAGTGCTCTGTGGAAAGCCACCCTGGGCCTAGATCTCAGTTTCCAAGGGCAACTCTCATGCGTGGCCTCCTAAAATCCCAACACAATTCATGGCAATACTTCTCTGAGTTCAGTACCAGAACTCAGTCTCTAAGGGGAATCACGCCAGAGTTCAAGCCCAGGTGGACAAAGTCATCCCTTCCAACCGCCACAGAAATGACCACAATTCCAACCAAAACACTGCCACATGGCCCTCATCTTCTTCCATATAGACACTGATCATAACCTCTGGCTGGAGGTTTGATGAGGGGGCAGCCCAAGACAGTGTCTAGAATAAGCTCCCTTGCCCCTCATTTGCCTAATGTCAGGGTGGCCTGTGAACCAGGAGTGATCAAATACGCCTGCCATTAATACTGCTCTGCTTCTCCAAATTGAGGACTACTGACTTTCGGGTATAGATTCTTTCTGTGAATTGGAGACATGAGAAAACCCAAGAACCTATGGGATAGCCTCTGCAGGGCTTTGAAGAACTCATTTGACCCAAAGGATCCCTATTCTCACTTGATGGAGGTCAGGAACTTTCCAGAGGAAAGTGAGAGGCTTCATCCACAATGACTGCTCTTTGTGCCATTTTGGCTTTGGATGCACACATGGGATCTTTCTTTAATCCTTCAGGTGCTGAGAATCTAAGCCACAGCCTCACACAGGGCCAAGAGGCTGATTCACACACATCCCTTTGCAAAGGAATTAAGCAAAAAGCCACAGGTGATGCCCCTTCATTTCCATTTGAAAACTGTTGACTTCAGGCTTCACAAAGGGGTAGCCTGAGGCAAAGACCTTCCTGACACTCAGGGCAACAGAACAATAGGTAAGCAAAAGGCCCAAAGCAGGGTTTCTCCACTGACACTTTACTGGTCACACTGATATCTGAGTTTTCTGAGATGCTTGCCATTCCCTTCAGTTATCCAGTACATGGCCATGTCACAGAGCTGGGAGGTGGTACATATCTTGGACACAAAACCATGAGCCAATTCTGGAGAGTGGCCAGAATTCAGGAAGAAAACAGGAACTTAGCAAGATAGTAGGTGTTGCCCATAGATAAGGCAAGCCCCAGTCCATTCATAAATTGGAAAGGATGAATGCTGGAAAGTTTTCTACTAGACAGGACGCATCCATTGATTCATTCTCTTTTCCAATGTCTACAACCAGGGATACAGTGGGATACACAGACATAGAAACACTCGCCTTGTCAAATGACTTACTAGAAACAGTCCACTCCAAACCAAACAAACTGCCTTTCCTACCTATTCTCAGAACATGAGACAAAAACCATAAACTCACACCCACACCCACTAAGGCACCTCCTTTCCCCCAGTAGGTCTGTGACTATCTGGAGTGTCTTCTGACTGGTGGGCCATACAATGTTCCCCCAAAATGGCCCGTCCTCTCTCAGATCTGGCCTCCTTGGCCTATTCAATGAAGTTGTCAGGAGCCACCACCTGCTTTCTCAGAAAAGTCCCCTCTTCAGAGCTTTCCTGGCATTTGGTCATCCTCACATCAGTAGGTACCAAGAAAGACTGACTCTCTCCTTGGTAAATGCAAACAAGTCAGCCCACTGGGACTGGGACTGAAACTGGCTATGGGTGCCTGGCTTCCTGGTTGCCAAGTTCAAAGAGTTCCATCACAAAAGAAGTGAGGTGAGGTCACTTCCTTCAGGAACTGAATGAAGTCACTGCCTTGGCAACCAAATTGTCCTAACAGTTGCTTCCAAGGGTCCTATGAGATGGAGGCTGCCCCTGCTTCCTGTGACACTTTCACATGTTAGAATGGTATATCCTCCATAGGCACCCAGGAACAGCTTTCCACACAGGCCTGGTTTGGTCCATCTTGTCTACATTAAGAAGAGAGAGGCTCATACAGACACAACCCTTCATCCTGACCAGGTTGTTTGCCATGGAAGATGACTTTTGCTCTCTCATGTCCTTCAGAGCTGCCTACTTCTTCTCCAGGGATCATTTCTGCATGGACCTTTGAGTTCTCAGCAGGAGGAAGATGACCTACATTCCTCTATTGTAAGACCAACTCTGTCCGTGCTCTTCTGTAAAGTTGGATTGAGGGAACAGTGTATGGTTAGGGGTAAGAACATGTTTGATTTGAGTTAGGAATCATTCTACTGGATGAAGAATGGTATTGGGAACCTGCGATATATATAATAATGTATAGGTGAAGTGTATGTTTGACAACAGAAATCTAAGTAAGCTTTGAAGCCCAGAAGGGCATTGGGCCCTTGACTGGGATACTTAGCTTTGAATTACATTCTGCACAGATGTCTCAGATAAATTGATATACAATGGCATAAGACCTTGTACCTTGGATGATTGAATGTGGAAGAGAACATCCAGTCAAAAAGGGATAGTAGGTAGGATTAGGAAGATAGTCAGTAGGTTTAGGAAGAAGAGTGAGTATAACATTTGGACCAAAAGTTCTTTAGCAGTAGGGTGTCAGTTAGAGAGTAGATGTAAATGTCAGCACATGTGAAGAGTCAGTCACAATAATGATTATGGGAAATTAGGTAGGAGAGCAGATATCAATAGAGACATTGGGAAATCAGTCAAAGTATAAAGTGAGTGATAGGATTAGATATTTTCAACAGGGTTGAGGTTGAATATGTACTCTTAGGACGAAGCAACTGTGTAGTCACCAATAGGATTGACATTTGAGAGCATTAGGCCCCTGGACAAGGATGTGTTTAGTAATCCATGCTCACTTTCCATTTAGACTTTGGTACAATCATAAGTGTGAACTTTGCATTATGTGTCCAGAATATCACTGTGATCAAATGTATATGTAGATCAGGTGACATGAGTATTTCTTCCACCATTTCTGGGAGCAATATCTTGAAGACGTGTTGATTAGTATTTGGGGGCACCAATAGGTGTACCTTGTGTCTATGAATATAGAGATAATGCATGAATAGACCATACTGTGAATAAATAGTATAACTGGTTCCAATTTACATAATGGATTGAACTGATACCTGAAAATATATAGGAAATCTAATATTGATACACAATCATTCATTCCAACCAGTTATATATCTAATGGTAATATTAGGGTTCTGGTTTACCATGAAGGCTGTGTGAGATTTGCTTGAAAAGTGATTATGGAAATCGAAAATAATGTGTTTGGAAAGAAGTCTCATGAAAAGGCCAGTCCAGAAATATACAGGAGTACATGTGTTCCAAAGCAGGAAGTGATTGAAAGTGAACCAAATGCCTGTAAATTTGTGAACTTGTGGATGAAATATATATCCTATGATGTGCATCAACTGAAGAAATAGTGATGTACCAGTGTCGAAAAAAAAGAAACGTCAAAATACACATCATGTATCATAGGAATCTACTTGCATTGATGCTAAACTCGGTCAGTTACTGTAGAAATATTAGGATTTCTAAGGACCATTCACTAGGAAACAAATGTGTATTTCAGGTGGATGAATATTTCTGAGATAATCTTTGGAAAAGATGATTATAAATCCACATACATGAACATGAATGAATTTAGGGAGTGTATAATAAGACACATATATTTCATACTTTGAAAAATCTGGAGAGAGAGATTGTGTGTGTGTGTGTGTGTGTGTTTGTGTATATATATATATATATATATGTATATATATATATATATATATACATACATTCAAACAATACAAACACACAGAGACTTTAAAACGTCGAAATATATATGCCAATCAAAATTCATCATCAAATATGTATCATCCACAGATCCAAAAATATTTAATTTACTGAACATGGATTTATGTATCATGTTGTTCAAGTAGAAAGCTCACCCATAGGTTGAATTTTCAGTTCCAACAGCATTTACGAGGAGTGATCTCTTGTCACAATTTGTATCTGCCATGTCAGCCTCCTCACAAGAATGTACGTGGGATACCAGGTAGGATTCTATATGTGCATGTAAAAATACATGTGCTGAATAGGCTACAGAGAAAGGGAGACAGGAATTCACATACTTGTTAACTTTACAAACACATGGAGAACTACTTCTCTTAAATTGGACTAGATTTATAACACCTAGCCTTTATAATGCCAAAGGAAAGTCCAATTATACACCATGCCTCCTCTGAACTGCATGTATTGCTATTCTGTTTGTGTGATTTTCCTCCATCATATCAGGATTGGTAATCAGAGTCTAGGAGGGTATGGGTTAGTGTCAGGGATTCAGTATTTTGAATGGAAAATAGGAAAATGAATCCAATGTGTATGCAATTCTGTGCTACACAAAAATCTTCCCACTCTCATCAAGAACAATGCCTTGACATTACCTTTGCCCCAAGTAAGACACGATTCGAAGAGAAGAGTTAGAAAATCTGTGAATACATATATACAATGGAAAATGCTCAGGAGTTCACAACCTTGGAGGTGGTAGAGGAGTTTCCATAAGTAAGGGACAGGATAAACACTCCCCAAACATGGAGCTCTGCTGGCCTAAAGACTTCTTGGGAAACTGCCTCTGAGGTTGGACCCTTGAAATATATGTTGTTGTCAGGAGCTTTATCTTCCTTTGTAGTGAGACCATCAAAGCTTGGTCTGCGTCTATGTGGCCTGGAGGACATGGTTTCTGATTTTCCAATGAACATGAGGCAGCAGTGCTGAATTCTCTCTTTGTAGGTCAACTGTGGCCACTGGGGTCTAAGTGTTTCCCCGTGTGGACTGTGAGGCCATTTGGTCATCCTCCACGTTTCCTGGTGTTTCTTGCTGCTTCACTGGGAGTTTCCTATTTGCTTCATGAAATACAAGGAGTTCAACTGGGACACAGTGCTGGAGGGAGTTCTGTCACGTGTGCTGACTCAGGGTCCTAGGAGAATGCACCAACCAGGCTTCTATCCCACAGAGCTTGCCCCCTTGACCATAGCAACCTGATTCTGAACATTGCCCGGAAACCTCTCCATAGAACAAGATGCCTTTACATATAAGGGTCTGCTGGCTGCACCGTGTCAGTCACAAGCCATGTGGAAGCCAATGGCAGATCCACATGGCCCCACCACAGATGTTTTATCACACACCTGCACACCACTGCTCTAGGCCCACTAATCAGCAGGCTCCAACTTACTGGCATCTCTGTTCTACACCATTTTCATGAAACCCAGTCAATCAAGGCACTGTCTGGTACACTCATGATCAGCAACAGGACATCCAAAGGTTCTCCAGTGCCACGTGGTCATGGGAATTTCAAAAATTTCATGGTATTTATCAAGCCATTTCTCAAGGATGAACTTGGAGGCACTGTGGGTTTCTATTCATTCAGGAACCACTAAATGGTGAGGAAGCTCATTTCAATGAAAGCTCTGGAGAAACACTCAGAGGCAAGGCTTCCCAAGAGTGGCCAAAAGGTCACATCAAGCCAGGCCCATTGAGCTCTACAATGTGAGGTCCTGTGTGTTTTGACTCTCAATTATGGCTGCCAGGTCTTTAAGAATAAAATCATGTGATATCCTGGCTGAGATTCCCAGTGCTCTGTGGAAAGCCACCCTGGGCCTAGATCTCAGTTTCCAAGGGCAACTCTCATGCGTGGCCTCCTAAAATCCCAACACAATTCATGGCAATACTTCTCTGAGTTCAGTACCAGAACTCAGTCTCTAAGGGGAATCACGCCAGAGTTCAAGCCCAGGGGGACAAAGTCATCCCTTCCAACCGCCACAGAAATGACCACAATTCCAACCAAAACACTGCCACATGGCCCTCATCTTCTTCCATATAGACACTCATCATAACCTCTGGCTGGAGGTTTGATGAGGGGGCAGCCCAAGACAGTGTCTAGAATAAGCTCCCTTGCCCCTCATTTGCCTAATGTCAGGGTGGCCTGTGAACCAGGAGTGATCAAATACGCCTGCCATTAATACTGCTCTGCTTCTCCAAATTGAGGACTACTGACTTTCGGGTATAGATTCTTTCTGTGAATTGGAGACATGAGAAAACCCAAGAACCTATGGGATAGCCTCTGCAGGGCTTTGAAGAACTCATTTGACCCAAAGGATCCCTATTCTCACTTGATGGAGGTCAGGAACTTTCCAGAGGAAAGTGAGAGGCTTCATCCACAATGACTGCTCTTTTTGCCATTTTGGCTTTGGATGCACACATGGGATCTTTCTTTAATCCATCAGGTGCTGAGAATCTAAGTCACAGCCTCACACAGGGCCAAGAGGCTGATTCACACACATCCCTTTGCAAAGGAATTAATCAAAAAGCCACAGGTGATGCCCCTTCATTTCCATTTGAAAACTGTTTACTTCAGGCTTCACAAATGGTAGCCTGAGGCAAAGACCTTCCTGACACTCAGGGCAACAGAACAATAGGTAAGCAAAAGGCCCAAAGCAGGGTTTCTCCACTGACACTTTACTGGTCACACTGATATCTGAGTTTTCTGAGATGCTTGCCATTCCCTTCAGTTATCCAGTACTCGGCCATGTCACAGAGCTGGGAGGTAGTACATATCTTGGACACAAAACCATGAGCCAATTCTGGAGAGTGGCCAGAATTCAGGAAGAAAACAGGAACTTAGCAAGATAGTAGGTGTTGCCCATAGATAAGGCAAGCCCCAGTCCATTCATAAATTGGAAAGGATGAATGCTGGAAAGTTTTCTACTAGACGGGACGCATCCATTGATTCATTCTCTTTTCCAATGTCTACAACCAGGGATACAGTGGGATACACAGACATAGAAACACTCGCCTTGTCAAATGACTTACTAGAAACAGTCCACTCCAAACCAAACAAACTGCCTTTCCTACCTATTCTCAGAACATGAGACAAAACCATAAACTCACACCCACACCCACTAAGGCACCTCCTTCCCCCAAGTAGGTCTGTGACTATCTGGAGTGTCTTCTGACTGGTGGGCCATACAATGTTCCCCCCAAATGGCCCGTCCTCTCTCAGATCTGGCCTCCTTGGCCTACTCAATGAAGTTGTCAGGAGCCACCAGTGAGCCACTCACTACCTGCTTTCTCAGAAAAGTCCCCTCTTCAGAGCTTTCCTGGCATTTGGTCATCCTCACATCAGTAGGTACCAAGAAAGACTGACTCTCTCCTTGGTAAATGCAAACAAGTCAGCCCACTGGGACTGGGACTGAAACTGGCTCTGGGTGCCTGGCTTCCTGGTTGCCAAGTTCAAAGAGTTCCATCACAAAAGAAGTGAGGTGAGGTCACTTCCTTCAGGAACTGAATGAGGTCACTGCCTTGGCAACCAAATTGTCCTAACTGTTGCTTCCAAGGGTCCTATGAGATGGAGGCTGCCCCTGCTTCCTGTGACACTTTCACAAGTTAGAATGGTATATCCTCCATAGGCACCCAGGAACAGCTTTCCACACAGGCCTGGTTTGGTCCATCTTGTCTACATTAAGAAGAGAGAGGCTCATACAGACACAACCCTTCATCCTGACCAGGTTGTTTGCCATGGAAGATGACTTTTGCTCTCTCATGTCCTTCAGAGCTGCCTACTTCTTCTCCAGGGATCATTTCTGCATGGACCTTTGAGTTCTCAGCAGGTGGAAGATCCCCTACATTCCTCTATTGTAAGACCAACTCTGTCCCTGCTCTTCTGTAAAGTTGGATTGAGGGAACAATGTATGGTTAGGGGTAAGAACATGTTTGATTTGGGTTAGGAATCATTCTACTGGATGAAGAATGGTATTGGGAACCTGCGATATATATAATAATGTATAGGTGAAGTATATGTATGACAACAGAAATCTAAGTAAGCTTTGAAGCCCAGAAGAGCATTGGGCCCTTGACTGGGATACTTAGCTTTGAATTACATTCTGCACAGATGTCTCAGATAAATTGATATACAATGGCATAAGACCTTGTACCTTGGATGATTGAATGTGGAAGAGAACATCCAGTCAAAAAGGGATAGTAGGTAGGATTAGGAAGATAGTCAGTAGGTTTAGGAAGAAGAGTGAGTATAACATTTGGACCAAAAGTTCTTTAGCAGTAGGGTGTCAGTTAGAGAGTAGATGTAAATGTCAGCACATGTGAAGAGTCAGTCACAATAATGAATATGGGAAATTAGGTAGGAGAGCAGATATCAATAGAGACATTGGGAAATCAGTCAAAGTATAAAGTGAGTGATAGGATTAGATATTTTCAACAGGGTTGAGGTTGAATATGTACTCTTAGGACGAAGCAACTGTGTAGTCACCAATAGGATTGACATTTGAGAGCATTAGGCCCATGGACAAGGATGTGTTTAGTAATCCATGCTCACTTTCCATTTAGACTTTGGTACAATCATAAGTGTGAACTTTGCATTATGTGTCCAGAATATCACTGTGATCAAATGTATATGTAGATCAGGTGACATGAGTATTTCGTCCACCATTTCTGGGAGCAATATCTTGAAGACGTGTTGATTAGTATTTGGGGGCACCAATAGGTGTACCTTGTGTCTATGAATATAGAGATAATGCATGAATAGACCATCCTGTGAATAAATAGTATAACTGGTTCCAATTTACATAATGGATTGAACTGATACCTGAAAATATATAGGAAATCTAATATTGATACACAATCATTCATTCCAACCAGTTATATATCTAATGGTAATATTAGGGTTCTGGTTTACCATGAAGGCTGTGTGAGATTTGCTTGAAAAGTGATTATGGAAATCGAAAATAATGTGTTTGGAAAGAAGTCTCAAGAAAAGGCCAGTCCAGAAATATACAGGAGTACATGTGTTCTGAAGCAGGAAGTGATTGAAAGTGAACCAAATGCCTGTAAATTGGTGAACTTGTGGATGAAATATATATCCTATGATGTGCATCAACTGAAGAAATAGTGATGTACCAGTGTCGAAAAAAAAGAAACGTCAAAATACACATCATGTATCATAGGAATCTACTTGCATTGATGCTAAACTCGGTCAGTTACTGTAGAAATATTAGGATTTCTAAGGACCATTCACTAGGAAACAAATGTGTATTTCAGGTGGATGAATATTTCTGAGATAATCTTTGGAAAAAATGATTATAAATCCACATACATGAACATGAATGAATTTAGGGAGTGTATAATAAGACACATATATTTCATACTTTGAAAAATCTGGAGAGAGAGATTGTGTGTGTGTGTGTGTGTGTGTTTGTGTATATATATATATATATATATATATATATATATATATATATACATACATTCAAACAATACAAACACACAGAGACTTTAAAACGTCGAAATATATATGCCAATCAAAATTCATCATGAAATATGTATCATCCACAGATCCAAAAATATTTAATTTACTGAACATGGATTTATGTATCATGTTGTTCAAGTAGAAAGCTCACCCATAGGTTGAATTTTCAGTTCCAACAGCATTTACGAGGAGTGATCTCTTGTCACAATTTGTATCTGCCATGTCAGCCTCCTCACAAGAATGTACGTGGGATACCAGGTAGGATTCTATATGTGCATGTAAAAATACATGTGCTGAATAGGCTACAGAGAAAGGGAGACAGGAATTCACATACTTGTTAACTTTACAAACACATGGAGAACTACTTCTCTTAAATTGTCTAGATTTATAACACCTAGCCTTTATAATGCCAAAGGAAAGTCCAATTATACACCATGCCTCCTCTGAACTGCATGTATTGCTATTCTGTTTGTGTTATTTTCCTCCATCATATCAGGATTGGTAATCAGAGTCTAGGAGGGTATGGGTTAGTGTCAGGGATTCAGTATTTTGAATGGAAAATAGGAAAATGAATCCAATGTGTATGCAATTCTGTGCTACACAAAAATCTTCCCACTCTCATCAAGAACAATGCCTTGACATTACCTTTGCCCCAAGTAAGACACGATTCGAAGCGAAGAGTTAGAAAATCTGTGAATACATATATACAATGGAAAATGCTCAGGAGTTCACAACCTTGGAGGTGGTAGAGGAGTTTCCATAAGTAAGGGACAGGATAAACACTCCCCAAACATGGAGCTCTGCTGGCCTAAAGACTTCTTGGGAAACTGCCTCTGAGGTTGGACCC
Source organism: Urocitellus parryii (assembly GCF_045843805.1). Classification (NCBI taxonomy): domain Eukaryota; kingdom Metazoa; phylum Chordata; class Mammalia; order Rodentia; family Sciuridae; genus Urocitellus; species Urocitellus parryii. The sequence continues at coordinate 113,096,309 of NC_135535.1, read as the reverse complement.
TTGAAATATATGTTGTTGTCAGGAGCTTTATCTTCCTTTGTAGTGAGACCATCAAAGCTTGGTCTGCGTCTATGTGGCCTGGAGGACATGGTTTCTGATTTTCCAATGAACATGAGGCAGCAGTGCTGAATTCTCTCTTTGTAGGTCAACTGTGGCCACTGGGGTCTAAGTGTTTCCCCGTGTGGACTGTGAGGCCATTTGGTCATCCTCCACTTTTCCTGGTGTTTCTTGCTGCTTCACTGGGAGTTTCCTATTTGCTTCATGAAATACAAGGAGTTCAACTGGGACACAGTGCTGGAGGGAGTTCTGTCACGTGTGCTGACTCAGGGTCCTAGGACAATGCACCAACCAGGCTTCTATCCCACAGAGCTTGCCCCCTTGACCATAGCAACCTGATTCTGAACATTGCCCGGAAACCTCTCCATAGAACAAGATGCCTTTACATATAAGGGTCTGCTGGCTGCACCGTGTCAGTCACAAGCCATGTGGAAGCAAATGGCAGATCCACATGGCCCCACCACAGATGTTTTATCACACACCTGCACACCACTGCTCTAGGCCCACTAATCAGCAGGCTCCAACTTACTGGCATCTCTGTTCTACACCATTTTCATGAAACCCAGTCAATCAAGGCACTGTCTGGTACACTCATGATCAGCAACAGGACATCCAAAGGTTCTCCAGTGCCACGTGGTCATGGGAATTTCAAAAATTTCATGGTATTTATCAAGCCATTTCTCAAGGATGAACTTGGAGGCACTGTGGGTTTCTATTCATTCAGGAACCACTAAATGGTGAGGAAGCTCATTTCAATGAAAGCTCTGGAGAAACACTCAGAGGCAAGGCTTCCCAAGAGTGGCCAAAAGGTCACATCAAGCCAGGCCCATTGAGGTCTACAATGTGAGGTCCCTGTGTGTTTTGACTCTCAATTATGGCTGCCAGGTCTTTAAGAATAAAATCATGTGATATCCTGGCTGAGATTCCCAGTGCTCTGTGGAAAGCCACCCTGGGCCAAGATCTCAGTTTCCAAGGGCAACTCTCATGCGTGGCCTCCTAAAATCCCAACACAATTCATGGCAATACTTCTCTGAGTTCAGTACCAGAACTCAGTCTCTAAGGGGAATCACGCCAGAGTTCAAGCCCAGGTGGACAAAGTCATCCCTTCCAACCGCCACAGAAATGACCACAATTCCAACCAAAACACTGCCACATGGCCCTCATCTTCTTCCATATAGACACTCATCATAACCTCTGGCTGGAGGTTTCCATGAGGGGGCAGCCCAAGACAGTATCTAGAATAAGCTCCCTTGCCCCTCATTTGCCTAATGTCAGGGTGGCCTGTGAACCAGGAGTGATCAAATACGCCTGCCATTAATACTGCTCTGCTTCTCCAAATTGAGGACTACTGACTTTCGGGTATAGGTTCTTTCTGTGAATTGGAGACATGAGAAAACCCAAGAACCTATGGGATAGCCTCTGCAGGGCTTTGAAGAACTCATTTGACCCAAAGGATCCCTATTCTCACTTGATGGAGGTCAGGAACTTTCCAGAGGAAAGTGAGAGGCTTCATCCACAATGACTGCTCTTTTTGCCATTTTGGCTTTGGATGCACACATGGGATCTTTCTTTAATCGATCAGGTGCTGAGAATCTAAGCCACAGCCTCACACAGGGCCAAGAGGCTGATTCACACACATCCCTTTGCAAAGGAATTAAGCAAAAAGCCACAGGTGATGCCCCTTCATTTCCATTTGAAAACTGTTTACTTCAGGCTTCACAAAGGGGTAGCCTGAGGCAAAGACCTTCCTGAGAGTCAGGGCAACAGAACAATAGGTAAGCAAAAGGCCCAAAGCAGGGTTTCTCCACTGACACTTTACTGGTCACACTGATATCTGAGTTTTCTGAGATGCTTGCCATTCCCTTCAGTTATCCAGTACATGGCTATGTCACAGAGCTGGGAGGTGGTACATATCTAGGACACAAAACCATGAGCCAATTCTGGAGAGTGGCCAGAATTCAGGAAGAAAACAGGAACTTAGCAAGATAGTAGGTGTTGCCCATAGATAAGGCAAGCCAAGGTCCATTCATAAATTGGAAAGGATGAATGCTGGAAAGTTTTCTACTAGACAGGACGCATCCATTGATTCATTCTCTTTTCCAATATCTACAACCAGGGATACAGTGGGATACACAGACATAGAAACACTCGCCTTGTCAAATGACTTACTAGAAACAGTCCACTCCAAACCAAACAAACTGCCTTTCCTACCTATTCTCAGAACATGAGACAAAAACCATAAACTCACACCCACACCCACTAAGGCACCTCCTTCCCCCAAGTAGGTCTGTGACTATCTGGAGTGTCTTCTGACTGGTGGGCCATACAATGTTCCCCCAAAATGGCCCGTCCTCTCTCAGATCTGGCCTCCTTGGCCTACTCAATGAAGTTGTCAGGAGCCACCAGTGAGCCACTCACTACCTGCTTTCTCAGAAAAGTCCCCTCTTCAGAGCTTTCCTGGCATTTGGTCATCCTCACATCAGTAGGTACCAAGAAAGACTGACTCTCTCCTTGGTAAATGCAAACAAGTCAGCCCACTGGGACTGGGACTGAAACTGGCTATGGGTGCCTGGCTTCCTGGTTGCCAAGTTCAAAGAGTTCCATCACAAAAGAAGTGAGGTGAGGTCACTTCCTTCAGGAACTGAATGAAGTCACTGCCTTGGCAACCAAATTGTCCTAACAGTTGCTTCCAAGGGTCCTATGAGATGGAGGCTGCCCCTGCTTCCTGTGACACTTTCACAAGTTAGAATGGTATATCCTCCATAGGCACCCAGGAACAGCTTTCCACACAGGCCTGGTTTGGTCCATCTTGTCTACATTAAGAAGAGAGAGGCTCATACAGACACAACCCTTCATCCTGACCAGGTTGTTTGCCATGGAAGATGACTTTTGCTCTCTCATGTCCTTCAGAGCTGCCTACTTCTTCTCCAGGGATCATTTCTGCATGGACCTTTGAGTTCTCAGCAGGTGGAAGATCCCCTACATTCCTCTATTGTAAGACCAACTCTGTCCCTGCTCTTCTGTAAAGTTGGATTGAGGGAACAGTGTATGGTTAGGGGTAAGAACATGTTTGATTTGGGTTAGGAATCATTCTACTGGATGAAGAATGGTATTGGGAACCTGCGATATATATATAATAATGTATAGGTGAAGTATATGTATGACAACAGAAATCTAAGTAAGCTTTGAAGCCCAGAAGGGCATTGGGCCCTTGACTGGGATACTTAGCTTTGAATTACATTCTCCACAGATGTCTCAGATAAATTGATATACAATGGCATAAGACCTTGTACCTTGGATGATTGAATGTGGAAGAGAACATCCAGTCAAAAAGGGATAGTAGGTAGGATTAGGAAGATAGTCAGTAGGTTTAGGAAGAAGAGTGAGTATAACATTTGGACCAAAAGTTCTTTAGCAGTAGGGTGTCAGTTAGAGAGTAGATGTAAATGTCAGCACATGTGAAGAGTCAGTCACAATAATGAATATGGGAAATTAGGTAGGAGAGCAGATATCAATAGAGACATTGGGAAATCAGTCAAAGTATAAAGTGAGTGATAGGATTAGATATTTTCAACAGGGTTGAGGTTGAATATGTACTCTTAGGACGAAGCAACTGTGTAGTCACCAATAGGATTGACATTTGAGAGCATTAGGCCCATGGACAAGGATGTGTTTAGTAATCCATGCTCACTTTCCATTTAGACTTTGGTACAATCATAAGTGTGAACTTTGCATTATGTGTCCAGAATATCAGTGTGATCAAATGTATATGTAGATCAGGTGACATGAGTATTTCGTCCACCATTTCTGGGAGCAATATCTTGAAGACGTGTTGATTAGTATTTGGGGGCACCAATAGGTGTACCTTGTGTCTATGAATATAGAGATAATGCATGAATAGACCATCCTGTGAATAAATAGTATAACTGGTTCCAATTTACATAATGGATTGAACTGATACCTGAAAATATATAGGAAATCTAATAATGATACACAATCATTCATTCCAACCAGTTATATATCTAATGGTAATATTAGGGTTCTGGTTTACCATGAAGGCTGTGTGAGATTTGCTTGAAAAGTGATTATGGAAATCGAAAATAATGTGTTTGGAAAGAAGTCTCATGAAAAGGCCAGTCCAGAAATATACAGGAGTACATGTGTTCTGAAGCAGGAAGTGATTGAAAGTGAACCAAATGCCTGTAAATTTGTGAACTTGTGGATGAAATATATATCCTATGATGTGCATCAACTGAAGAAATAGTGATGTACCAGTGTCGAAAAAAAAGAAACGTCAAAATACACATCATGTATCATAGGAATCTACTTGCATTGATGCTAAACTCGGTCAGTTACTGTAGAAATATTAGGATTTCTAAGGACCATTCACTAGGAAACAAATGTGTATTTCAGGTGGATGAATATTTCTGAGAATATTCTTTGGAAAAGATGATTATAAATCCACATACATGAACATGAATGAATTTAGGGAGTGTATAATAAGACACATATACTTCATACTTTGAAAAATCTGGAGAGAGAGACTGTGTGTGTGTGTGTGTGTGTTTGTGTGTATATATATATATATATATATATATATATATATATATATATATACATTCAAACAATACAAACACACAGAGACTTTAAAAAGTCGAAATATATATGCCAATCAAAATTCATCATGAAATATGTACCATCCACAGATCCAAAAATATTTAATTTACTGAACATGGATTTATGTATCATGTTGTTCAAGTAGAAAGCTCACCCATAGGTTGAATTTTCAGTTCCAACAGCATTTACGAGGAGTGATCTCTTGTCACAATTTGTATCTGCCATGTCAGCCTCCTCACAAGAATGTACGTGGGATACCAGGTAGGATTCTATATGTGCATGTAAAAATACATGTGCTGAATAGGCTACAGAGAAAGGGAGACAGGAATTCACATACTTGTTAACTTTACAAACACATGGAGAACTACTTCTCTTAAATTGGACTAGATTTATAACACCTAGCCTTTATAATGCCAAAGGAAAGTCCAGTTATACACCATGCCTCCTCTGAACTGCATGTATTGCTATTCTGTTTGTGTTATTTTCCTCCATCATATCAGGATTGGTAATCAGAGTCTAGGAGGGTATGGGTTAGTGTCAGGGATTCAGTATTTTGAATGGAAAATAGGAAAATGAATCCAATGTGTATGCAATTCTGTGCTACACAAAAATCTTCCCACTCTCATCAAGAACAATGCCTTGACATTACCTTTGCCCCAAGTAAGACACGATTCGAAGCGAAGAGTTAGAAAATCTGTGAATACATATATACAATGGAAAATGCTCAGGAGTTCACAAACTTGGAGGTGGTAGAGGAGTTTCCATAAGTAAGGGACAGGATAAACACTCCCCAAACATGGAGCTCTGCTGGCCTAAAGACTTCTTGGGAAACTGCCTCTGAGGTTGGACCCTTGAAATATATGTTGTTGTCAGGAGCTTTATCTTCCTTTGTAGTGAGACCATCACAGCTTGGTCTGCATCTATGTGGCCTGGAGGACATGGTTTCTGATTTTCCAATGAACATGAGGCAGCAGTGCTGAATTCTCTCTTTGTAGGTCAACTGTGGCCACTGGGGTCTAAGTGTTTCCCCGTGTGGACTGTGAGGCCATTTGGTCATCCTCCACTTTTCCTGGTGTTTCTTGCTGCTTCACTGGGAGTTTCCTATTTGCTTCATGAAATACAAGGAGTTCAACTGGGACACAGTGCTGGAGGGAGTTCTGTCACGTGTGCTGACTCAGGGTCCTAGGAGAATGCACCAACCAGGCTTCTATCCCACAGAGCTTGCCCCCTTGACCATAGCAACCTGATTCTGAACATTGCCCGGAAACCTCTCCATAGAACAAGATGCCTTTACATATAAGGGTCTGCTGGCTGCACCGTGTCAGTCACAAGCCATGTGGAAGCCAATGGCAGATCCACATGGCCCCACCACAGATGTTTTATCACACACCTGCACACCACTGCTCTAGGCCCACTAATCAGCAGGCTCCAACTTACTGGCATCTCTGTTCTACACCATTTTCATGAAACCCAGTCAATCAAGGCACTGTCTGGTACACTCATGATCAGCAACAGGACATCCAAAGGTTCTCCAGTGCCACGTGGTCATGGGAATTTCAAAAATTTCATGGTATTTATCAAGCCATTTCTCAAGGATGAACTTGGAGGCACTGTGGGTTTCTATTCATTCAGGAACCACTAAATGGTGAGGAAGCTCATTTCAATGAAAGCTCTGGAGAAACACTCAGAGGCAAGGCTTCCCAAGAGTGGCCAAAAGGTCACATCAAGCCAGGCCCATTGAGCTCTACAATGTGAGGTCCCTGTGTGTTTTGACTCTCAATTATGGCTGCCAGGTCTTTAAGAATAAAATCATGTGATATCCTGGCTGAGATTCCCAGTGCTCTGTGGAAAGCCACCCTGGGCCTAGATCTCAGTTTCCAAGGGCAACTCTCATGCGTGGCCTCCTAAAATCCCAACACAATTCATGGCAATACTTCTCTGAGTTCAGTACCAGAACTCAGTCTCTAAGGGGAATCACGCCAGAGTTCAAGCCCAGGTGGACAAAGTCATCCCTTCCAACCGCCACAGAAATGACCACAATTCCAACCAAAACACTGCCACATGGCCCTCATCTTCTTCCATATAGACACTCATCATAACCTCTGGCTGGAGGTTTGATGAGGGGGCAGCCCAAGACAGTGTCTAGAATAAGCTCCCTTGCCCCTCATTTGCCTAATGTCAGGGTGGCCTGTGAACCAGGAGTGATCAAATACGCCTGCCATTAATACTGCTCTGCTTCTCCAAATTGAGGACTACTGACTTTCGGGTATAGATTCTTTCTGTGAATTGGAGACATGAGAAAACCCAAGAACCTATGGGATAGCCTCTGCAGGGCTTTGAAGAACTCATTTGACCCAAAGGATCCCTATTCTCACTTGATGGAGGTCAGGAACTTTCCAGAGGAAAGTGAGAGGCTTCATCCACAATGACTGCTCTTTTTGCCATTTTGGCTTTGGATGCACACATGGGATCTTTCTTTAATCGATCAGGTGCTGAGAATCTAAGCCACAGCCTCACACAGGGCCAAGAGGCTGATTCACACACATCCCTTTGCAAAGGAATTAAGCAAAAAGCCACAGGTGATGCCCCTTCATTTCCATTTGAAAACTGTTTACTTCAGGCTTCACAAAGGGGTAGCCTGAGGCAAAGACCTTCCTGACACTCAGGGCAACAGAACAATAGGTAAGCAAAAGGCCCAAAGCAGGGTTTCTCCACTGACACTTTACTGGTCACACTGATATCTGAGTTTTCTGAGATGCTTGCCATTCCCTTCAGTTATCCAGTACATGGCCATGTCACAGAGCTGGGAGGTGGTACATATCTTGGACACAAAACCATGAGCCAATTCTGGAGAGTGGCCAGAATTCAGGAAGAAAACAGGAACTTAGCAAGATAGTAGGTGTTGCCCATAGATAAGGCAAGCCCCAGTCCATTCATAAATTGGAAAGGATGAATGCTGGAAAGTTTTCTACTAGACAGGACGCATCCATTGATTCATTCTCTTTTCCAATGTCTACAACCAGGGATACAGTGGGATACACAGACATAGAAACACTCGCCTTGTCAAATGACTTACTAGAAACAGTCCACTCCAAACCAAACAAACTGCCTTTCCTACCTATTCTCAGAACATGAGACAAAAACCATAAACTCACACCCACACCCACTAAGGCACCTCCTTTCCCCAAGTAGGTCTGTGACTATCTGGAGTGTCTTCTGACTGGTGGGCCATACAATGTTCCCCCAAAATGGCCCGTCCTCTCTCAGATCTGGCCTCCTTGGCCTACTCAATGAAGTTTTCAGGAGCCACCAGTGAGCCACTCACTACCTGCTTTCTCAGAAAAGTCCCCTCTTCAGAGCTTTCCTGGCATTTGGTCATCCTCACATCAGTAGGTACCAAGAAAGACTGACTCTCTCCTTGGTAAATGCAAACAAGTCAGCCCACTGGGACTGGGACTGAAACTGGCTATGGGTGCCTGGCTTCCTGGTTGCCAAGTTCAAAGAGTTCCATCACAAAAGAAGTGAGGTGAGGTCACTTCCTTCAGGAACTGAATGAAGTCACTGCCTTGGCAACCAAATTGTCCTAACTGTTGCTTCCAAGGGTCCTATGAGATGGAGGCTGCCCCTGCTTCCTGTGACACTTTCACACGTTAGAATGGTATATCCTCCATAGGCACCCAGGAACAGCTTTCCACACAGGCCTGGTTTGGTCCATCTTGTCTACATTAAGAAGAGAGAGGCTCATACAGACACAACCCTTCATCCTGACCAGGTTGTTTGCCATGGAAGATGACTTTTGCTCTCTCATGTCCTTCAGAGCTGCCTACTTCTTCTCCAGGGATCATTTCTGCATGGACCTTTGAGTTCTCAGCAGGTGGAAGATCCCCTACATTCCTCTATTGTAAGACCAACTCTGTCCCTGCTCTTCTGTAAAGTTGGATTGAGGGAACAGTGTATGGTTAGGGGTAAGAACATGTTTGATTTGGGTTAGGAATCATTCTACTGGATGAAGAATGGTATTGGGAACCTGCGATATATATAATAATGTATAGGTGAAGTATATGTATGACAACAGAAATCTAAGTAAGCTTTGAAGCCCAGAAGAGCATTGGGCCCTTGACTGGGATACTTAGCTTGGAATTACATTCTGCACAGATGTCTCAGATAAATTGATATACAATGGCATAAGACCTTGAACCTTGGATGATTGAATGTGGAAGAGAACATCCAGTCAAAAAGGGATAGTAGGTAGGATTAGGAAGATAGTCAGTAGGTTTAGGAAGAAGAGTGAGTATAACATTTGGACCAAAAGTTCTTTAGCAGTAGGGTGTCAGTTAGAGAGTAGATGTAAATGTCAGCACATGTGAAGAGTCAGTCACAATAATGATTATGGGAAATTAGGTAGGAGAGCAGATATCAATAGAGACATTGGGAAATCAGTCAAAGTATAAAGTGAGTGATAGGATTAGATAATTTCAACAGGGTTGAGGTTGAATATGTACTCTTAGGACGAAGCAACTGTGTAGTCACCAATAGGATTGACATTTGAGAGCATTAGGCCCCTGGACAAGGATGTGTTTAGTAATCCATGCTCACTTTCCATTTATACTTTGGTACAATCATAAGTGTGAACTTTGCATTATGTGTCCAGAATATCACTGTGATCAAATGTATATGTAGATCAGGTGACATGAGTATTTCTTCCACCATTTCTGGGAGCAATATCTTGAAGACGTGTTGATTAGTATTTGGGGGCACCAATAGGTGTACCTTGTGTCTATGAATATAGAGATAATGCATGAATAGACCATACTGTGAATAAATAGTATAACTGGTTCCAATTTACATAATGGATTGAACTGATACCTGAAAATATATAGGAAATCTAATATTGATACACAATCATTCATTCCAACCAGTTATATATCTAATGGTAATATTAGGGTTCTGGTTTACCATGAAGGCTGTGTGAGATTTGCTTGAAAAGTGATTATGGAAATCGAAAATAATGTGTTTGGAAAGAAGTCTCATGAAAAGGCCAGTCCAGAAATATACAGGAGTACATGTGTTCTGAAGCAGGAAGTGATTGAAAGTGAACCAAATGCCTGTAAATTTGTGAACTTGTGGATGAAATATATATCCTATGATGTGCATCAACTGAAGAAATAGTGATGTACCAGTGTCGAAAAAAAAGAAACGTCAAAATACACATCATGTATCATAGGAATCTACTTGCATTGATGCTAAACTCGGTCAGTTACTGTAGAAATATTAGGATTTCTAAGGACCATTCACTAGGAAACAAATGTGTATTTCAGGTGGATGAATATTTCTGAGATAATCTTTGGAAAAGATGATTATAAATCCACATACATGAACATGAATGAATTTAGGGAGTGTATAATAAGACACATATATTTCATACTTTGAAAAATCTGGAGAGAGAGATTGTGTGTGTGTGTGTGTGTGTGTTTGTGTATATATATATATATATATATATATATATATATATATATATATACATACATTCAAACAATACAAACACACAGAGACTTTAAAACGTCGAAATATATATGCCAATCAAAATTCATCATGAAATATGTATCATCCACAGATCCAAAAATATTTAATTTACTGAACATGGATTTATGTATCATGTTGTTCAAGTAGAAAGCTCACCCATAGGTTGAATTTTCAGTTCCAACAGCATTTACGAGGAGTGATCTCTTGTCACAATTTGTATCTGCCATGTCAGCCTCCTCACAAGAATGTACGTGGGATACCAGGTAGGATTCTATATGTGCATGTAAAAATACATGTGCTGAATAGGCTACAGAGAAAGGGAGACAGGAATTCACATACTTGTTAACTTTACAAACACATGGAGAACTACTTCTCTTAAATTGTCTAGATTTATAACACCTAGCCTTTATAATGCCAAAGGAAAGTCCAATTATACACCATGCCTCCTCTGAACTGCATGTATTGCTATTCTGTTTGTGTTATTTTCCTCCATCATATCAGGATTGGTAATCAGAGTCTAGGAGGGTATGGGTTAGTGTCAGGGATTCAGTATTTTGAATGGAAAATAGGAAAATGAATCCAATGTGTATGCAATTCTGTGCTACACAAAAATCTTCCCACTCTCATCAAGAACAATGCCTTGACATTACCTTTGCCCCAAGTAAGACACGATTCGAAGAGAAGAGTTAGAAAATCTGTGAATACATATATACAATGGAAAATGCTCAGGAGTTCACAACCTTGGAGGTGGTAGAGGAGTTTCCATAAGTAAGGGACAGGATAAACACTCCCCAAACATGGAGCTCTGCTGGCCTAAAGACTTCTTGGGAAACTGCCTCTGAGGTTGGACCCTTGAAATATATGTTGTTGTCAGGAGCTTTATCTTCCTTTGTAGTGAGACCATCAAAGCTTGGTCTGCGTCTATGTGGCCTGGAGGACATGGTTTCTGATTTTCCAATGAACATGAGGCAGCAGTGCTGAATTCTCTCTTTGTAGGTCAACTGTGGCCACTGGGGTCTAAGTGTTTCCCCGTGTGGACTGTGAGGCCATTTGGTCATCCTCCACTTTTCCTGGTGTTTCTTGCTGCTTCACTGGGAGTTTCCTATTTGCTTCATGAAATACAAGGAGTTCAACTGGGACACAGTGCTGGAGGGAGTTCTGTCACGTGTGCTGACTCAGGGTCCTAGGACAATGCACCAACCAGGCTTCTATCCCACAGAGCTTGCCCCCTTGACCATAGCAACCTGATTCTGAACATTGCCCGGAAACCTCTCCATAGAACAAGATGCCTTTACATATAAGGGTCTGCTGGCTGCACCGTGTCAGTCACAAGCCATGTGGAAGCCAATGGCAGATCCACATGGCCCCACCACAGATGTTTTATCACACACCTGCACACCACTGCTCTAGGCCCACTAATCAGCAGGCTCCAACTTACTGGCATCTCTGTTCTACACCATTTTCATGAAACCCAGTCAATCAAGGCACTGTCTGGTACACTCATGATCAGCAACAGGACATCCAAAGGTTCTCCAGTGCCACGTGGTCATGGGAATTTCAAAAATTTCATGGTATTTATCAAGCCATTTCTCAAGGATGAACTTGGAGGCACTGTGGGTTTCTATTCATTCAGGAACCACTAAATGGTGAGGAAGCTCATTTCAATGAAAGCTCTGGAGAAACACTCAGAGGCAAGGCTTCCCAAGAGTGGCCAAAAGGTCACATCAAGCCAGGCCCATTGAGGTCTACAATGTGAGGTCCCTGTGTGTTTTGACTCTCAATTATGGCTGCCAGGTCTTTAAGAATAAAATCATGTGATATCCTGGCTGAGATTCCCAGTGCTCTGTGGAAAGCCACCCTGGGCCTAGATCTCAGTTTCCAAGGGCAACTCTCATGCGTGGCCTCCTAAAATCCCAACACAATTCATGGCAATACTTCTCTGAGTTCAGTACCAGAACTCAGTCTCTAAGGGGAATCACGCCAGAGTTCAAGCCCAGGGGGACAAAGTCATCCCTTCCAACCGCCACAGAAATGACCACAATTCCAACCAAAACACTGCCACATGGCCCTCATCTTCTTCCATATAGACACTCATCATAACCTCTGGCTGGAGGTTTGATGAGGGGGCAGCCCAAGACAGTGTCTAGAATAAGCTCCCTTGCCCCTCATTTGCCTAATGTCAGGGTGGCCTGTGAACCAGGAGTGATCAAATACGCCTGCCATTAATACTGCTCTGCTTCTCCAAATTGAGGACTACTGACTTTCGGGTATAGATTCTTTCTGTGAATTGGAGACATGAGAAAACCCAAGAACCTATGGGATAGCCTCTGCAGGGCTTTGAAGAACTCATTTGACCCAAAGGATCCCTATTCTCACTTGATGGAGGTCAGGAACTTTCCAGAGGAAAGTGAGAGGCTTCATCCACAATGACTGCTCTTTTTGCCATTTTGGCTTTGGATGCACACATGGGATCTTTCTTTAATCCATCAGGTGCTGAGAATCTAAGTCACAGCCTCACACAGGGCCAAGAGGCTGATTCACACACATCCCTTTGCAAAGGAATTAATCAAAAAGCCACAGGGGATGCCCCTTCATTTCCATTTGAAAACTGTTTACTTCAGGCTTCACAAATGGTAGCCTGAGGCAAAGACCTTCCTGACACTCAGGGCAACAGAACAATAGGTAAGCAAAAGGCCCAAAGCAGGGTTTCTCCACTGACACTTTACTGGTCACACTGATATCTGAGTTTTCTGAGATGCTTGCCATTCCCTTCAGTTATCCAGTACTCGGCCATGTCACAGAGCTGGGAGGTAGTACATATCTTGGACACAAAACCATGAGCCAATTCTGGAGAGTGGCCAGAATTCAGGAAGAAAACAGGAACTTAGCAAGATAGTAGGTGTTGCCCATAGATAAGGCAAGCCCCAGTCCATTCATAAATTGGAAAGGATGAATGCTGGAAAGTTTTCTACTAGACGGGACGCATCCATTGATTCATTCTCTTTTCCAATGTCTACAACCAGGGATACAGTGGGATACACAGACATAGAAACACTCGCCTTGTCAAATGACTTACTAGAAACAGTCCACTCCAAACCAAACAAACTGCCTTTCCTACCTATTCTCAGAACATGAGACAAAACCATAAACTCACACCCACACCCACTAAGGCACCTCCTTCCCCCAAGTAGGTCTGTGACTATCTGGAGTGTCTTCTGACTGGTGGGCCATACAATGTTCCCCCAAAATGGCCCGTCCTCTCTCAGATCTGGCCTCCTTGGCCTACTCAATGAAGTTGTCAGGAGCCACCAGTGAGCCACTCACTACCTGCTTTCTCAGAAAAGTCCCCTCTTCAGAGCTTTCCTGGCATTTGGTCATCCTCACATCAGTAGGTACCAAGAAAGACTGACTCTCTCCTTGGTAAATGCAAACAAGTCAGCCCACTGGGACTGGGACTGAAACTGGCTATGGGTGCCTGGCTTCCTGGTTGCCAAGTTCAAAGAGTTCCATCACAAAAGAAGTGAGGTGAGGTCACTTCCTTCAGGAACTGAATGAAGTCACTGCCTTGGCAACCAAATTGTCCTAACAGTTGCTTCCAAGGGTCCTATGAGATGGAGGCTGCCCCTGCTTCCTGTGACACTTTCACAAGTTAGAATGGTATATCCTCCATAGGCACCCAGGAACAGCTTTCCACACAGGCCTGGTTTGGTCCATCTTGTCTACATTAAGAAGAGAGAGGCTCATACAGACACAACCCTTCATCCTGACCAGGTTGTTTGCCATGGAAGATGACTTTTGCTCTCTCATGTCCTTCAGAGCTGCCTACTTCTTCTCCAGGGATCATTTCTGCATGGACCTTTGAGTTCTCAGCAGGTGGAAGATCCCCTACATTCCTCTATTGTAAGACCAACTCTGTCCCTGCTCTTCTGTAAAGTTGGATTGAGGGAACAGTGTATGGTTAGGGGTAAGAACATGTTTGATTTGGGTTAGGAATCATTCTACTGGATGAAGAATGGTATTGGGAACCTGCGATATATATAATAATGTATAGGTGAAGTATATGTATGACAACAGAAATCTAAGTAAGCTTTGAAGCCCAGAAGAGCATTGGGCCCTTGACTGGGATACTTAGCTTTGAATTACATTCTGCACAGATGTCTCAGATAAATTGATATACAATGGCATAAGACCTTGTACCTTGGATGATTGAATGTGGAAGAGAACATCCAGTCAAAAAGGGATAGTAGGTAGGATTAGGAAGATAGTCAGTAGGTTTAGGAAGAAGAGTGAGTATAACATTTGGACCAAAAGTTCTTTAGCAGTAGGGTGTCAGTTAGAGAGTAGATGTAAATGTCAGCACATGTGAAGAGTCAGTCACAATAATGAATATGGGAAATTAGGTAGGAGAGCAGATATCAATAGAGACATTGGGAAATCAGTCAAAGTATAAAGTGAGTGATAGGATTAGATATTTTCAACAGGGTTGAGGTTGAATATGTACTCTTAGGACGAAGCAACTGTGTAGTCACCAATAGGATTGACATTTGAGAGCATTAGGCCCATGGACAAGGATGTGTTTAGTAATCCATGCTCACTTTCCATTTAGACTTTGGTACAATCATAAGTGTGAACTTTGCATTATGTGTCCAGAATATCACTGTGATCAAATGTATATGTAGATCAGGTGACATGAGTATTTCGTCCACCATTTCTGGGAGCAATATCTTGAAGACGTGTTGATTAGTATTTGGGGGCACCAATAGGTGTACCTTGTGTCTATGAATATAGAGATAATGCATGAATAGACCATCCTGTGAATAAATAGTATAACTGGTTCCAATTTACATAATGGATTGAACTGATACCTGAAAATATATAGGAAATCTAATATTGATACACAATCATTCATTCCAACCAGTTATATATCTAATGGTAATATTAGGGTTCTGGTTTACCATGAAGGCTGTGTGAGATTTGCTTGAAAAGTGATTATGGAAATCGAAAATAATGTGTTTGGAAAGAAGTCTCATGAAAAGGCCAGTCCAGAAATATACAGGAGTACATGTGTTCTGAAGCAGGAAGTGATTGAAAGTGAACCAAATGCCTGTAAATTTGTGAACTTGTGGATGAAATATATATCCTATGATGTGCATCAACTGAAGAAATAGTGATGTACCAGTGTCGAAAAAAAAGAAACGTCAAAATACACATCATGTATCATAGGAATCTACTTGCATTGATGCTAAACTCGGTCAGTTACTGTAGAAATATTAGGATTTCTAAGGACCATTCACTAGGAAACAAATGTGTATTTCAGGTGGATGAATATTTCTGAGATAATCTTTGGAAAAGATGATTATGAATCCACATACATGAACATGAATGAATTTAGGGAGTGTATAATAAGACACATATATTTCATACTTTGAAAAATCTGGAGAGAGAGACTGTGTGTGTGTGTGTGTGTGTGTGTGTTTGTGTGTATATATATATATATATATATATATATATATATATATATACATTCAAACAATACAAACACACAGAGACTTTAAAAAGTCGAAATATATATGCCAATCAAAATTCATCATGAAATATGTATCATCCACAGATCCAAAAATATTTAATTTACTGAACATGGATTTATGTATCATGTTGTTCAAGTAGAAAGCTCACCCATAGGTTGAATTTTCAGTTCCAACAGCATTTACGAGGAGTGATCTCTTGTCACAATTTGTATCTGCCATGTCAGCCTCCTCACAAGAATGTACGTGGGATACCAGGTAGGATTCTATATGTGCATGTAAAAATACATGTGCTGAATAGGCTACAGAGAAAGGGAGACAGGAATTCACATACTTGTTAACTTTACAAACACATGGAGAACTACTTCTCTTAAATTGTCTAGATTTATAACACCTAGCCTTTATAATGCCAAAGGAAAGTCCAATTATACACCATGCCTCCTCTGAACTGCATGTATTGCTATTCTGTTTGTGTTATTTTCCTCCATCATATCAGGATTGGTAATCAGAGTCTAGGAGGGTATGGGTTAGTGTCAGGGATTCAGTATTTTGAATGGAAAATAGGAAAATGAATCCAATGTGTATGCAATTCTGTGCTACACAAAAATCTTCCCACTCTCATCAAGAACAATGCCTTGACATTACCTTTGCCCCAAGTAAGACACGATTCGAAGAGAAGAGTTAGAAAATCTGTGAATACATATATACAATGGAAAATGCTCAGGAGTTCACAACCTTGGAGGTGGTAGAGGAGTTTCCATAAGTAAGGGACAGGATAAACACTCCCCAAACATGGAGCTCTGCTGGCCTAAAGACTTCTTGGGAAACTGCCTCTGAGGTTGGACCCTTGAAATATATGTTGTTGTCAGGAGCTTTATCTTCCTTTGTAGTGAGACCATCAAAGCTTGGTCTGCGTCTATGTGGCCTGGAGGACATGGTTTCTGATTTTCCAATGAACATGAGGCAGCAGTGCTGAATTCTCTCTTTGTAGGTCAACTGTGGCCACTGGGGTCTAAGTGTTTCCCCGTGTGGACTGTGAGGCCATTTGGTCATCCTCCACTTTTCCTGGTGTTTCTTGCTGCTTCACTGGGAGTTTCCTATTTGCTTCATGAAATACAAGGAGTTCAACTGGGACACAGTGCTGGAGGGAGTTCTGTCACGTGTGCTGACTCAGGGTCCTAGGACAATGCACCAACCAGGCTTCTATCCCACAGAGCTTGCCCCCTTGACCATAGCAACCTGATTCTGAACATTGCCCGGAAACCTCTCCATAGAACAAGATGCCTTTACATATAAGGGTCTGCTGGCTGCACCGTGTCAGTCACAAGCCATGTGGAAGCAAATGGCAGATCCACATGGCCCCACCACAGATGTTTTATCACACACCTGCACACCACTGCTCTAGGCCCACTAATCAGCAGGCTCCAACTTACTGGCATCTCTGTTCTACACCATTTTCATGAAACCCAGTCAATCATGGCACTGTCTGGTACACTCATGATCAGCAACAGGACATCCAAAGGTTCTCCAGTGCCACGTGGTCATGGGAATTTCAAAAATTTCATGGTATTTATCAAGCCATTTCTCAAGGATGAACTTGGAGGCACTGTGGGTTTCTATTCATTCAGGAACCACTAAATGGTGAGGAAGCTCATTTCAATGAAAGCTCTGGAGAAACACTCAGAGGCAAGGCTTCCCAAGAGTGGCCAAAAGGTCACATCAAGCCAGGCCCATTGAGGTCTACAATGTGAGGTCCCTGTGTGTTTTGACTCTCAATTATGGCTGCCAGGTCTTTAAGAATAAAATCATGTGATATCCTGGCTGAGATTCCCAGTGCTCTGTGGAAAGCCACCCTGGGCCTAGATCTCAGTTTCCAAGGGCAACTCTCATGCGTGGCCTCCTAAAATCCCAACACAATTCATGGCAATACTTCTCTGAGTTCAGTACCAGAACTCAGTCTCTAAGGGGAATCACGCCAGAGTTCAAGCCCAGGTGGACAAAGTCATCCCTTCCAACCGCCACAGAAATGACCACAATTCCAACCAAAACACTGCCACATGGCCCTCATCTTCTTCCATATAGACACTCATCATAACCTCTGGCTGGAGGTTTCCATGAGGGGGCAGCCCAAGACAGTGTCTAGAATAAGCTCCCTTGCCCCTCATTTGCCTAATGTCAGGGTGGCCTGTGAACCAGGAGTGATCAAATACGCCTGCCATTAATACTGCTCTGCTTCTCCTAATTGAGGACTACTGACTTTCGGGTATAGGTTCTTTCTGTGAATTGGAGACATGAGAAAACCCAAGAACCTATGGGATAGCCTCTGCAGGGCTTTGAAGAACTCATTTGACCCAAAGGATCCCTATTCTCACTTGATGGAGGTCAGGAACTTTCCAGAGGAAAGTGAGAGGCTTCATCCACAATGACTGCTCTTTTTGCCATTTTGGCTTTGGATGCACACATGGGATCTTTCTTTAATCCATCAGGTGCTGAGAATCTAAGCCACAGCCTCACACAGGGCCAAGAGGCTGATTCACACACATCCCTTTGCAAAGGAATTAAGCAAAAAGCCACAGGTGATGCCCCTTCATTTCCATTTGAAAACTGTTTACTTCAGGCTTCACAAAGGGGTAGCCTGAGGCAAAGACCTTCCTGAGAGTCAGGGCAACAGAACAATAGGTAAGCAAAAGGCCCAAAGCAGGGTTTCTCCACTGACACTTTACTGGTCACACTGATATCTGAGTTTTCTGAGATGCTTGCCATTCCCTTCAGTTATCCAGTACATGGCTATGTCACAGAGCTGGGAGGTGTTACATATCTAGGACACAAAACCATGAGCCAATTCTGGAGAGTGGCCAGAATTCAGGAAGAAAACAGGAACTTAGCAAGATAGTAGGTGTTGCCCATAGATAAAGCAAGCCCCAGTCCATTCATAAATTGGAAAGGATGAATGCTGGAAAGTTTTCTACTAGACAGGACGCATCCATTGATTCATTCTCTTTTCCAATGTCTACAACCAGGGATACAGTGGGATACACAGACATAGAAACACTCGCCTTGTCAAATGACTTACTAGAAACAGTCCACTCCAAACCAAACAAACTGCCTTTCCTACCTATTCTCAGAACATGAGACAAAAACCATAAACTCACACCCACACCCACTAAGGCACCTCCTTCCCCCAAGTAGGTCTGTGACTATCTGGAGTGTCTTCTGACTGGTGGGCCATACAATGTTCCCCCAAAATGGCCCGTCCTCTCTCAGATCTGGCCTCCTTGGCCTACTCAATGAAGTTGTCAGGAGCCACCAGTGAGCCACTCACTACCTGCTTTCTCAGAAAAGTCCCCTCTTCAGAGCTTTCCTGGCATTTGGTCATCCTCACATCAGTAGGTACCAAGAAAGACTGACTCTCTCCTTGGTAAATGCAAACAAGTCAGCCCACTGGGACTGGGACTGAAACTGGCTATGGGTGCCTGGCTTCCTGGTTGCCAAGTTCAAAGAGTTCCATCACAAAAGAAGTGAGGTGAGGTCACTTCCTTCAGGAACTGAATGAAGTCACTGCCTTGGCAACCAAATTGTCCTAACAGTTGCTTCCAAGGGTCCTATGAGATGGAGGCTGCCCCTGCTTCCTGTGACACTTTCACAAGTTAGAATGGTATATCCTCCATAGGCACCCAGGAACAGCTTTCCACACAGGCCTGGTTTGGTCCATCTTGTCTACATTAAGAAGAGAGAGGCTCATACAGACACAACCCTTCATCCTGACCAGGTTGTTTGCCATGGAAGATGACTTTTGCTCTCTCATGTCCTTCAGAGCTGCCTACTTCTTCTCCAGGGATCATTTCTGCATGGACCTTTGAGTTCTCAGCAGGTGGAAGATCCCCTACATTCCTCTCTTGTAAGACCAACTCTGTCCCTGCTCTTCTGTAAAGTTGGATTGAGGGAACAGTGTATGGTTAGGGGTAAGAACATGTTTGATTTGGGTTAGGAATCATTCTACTGGATGAAGAATGGTATTGGGAACCTGCGATATATATATAATAATGTATAGGTGAAGTATATGTATGACAACAGAAATCTAAGTAAGCTTTGAAGCCCAGAAGGGCATTGGGCCCTTGACTGGGATACTTAGCTTTGAATTACATTCTGCACAGATGTCTCAGATAAATTGATATACAATGGCATAAGACCTTGTACCTTGGATGATTGAATGTGGAAGAGAACATCCAGTCAAAAAGGGATAGTAGGTAGGATTAGGAAGATAGTCAGTAGGTTTAGGAAGAAGAGTGAGTATAACATTTGGACCAAAAGTTCTTTAGCAGTAGGGTGTCAGTTAGAGAGTAGATGTAAATGTCAGCACATGTGAAGAGTCAGTCACAATAATGAATATGGGAAATTAGGTAGGAGAGCAGATATCAATAGATACATTGGGAAATCAGTCAAAGTATAAAGTGAGTGATAGGATTAGATATTTTCAACAGGGTTGAGGTTGAATATGTACTCTTAGGACGAAGCAACTGTGTAGTCACCAATAGGATTGACATTTGAGAGCATTAGGCCCCTGGACAAGGATGTGTTTAGTAATCCATGCTCACTTTCCATTTAGACTTTGGTACAATCATAAGTGTGAACTTTGCATTATGTGTCCAGAATATCACTGTGATCAAATGTATATGTAGATCAGGTGACATGAGTATTTCGTCCACCATTTCTGGGAGCAATATCGTGAAGACGTGTTGATTAGTATTTGGGGGCACCAATAGGTGTACCTTGTGTCTATGAATATAGAGATAATGCATGAATAGACCATACTGTGAATAAATAGTATAACTGGTTCCAATTTACATAATGGATTGAACTGATACCTGAAAATATATAGGAAATCTAATATTGATACACAATCATTCATTCCAACCAGTTATATATCTAATGGTAATATTAGGGTTCTGGTTTACCATGAAGGCTGTGTGAGATTTGCTTGAAAAGTGATTATGGAAATCGAAAATAATGTGTTTGGAAAGAAGTCTCATGAAAAGGCCAGTCCAGAAATATACAGGAGTACATGTGTTCTGAAGCAGGAAGTGATTGAAAGTGAACCAAATGCCTGTAAATTTGTGAACTTGTGGATGAAATATATATCCTATGATGTGCATCAACTGAAGAAATAGTGATGTACCAGTGTCGAAAAAAAAGAAACGTCAAAATACACATCATGTATCATAGGAATCTACTTGCATTGATGCTAAACTCGGTCAGTTACTGTAGAAATATTAGGATTTCTAAGGACCATTCACTAGGAAACAAATGTGTATTTCAGGTGGATGAATATTTCTGAGAATATTCTTTGGAAAAGATGATTATAAATCCACATACATGAACATGAATGAATTTAGGGAGTGTATAATAAGACACATATATTTCATACTTTGAAAAATCTGGAGAGAGAGACTGTGTGTGTGTGTGTGTGTGTGTGTTTGTGTGTATATATATATATATATATATATATATATATATATATACATTCAAACAATACAAACACACAGAGACTTTAAAAAGTCGAAATATATATGCCAATCAAAATTCATCATGAAATATGTATCATCCACAGATCCAAAAATATTTAATTTACTGAACATGGATTTATGTATCATGTTGTTCAAGTAGAAAGCTCACCCATAGGTTGAATTTTCAGTTCCAACAGCATTTACGAGGAGTGATCTCTTGTCACAATTTGTATCTGCCATGTCAGCCTCCTCACAAGAATGTACGTGGGATACCAGGTAGGATTCTATATGTGCATGTAAAAATACATGTGCTGAATAGGCTACAGAGAAAGGGAGACAGGAATTCACATACTTGTTAACTTTACAAACACATGGAGAACTACTTCTCTTAAATTGGACTAGATTTATAACACCTAGCCTTTATAATGCCAAAGGAAAGTCCAATTATACACCATGCCTCCTCGGAACTGCATGTATTGCTATTCTGTTTGTGTTATTTTCCTCCATCATATCAGGATTGGTAATCAGAGTCTAGGAGGGTATGGGTTAGTGTCAGGGATTCAGTATTTTGAATGGAAAATAGGAAAATGAATCCAATGTGTATGCAATTCTGTGCTACACAAAAATCTTCCCACTCTCATCAAGAACAATGCCTTGACATTACCTTTGCCCCAAGTAAGACACGATTCGAAGAGAAGAGTTAGAAAATCTGTGAATACATATATACAATGGAAAATGCTCAGGAGTTCACAACCTTGGAGGTGGTAGAGGAGTTTCCATAAGTAAGGGACAGGATAAACACTCCCCAAACATGGAGCTCTGCTGGCCTAAAGACTTCTTGGGAAACTGCCTCTGAGGTTGGACCCTTGAAATATATGTTGTTGTCAGGAGCTTTATCTTCCTTTGTAGTGAGACCATCAAAGCTTGGTCTGCGTCTATGTGGCCTGGAGGACATGGTTTCTGATTTTCCAATGAACATGAGGCAGCAGTGCTGAATTCTCTCTTTGTAGGTCAACTGTGGCCACTGGGGTCTAAGTGTTTCCCCGTGTGGACTGTGAGGCCATTTGGTCATCCTCCACTTTTCCTGGTGTTTCTTGCTGCTTCACTGGGAGTTTCCTATTTGCTTCATGAAATACAAGGAGTTCAACTGGGACACAGTGCTGGAGGGAGTTCTGTCACGTGTGCTGACTCAGGGTCCTAGGACAATGCACCAACCAGGCTTCTATCCCACAGAGCTTGCCCCCTTGACCATAGCAACCTGATTCTGAACATTGCCCGGAAACCTCTCCATAGAACAAGATGCCTTTACATATAAGGGTCTGCTGGCTGCACCGTGTCAGTCACAAGCCATGTGGAAGCCAATGGCAGATCCACATGGCCCCACCACAGATGTTTTATCACACACCTGCACACCACTGCTCTAGGCCCACTAATCAGCAGGCTCCAACTTACTGGCATCTCTGTTCTACACCATTTTCATGAAACCCAGTCAATCAAGGCACTGTCTGGTACACTCATGATCAGCAACAGGACATCCAAAGGTTCTCCAGTGCCACGTGGTCATGGGAATTTCAAAAATTTCATGGTATTTATCAAGCCATTTCTCAAGGATGAACTTGGAGGCACTGTGGGTTTCTATTCATTCAGGAACCACTAAATGGTGAGGAAGCTCATTTCAATGAAAGCTCTGGAGAAACACTCAGAGGCAAGGCTTCCCAAGAGTGGCCAAAAGGTCACATCAAGCCAGGCCCATTGAGCTCTACAATGTGAGGTCCCTGTGTGTTTTGACTCTCAATTATGGCTGCCAGGTCTTTAAGAATAAAATCATGTGATATCCTGGCTGAGATTCCCAGTGCTCTGTGGAAAGCCACCCTGGGCCTAGATCTCAGTTTCCAAGGGCAACTCTCATGCGTGGCCTCCTAAAATCCCAACACAATTCATGGCAATACTTCTCTGAGTTCAGTACCAGAACTCAGTCTCTAAGGGGAATCACGCCAGAGTTCAAGCCCAGGTGGACAAAGTCATCCCTTCCAACCGCCACAGAAATGACCACAATTCCAACCAAAACACTGCCACATGGCCCTCATCTTCTTCCATATAGACACTCATCATAACCTCTGGCTGGAGGTTTCCATGAGGGGGCAGCCCAAGACAGTGTCTAGAATAAGCTCCCTTGCCCCTCATTTGCCTAATGTCAGGGTGGCCTGTGAACCAGGAGTGATCAAATACGCCTGCCATTAATACTGCTCTGCTTCTCCAAATTGAGGACTACTGACTTTTGGGTATAGGTTCTTTCTGTGAATTGGAGACATGAGAAAACCCAAGAACCTATGGGATAGCCTCTGCAGGGCTTTGAAGAACTCATTTGACCCAAAGGATCCCTATTCTCACTTGATGGAGGTCAGGAACTTTCCAGAGGAAAGTGAGAGGCTTCATCCACAATGACTGCTCTTTTTGCCATTTTGGCTTTGGATGCACACATGGGATCTTTCTTTAATCGATCAGGTGCTGAGAATCTAAGCCACAGCCTCACACAGGGCCAAGAGGCTGATTCACACACATCCCTTTGCAAAGGAATTAAGCAAAAAGCCACAGGTGATGCCCCTTCATTTCCATTTGAAAACTGTTTACTTCAGGCTTCACAAAGGGGTAGCCTGAGGCAAAGACCTTCCTGAGAGTCAGGGCAACAGAACAATAGGTAAGCAAAAGGCCCAAAGCAGGGTTTCTCCACTGACACTTTACTGGTCACACTGATATCTGAGTTTTCTGAGATGCTTGCCATTCCCTTCAGTTATCCAGTACATGGCTATGTCACAGAGCTGGGAGGTGTTACATATCTAGGACACAAAACCATGAGCCAATTCTGGAGAGTGGCCAGAATTCAGGAAGAAAACAGGAACTTAGCAAGATAGTAGGTGTTGCGCATAGATAAAGCAAGCCAAGGTCCATTCATAAATTGGAAAGGATGAATGCTGGAAAGTTTTCTACTAGACAGGACGCATCCATTGATTCATTCTCTTTTCCAATGTCTACAACCAGGGATACAGTGGGATACACAGACATAGAAACACTCGCCTTGTCAAATGACTTACTAGAAACAGTCCACTCCAAACCAAACAAACTGCCTTTCCTACCTATTCTCAGAACATGAGACAAAAACCATAAACTCACACCCACACCCACTAAGGCACCTCCTTCCCCCAAGTAGGTCTGTGACTATCTGGAGTGTCTTCTGACTGGTGGGCCATACAATGTTCCCCCAAAATGGCCCGTCCTCTCTCAGATCTGGCCTCCTTGGCCTACTCAATGAAGTTGTCAGGAGCCACCAGTGAGCCACTCACTACCTGCTTTCTCAGAAAAGTCCCCTCTTCAGAGCTTTCCTGGCATTTGGTCATCCTCACATCAGTAGGTACCAAGAAAGACTGACTCTCTCCTTGGTAAATGCAAACAAGTCAGCCCACTGGGACTGGGACTGAAACTGGCTATGGGTGCCTGGCTTCCTGGTTGCCAAGTTCAAAGAGTTCCATCACAAAAGAAGTGAGGTGAGGTCACTTCCTTCAGGAACTGAATGAAGTCACTGCCTTGGCAACCAAATTGTCCTAACAGTTGCTTCCAAAGGTCCTATGAGATGGAGGCTGCCCCTGCTTCCTGTGACACTTTCACAAGTTAGAATGGTATATCCTCCATAGGCACCCAGGAACAGCTTTCCACACAGGCCTGGTTTGGTCCATCTTGTCTACATTAAGAAGAGAGAGGCTCATACAGACACAACCCTTCATCCTGACCAGGTTGTTTGCCATGGAAGATGACTTTTGCTCTCTCATGTCCTTCAGAGCTGCCTACTTCTTCTCCAGGGATCATTTCTGCATGGACCTTTGAGTTCTCAGCAGGTGGAAGATCCCCTACATTCCTCTCTTGTAAGACCAACTCTGTCCCTGCTCTTCTGTAAAGTTGGATTGAGGGAACAGTGTATGGTTAGGGGTAAGAACATGTTTGATTTGGGTTAGGAATCATTCTACTGGATGAAGAATGGTATTGGGAACCTGCGATATATATATAGTAATGTATAGGTGAAGTATATGTATGACAACAGAAATCTAAGTAAGCTTTGAAGCCCAGAAGGGCATTGGGCCCTTGACTGGGATACTTAGCTTTGAATTACATTCTCCACAGATGTCTCAGATAAATTGATATACAATGGCATAAGACCTTGTACCTTGGATGATTGAATGTGGAAGAGAACATCCAGTCAAAAAGGGATAGTAGGTAGGATTAGGAAGATAGTCAGTAGGTTTAGGAAGAAGAGTGAGTATAACATTTGGACCAAAAGTTCTTTAGCAGTAGGGTGTCAGTTAGAGAGTAGATGTAAATGTCAGCACATGTGAAGAGTCAGTCACAATAATGAATATGGGAAATTAGGTAGGAGAGCAGATATCAATAGAGACATTGGGAAATCAGTCAAAGTATAAAGTGAGTGATAGGATTAGATATTTTCAACAGGGTTGAGGTTGAATATGTACTCTTAGGACGAAGCAACTGTGTAGTCACCAATAGGATTGACATTTGAGAGCATTAGGCCCCTGGACAAGGATGTGTTTAGTAATCCATGCTCACTTTCCATTTAGACTTTGGTACAATCATAAGTGTGAACTTTGCATTATGTGTCCAGAATATCACTGTGATCAAATGTATATGTAGATCAGGTGACATGAGTATTTCTTCCACCATTTCTGGGAGCAATATCGTGAAGACGTGTTGATTAGTATTTGGGGGTACCAATAGGTGTACCTTGTGTCTATGAATATAGAGATAATGCATGAATAGACCATACTGTGAATAAATAGTATAACTGGTTCCAATTTACATAATGGATTGAACTGATACCTGAAAATATATAGGAAATCTAATATTGATACACAATCATTCATTCCAACCAGTTATATATCTAATGGTAATATTAGAGTTCTGGTTTACCATGAAGGCTGTGTGAGATTTGCTTGAAAAGTGATTATGGAAATCGAAAATAATGTGTTTGGAAAGAAGTCTCATGAAAAGGCCAGTCCAGAAATATACAGGAGTACATGTGTTCTGAAGCAGGAAGTGATTGAAAGTGAACCAAATGCCTGTAAATTTGTGAACTTGTGGATGAAATATATATCCTATGATGTGCATCAACTGAAGAAATAGTGATGTACCAGTGTCGAAAAAAAAAAGAAACGTCAAAATACACATCATGTATCATAGGAATCTACTTGCATTGATGCTAAACTCGGTCAGTTACTGTAGAAATATTAGGATTTCTAAGGACCATTCACTAGGACAAATGTGTATTTCAGGTGGATGAATATTTCTGAGAATAATCTTTGGAAAAGATGATTATAAATCCACATACATGAACATGAATGAATTTAGGGAGTGTATAATAAGACACATATATTTCATACTTTGAAAAATCTGGAGAGAGAGACTGTGTGTGTGTGTGTGTTTGTATATATATATATATATATATATATATATATATATATATATATATACATTCAAACCATACAAACACACAGAGACTTTAAAAAGTCGAAATATATATGCCAATCAAAATTCATCATGAAATATGTATCATCCACAGATCCAAAAATATTTAATTTACTGAACATGGATTTATGTATCATGTTGTTCAAGTAGAAAGCTCACCCATAGGTTGAATTTTCAGTTCCAACAGCATTTACGAGGAGTGATCTCTTGTCACAATTTGTATCTGCCATGTCAGCCTCCTCACAAGAATGTACGTGGGATACCAGGTAGGATTCTATATGTGCATGTAAAAATACATGTGCTGAATAGGCTACAGAGAAAGGGAGACAGGAATTCACATACTTGTTAACTTTACAAACACATGGAGAACTACTTCTCTTAAATTGGACTAGATTTATAACACCTAGCCTTTATAATGCCAAAGGAAAGTCCAGTTATACACCATGCCTCCTCTGAACTGCATGTATTGCTATTCTGTTTGTGTTATTTTCCTCCATCATATCAGGATTGGTAATCAGAGTCTAGGAGGGTATGGGTTAGTGTCAGGGATTCAGTATTTTGAATGGAAAATAGGAAAATGAATCCAATGTGTATGCAATTCTGTGCTACACAAAAATCTTCCCACTCTCATCAAGAACAATGCCTTGACATTACCTTTGCCCCAAGTAAGACACGATTCGAAGAGAAGAGTTAGAAAATCTGTGAATACATATATACAATGGAAAATGCTCAGGAGTTCACAACCTTGGAGGTGGTAGAGGAGTTTCCATAAGTAAGGGACAGGATAAACACTCCCCAAACATGGAGCTCTGCTGGCCTAAAGACTTCTTGGGAAACTGCCTCTGAGGTTGGACCCTTGAAATATATGTTGTTGTCAGGAGCTTTATCTTCCTTTGTAGTGAGACCATCAAAGCTTGGTCTGCGTCTATGTGGCCTGGAGGACATGGTTTCTGATTTTCCAATGAACATTAGGCAGCAGTGCTGAATTCTCTCTTTGTAGGTCAACTGTGGCCACTGGGGTCTAAGTGTTTCCCCGTGTGGACTGTGAGGCCATTTGGTCATCCTCCACTTTTCCTGGTGTTTCTTGCTGCTTCACTGGGAGTTTCCTATTTGCTTCATGAAATACAAGGAGTTCAACTGGGACACAGTGCTGGAGGGAGTTCTGTCACGTGTGCTGACTCAGGGTCCTAGGAGAATGCACCAACCAGGCTTCTATCCCACAGAGCTTGCCCCCTTGACCATAGCAACCTGATTCTGAACATTGCCCGGAAACCTCTCCATAGAACAAGATGCCTTTACATATAAGGGTCTGCTGGCTGCACCGTGTCAGTCACAAGCCATGTGGAAGCCAATGGCAGATCCACATGGCCCCACCACAGATGTTTTATCACACACCTGCACACCACTGCTCTAGGCCCACTAATCAGCAGGCTCCAACTTACTGGCATCTCTGTTCTACACCATTTTCATGAAACCCAGTCAATCAAGGCACTGTCTGGTACACTCATGATCAGCAACAGGACATCCAAAGGTTCTCCAGTGCCACGTGGTCATGGGAATTTCAAAAATTTCATGGTATTTATCAAGCCATTTCTCAAGGATGAACTTGGAGGCACTGTGGGTTTCTATTCATTCAGGAACCACTAAAGGGTGAGGAACCTCATTTCAATGAAAGCTCTGGAGAAACACTCAGAGGCAAGGCTTCCCAAGAGTGGCCAAAAGGTCACATCAAGCCAGGCCCATTGAGGTCTACAATGTGAGGTCCCTGTGTGTTTTGACTCTCAATTATGGCTGCCAGGTCTTTAAGAATAAAATCATGTGATATCCTGGCTGAGATTCCCAGTGCTCTGTGGAAAGCCACCCTGGGCCTAGATCTCAGTTTCCAAGGGCAACTCTCATGCGTGGCCTCCTAAAATCCCAACACAATTCATGGCAATACTTCTCTGAGTTCAGTACCAGAACTCAGTCTCTAAGGGGAATCACGCCAGAGTTCAAGCCCAGGGGGACAAAGTCATCCCTTCCAACCGCCACAGAAATGACCACAATTCCAACCAAAACACTGCCACATGGCCCTCATCTTCTTCCATATAGACACTCATCATAACCTCTGGCTGGAGGTTTCCATGAGGGGGCAGCCCAAGACAGTGTCTAGAATAAGCTCCCTTGCCCCTCATTTGCCTAATGTCAGGGTGGCCTGTGAACCAGGAGTGATCAAATACGCCTGCCATTAATACTGCTCTGCTTCTCCAAATTGAGGACTACTGACTTTCGGGTATAGGTTCTTTCTGTGAATTGGAGACATGAGAAAACCCAAGAACCTATGGGATAGCCTCTGCAGGGCTTTGAAGAACTCATTTGACCCAAAGGATCCCTATTCTCACTTGATGGAGGTCAGGAACTTTCCAGAGGAAAGTGAGAGGCTTCATCCACAATGACTGCTCTTTTTGCCATTTTGGCTTTGGATGCACACATGGGATCTTTCTTTAATCCATCAGGTGCTGAGAATCTAAGCCACAGCCTCACACAGGGCCAAGAGGCTGATTCACACACATCCATTTGCAAAGTAATTAAGCAAAAGCCACAGGTGATGCCCCTTCATTTCCATTTGAAAACTGTTGACTTCAGGCTTCACAAAGGGGTAGCCTGAGGCAAAGACCTTCCTGACATTCAGGGCAACAGAACAATAGGTAAGCAAAAGGCCCAAAGCAGGGTTTCTCCACTGACACTTTACTGGTCACACTGATATCTGAGTTTTCTGAGATGCTTGCCATTCCCTTCAGTTATCCAGTACATGGCCATGTCACAGAGCTGGGAGGTGGTACATATCTAGGACACAAAACCATGAGCCAATTCTGGAGAGTGGCCAGAATTCAGGAAGAAAACAGGAACTTAGCAAGGTAGTAGGTGTTGCCCATAGATAAGGCAAGCCCCGGTCCATTCATAAATTGGAAAGGATGAATGCTGGAAAGTTTTCTACTAGACAGGACGCATCCATTGATTCATTCTCTTTTCCAATGTCTACAACCAGGGATACAGTGGGATACACAGACATAGAAACACTCGCCTTGTCAAATGACTTACTAGAAACAGTCCACTCCAAACCAAACAAACTGCCTTTCCTACCTATTCTCAGAACATGAGACAAAAACCATAAACTCACACCCACACCCACTAAGGCACCTCCTTCCCCCAAGTAGGTCTGTGACTATCTGGAGTGTCTTCTGACTGGTGGGCCATACAATGTTCCCCCAAAATGGCCCGTCCTCTCTCAGATCTGGCCTCCTTGGCCTACTCAATGAAGTTGTCAGGAGCCACCAGTGAGCCACTCACTACCTGCTTTCTCAGAAAACTCCCCTCTTCAGAGCTTTCCTGGCATTTGGTCATCCTCACATCAGTAGGTACCAAGAAAGACTGACTCTCTCCTTGGTAAATGCAAACAAGTCAGCCCACTGGGACTGGGACTGAAACTGGCTCTGGGTGCCTGGCTTCCTGGTTGTCAAGTTCAAAGAGTTCCATCACAAAAGAAGTGAGGTGAGGTCACTTCCTTCAGGAACTGAATGAGGTCACTGCCTTGGCAACCAAATTGTCCTAACAGTTGCTTCCAAGGGTCCTATGAGATGGAGGCTGCCCCTGCTTCCTGTGACACTTTCACAAGTTAGAATGGTATATCCTCCGTAGGCACCCAGGAACAGCTTTCCACACAGGCCTGGTTTGGTCCATCTTGTCTACATTAAGAAGAGAGAGGCTCATACAGACACAACCCTTCATCCTGACCAGGTTGTTTGCCATGGAAGATGACTTTTGCTCTCTCATGTCCTTCAGAGCTGCCTACTTCTTCTCCAGGGATCATTTCTGCATGGACCTTTGAGTTCTCAGCAGGTGGAAGATCCCCTACATTCCTCTCTTGTAAGACCAACTCTGTCCCTGCTCTTCTGTAAAGTTGGATTGAGGGAACAGTGTATGGTTAGGGGTAAGAACATGTTTGATTTGGGTTAGGAATCATTCTACTGGATGAAGAATGGTATTGGGAACCTGCGATATATATAATAATGTATAGGTGAAGTATATGTATGACAACAGAAATCTAAGTAAGCTTTGAAGCCCAGAAGGGCATTGGGCCCTTGACTGGGATACTTAGCTTTGAATTACATTCTGCACAGATGTCTCAGATAAATTGATATACAATGGCATAAGACCTTGTACCTTGGATGATTGAATGTGGAAGAGAACATCCAGTCAAAAAGGGATAGTAGGTAGGATTAGGAAGATAGTCAGTAGGTTTAGGAAGAAGAGTGAGTATAACATTTGGACCAAAAGTTCTTTAGCAGTAGGGTGTCAGTTAGAGAGTAGATGTAAATGTCAGCACATGTGAAGAGTCAGTCACAATAATGAATATGGGAAATTAGGTAGGAGAGCAGATATCAATAGATACATTGGGAAATCAGTCAAAGTATAAAGTGAGTGATAGGATTAGATATTTTCAACAGGGTTGAGGTTGAATATGTACTCTTAGGACGAAGCAACTGTGTAGTCACCAATAGGATTGACATTTGAGAGCATTAGGCCCCTGGACAAGGATGTGTTTAGTAATCCATGCTCACTTTCCATTTAGACTTTGGTACAATCATAAGTGTGAACTTTGCATTATGTGTCCAGAATATCACTGTGATCAAATGTATATGTAGATCAGGTGACATGAGTATTTCTTCCACCATTTCTAGGAGCAATATCTTGAAGACGTGTTGTTTAGTATTTGGGGGCACCAACAGGTGTACCTTGTGTCTATGAATATAGAGATAATGCATGAATAGACCATACTGTGAATAAATAGTATAACTGGTTCCAATTTACATAATGGATTGAACTGATACCTGAAAATATATAGGAAATCTAATATTGATACACAATCATTCATTCCAACCAGTTATATATCTAATGGTAATATTAGGGTTCTGGTTTACCATGAAGGCTGTGTGAGATTTGCTTGAAAAGTGATTATGGAAATCGAAAATAATGTGTTTGGAAAGAAGTCTCATGAAAAGGCCAGTCCAGAAATATACAGGAGTACATGTGTTCTGTAGCAGGAAGTGATTGAAAGTGAACCAAATGCCTGTAAATTTGTGAACTTGTGGATGAAATATATATCCTATGATGTGCATCAACTGAAGAAATAGTGATGTACCAGTGTCGAAAAAAAAGAAACGTCAAAATACACATCATGTTTCATAGGAATCTACTTGCATTGATGCTAAACTCGGTCAGTTACTGTAGAAATATTAGGATTTCTAAGGACCATTCACTAGGAAACAAATGTGTATTTCAGGTGGATGAATATTTCTGAGAATAATCTTTGGAAAAAATGATTATAAATCCACATACATGAACATGAATGAATTTAGGGAGTGTATAATAAGACACATATATTTCATACGTTGAAAAATCTGGAGAGAGAGACTGTGTGTGTGTGTGTGTGTGTGTGTGTGTGTGTGTGTGTTTGTGTATATATATATATATATATATATATATATATATATATATACATTCAAACAATACAAACACACAGAGACTTTAAAAAGTCGAAATATATATGCCAATCAAAATTCATCATGAAATATGTATCATCCACAGATCCAAAAATATTTAATTTACTGAACATGGATTTATGTATCATGTTGTTCAAGTAGAAAGCTCACCCATAGGTTGAATTTTCAGTTCCAACAGCATTTACGAGGAGTGATCTCTTGTCACAATTTGTATCTGCCATGTCAGCCTCCTCACAAGAATGTACGTGGGATACCAGGTAGGATTCTATATGTGCATGTAAAAATACATGTGCTGAATAGGCTACAGAGAAAGGGAGACAGGAATTCACATACTTGTTAACTTTACAAACACATGGAGAACTACTTCTCTTAAATTGGACTAGATTTATAACACCTAGCCTTTATAATGCCAAAGGAAAGTCCAATTATACACCATGCCTCCTCTGAACTGCATGTATTGCTATTCTGTTTGTGTTATTTTCCTCCATCATATCAGGATTGGTAATCAGAGTCTAGGAGGGTATGGGTTAGTGTCAGGGATTCAGTATTTTGAATGGAAAATAGGAAAATGAATCCAATGTGTATGCAATTCTGTGCTACACAAAAATCTTCCCACTCTCATCAAGAACAATGCCTTGACATTACCTTTGCCCCAAGTAAGACACGATTCGAAGAGAAGAGTTAGAAAATCTGTGAATACATATATACAATGGAAAATGCTCAGGAGTTCACAACCTTGGAGGTGGTAGAGGAGTTTCCATAAGTAAGGGACAGGATAAACACTCCCCAAACATGGAGCTCTGCTGGCCTAAAGACTTCTTGGGAAACTGCCTCTGAGGTTGGACCCTTGAAATATATGTTGTTGTCAGGAGCTTTATCTTCCTTTGTAGTGAGACCATCAAAGCTTGGTCTGCGTCTATGTGGCCTGGAGGACATGGTTTCTGATTTTCCAATGAACATTAGGCAGCAGTGCTGAATTCTCTCTTTGTAGGTCAACTGTGGCCACTGGGGTCTAAGTGTTTCCCCGTGTGGACTGTGAGGCCATTTGGTCATCCTCCACTTTTCCTGGTGTTTCTTGCTGCTTCACTGGGAGTTTCCTATTTGCTTCATGAAATACAAGGAGTTCAACTGGGACACAGTGCTGGAGGGAGTTCTGTCACGTGTGCTGACTCAGGGTCCTAGGAGAATGCACCAACCAGGCTTCTATCCCACAGAGCTTGCCCCCTTGACCATAGCAACCTGATTCTGAACATTGCCCGGAAACCTCTCCATAGAACAAGATGCCTTTACATATAAGGGTCTGCTGGCTGCACCGTGTCAGTCACAAGCCATGTGGAAGCCAATGGCAGATCCACATGGCCCCACCACAGATGTTTTATCACACACCTGCACACCACTGCTCTAGGCCCACTAATCAGCAGGCTCCAACTTACTGGCATCTCTGTTCTACACCATTTTCATGAAACCCAGTCAATCAAGGCACTGTCTGGTACACTCATGATCAGCAACAGGACATCCAAAGGTTCTCCAGTGCCACGTGGTCATGGGAATTTCAAAAATTTCATGGTATTTATCAAGCCATTTCTCAAGGATGAACTTGGAGGCACTGTGGGTTTCTATTCATTCAGGAACCACTAAATGGTGAGGAAGCTCATTTCAATGAAAGCTCTGGAGAAACACTCAGAGGCAAGGCTTCCCAAGAGTGGCCAAAAGGTCACATCAAGCCAGGCCCATTGAGCTCTACAATGTGAGGTCCCTGTGTGTTTTGACTCTCAATTATGGCTGCCAGGTCTTTAAGAATAAAATCATGTGATATCCTGGCTGAGATTCCCAGTGCTCTGTGGAAAGCCACCCTGGGCCTAGATCTCAGTTTCCAAGGGCAACTCTCATGTGTGGCCTCCTAAAATCCCAACACAATTCATGGCAATACTTCTCTGAGTTCAGTACCAGAACTCAGTCTCTTAAGGGGAATCACGCCAGAGTTCAAGCCCAGGGGGACAAAGTCATCCCTTCCAACCGCCACAGAAATGACCACAATTCCAACCAAAACACTGCCACATGGCCCTCATCTTCTTCCATATAGACACTCATCATAACCTCTGGCTGGAGGTTTCCATGAGGGGGCAGCCCAAGACAGTGTCTAGAATAAGCTCCCTTGCCCCTCATTTGCCTAATGTCAGGGTGGCCTGTGAACCAGGAGTGATCAAATACGCCTGCCATTAATACTGCTC
This sequence comes from Urocitellus parryii, assembly GCF_045843805.1. Taxonomy (NCBI): domain Eukaryota; kingdom Metazoa; phylum Chordata; class Mammalia; order Rodentia; family Sciuridae; genus Urocitellus; species Urocitellus parryii. Next base: position 113,061,780 of record NC_135535.1, on the reverse strand, counting down.
TGCTTCTCCAAATTGAGGACTACTGACTTTCGGGTATAGGTTCTTTCTGTGAATTGGAGACATGAGAAAACCCAAGAACCTATGGGATAGCCTCTGAAGGGCTTTGAAGAACTCATTTGACCCAAAGGATCCCTATTCTCACTTGATGGAGGTCAGGAACTTTCCAGAGGAAAGTGAGAGGCTTCATCCACAATGACTGCTCTTTTTGCCATTTTGGCTTTGGATGCACACATGGGATCTTTCTTTAATCCATCAGGTGCTGAGAATCTAAGCCACAGCCTCACACAGGGCCAAGAGGCTGATTCACACACATCCCTTTGCAAAGGAATTAAGCAAAAAGCCACAGGTGATGCCCCTTCATTTCCATTTGAAAACTGTTTACTTCAGGCTTCACAAAGGGGTAGCCTGAGGCAAAGACCTTCCTGACATTCAGGGCAACAGAACAATAGGTAAGCAAAAGGCCCAAAGCAGGGTTTCTCCACTGACACTTTACTGGTCACACTGATATCTGAGTTTTCTGAGATGCTTGCCATTCCCTTCAGTTATCCAGTACACGGCCATGTCACAGAGCTGGGAGGTGGTACATATCTTGGACACAAAACCATGAGCCAATTCTGGAGAGTGGCCAGAATTCAGGAAGAAAACAGGAACTTAGCAAGATAGTAGGTGTTGCCCATAGATAAGGCAAGCCCCAGTCCATTCATAAATTGGAAAGGATGAATGCTGGAAAGTTTTCTACTAGACAGGACGCATCCATTGATTCATTCTCTTTTCCAATGTCTACAACCAGGGATACAGTGGGATACACAGACATAGAAACACTCGCCTTGTCAAATGACTTACTAGAAACAGTCCACTCCAAACCAAACAAACTGCCTTTCCTACCTATTCTCAGAACATGAGACAAAACCATAAACTCACACCCACACCCACTAAGGCACCTCCTTCCCCCAAGTAGGTCTGTGACTATCTGGAGTGTCTTCTGACTGGTGGGCCATACAATGTTCCCCCAAAATGGCCCGTCCTCTCTCAGATCTGGCCTCCTTGGCCTACTCAATGAACTTGTCAGGAGCCACCAGTGAGCCATTCACTACCTGCTTTCTCAGAAAAGTCCCCTCTTCAGAGCTTTCCTGGCATTTGGTCATCCTCACATCAGTAGGTACCAAGAAAGACTGACTCTCTCCTTGGTAAATGCAAACAAGTCAGCCCACTGGGACTGGGACTGAAACTGGCTCTGGGTGCCTGGCTTCCTGGTTGCCAAGTTCAAAGAGTTCCATCACAAAAGAAGTGAGGTGAGGTCACTTCCTTCAGGAACTGAATGAGGTCACTGCCTTGGCAACCAAATTGTCCTAACAGTTGCTTCCAAGGGTCCTATGAGATGGAGGCTGCCCCTGCTTCCTGTGACACTTTCACAAGTTAGAATGGTATATCCTCCGTAGGCACCCAGGAACAGCTTTCCACACAGGCCTGGTTTGGTCCATCTTGTCTACATTAAGAAGAGAGAGGCTCATACAGACACAACCCTTCATCCTGACCAGGTTGTTTGCCATGGAAGATGACGTTTGCTCTCTCATGTCCTTCAGAGCTGCCTACTTCTTCTCCAGGGATCATTTCTGCATGGACCTTTGAGTTCTCAGCAGGTGGAAGATCCCCTACATTCCTCTCTTGTAAGACCAACTCTGTCCCTGCTCTTCTGTAAAGTTGGATTGAGGGAACAGTGTATGGTTAGGGGTAAGAACATGTTTGATTTGGGTTAGGAATCATTCTACTGGATGAAGAATGGTATTGGGAACCTGCAATATATATAATAATGTATAGGTGAAGTATATGTATGACAACAGAAATCTAAGTAAGCTTTGAAGCCCAGAAGGGCATTGGGCCCTTGACTGGGATGCTTAGCTTTGAATTACATTCTGCACAGATGTCTCAGATAAATTGATATACAATGGCATAAGACCTTGTACCTTGGATGATTGAATGTGGAAGAGAACATCCAGTCAAAAAGGGATAGTAGGTAGGATTAGGAAGATAGTCAGTAGGTTTTGGAAGAAGAGTGAGTATAACATTTGGACCAAAAGTTCTTTAGCAGTAGGGTGTCAGAGAGTAGATGTAAATGTCAGCACATGTGAAGAGTCAGTCACAATAATGAATATGGGAAATTAGGTAGGAGAGCAGATATCAATAGATACATTGGGAAATCAGTCAAAGTATAAAGTGAGTGATAGGATTAGATATTTTCAACAGGGTTGAGGTTGAATATGTACTCTTAGGACGAAGCAACTGTGTAGTCACCAATAGGATTGACATTTGAGAGCATTAGGCCCCTGGACAAGGATGTGTTTAGTAATCCATGCTCACTTTCCATTTAGACTTTGGTACAATCATAAGTGTGAACTTTGCATTATGTGTCCAGAATATCACTGCGATCAAATGTATATGTAGATCAGGTGACATGAGTATTTCTTCCACCATTTCTGGGAGCAATATCTTGAAGACGTGTTGTTTAGTATTTGGGGGCACCAATAGGTGTACCTTGTGTCTATGAATATAGAGATAATGCATGAATAGACCATACTGTGAATAAATAGTATAACTGGTTCCAATTTACATAATGGATTGAACTGATACCTGAAAATATATAGGAAATCTAATATTGATACACAATCATTCATTCCAACCAGTTATATATCTAATGGTAATATTAGGGTTCTGGTTTACCATGAAGGCTGTGTGAGATTTGCTTGAAAAATGATTATGGAAATCGAAAATAATGTGTTTGGAAAGAAGTCTCATGAAAAGGCCAGTCCAGAAATATACAGGAGTACATGTGTTCTGAAGCAGGAAGTGATTGAAAGTGAACCAAATGCCTGTAAATTTGTGAACTTGTGGATGAAATATATATCCTATGATGTGCATCAACTGAAGAAATAGTGATGTACCAGTGTCGAAAAAAAAGAAACGTCAAAATACACATCATGTATCATAGGAATCTACTTGCATTGATGCTAAACTCGGTCAGTTACTGTAGAAATATTAGGATTTCTAAGGACCATTCACTAGGAAACAAATGTGTATTTCAGGTGGATGAATATTTCTGAGAATAATCTTTGGAAAAGATGATTATAAATCCACATACATGAACATGAATGAATTTAGGGAGTGTATAATAAGACACATATACTTCATACTTTGAAAAATCTGGAGAGAGAGACTGTGTGTGTGTGTGTGTGTGTGTTTGTGTGTGTGTTTGTATATATATATATATATATATATATATAAATATATATATATATACATACATTCAAACAATACAAACACACAGAGACTTTAAAAAGTCGAAATATATATGCCAATCAAAATTCATCATGAAATATGTATCATCCACAGATCCAAAAATATTTAATTTACTGAACATGGATTTATGTATCATGTTGTTCAAGTAGAAAGCTCACCCATAGGTTGAATTTTCAGTTCCAACAGCATTTACGAGGAGTGATCTCTTGTCACAATTTGTATCTGCCATGTCAGCCTCCTCACAAGAATGTACGTGGGATACCAGGTAGGATTCTATATGTGCATGTAAAAATACATGTGCTGAATAGGCTACAGAGAAAGGGAGACAGGAATTCACATACTTGTTAACTTTACAAACACATGGAGAACTACTTCTCTTAAATTGGACTAGATTTATAACACCTAGCCTTTATAATGCCAAAGGAAAGTCCAGTTATACACCATGCCTCCTCTGAACTGCATGTATTGCTATTCTGTTTGTGTTATTTTCCTCCATCATATCAGGATTGGTAATCAGAGTCTAGGAGGGTATGGGTTAGTGTCAGGGATTCAGTATTTTGAATGGAAAATAGGAAAATGAATCCAATGTGTATGCAATTCTGTGCTACACAAAAATCTTCCCACTCTCATCAAGAACAATGCCTTGACATTACCTTTGCCCCAAGTAAGACACGATTCGAAGAGAAGAGTTAGAAAATCTGTGAATACATATATACAATGGAAAATGCTCAGGAGTTCACAACCTTGGAGGTGGTAGAGGAGTTTCCATAAGTAAGGGACAGGATAAACACTCCCCAAACATGGAGCTCTGCTGGCCTAAAGACTTCTTGGGAAACTGCCTCTGAGGTTGGACCCTTGAAATATATGTTGTTGTCAGGAGCTTTATCTTCCTTTGTAGTGAGACCATCAAAGCTTGGTCTGCGTCTATGTGGCCTGGAGGACATGGTTTCTGATTTTCCAATGAACATTAGGCAGCAGTGCTGAATTCTCTCTTTGTAGGTCAACTGTGGCCACTGGGGTCTAAGTGTTTCCCCGTGTGGACTGTGAGGCCATTTGGTCATCCTCCACTTTTCCTGGTGTTTCTTGCTGCTTCACTGGGAGTTTCCTATTTGCTTCATGAAATACAAGGAGTTCAACTGGGACACAGTGCTGGAGGGAGTTCTGTCACGTGTGCTGACTCAGGGTCCTAGGAGAATGCACCAACCAGGCTTCTATCCCACAGAGCTTGCCCCCTTGACCATAGCAACCTGATTCTGAACATTGCCCGGAAACCTCTCCATAGAACAAGATGCCTTTACATATAAGGGTCTGCTGGCTGCACCGTGTCAGTCACAAGCCATGTGGAAGCCAATGGCAGATCCACATGGCCCCACCACAGATGTTTTATCACACACCTGCACACCACTGCTCTAGGCCCACTAATCAGCAGGCTCCAACTTACTGGCATCTCTGTTCTACACCATTTTCATGAAACCCAGTCAATCAAGGCACTGTCTGGTACACTCATGATCAGCAACAGGACATCCAAAGGTTCTCCAGTGCCACGTGGTCATGGGAATTTCAAAAATTTCATGGTATTTATCAAGCCATTTCTCAAGGATGAACTTGGAGGCACTGTGGGTTTCTATTCATTCAGGAACCACTAAAGGGTGAGGAACCTCATTTCAATGAAAGCTCTGGAGAAACACTCAGAGGCAAGGCTTCCCAAGAGTGGCCAAAAGGTCACATCAAGCCAGGCCCATTGAGGTCTACAATGTGAGGTCCCTGTGTGTTTTGACTCTCAATTATGGCTGCCAGGTCTTTAAGAATAAAATCATGTGATATCCTGGCTGAGATTCCCAGTGCTCTGTGGAAAGCCACCCTGGGCCTAGATCTCAGTTTCCAAGGGCAACTCTCATGCGTGGCCTCCTAAAATCCCAACACAATTCATGGCAATACTTCTCTGAGTTCAGTACCAGAACTCAGTCTCTAAGGGGAATCACGCCAGAGTTCAAGCCCAGGGGGACAAAGTCATCCCTTCCAACCGCCACAGAAATGACCACAATTCCAACCAAAACACTGCCACATGGCCCTCATCTTCTTCCATATAGACACTCATCATAACCTCTGGCTGGAGGTTTCCATGAGGGGGCAGCCCAAGACAGTGTCTAGAATAAGCTCCCTTGCCCCTCATTTGCCTAATGTCAGGGTGGCCTGTGAACCAGGAGTGATCAAATACGCCTGCCATTAATACTGCTCTGCTTCTCCAAATTGAGGACTACTGACTTTCGGGTATAGGTTCTTTCTGTGAATTGGAGACATGAGAAAACCCAAGAACCTATGGGATAGCCTCTGCAGGGCTTTGAAGAACTCATTTGACCCAAAGGATCCCTATTCTCACTTGATGGAGGTCAGGAACTTTCCAGAGGAAAGTGAGAGGCTTCATCCACAATGACTGCTCTTTTTGCCATTTTGGCTTTGGATGCACACATGGGATCTTTCTTTAATCCATCAGGTGCTGAGAATCTAAGCCACAGCCTCACACAGGGCCAAGAGGCTGATTCACACACATCCATTTGCAAAGTAATTAAGCAAAAGCCACAGGTGATGCCCCTTCATTTCCATTTGAAAACTGTTGACTTCAGGCTTCACAAAGGGGTAGCCTGAGGCAAAGACCTTCCTGACATTCAGGGCAACAGAACAATAGGTAAGCAAAAGGCCCAAAGCAGGGTTTCTCCACTGACACTTTACTGGTCACACTGATATCTGAGTTTTCTGAGATGCTTGCCATTCCCTTCAGTTATCCAGTACATGGCCATGTCACAGAGCTGGGAGGTGGTACATATCTAGGACACAAAACCATGAGCCAATTCTGGAGAGTGGCCAGAATTCAGGAAGAAAACAGGAACTTAGCAAGGTAGTAGGTGTTGCCCATAGATAAGGCAAGCCCCGGTCCATTCATAAATTGGAAAGGATGAATGCTGGAAAGTTTTCTACTAGACAGGACGCATCCATTGATTCATTCTCTTTTCCAATGTCTACAACCAGGGATACAGTGGGATACACAGACATAGAAACACTCGCCTTGTCAAATGACTTACTAGAAACAGTCCACTCCAAACCAAACAAACTGCCTTTCCTACCTATTCTCAGAACATGAGACAAAAACCATAAACTCACACCCACACCCACTAAGGCACCTCCTTCCCCCAAGTAGGTCTGTGACTATCTGGAGTGTCTTCTGACTGGTGGGCCATACAATGTTCCCCCAAAATGGCCCGTCCTCTCTCAGATCTGGCCTCCTTGGCCTACTCAATGAAGTTGTCAGGAGCCACCAGTGAGCCACTCACTACCTGCTTTCTCAGAAAACTCCCCTCTTCAGAGCTTTCCTGGCATTTGGTCATCCTCACATCAGTAGGTACCAAGAAAGACTGACTCTCTCCTTGGTAAATGCAAACAAGTCAGCCCACTGGGACTGGGACTGAAACTGGCTCTGGGTGCCTGGCTTCCTGGTTGTCAAGTTCAAAGAGTTCCATCACAAAAGAAGTGAGGTGAGGTCACTTCCTTCAGGAACTGAATGAGGTCACTGCCTTGGCAACCAAATTGTCCTAACAGTTGCTTCCAAGGGTCCTATGAGATGGAGGCTGCCCCTGCTTCCTGTGACACTTTCACAAGTTAGAATGGTATATCCTCCGTAGGCACCCAGGAACAGCTTTCCACACAGGCCTGGTTTGGTCCATCTTGTCTACATTAAGAAGAGAGAGGCTCATACAGACACAACCCTTCATCCTGACCAGGTTGTTTGCCATGGAAGATGACTTTTGCTCTCTCATGTCCTTCAGAGCTGCCTACTTCTTCTCCAGGGATCATTTCTGCATGGACCTTTGAGTTCTCAGCAGGTGGAAGATCCCCTACATTCCTCTCTTGTAAGACCAACTCTGTCCCTGCTCTTCTGTAAAGTTGGATTGAGGGAACAGTGTATGGTTAGGGGTAAGAACATGTTTGATTTGGGTTAGGAATCATTCTACTGGATGAAGAATGGTATTGGGAACCTGCGATATATATAATAATGTATAGGTGAAGTATATGTATGACAACAGAAATCTAAGTAAGCTTTGAAGCCCAGAAGGGCATTGGGCCCTTGACTGGGATACTTAGCTTTGAATTACATTCTGCACAGATGTCTCAGATAAATTGATATACAATGGCATAAGACCTTGTACCTTGGATGATTGAATGTGGAAGAGAACATCCAGTCAAAAAGGGATAGTAGGTAGGATTAGGAAGATAGTCAGTAGGTTTAGGAAGAAGAGTGAGTATAACATTTGGACCAAAAGTTCTTTAGCAGTAGGGTGTCAGTTAGAGAGTAGATGTAAATGTCAGCACATGTGAAGAGTCAGTCACAATAATGAATATGGGAAATTAGGTAGGAGAGCAGATATCAATAGATACATTGGGAAATCAGTCAAAGTATAAAGTGAGTGATAGGATTAGATATTTTCAACAGGGTTGAGGTTGAATATGTACTCTTAGGACGAAGCAACTGTGTAGTCACCAATAGGATTGACATTTGAGAGCATTAGGCCCCTGGACAAGGATGTGTTTAGTAATCCATGCTCACTTTCCATTTAGACTTTGGTACAATCATAAGTGTGAACTTTGCATTATGTGTCCAGAATATCACTGTGATCAAATGTATATGTAGATCAGGTGACATGAGTATTTCTTCCACCATTTCTAGGAGCAATATCTTGAAGACGTGTTGTTTAGTATTTGGGGGCACCAACAGGTGTACCTTGTGTCTATGAATATAGAGATAATGCATGAATAGACCATACTGTGAATAAATAGTATAACTGGTTCCAATTTACATAATGGATTGAACTGATACCTGAAAATATATAGGAAATCTAATATTGATACACAATCATTCATTCCAACCAGTTATATATCTAATGGTAATATTAGGGTTCTGGTTTACCATGAAGGCTGTGTGAGATTTGCTTGAAAAGTGATTATGGAAATCGAAAATAATGTGTTTGGAAAGAAGTCTCATGAAAAGGCCAGTCCAGAAATATACAGGAGTACATGTGTTCTGAAGCAGGAAGTGATTGAAAGTGAACCAAATGCCTGTAAATTTGTGAACTTGTGGATGAAATATATATCCTATGATGTGCATCAACTGAAGAAATAGTGATGTACCAGTGTCGAAAAAAAAGAAACGTCAAAATACACATCATGTTTCATAGGAATCTACTTGCATTGATGCTAAACTCGGTCAGTTACTGTAGAAATATTAGGATTTCTAAGGACCATTCACTAGGAAACAAATGTGTATTTCAGGTGGATGAATATTTCTGAGAATAATCTTTGGAAAAAATGATTATAAATCCACATACATGAACATGAATGAATTTAGGGAGTGTATAATAAGACACATATATTTCATACGTTGAAAAATCTGGAGAGAGAGACTGTGTGTGTGTGTGTGTGTGTGTGTGTGTGTGTTTGTGTATATATATATATATATATATATATATATATACATTCAAACAATACAAACACACAGAGACTTTAAAAAGTCGAAATATATATGCCAATCAAAATTCATCATGAAATATGTATCATCCACAGATCCAAAAATATTTAATTTACTGAACATGGATTTATGTATCATGTTGTTCAAGTAGAAAGCTCACCCATAGGTTGAATTTTCAGTTCCAACAGCATTTACGAGGAGTGATCTCTTGTCACAATTTGTATCTGCCATGTCAGCCTCCTCACAAGAATGTACGTGGGATACCAGGTAGGATTCTATATGTGCATGTAAAAATACATGTGCTGAATAGGCTACAGAGAAAGGGAGACAGGAATTCACATACTTGTTAACTTTACAAACACATGGAGAACTACTTCTCTTAAATTGGACTAGATTTATAACACCTAGCCTTTATAATGCCAAAGGAAAGTCCAATTATACACCATGCCTCCTCTGAACTGCATGTATTGCTATTCTGTTTGTGTTATTTTCCTCCATCATATCAGGATTGGTAATCAGAGTCTAGGAGGGTATGGGTTAGTGTCAGGGATTCAGTATTTTGAATGGAAAATAGGAAAATGAATCCAATGTGTATGCAATTCTGTGCTACACAAAAATCTTCCCACTCTCATCAAGAACAATGCCTTGACATTACCTTTGCCCCAAGTAAGACACGATTCGAAGAGAAGAGTTAGAAAATCTGTGAATACATATATACAATGGAAAATGCTCAGGAGTTCACAACCTTGGAGGTGGTAGAGGAGTTTCCATAAGTAAGGGACAGGATAAACACTCCCCAAACATGGAGCTCTGCTGGCCTAAAGACTTCTTGGGAAACTGCCTCTGAGGTTGGACCCTTGAAATATATGTTGTTGTCAGGAGCTTTATCTTCCTTTGTAGTGAGACCATCAAAGCTTGGTCTGCGTCTATGTGGCCTGGAGGACATGGTTTCTGATTTTCCAATGAACATTAGGCAGCAGTGCTGAATTCTCTCTTTGTAGGTCAACTGTGGCCACTGGGGTCTAAGTGTTTCCCCGTGTGGACTGTGAGGCCATTTGGTCATCCTCCACTTTTCCTGGTGTTTCTTGCTGCTTCACTGGGAGTTTCCTATTTGCTTCATGAAATACAAGGAGTTCAACTGGGACACAGTGCTGGAGGGAGTTCTGTCACGTGTGCTGACTCAGGGTCCTAGGAGAATGCACCAACCAGGCTTCTATCCCACAGAGCTTGCCCCCTTGACCATAGCAACCTGATTCTGAACATTGCCCGGAAACCTCTCCATAGAACAAGATGCCTTTACATATAAGGGTCTGCTGGCTGCACCGTGTCAGTCACAAGCCATGTGGAAGCCAATGGCAGATCCACATGGCCCCACCACAGATGTTTTATCACACACCTGCACACCACTGCTCTAGGCCCACTAATCAGCAGGCTCCAACTTACTGGCATCTCTGTTCTACACCATTTTCATGAAACCCAGTCAATCAAGGCACTGTCTGGTACACTCATGATCAGCAACAGGACATCCAAAGGTTCTCCAGTGCCACGTGGTCATGGGAATTTCAAAAATTTCATGGTATTTATCAAGCCATTTCTCAAGGATGAACTTGGAGGCACTGTGGGTTTCTATTCATTCAGGAACCACTAAATGGTGAGGAAGCTCATTTCAATGAAAGCTCTGGAGAAACACTCAGAGGCAAGGCTTCCCAAGAGTGGCCAAAAGGTCACATCAAGCCAGGCCCATTGAGCTCTACAATGTGAGGTCCCTGTGTGTTTTGACTCTCAATTATGGCTGCCAGGTCTTTAAGAATAAAATCATGTGATATCCTGGCTGAGATTCCCAGTGCTCTGTGGAAAGCCACCCTGGGCCTAGATCTCAGTTTCCAAGGGCAACTCTCATGTGTGGCCTCCTAAAATCCCAACACAATTCATGGCAATACTTCTCTGAGTTCAGTACCAGAACTCAGTCTCTTAAGGGGAATCACGCCAGAGTTCAAGCCCAGGGGGACAAAGTCATCCCTTCCAACCGCCACAGAAATGACCACAATTCCAACCAAAACACTGCCACATGGCCCTCATCTTCTTCCATATAGACACTCATCATAACCTCTGGCTGGAGGTTTCCATGAGGGGGCAGCCCAAGACAGTGTCTAGAATAAGCTCCCTTGCCCCTCATTTGCCTAATGTCAGGGTGGCCTGTGAACCAGGAGTGATCAAATACGCCTGCCATTAATACTGCTCTGCTTCTCCAAATTGAGGACTACTGACTTTCGGGTATAGGTTCTTTCTGTGAATTGGAGACATGAGAAAACCCAAGAACCTATGGGATAGCCTCTGAAGGGCTTTGAAGAACTCATTTGACCCAAAGGATCCCTATTCTCACTTGATGGAGGTCAGGAACTTTCCAGAGGAAAGTGAGAGGCTTCATCCACAATGACTGCTCTTTTTGCCATTTTGGCTTTGGATGCACACATGGGATCTTTCTTTAATCCATCAGGTGCTGAGAATCTAAGCCACAGCCTCACACAGGGCCAAGAGGCTGATTCACACACATCCCTTTGCAAAGGAATTAAGCAAAAAGCCACAGGTGATGCCCCTTCATTTCCATTTGAAAACTGTTTACTTCAGGCTTCACAAAGGGGTAGCCTGAGGCAAAGACCTTCCTGACATTCAGGGCAACAGAACAATAGGTAAGCAAAAGGCCCAAAGCAGGGTTTCTCCACTGACACTTTACTGGTCACACTGATATCTGAGTTTTCTGAGATGCTTGCCATTCCCTTCAGTTATCCAGTACACGGCCATGTCACAGAGCTGGGAGGTGGTACATATCTTGGACACAAAACCATGAGCCAATTCTGGAGAGTGGCCAGAATTCAGGAAGAAAACAGGAACTTAGCAAGATAGTAGGTGTTGCCCATAGATAAGGCAAGCCCCAGTCCATTCATAAATTGGAAAGGATGAATGCTGGAAAGTTTTCTACTAGACAGGACGCATCCATTGATTCATTCTCTTTTCCAATGTCTACAACCAGGGATACAGTGGGATACACAGACATAGAAACACTCGCCTTGTCAAATGACTTACTAGAAACAGTCCACTCCAAACCAAACAAACTGCCTTTCCTACCTATTCTCAGAACATGAGACAAAACCATAAACTCACACCCACACCCACTAAGGCACCTCCTTCCCCCAAGTAGGTCTGTGACTATCTGGAGTGTCTTCTGACTGGTGGGCCATACAATGTTCCCCCAAAATGGCCCGTCCTCTCTCAGATCTGGCCTCCTTGGCCTACTCAATGAACTTGTCAGGAGCCACCAGTGAGCCATTCACTACCTGCTTTCTCAGAAAAGTCCCCTCTTCAGAGCTTTCCTGGCATTTGGTCATCCTCACATCAGTAGGTACCAAGAAAGACTGACTCTCTCCTTGGTAAATGCAAACAAGTCAGCCCACTGGGACTGGGACTGAAACTGGCTCTGGGTGCCTGGCTTCCTGGTTGCCAAGTTCAAAGAGTTCCATCACAAAAGAAGTGAGGTGAGGTCACTTCCTTCAGGAACTGAATGAGGTCACTGCCTTGGCAACCAAATTGTCCTAACAGTTGCTTCCAAGGGTCCTATGAGATGGAGGCTGCCCCTGCTTCCTGTGACACTTTCACAAGTTAGAATGGTATATCCTCCGTAGGCACCCAGGAACAGCTTTCCACACAGGCCTGGTTTGGTCCATCTTGTCTACATTAAGAAGAGAGAGGCTCATACAGACACAACCCTTCATCCTGACCAGGTTGTTTGCCATGGAAGATGACGTTTGCTCTCTCATGTCCTTCAGAGCTGCCTACTTCTTCTCCAGGGATCATTTCTGCATGGACCTTTGAGTTCTCAGCAGGTGGAAGATCCCCTACATTCCTCTCTTGTAAGACCAACTCTGTCCCTGCTCTTCTGTAAAGTTGGATTGAGGGAACAGTGTATGGTTAGGGGTAAGAACATGTTTGATTTGGGTTAGGAATCATTCTACTGGATGAAGAATGGTATTGGGAACCTGCAATATATATAATAATGTATAGGTGAAGTATATGTATGACAACAGAAATCTAAGTAAGCTTTGAAGCCCAGAAGGGCATTGGGCCCTTGACTGGGATGCTTAGCTTTGAATTACATTCTGCACAGATGTCTCAGATAAATTGATATACAATGGCATAAGACCTTGTACCTTGGATGATTGAATGTGGAAGAGAACATCCAGTCAAAAAGGGATAGTAGGTAGGATTAGGAAGATAGTCAGTAGGTTTTGGAAGAAGAGTGAGTATAACATTTGGACCAAAAGTTCTTTAGCAGTAGGGTGTCAGAGAGTAGATGTAAATGTCAGCACATGTGAAGAGTCAGTCACAATAATGAATATGGGAAATTAGGTAGGAGAGCAGATATCAATAGATACATTGGGAAATCAGTCAAAGTATAAAGTGAGTGATAGGATTAGATATTTTCAACAGGGTTGAGGTTGAATATGTACTCTTAGGACGAAGCAACTGTGTAGTCACCAATAGGATTGACATTTGAGAGCATTAGGCCCCTGGACAAGGATGTGTTTAGTAATCCATGCTCACTTTCCATTTAGACTTTGGTACAATCATAAGTGTGAACTTTGCATTATGTGTCCAGAATATCACTGCGATCAAATGTATATGTAGATCAGGTGACATGAGTATTTCTTCCACCATTTCTGGGAGCAATATCTTGAAGACGTGTTGTTTAGTATTTGGGGGCACCAATAGGTGTACCTTGTGTCTATGAATATAGAGATAATGCATGAATAGACCATACTGTGAATAAATAGTATAACTGGTTCCAATTTACATAATGGATTGAACTGATACCTGAAAATATATAGGAAATCTAATATTGATACACAATCATTCATTCCAACCAGTTATATATCTAATGGTAATATTAGGGTTCTGGTTTACCATGAAGGCTGTGTGAGATTTGCTTGAAAAATGATTATGGAAATCGAAAATAATGTGTTTGGAAAGAAGTCTCATGAAAAGGCCAGTCCAGAAATATACAGGAGTACATGTGTTCTGAAGCAGGAAGTGATTGAAAGTGAACCAAATGCCTGTAAATTTGTGAACTTGTGGATGAAATATATATCCTATGATGTGCATCAACTGAAGAAATAGTGATGTACCAGTGTCGAAAAAAAAGAAACGTCAAAATACACATCATGTATCATAGGAATCTACTTGCATTGATGCTAAACTCGGTCAGTTACTGTAGAAATATTAGGATTTCTAAGGACCATTCACTAGGAAACAAATGTGTATTTCAGGTGGATGAATATTTCTGAGAATAATCTTTGGAAAAGATGATTATAAATCCACATACATGAACATGAATGAATTTAGGGAGTGTATAATAAGACACATATACTTCATACTTTGAAAAATCTGGAGAGAGAGACTGTGTGTGTGTGTGTGTGTGTTTGTGTGTGTGTTTGTATATATATATATATATATATATATATATAAATATATATATATATACATACATTCAAACAATACAAACACACAGAGACTTTAAAAAGTCGAAATATATATGCCAATCAAAATTCATCATGAAATATGTATCATCCACAGATCCAAAAATATTTAATTTACTGAACATGGATTTATGTATCATGTTGTTCAAGTAGAAAGCTCACCCATAGGTTGAATTTTCAGTTCCAACAGCATTTACGAGGAGTGATCTCTTGTCACAATTTGTATCTGCCATGTCAGCCTCCTCACAAGAATGTACGTGGGATACCAGGTAGGATTCTATATGTGCATGTAAAAATACATGTGCTGAATAGGCTACAGAGAAAGGGAGACAGGAATTCACATACTTGTTAACTTTACAAACACATGGAGAACTACTTCTCTTAAATTGGACTAGATTTATAACACCTAGCCTTTATAATGCCAAAGGAAAGTCCAATTATACACCATGCCTCCTCTGAACTGCATGTATTGCTATTCTGTTTGTGTTATTTTCCTCCATCATATCAGGATTGGTAATCAGAGTCTAGGAGGGTATGGGTTAGTGTCAGGGATTCAGTATTTTGAATGGAAAATAGGAAAATGAATCCAATGTGTATGCAATTCTGTGCTACACAAAAATCTTCCCACTCTCATCAAGAACAATGCCTTGACATTACCTTTGCCCCAAGTAAGACACGATTCGAAGAGAAGAGTTAGAAAATCTGTGAATACATATATACAATGGAAAATGCTCAGGAGTTCACAACCTTGGAGGTGGTAGAGGAGTTTCCATAAGTAAGGGACAGGATAAACACTCCCCAAACATGGAGCTCTGCTGGCCTAAAGACTTCTTGGGAAACTGCCTCTGAGGTTGGACCCTTGAAATATATGTTGTTGTCAGGAGCTTTATCTTCCTTTGTAGTGAGACCATCAAAGCTTGGTCTGCGTCTATGTGGCCTGGAGGACATGGTTTCTGATTTTCCAATGAACATTAGGCAGCAGTGCTGAATTCTCTCTTTGTAGGTCAACTGTGGCCACTGGGGTCTAAGTGTTTCCCCGTGTGGACTGTGAGGCCATTTGGTCATCCTCCACTTTTCCTGGTGTTTCTTGCTGCTTCACTGGGAGTTTCCTATTTGCTTCATGAAATACAAGGAGTTCAACTGGGACACAGTGCTGGAGGGAGTTCTGTCACGTGTGCTGACTCAGGGTCCTAGGAGAATGCACCAACCAGGCTTCTATCCCACAGAGCTTGCCCCCTTGACCATAGCAACCTGATTCTGAACATTGCCCGGAAACCTCTCCATAGAACAAGATGCCTTTACATATAAGGGTCTGCTGGCTGCACCGTGTCAGTCACAAGCCATGTGGAAGCCAATGGCAGATCCACATGGCCCCACCACAGATGTTTTATCACACACCTGCACACCACTGCTCTAGGCCCACTAATCAGCAGGCTCCAACTTACTGGCATCTCTGTTCTACACCATTTTCATGAAACCCAGTCAATCAAGGCACTGTCTGGTACACTCATGATCAGCAACAGGACATCCAAAGGTTCTCCAGTGCCACGTGGTCATGGGAATTTCAAAAATTTCATGGTATTTATCAAGCCATTTCTCAAGGATGAACTTGGAGGCACTGTGGGTTTCTATTCATTCAGGAACCACTAAATGGTGAGGAAGCTCATTTCAATGAAAGCTCTGGAGAAACACTCAGAGGCAAGGCTTCCCAAGAGTGGCCAAAAGGTCACATCAAGCCAGGCCCATTGAGGTCTACAATGTGAGGTCCCTGTGTGTTTTGACTCTCAATTATGGCTGCCAGGTCTTTAAGAATAAAATCATGTGATATCCTGGCTGAGATTCCCAGTGCTCTGTGGAAAGCCACCCTGGGCCTAGATCTCAGTTTCCAAGGGCAACTCTCATGCGTGGCCTCCTAAAATCCCAACACAATTCATGGCAATACTTCTCTGAGTTCAGTACCAGAACTCAGTCTCTAAGGGGAATCATGCCAGAGTTCAAGCCCAGGTGGACAAAGTCATCCCTTCCAACCGCCACAGAAATGACCACAATTCCAACCAAAACACTGCCACATGGCCCTCATCTTCTTCCATATAGACACTCATCATAACCTCTGGCTGGAGGTTTCCATGAGGGGGCAGCCCAAGACAGTGTCTAGAATAAGCTCCCTTGCCCCTCATTTGCCTAATGTCAGGGTGGCCTGTGAACCAGGAGTGATCAAATACGCCTGCCATTAATACTGCTCTGCTTCTCCAAATTGAGGACTACTGACTTTCGGGTATAGGTTCTTTCTGTGAATTGGAGACATGAGAAAACCCAAGAACCTATGGGATAGCCTCTGCAGGGCTTTGAAGAACTCATTTGACCCAAAGGATCCCTATTCTCACTTGATGGAGGTCAGGAACTTTCCAGAGGAAAGTGAGAGGCTTCATCCACAATGACTGCTCTTTTTGCCATTTTGGCTTTGGATGCACACATGGGATCTTTCTTTAATCCATCAGGTGCTGAGAATCTAAGCCACAGCCTCACACAGGGCCAAGAGGCTGATTCACACACATCCCTTTGCAAAGGAATTAAGCAAAAAGCCACAGGTGATGCCCCTTCATTTCCATTTGAAAACTGTTGACTTCAGGCTTCACAAAGGGGTAGCCTGAGGCAAAGACCTTCCTGACATTCAGGGCAACAGAACAATAGGTAAGCAAAAGGCCCAAAGCAGGGTTTCTCCACTGACACTTTACTGGTCACACTGATATCTGAGTTTTCTGAGATGCTTGCCATTCCCTTCAGTTATCCAGTACATGGCCATGTCACAGAGCTGGGAGGTGGTACATATCTAGGACACAAAACCATGAGCCAATTCTGGAGAGTGGCCAGAATTCAGGAAGAAAACAGGAACTTAGCAAGATAGTAGGTGTTGCCCATAGATAAGGCAAGCCCCGGTCCATTCATAAATTGGAAAGGATGAATGCTGGAAAGTTTTCTACTAGACAGGACGCATCCATTGATTCATTCTCTTTTCCAATGTCTACAACCAGGGATACAGTGGGATACACAGACATAGAAACACTCGCCTTGTCAAATGACTTACTAGAAACAGTCCACTCCAAACCAAACAAACTGCCTTTCCTACCTATTCTCAGAACATGAGACAAAACCATAAACTCACACCCACACCCACTAAGGCACCTCCTTCCCCCAAGTAGGTCTGTGACTATCTGGAGTGTCTTCTGACTGGTGGGCCATACAATGTTCCCCCAAAATGGCCCGTCCTCTCTCAGATCTGGCCTCCTTGGCCTACTCAATGAAGTTGTCAGGAGCCACCAGTGAGCCACTCACTACCTGCTTTCTCAGAAAAGTCCCCTCTTCAGAGCTTTCCTGGCATTTGGTCATCCTCACATCAGTAGGTACCAAGAAAGACTGACTCTCTCCTTGGTAAATGCAAACAAGTCAGCCCACTGGGACTGGGACTGAAACTGGCTCTGGGTGCCTGGCTTCCTGGTTGTCAAGTTCAAAGAGTTCCATCACAAAAGAAGTGAGGTGAGGTCACTTCCTTCAGGAACTGAATGAGGTCACTGCCTTGGCAACCAAATTGTCCTAACAGTTGCTTCCAAGGGTCCTATGAGATGGAGGCTGCCCCTGCTTCCTGTGACACTTTCACAAGTTAGAATGGTATATCCTCCGTAGGCACCCAGGAACAGCTTTCCACACAGGCCTGGTTTGGTCCATCTTGTCTACATTAAGAAGAGAGAGGCTCATACAGACACAACCCTTCATCCTGACCAGGTTGTTTGCCATGGAAGATGACTTTTGCTCTCTCATGTCCTTCAGAGCTGCCTACTTCTTCTCCAGGGATCATTTCTGCATGGACCTTTGAGTTCTCAGCAGGTGGAAGATCCCCTACATTCCTCTCTTGTAAGACCAACTCTGTCCCTGCTCTTCTGTAAAGTTGGATTGAGGGAACAGTGTATGGTTAGGGGTAAGAACATGTTTGATTTGGGTTAGGAATCATTCTACTGGATGAAGAATGGTATTGGGAACCTGCAATATATATAATAATGTATAGGTGAAGTATATGTATGACAACAGAAATCTAAGTAAGCTTTGAAGCCCAGAAGGGCATTGGGCCCTTGACTGGGATACTTAGCTTTGAATTACATTCTGCACAGATGTCTCAGATAAATTGATATACAATGGCATAAGACCTTGTACCTTGGATGATTGAATGTGGAAGAGAACATCCAGTCAAAAAGGGATAGTAGGTAGGATTAGGAAGATAGTCAGTAGGTTTAGGAAGAAGAGTGAGTATAACATTTGGACCAAAAGTTCTTTAGCAGTAGGGTGTCAGTTAGAGAGTAGATGTAAATGTCAGCACATGTGAAGAGTCAGTCACAATAATGAATATGGGAAATTAGGTAGGAGAGCAGATATCAATAGATACATTGGGAAATCAGTCAAAGTATAAAGTGAGTGATAGGATTAGATATTTTCAACAGGGTTGAGGTTGAATATGTACTCTTAGGACGAAGCAACTGTGTAGTCACCAATAGGATTGACATTTGAGAGCATTAGGCCCCTGGACAAGGATGTGTTTAGTAATCCATGCTCACTTTCCATTTAGACTTTGGTACAATCATAAGTGTGAACTTTGCATTATGTGTCCAGAATATCACTGCGATCAAATATATATGTAGATCAGGTGACATGAGTATTTCTTCCACCATTTCTGGGAGCAATATCTTGAAGAAGTGTTGTTTAGTATTTGGGGGCACCAATAGGTGTACCTTGTGTCTATGAATATAGAGATAATGCATGAATAGACCATACTGTGAATAAATAGTATAACTGGTTCCAATTTACATAATGGATTGAACTGATACCTGAAAATATATAGGAAATCTAATATTGATACACAATCATTCATTCCAACCAGTTATATATCTAATGGTAATATTAGGGTTCTGGTTTACCATGAAGGCTGTGTGAGATTTGCTTGAAAAGTGATTATGGAAATCGAAAATAATGTGTTTGGAAAGAAGTCTCATGAAAAGGCCAGTCCAGAAATATACAGGAGTACATGTGTTCTGAAGCAGGAAGTGATTGAAAGTGAACCAAATGCCTGTAAATTTGTGAACTTGTGGATGAAATATATATCCTATGATGTGCATCAACTGAAGAAATAGTGATGTACCAGTGTCGAAAAAAAAGAAACGTCAAAATACACATCATGTATCATAGGAATCTACTTGCATTGATGCTAAACTCGGTCAGTTACTGTAGAAATATTAGGATTTCTAAGGACCATTCACTAGGAAACAAATGTGTATTTCAGGTGGATGAATATTTATGAGAATAATCTTTGGAAAAGATGATTATAAATCCACATACATGAACATGAATGAATTTAGGGAGTGTATAATAAGACACATATATTTCATACTTTGAAAAATCTGGAGAGAGAGACTGTGTGTGTGTGTGTGTGTTTGTATATATATATATATATATATATATATATGTATATATATATATATATACATACATTCAAACAATACAAACACACAGAGACTTTAAAAAGTCGAAATATATATGCCAATCAAAATTCATCATGAAATATGTATCATCCACAGATCCAAAAATATTTAATTTACTGAACATGGATTTATGTATCATGTTGTTCAAGTAGAAAGCTCACCCATAGGTTGAATTTTCAGTTCCAACAGCATTTACGGGGATTGATCTCTTCTCACAATTTGTATCTGCCATGTCAGTCTCCTCACAAGAATGTACGTGGGATACCAGGTAGGATTCTATATTTGCATGTAAAAATACATGCGCTGAATAGGCTACATAGAAAGGGAGACAGGAATTCACATACTTGTTAACTTTACAAACACATGGAGAACTACTTCTCTTAAATTGGACTAGATTTATAACACCTAGCCTTTATAATGCCAAAGGAAAGTCCAATTATACACCATGCCTCCTCTGAACTGCATGTATTGCTATTCTGTTTGTGTTATTTTCCTCCATCATATCAGGATTGGTAATCAGAGTCTAGGAGGGTATGGGTTAGTGTCAGGGATTCAGTATTTTGAATGGAAAATAGGAAAATGAATCCAATGTGTATGCAATTCTGTGCTACACAAAAATCTTCCCACTCTCATCAAGAACAATGCCTTGACATTACCTTTGCCCCAAGTAAGACACGATTCGAAGAGAAGAGTTAGAAAATCTGTGAATACATATATACAATGGAAAATGCTCAGGAGTTCACAACCTTGGAGGTGGTAGAGGAGTTTCCATAAGTAAGGGACAGGATAAACACTCCCCAAACATGGAGCTCTGCTGGCCTAAAGACTTCTTGGGAAACTGTCTCTGAGGTTGGACCCTTGAAATATTTGTTGTTGTCAGGAGCTTTATCTTCCTTTGTAGTGAGACCATCAAAGCTTGGTCTGCATCTATGTGGCCTGGAGGACATGGTTTCTGATTTTCCAATGAACATGAGGCAGCAGTGCTGAATTCTCTCTTTGTAGGTCAACTGTGGCCACTGGGGTCTAAGTGTTTCCCCGTGTGGACTGTGAGGCCATTTGGTCATCCTCCACTTTTCCTGGTGTTTCTTGCTGCTTCACTGGGAGTTTCCTATTTGCTTCATGAAATACAAGGAGTTCAACTGGGACACAGTGCTGGAGGGAGTTCTGTCACGTGTGCTGACTCAGGGTCCTAGGACAATGCACCAACCAGGCTTCTATCCCACAGAGCTTGCCCCCTTGACCATAGCAACCTGATTCTGAACATTGCCCGGAAACCTCTCCATAGAACAAGATGCCTTTACATATAAGGGTCTGCTGGCTGCACCGTGTCAGTCACAAGCCATGTGGAAGCCAATGGCAGATCCACATGGCCCCACCACAGATGTTTTATCACACACCTGCACACCACTGCTCTAGGCCCACTAATCAGCAGGCTCCAACTTACTGGCATCTCTGTTCTACACCATTTTCATGAAACCCAGTCAATCAAGGCACTGTCTGGTACACTCATGATCAGCAACAGGACATCCAAAGGTTCTCCAGTGCCACGTGGTCATGGGAATTTCAAAAATTTCATGGTATTTATCAAGCCATTTCTCAAGGATGAACTTGGAGGCACTGTGGGTTTCTATTCATTCAGGAACCACTAAATGGTGAGGAAGCTCATTTCAATGAAAGCTCTGGAGAAACACTCAGAGGCAAGGCTTCCCAAGAGTGGCCAAAAGGTCACATCAAGCCAGGCCCATTGAGGTCTACAATGTGAGGTCCCTGTGTGTTTTGACTCTCAATTATGGCTGCCAGGTCTTTAAGAATAAAATCATGTGATATCCTGGCTGAGATTCCCAGTGCTCTGTGGAAAGCCACCCTGGGCCTAGATCTCAGTTTCCAAGGGCAACTCTCATGCGTGGCCTCCTAAAATCCCAACACAATTCATGGCAATACTTCTCTGAGTTCAGTACCAGAACTCAGTCTCTAAGGGGAATCACGCCAGAGTTCAAGCCCAGGTGGACAAAGTCATCCCTTCCAACCGCCACAGAAATGACCACAATTCCAACCAAAACACTGCCACATGGCCCTCATCTTCTTCCATATAGACACTCATCATAACCTCTGGCTGGAGGTTTGATGAGGGGGCAGCCCAAGACAGTGTCTAGAATAAGCTCCCTTGCCCCTCATTTGCCTAATGTCAGGGTGGCCTGTGAACCAGGAGTGATCAAATACGCCTGCCATTAATACTGCTCTGCTTCTCCAAATTGAGGACTACTGACTTTCGGGTATAGGTTCTTTCTGTGAATTGGAGACATGAGAAAACCCAAGAACCTATGGGATAGCCTCTGCAGGGCTTTGAAGAACTCATTTGACCCAAAGGATCCCTATTCTCACTTGATGGAGGTCAGGAACTTTCCAGAGGAAAGTGAGAGGCTTCATCCACAATGACTGCTCTTTTTGCCATTTTGGCTTTGGATGCACACATGGGATCTTTCTTTAATCCATCAGGTGCTGAGAATCTAAGCCACAGCCTCACACAGGGCCAAGAGGCTGATTCACACACATCCCTTTGCAAAGGAATTAAGCAAAAAGCCACAGGTGATGCCCCTTCATTTCCATTTGAAAACTGTTGACTTCAGGCTTCACAAAGGGGTAGCCTGAGGCAAAGACCTTCCTGACACTCAGGGCAACAGAACAATAGGTAAGCAAAAGGCCCAAAGCAGGGTTTCTCCACTGACACTTTACTGGTCACACTGATATCTGAGTTTTCTGAGATGCTTGCCATTCCCTTCAGTTATCCAGTACATGGCCATGTCACAGAGCTGGGAGGTGGTACATATCTTGGACACAAAACCATGAGCCAATTCTGGAGAGTGGCCAGAATTCAGGAAGAAAACAGGAACTTAGCAAGATAGTAGGTGTTGCCCATAGATAAGGCAAGCCCCAGTCCATTCATAAATTGGAAAGGATGAATGCTGGAAAGTTTTCTACTAGACAGGACGCATCCATTGATTCATTCTCTTTTCCCATGTCTACAACCAGGGATACAGTGGGATACACAGACATAGAAACACTCGCCTTGTCAAATGACTTACTAGAAACAGTCCACTCCAAACCAAACAAACTGCCTTTCCTACCTATTCTCAGAACATGAGACAAAACCATAAACTCACACCCACACCCACTAAGGCACCTCCTTCCCCCAAGTAGGTCTGTGACTATCTGGAGTGTCTTCTGACTGGTGGGCCATACAATGTTCCCCCAAAATGGCCCGTCCTCTCTCAGATCTGGCCTCCTTGGCCTACTCAATGAACTTGTCAGGAGCCACCAGTGAGCCACTCACTACCTGCTTTCTCAGAAAAGTCCCCTCTTCAGAGCTTTCCTGGCATTTGGTCATCCTCACATCAGTAGGTACCAAGAAAGACTGACTCTCTCCTTGGTAAATGCAAACAAGTCAGCCCACTGGGACTGGGACTGAAACTGGCTCTGGGTGCCTGGCTTCCTGGTTGCCAAGTTCAAAGAGTTCCATCACAAAAGAAGTGAGGTGAGGTCACTTCCTTCAGGAACTGAATGAGGTCACTGCCTTGGCAACCAAATTGTCCTAACAGTTGCTTCCAAGGGTCCTATGAGATGGAGGCTGCCCCTGCTTCCTGTGACACTTTCACAAGTTAGAATGGTATATCCTCCGTAGGCACCCAGGAACAGCTTTCCACACAGGCCTGGTTTGGTCCATCTTGTCTACATTAAGAAGAGAGAGGCTCATACAGACACAACCCTTCATCCTGACCAGGTTGTTTGCCATGGAAGATGACTTTTGCTCTCTCATGTCCTTCAGAGCTGCCTACTTCTTCTCCAGGGATCATTTCTGCATGGACCTTTGAGTTCTCAGCAGGTGGAAGATCCCCTACATTCCTCTATTGTAAGACCAACTCTGTCCCTGCTCTTCTGTAAAGTTGGATTGAGGGAACAGTGTATGGTTAGGGGTAAGAACATGTTTGATTTGGGTTAGGAATCATTCTACTGGATGAAGAATGGTATTGGGAACCTGCGATATATATAATAATGTATAGGTGAAGTATATGTATGACAACAGAAATCTAAGTAAGCTTTGAAGCCCAGAAGGGCATTGGGCCCTTGACTGGGATACTTAGCTTTGAATTACATTCTGCACAGATGTCTCAGATTAATTGATATACAATGGCATAAGACCTTGTACCTTGGATGATTGAATGTGGAAGAGAACATCCAGTCAAAAAGGGATAGTAGGTAGGATTAGGAAGATAGTCAGTAGGTTTAGGAAGAAGAGTGAGTATAACATTTGGACCAAAAGTTCTTTAGCAGTAGGGTGTCAGTTAGAGAGTAGATGTAAATGTCAGCACATGTGAAGAGTCAGTCACAATAATGAATATGGGAAATTAGGTAGGAGAGCAGATATCAATAGATACATTGGGAAATCAGTCAAAGTATAAAGTGAGTGATAGGATTAGATATTTTCAACAGGGTTGAGGTTGAATATGTACTCTTAGGACGAAGCAACTGTGTAGTCACCAATAGGATTGACATTTGAGAGCATTAGGCCCCTGGACAAGGATGTGTTTAGTAATCCATGCTCACTTTCCATTTAGACTTTGGTACAATCATAAGTGTGAACTTTGCATTATGTGTCCAGAATATCACTGTGATCAAATGTATATGTAGATCAGGTGACATGAGTATTTCTTCCACCATTTATGGGAGCAATATCGTGAAGACGTGTTGATTAGTATTTGAGGGTACCAATAGGTGTACCTTGTGTCTATGAATATAGAGATAATGCATGAATAGACCATACTGTGAATAAATAGTATAACTGGTTCCAATTTACATAATGGATTGAACTGATACCTGAAAATATATAGGAAATCTAATATTGATACACAATCATTCATTCCAACCAGTTATATATCTAATGGTAATATTAGGGTTCTGGTTTACCATGAAGGCTGTGTGAGATTTGCTTGAAAAGTGATTATGGAAATCGAAAATAATGTGTTTGGAAAGAAGTCTCATGAAAAGGCCAGTCCAGAAATATACAGGAGTACATGTGTTCTGAAGCAGGAAGTGATTGAAAGTGAACCAAATGCCTGTAAATTTGTGAACTTGTGGATGAAATATATATCCTATGATGTGCATCAACTGAAGAAATAGTGATGTACCAGTGTCGAAAAAAAAGAAACGTCAAAATACACATCATGTTTCATAGGAATCCACTTGCATTGATGCTAAACTCGGTCAGTTACTGTAGAAATATTAGGATTTCTAAGGACCATTCACTAGGAAACAAATGTGTATTTCAGGTGGATGAATATTTATGAGAATAATCTTTGGAAAAGATGATTATAAATCCACATACATGAACATGAATGAATTTAGGGAGTGTATAATAAGACACATATATTTCATACTTTGAAAAATCTGGAGAGAGAGACTGTGTGTGTGTGTGTGTGTGTGTGTGTTTGTGTATATATATATATATATATATATATATATATATATATATATATACATACATTCAAACAATACAAACACACAGAGACTTTAAAAAGTCGAAATATATATGCCAATCAAAATTCATCATGAAATATGTATCATCCACAGATCCAAAAATATTTAATTTACTGAACATGGATTTATGTATCATGTTGTTCAAGTAGAAAGCTCACCCATAGGTTGAATTTTCAGTTCCAACAGCATTTACGGGGATTGATCTCTTCTCACAATTTGTATCTGCCATGTCAGCCTCCTCACAAGAATGTACGTGGGATACCAGGTAGGATTCTATATTTGCATGTAAAAATACATGCGCTGAATAGGCTACATAGAAAGGGAGACAGGAATTCACATACTTGTTAACTTTACAAACACATGGAGAACTACTTCTCTTAAATTGGACTAGATTTATAACACCTAGCCTTTATAATGCCAAAGGAAAGTCCAATTATACACCATGCCTCCTCTGAACTGCATGTATTGCTATTCTGTTTGTGTTATTTTCCTCCATCATATCAGGATTGGTAATCAGAGTCTAGGAGGGTATGGGTTAGTGTCAGGGATTCAGTATTTTGAATGGAAAATAGGAAAATGAATCCAATGTGTATGCAATTCTGTGCTACACAAAAATCTTCCCACTCTCATCAAGAACAATGCCTTGACATTACCTTTGCCCCAAGTAAGACACGATTCGAAGAGAAGAGTTAGAAAATCTGTGAATACATATATACAATGGAAAATGCTCAGGAGTTCACAACCTTGGAGGTGGTAGAGGAGTTTCCATAAGTAAGGGACAGGATAAACACTCCCCAAACATGGAGCTCTGCTGGCCTAAAGACTTCTTGGGAAACTGCCTCTGAGGTTGGACCCTTGAAATATATGTTGTTGTCAGGAGCTTTATCTTCCTTTGTAGTGAGACCATCAAAGCTTGGTCTGCATCTATGTGGCCTGGAGTACATGGTTTCTGATTTTCCAATGAACATGAGGCAGCAGTGCTGAATTCTCTCTTTGTAGGTCAACTGTGGCCACTGGGGTCTAAGTGTTTCCCCGTGTGGACTGTGAGGCCATTTGGTCATCCTCCACTTTTCCTGGTGTTTCTTGCTGCTTCACTGGGAGTTTCCTATTTGCTTCATGAAATACAAGGAGTTCAACTGGGACACAGTGCTGGAGGGAGTTCTGTCACGTGTGCTGACTCAGGGTCCTAGGACAATGCACCAACCAGGCTTCTATCCCACAGAGCTTGCCCCCTTGACCATAGCAACCTGATTCTGAACATTGCCCGGAAACCTCTCCATAGAACAAGATGCCTTTACATATAAGGGTCTGCTGGCTGCACCGTGTCAGTCACAAGCCATGTGGAAGCCAATGGCAGATCCACATGGCCCCACCACAGATGTTTTATCACACACCTGCACACCACTGCTCTAGGCCCACTAATCAGCAGGCTCCAACTTACTGGCATCTCTGTTCTACACCATTTTCATGAAACCCAGTCAATCAAGGCACTGTCTGGTACACTCATGATCAGCAACAGGACATCCAAAGGTTCTCCAGTGCCACGTGGTCATGGGAATTTCAAAAATTTCATGGTATTTATCAAGCCATTTCTCAAGGATGAACTTGGAGGCACTGTGGGTTTCTATTCATTCAGGAACCACTGAATGGTGAGGAAGCTCATTTCAATGAAAGCTCTGGAGAAACACTCAGAGGCAAGGCTTCCCAAGAGTGGCCAAAAGGTCACATCAAGCCAGGCCCATTGAGGTCTACAATGTGAGGTCCCTGTGTGTTTTGACTCTCAATTATGGCTGCCAGGTCTTTAAGAATAAAATCATGTGATATCCTGGCTGAGATTCCCAGTGCTCTGTGGAAAGCCACCCTGGGCCTAGATCTCAGTTTCCAAGGGCAACTCTCATGCGTGGCCTCCTAAAATCCCAACACAATTCATGGCAATACTTCTCTGAGTTCAGTACCAGAACTCAGTCTCTAAGGGGAATCACGCCAGAGTTCAAGCCCAGGTGGACAAAGTCATCCCTTCCAACCGCCACAGAAATGACCACAATTCCAACCAAAACACTGCCACATGGCCCTCATCTTCTTCCATATAGACACTCATCATAACCTCTGGCTGGAGGTTTGATGAGGGGGCAGCCCAAGACAGTGTCTAGAATAAGCTCCCTTGCCCCTCATTTGCCTAATGTCAGGGTGGCCTGTGAACCAGGAGTGATCAAATACGCCTGCCATTAATACTGCTCTGCTTCTCCAAATTGAGGACTACTGACTTTCGGGTATAGGTTCTTTCTGTGAATTGGAGACATGAGAAAACCCAAGAACCTATGGGATAGCCTCTGCAGGGCTTTGAAGAACTCATTTGACCCAAAGGATCCCTATTCTCACTTGATGGGTCAGGAACTTTCCAGAGGAAAGTGAGAGGCTTCATCCACAATGACTGCTCTTTTTGCCATTTTGGCTTTGGATGCACACATGGGATCTTTCTTTAATCCATCAGGTGCTGAGAATCTAAGCCACAGCCTCACACAGGGCCAAGAGGCTGATTCACACACATCCCTTTGCAAAGGAATTAAGCAAAAAGCCACAGGTGATGCCCCTTCATTTCCATTGAAAACTGTTGACTTCAGGCTTCACAAAGGGGTAGCCTGAGGCAAAGACCTTCCTGACACTCAGGGCAACAGAACAATAGGTAAGCAAAAGGCCCAAAGCAGGGTTTCTCCACTGACACTTTACTGGTCACACTGATATCTGAGTTTTCTGAGATGCTTGCCATTCCCTTCAGTTATCCAGTACATGGCCATGTCACAGAGCTGGGAGGTGTACATATCTTGGACACAAAACCATGAGCCAATTCTGGAGAGTGGCCAGAATTCAGGAAGAAAACAGGAACTTAGCAAGATAGTAGGTGTTGCCCATAGATAAGCAAGCCCCAGTCCATTCATAAATTGGAAAGGATGAATGCTGGAAAGTTTTCTACTAGACAGGACGCATCCATTGATTCATTCTCTTTTCCCATGTCTACAACCAGGGATACAGTGGGATACACAGACATAGAAACACTCGCCTTGTCAAATGACTTACTAGAAACAGTCCACTCCAAACCAAACAAACTGCCTTTCCTACCTATTCTCAGAACATGAGACAAAACCATAAACTCACACCCACACCCACTAAGGCACCTCCTTCCCCCAAGTAGGTCTGTGACTATCTGGAGTGTCTTCTGACTGGTGGGCCATACAATGTTCCCCCAAATGGCCCGTCCTCTCTCAGATCTGGCCTTCCTTGGCCTACTCAATGAACTTGTCAGGAGCCACCAGTGAGCCACTCACTACCTGCTTTCTCAGAAAAGTCCCTCTTCAGAGCTTTCCTGGCATTTGGTCATCCTCACATCAGTAGGTACCAAGAAAGACTGACTCTCTCCTTGGTAAATGCAAACAAGTCAGCCCACTGGGACTGGGACTGAAACTGGCTCTGGGTGCCTGGCTTCCTGGTTGCCAAGTTCAAAGAGTTCCATCACAAAGAAGTGAGGTGAGGTCACTTCCTTCAGGAACTGAATGAGGTCACTGCCTTGGCAACCAAATTGTCCTAACAGTTGCTTCCAAGGGTCCTATGAGATGGAGGCTGCCCCTGCTTCCTGTGACACTTTCACAAGTTAGAATGGTATATCCTCCGTAGGCACCCAGGAACAGCTTTCCACACAGGCCTGGTTTGGTCCATCTTGTCTACATTAAGAAGAGAGAGCTCATACAGACACAACCCTTCATCCTGACCAGGTTGTTTGCCATGGAAGATGACTTTTGCTCTCTCATGTCCTTCAGAGCTGCTACTTCTTCTCCAGGGATCATTTCTGCATGGACCTTTGAGTTCTCAGCAGGTGGAAGATCCCATACATTCCTCTATTGTAAGACCAACTCTGTCCCTGCTCTTCTGTAAAGTTGGATTGAGGGAACAGTGTATGGTTAGGGGTAAGAACATGTTTGATTTGGGTTAGGAATCATTCTACTGGATGAAGAATGGTATTGGGAACCTGCGATATATATAATAATGTATAGGTGAAGTATATGTATGACAACAGAAATCTAAGTAAGCTTTGAAGCCCAGAAGGGCATTGGGCCCTTGACTGGGATACTTAGCTTTGAATTACATTCTGCACAGATGTCTCAGATTAATTGATATACAATGGCATAAGACCTTGTAGCCTTGGATGATTGAATGTGGAAGAAGAACATCCAGTCAAAAGGGATAGTAGGTAGGATTAGGAAGATAGTCAGTAGGTTTAGGAAGAAGAGTGAGTATAACATTTGGACCAAAAGTTCTTTAGCAGTAGGGTGTCAGTTAGAGAGTATATGTAAATGTCAGCACATGTGAAGAGTCAGTCACAATAATGAATATGGGAAATTAGGTAGGAGAGCAGATATCAATAGATACATGGGAAATCAGTCAAAGTATAAAGTGAGTGATAGGATTAGATTTTTTTCAACAGGGTTGAGGTGAATATGTACTCTTAGGACGAAGCAACTGTGTAGTCACCAATAGGATTGACATTTGAGAGCATTAGGCCCCTGGACAAGGATGTGTTTAGTAATCCATGCTCACTTTCCATTTAGACTTTGGTACAATCATAAGTGTGAACTTTGCATTATGTGTCCAGAATATCACTGTGATCAAATGTATATGTAGATCAGGTGACATGAGTTTTCTTCCACCATTTATGGGAGCAATATCTGTGAAGACGTGTTGATTAGTATTTGGGGGTACCAATAGGTGTACCTTGTGTCTATGAATATAGAGATAATGCATGAATAGACCATACTGTGAATAAATAGTATAACTGGTTCCAATTTACATAATGGATTGAACTGATACCTGAAAATATATAGGAAATCTAATATTGATACACAATCATTCATTCCAACCAGTTATATATCTAATGGTAATATTAGGGTTCTGGTTTACCATGAAGGCTGTGTGAGATTTGATTGAAAAGTGATTATGGAAATCGAAAATAATGTGTTTGGAAAGAAGTCTCATGAAAAGGCCAGTCCAGAAATATACAGGAGTACATGTGTTCTGAAGCAGGAAGTGATTGAAAGTGAACCAAATGCCTGTAAATTTGTGAACTTGTGGATGAAATATATATCCTATGATGTGCATCAACTGAAGAAATAGTGATGTACCAGTGTCGAAAAAAAGAAACGTCAAAATACACATCATGTTTCATAGGAATCCACTTGCATTGATGCTAAACTCGGTCAGTTACAGTAGAAATATTAGGATTTCTAAGGACCATTCCACTAGGAAACAAATGTGTATTTCCGGTGGATGAATATTTATGAGAATAATCTTTGGAAAAGATGATTATAAATCCACATACATGAACATGAAAGAATTTAGGGAGTGTATAATAAGACACATATATTTCATACTTTGAAAAATCTGGAGAGAGAGACTGTGTGTGTGTGTGTGTGTGTGTGTTTGTGTATATATATATATATATATATATATATATATATATATACATACATTCAAACAATACAAACACACAGAGACTTTAAAAAGTCGAAATATATATGCCAATCAAAATCATCATGAAATATGTATCATCCACAGATGCCAAAATATTTAATTTACTGAACATGGATTTATGTATCATGTTGTTCAAGTAGAAAGCTCACCCATAGGTTGAATTTTCAGTTCCAACAGCATTTACGAGGAGTGATCTCTTCTCACAATTTGTATCCTGCCAGTGTCAGCCTCCTCACAAGAATGTACGTGGGATACCAGGTAGGATTCTATATGTGCATGTAAAAATACATGTGCTGAATAGGCTACAGAGAAAGGGAGACAGGAATTCACATACTTGTTAACTTTTACAAACACATGGAGAACTACTTCTCTTAAATTGGACTAGATTTATAACACCTAGCCTTTATAATGCCAAAGGAAAGTCAATTATATCACCATGCCTCCTCTGAACTGATGTATTGCTATTCTGTTTGTGTTATTTTCCTCCATCATATCAGGATTGGTAATCAGAGTCTAGGAGGGTATGGGTTAGTGTCAGGATTCAGTATTTTGAATGGAAAATAGGAAAATGAATCCAATGTGTATGCAATTCTGTGCTACACAAAAATCTTCCACTCTCATCAAGAACAATGCCTGACATTACCTTTGCCCCAAGTAAGACACGATTCGAAGAGAAGATTAGAAAATCTGTGAATACATATATACAATGGAAAATGCTCAGGAGTTCACAACCTTGGAGGTGGTAGAGGAGTTTCCATAAGGAA
This sequence comes from Urocitellus parryii, assembly GCF_045843805.1. NCBI lineage: Eukaryota > Metazoa > Chordata > Mammalia > Rodentia > Sciuridae > Urocitellus > Urocitellus parryii. The sequence continues at coordinate 113,030,096 of NC_135535.1, read as the reverse complement.
GGGACAGGATAAACACTCCCCAAACATGGAGCTCTGCTGGCCTAAAGACTTCTTGGGAAACTGCCTCTGAGTTGGACCCTTGAAATATATGTTGTTGTCAGAGCTTTATCTTCCTTTGTAGTGAGACCATCAAAGCTTGGTCTGCATCTATGTGGCCTGGAGGACATGGTTTCTGATTTTCCAATGAACATGAGGCAGCAGTGCTGAATTCTCTCTTTGTAGGTCAACTGTGGCCACTGGGGTCTAAGTGTTTCCCCGTGTGGACTGTGAGGCCATTTGGTCATCCTCCACTTTTCCTGGTGTTTCTTGCTGCTTCACTGGGAGTTTCTATTTGCTTCATGAAATACAAGGAGTTCACTGGGACACAGTGCTGGAGGAGTTCTGTCACGTGTGCTGACTCAGGGTCCTAGGAGAATGCACCAACCAGGCTTCTATCCCACAGAGCTTGCCCCCTTGACCATAGCAACCTGATTCTGAACATTGCCCGGAAACCTCTCCATAGAACAAGATGCCTTTACATATAAGGGTCTGCTGGCTGCACCGTGTCAGTCACAAGCCATGTGGAAGCCAATGGCAGATCCACATGGCCCCACCACAGATGTTTTATCACACACCGCACACCACTGCTCTAGGCCCACTAATCAGCAGCTCCAACTTACTGGCATCTCTGTTCTACACCATTTTCATGAAACCCAGTCAATCAAGGGCACTGTCTGGTACACTCATGATCAGCAACAGGACATCCAAAGGTTCTCCAGTGCCACGTGGTCATGGGAATTTCAAAAATTTCATGGTATTTATCAAGCCATTTCTCAAGGATGAACTTGGAGGCACTGTGGGTTTCTATTCATTCAGGAACCACTAAATGGTGAGGAAGCTCATTTCAATGAAAGCTCTGGAGAAACACTCAGAGGCAAGGCTTCCCAAGAGTGGCCAAAGGTCACATCAACCAGGCCCATTGAGCCTACAATGTGAGTCCCTGTGTGTTTTGACTCTCAATTATGGCTGCCAGGTCTTTAAGAATAAAAAATGTGATATCCTGGCTGAGATTCCCAGTGCTCTGTGGAAAGCCACCCTGGGCCTAGATCTCAGTTTCCAAGGGCAACTCTCACGCGTGGCCTCCTACAATAACAACACAATTCATGGCAATACTTCTCTGAGTTCAGTACCAGAACTCAGTCTCTAAGGGGAACACGCCAGAGTTCAAGCCCAGGTGGACAAAGTCATCCCTTCCAACCGCCACAGAAATGACCACAATTCCAACTAAAACACTGCCACATGGCCCTCATCTTCTCCATATAGACACTCATCATAACCTCTGGCTGGAGGTTTCCATGAGGGGCAGCCCAAGACAGTGTCTAGAATAAGCTCCCTTGCCCTCATTTGCCTAATGTCAGGGTGGCCTGTGAACCAGGAGTGATCAAATACGCCTGCCATTAATACTGGCTCTGCTTCTCCAAATTGAGGACTACTGACTTTCGGGTATAGATTCTTTCTGTGAATTGGAGACATGAGAAACGCCAAGAACCTATGGGATAGCCTCTGCAGGGCTTTGAAGAACTCATTTGACCCAAAGGATCCCTATTCTCACTTGATGGAGGTCAGGAACTTCCAGAGGAAAGTGAGAGGCTTCATCCCCAATGACTGCTCTGTTTGCCATTTTGGCTTTGGATGCACACATGGATCTTTCTTTAATCCATCAGGTGCTGAGAATCTAAGCCACAGCCTCACACAGGGCCAAGAGGCTGATTCACCACACATCCCTTTGCAAAGGAATTAAGCAAAAAGCCACAGTGATGCCCCTTCATTTCCAGTTTGAAAACTGTTGACTTCAGGC